>NC_045792.1:80731666-81460416 GCF_009873245.2 Balaenoptera musculus
CAAGATCACTGATTACAGATCACCACAAAAAATATAATAGTAAGGGAAAAGTTTGAAATGTTGTGAGAATTACCAAATTGTGACACAGAGACACAAAGTGAGGAAATACTGTTGGAAAAATGGATAGACTTGCTTGACAAAGGGTTTCCACAAAACTTCAATTTGTAAAATATGCAGTTATCTGCAAAAAGCAATAAAGTGAAGTGCAATATGTGGCACATATATGCAATGGAATATTACTCAGCCATAAAAAGAAACAAAATTGAGTTATTTGTAGTGAGGTGGATGGACCTAGAGTCTGTTATACAGGCTGAAGTAAGTCAGAAAGAGAAAAACAAATACTGTATGCTAACACATATATATGGAATCTAAAAAATAAATAAATAAAATGGTTCTGAAGAACCTAGGGGCAGGACAGGAATAAAGACACAGATGTAGAGAATGGATTTGAGGACACGGGGAGGGGGAAGGGTAAGCTGGGACGAAGTGAGAGAGTGGCATGGACATATATACACTACCAAATGTAAAATAGATAGCTAGTGGGAAGCAGCTGCGTAGCACAGGGAGATCAGCTCGGTGCTTTGTGACCACCTAGAGGGGTGGGATAGGGAGGATGGGAGGGAGACGTAAGAGGGAGGGGATATGGGGATATATGTATACATGTAGCTGATTCACTTTGTTACACAGCAGAAACTAACACAACATTGTAAAGCAGCTATACTCCAATAAAGATGTTAAAAAAAAATGAAGTGCAATAAAGCAAGGTATGCCTTATGAATGTTGACTCACAAATTAAGGAGAGACTAAAAAAAAAAATCCTAAGAATAAGGTCATCATTTATTGTAAAATAGTCTTAATTTTGTGGTTTACCAAATTAGTCTTGTGTGAGTCCACTGTACTATGTTTCAGATACTGCATCAAGCAATTTACATATGTCATCTTTTCTAATACTCAGAGCAATTCTCTAAGTTGAGTCATTATTCCCAATTTAAAAATCAGGAAATTGAGCGTCAGAGAGCTCCTTGAAGAAATAGTACTGTTGTCCCCCCATTATAGGTGGGTGATATGTTCTAAGACCCCCAATGGATGCCTGAAACCACAGGTAGTACAAAACCCTATGTAAACTATGTTTTTTCTAAAATACATATCTATGATTAAGTTTAGTTTATAAATTAGGTACAGTAAGAGATTAATAACAACTACAAATAAAATAAAACAATTATAACAATATACTGTAATAAAAGTTTTGTGAATGTGCTCTCTCTCTCTCTCTCTCTCAAAATATCTTACTGTACAAATTTAATGCCTTTTCCACCTCAGCTAAGCACTGACCACGCATAGTGGCCCTAACTTTTGCTTTTTGAAGTGCGACAGCAAAGCTTGCATAAATTTCTTTTTCATTCTTCACAATTTCACCAATAGAAGATTTGTTCTTACAGTAGACCGTAGCAACCTCAGCATACAATTTTTTTCTTTCCTTATTAAGTGGAGAACTTTCATCTGTCTAGTTAAAGGAAATACTTTAAAGCTTCTCTTTGGCATATCCAAATTGCCAGCATCCCTCTTTTGCACTTCGGGGCCACTATTAAGTAAAATAAGGGTTACTTGAACACAAGCACTGCGATACTATGACAGTAGGTCTGATAACCAAGATGGCTACTAAGTGACTAATGTGCGGGACGCACTGGACAAAGAGGATGATTCATGTCCCAAGGGGATGGAGTGGGGCAGCGTGAGATTTCACCGTGCTACTCAGAATGGCACGCAATTTAAAACTTATGAATTATTTCTGGAATTTTTCAGTTCATACTTTCAGACTGCAGTTGAACATGGGTAACTGAAACTGTGGAAAGTGAAGCTGTGGATAAGCGGGGCCACTGTATAGGGTAAAATGTCCTTGCATGACACTACGCTCCCTCAGCTCTTTCATTGTCATGTTTTAAAATATTTTGAGGAGCAGAGTAAGAAAACGACTTTGGATTCTGTATAGGAATTCAAGGGTCACGTTTAAAATAAATTACTGACTGGCAGCCACTACATGTCTGTGACAGGGCAGTCTTGGCTTTGGTGACATATGGGGCAGTGTCCTCCCAAGAGACAAAAGCCAAGCAGCAGGTTTGCTTCATGGAACGAATTAGAAAAGAGCTTCTTTGAAGGAAAAACATTTGCTAGTCATCCCAGAGACATTTAAAAATGTGTTTTATTCTCTAAGACTGTGGTGAAAAAAGTATTTAACTATCAGCCTGCAAGGTCTTTGCGATCTTGGAAAAGACAGGGTAATTATTTTGAAATGTTATATTTCTTCCCACTTTCCAGAAAAGAAGAATGAGACACAGCCATATGGACTGACCAAGATAGCAGAATTGTCAACGTTCCTCTTCAGAGCTGACGACGACCTAGGGTCAGGGGCAGCTCCAGGCATGAGCACAGTAGGCAGGTGACAGAATGGATTCAAAATGTGTTCCTTTTCAGTATAGTACAGCATAGTGATTACGATGCACATATAAATATATGTAAAAGGATATATAAATATTTTATTTTTAAGTGAGCCAAGTATAGTGGTTAAGAACAGAATGTTGGAGCCAATCTGGTGTTTTCAGATCCTGGCTCCACATCTTAAAAGCTGTGTGACTTAGGTCAATTTACTACACTTCTCTGGGCCTCAGTTTCCTCATCCATAATATGAAGATAATTATAGTGCCTACTTTATAGAGCCATTATGAGGAGTAAATAAATTCGTATTTGTAAAGTGGTTAGAACAGTGACAAGTGCTATAGTTGTGCTTTTACATAAAATAAACCTGACAATATTATTTATGGAATCATAAAAATATGAATTGTTTTCTTAGGAATCCTTGAATCCAAATGCACGTTTTTTTCTTTGAAGAAAACTGTCTTGTTCAGGTCACACAGTAAAATATGGGCAGAGTGAGCGCTAGAACTTCCAACTCTTAATGGTTATTCCAGAACTTTTCCCAATCTACATTGCACCTTCAATATTTGTCAGCCGTGGAAAAGATGCCACTAGCTCTTCTCTTTCCTTCCTCTCAGGCTGGGAGTTTCCCAATCTTGGAACCCAATTTGGGAATTCACAAGCAGGCTTCTTGGACTTTAAAGTCTTCCTAGTCCCAGAAGCTAAGAGCAAGGAAGACAGTATCCTTCAGAGCTTTTGAGTTAAGGAATTATTTCCTCAAGGCCATGGTCCAAATGCAAACTATTTATTATACTGGGGCACTAGATAATTCATCTGAAGAGGATTAATGGAGAAACGGACCAGGACAAGTATATTATCATGAGATGATGAGTTTTTGGAAAATGTCATGGGTAGCAAATGACAGAAGAATTTGAGGAGGGGAGTGTGAACACAGTTCACTGAGAAAGAAAGAACTAGGAGCCAAACCATAGAGCAAGAGAAAGAGTAACAATGCACGCCCGTGGTGACTTCCTATCATTTGAATGTAGTTTTTCTTTCTTCAGAAATATAATTAATTAGAGAGAGAAGGATAATGATGGAAGAGCAAGAAAGATGAAGATGGAAGCCAGTGTTTATCAGTAGGTACTCTGTGCAGGTACTGTTCTGGCATTTCCTTCATAGTAACCCTGTAAAGTAGATGTTTTTAACCCCACTTTCTAATGGGGAAACTGAGGCTAAAATAGGTTTAAAAACTTGCTCATGCAGCTAACCCGAGGCAGAGCTGGCCTTTCTATGGTCTCCAAAGTCCTTCCGCCACAATGCCTGACTCCCTCTCTCCTATCATAATTCTTTTCTCCCACTTGCTGAGCCCAATTGAGCTCACCACTGAGCACTTTTCTCTTACCATGTTCCTGCCCAAAACCCATCACCTTGTATTAGAAGGTACTTGACTGCGTGTCAAAGAGAAAAGAGAAATTGCTCTTCTTTAGTTAACAATTTTTAGCACAAATTAACTGACTAGCAGTTTTATCTTAAGTGATACTGGCACTATTCACAGAGCCTGTACTAATACTGAAAATACAAATACTAATTGTGCTGACAGCACTCAGCACAGCTTTTGACTTTCAGCTCATTCTAATTGAAAGGTGGACTATGGGGCCTTGTTTCATGTACATTTGCATGAACTGGATGATTGTCTTAAATCCTCTGGCTTTTCATTATACTCTTTGCTCCATTTATCATGTTTGCTTCCCTGAATAACTCAGTTGCCTGAAAAGTCATTTCATCCATGTTTATTGAAAAGAGAAAAAGAGGTCACTAAGTATAATATTAGAAGGGATTTTGGAGGTTCACTGATACTGAAAAACATCCTGTGGAGCTCAGTTCAGAATTATACAAAAAAAAAAATGAATGAAAAAAAATGTGATTCCTTCTCCTTTGTACTTTCCAAATGACCCAAATAACCCCAACTGAAGAGCAATGATAACGGTGGATTTATGGCTGAAGGTGAGGACATTCACATTTATAATTAAAATGTTTATGACCAAAATGAACACTGTCTTTACCCAGGTAGGTTCATAGATTTTGATATATATAAAACCATGAAATTTGTCCTTGAACCTTCACTGGCTACCAGATGCTCTTGTTCATGATAGTAAGTAGGGTTCTTTAAAGTGCATGACCCTTGTAAATAATGCTTTGTTTTGCTTTTGTATGTTTGCCAATCATGCTGTATTTTGCTTTGGTGTATTTTGAAAGCTATCTCCTCCTATCCTTCCGTAACTGCTGTCTCCTCTCTGAGGTACCAAAAGATGACACTGACGGTAATGAGGACTGAATATGTGCAGAGTACAGGGATAGGATTCAAGAAAAACAAAACAAAACAAAACACTTACGAAAGTTATTCCACAATAGCTGGCACATCAGTTCTGGCTTTGTTACTTGCTAGTGCATGAATGAGTTTCAGCAAGTAATTTATATCCGTAAGCAGCAGCTTCCTCAACTCATAAGAAAATAAATTAAAAAAGAGGAGACTAATAGCAGTCTTGGTTGAAAGGAGATCTGTGATAAATGAAAAAATAACATTGGTAGTTGTTCCATAGGGTGTCAGCCACATGAAAAATACTCAAGAAATTATATCTTTTAAAAATAAGTAGCGTGAGCCATAGTAAAAAGAGCATATTCTAATTTCCTGTCATTTATCATTTTCTGTAAAACAGTTGACTACATACATAATTAAGCATTTTTCTTTTATTTAGGGTAGCTTTCGATATATTCCCTTAATTTTTCTGTATATTGTTTTTGTTTACACAGCTGTACTTATTTTGTTCATGACATTTTGCTTGCTGCCTTTTGAATGTAGTATTCTGTCATAAACACGTTTACATGTCATTCATGCTCTGTGGCTACATTGTATACTGTACACTGTAGATACTGTGTTGCATTTTGGTCACAGGATGTGGTAAACAAGTCATTAAATTTAGAAATCGTAATGCTTCACTTATTCCCTGCCCAACACTCAGTTCTACTATTTACTTATCTATCCTCACTGCTGCATCCCTTGTTGAGATGATCTTCATTTCCTGTTTATTTCACCTGACGATAACCACAGCTACTTAACCTGGGCTTCCTGAATCAGATCTTGCTTCCTTTTTTCAATCACCCATCACCCTGTAAACGAAGTAGTGCCTCTAAATTTCAAATATGACTATATTTTCTCTGTTTCTCAGAGCCTTTTTATTTTGGATCTCAGGAAATGCACTAAACTCACTGACCCCAAGAAAAAAAATTCAAATTCCTTGAAGTTTTTATGAAGCCCTTTAAGATTTGCCTGTCCTCTAAATGTATTATTTCTAAATATAAATGAATGCAATTCTGCACAAAATTCAATTCAAAAAAATGGGTTAAAATAAAGTTAACATGGAGAGGTAAACATCCTCAAATATCCAAGAATACTAAAAACAGAAAGAATACTAAAGAAGGATGTGCTTTTTGATACTACATGAACTAGATGATTGCCTTACATACAAAACCCTGCGATGCTGGCTCAGAAATTGTTTAATAGGGTGTTGTAACAGAATCAGAATCAATAAATAGAATAAAGTAGATATGAAAACCTAACATGTGACAAAGATGGCAATTTAACTCACAGAAAGAAGATTTATTTAATTTATTGAATTTATTTTGCTGGAATAAATGAATTCTCATTAGAAAAAAATTAAAGCTTGATTTTCTTCTTCACATCACATACAAAATGTAAAAACTACATACATCGATTATTAAAAGTGAAACTAGGGACTTCCTTGGCAGACCAGTGGTGAAGAATTGGCGCTTCCACTGCAGGGGGCATGGGTTTGATCCGTGGCTGGGGACCTAAGATCCCGTGTGCTGCATGGTGTGGCCAAAAAAGAAAAAAAGAAAATAAATATTTAAAATATTTTAAGCCCAAATAGAACTTTGTAGTTTATAGAAAATAGATTTTTTATATAACTTATAGGTAGAGACTGTTTTGAGTGTGACAGTACATCTAGAACCTGGCTATATGTAGATATTTATAAAAGTACCTTTAGTATGCAAAAGACACCTTATAAAAGTTGTAAGAAAGATCACGGCATTGGAAAAAATGTTTACGATAAGAAATATGACAAAAAGTTTTTGTGCATACTATTTGAAAAGTTTCCTCCAATAATTCAAAAAACACAGATGACCTTATAATAAAGTTGTCATTGGATACAAATAGGTAACTCACAGAAGAGGAAATAAAAATGTCCAAGAAATATGTGCAAAGGTGTGCTCAATGTCACTTGTGGTAAATAAAATTTAAAGTAATGAAACAAATACATTTTTATCAGGTTGGAGATAATTATAAAGGGTAGTACCACCCACTACTGGCAATGACATGGATAAATGTGTTAATACGTTTATGTTGGGAATGTGAATTGATACAATATTTTGCCCATGTAGTCTGTTTATGGCTGGTCACAGTAATATTACAGAAGATATATGACAAAACAACCTCATTTATGGGATGCTCTCCAATAGTGCATAGGCAGAAGTAATGCGATATTTTATATGTTTATAAATTACATGTGTATTATATATATACATATTTATATACATATGCATATATATATAAATTACACACATGCTTGTAGCTGAAAAATGTGGACAAAATATGGAGAATATGAATATAGGAGAAAGTAGTTGAATAAAATTAATAAATATCCATTCTATGGAGTACAATACAAATGCTAAAAAAATAATAACTAAAAAATAAACTATGCTTTTTGGAGAAGATGGCTAATTTACTGTATGTATTTTTTTCCTCTTTTTGTAAAGACTCAACTAAATAATAATAAAGGGATAAAACAGATATAAGCCAAAATAGAGAAGAGGGCTACTAAAAGATGAAATACTTTAACAAATTTTGACGACAGAAAGTGGATGGAAGACAGGAATCTGACACAGGAGATCAGAGAAAGCTGCAGCAGAGAATAGAGGTACAAGGGATTTTATAACCAAAGAGAAAAATAATTTGCCTCAAGAAATGCTAAAGAAGTATGGAATTTAGGAATGGCAGGTACAATGATGGGTAGGATTGATGATAAAAATAGATAGGCTACTTTAAAAGCTATGTACAGAATAGACAACCGTCCTGTCCTTGTACAAAGATTACGCTGATGTTGAATGTCCTATTTTGAGGCATGAGAGAGAAAAAGTAAGGAATTGTGAGAACATTTTTTTGGTAAAGCAACTGAACAAATCAATGTAAAATGTACTTAGTATCAATGAAAATGAATGTTTGTCCGTGCTTCATGCATTTACTTGTGCTTTTACTTTCTGCTTATTAAATATTAGTTTAATATTATCCTGTTTCAGTTCTAAAAGTGTGAAGTATGGTTTGATGTATACAGGCTTCATTCTAGATGCTTGAGTCTAACATTCATTCACTGATTCATTCATTCACCAAAAAGTTATTGCGCATCCACTATCCTGAGCTATGAAGAACTTTACACAAATAACATTAAAAACTTAGGTGAAATGGATAGATACTCAGAATAACCTTAATCAACAAAACTGAATCAAGGAAAAATAAGAAACCTGAATCATTACAGAAATATATCAGAAGTGAAAAATCATCTAACAACAACAACAAAACACCACAAACAGATGGTTACGGGTGAGCTCCCCAAATATTAAGGAATAAAAACTTCTAACAAATACTTCATAAAAAGAAAACATTCACCAACTCATTTTATGAGTATTAATATAACAGATACCAACTTGATACAAATATCTCACTTGAGAGATGAGGAATCCCAAGCCCGGAGAGAAGTCATGTTACTTTCCAAAATTATTCATGAATTTTTTTTTTTTAAATATAAATCTGATTTTTTTTTTTTTTTTTTTTTTTTGGCTGTGTTGGGTCTTCGTTCCTGTGCACGGGCTTTCTCTAGTTGTGGCAAGCGGGGGCCACCCCTCATCGCGGTGCGCGGGCCTCTCACTATCGCGGCCTCTCTTGTTGCGGAGCACAGGCTCCAGACACACAGGCTCAGTAGTTGTGGCTCACGGGCCTAGTTGCTCCGCGGCATGTGGGATCTTCCCAGACCAGGGCTTGAACCCGTGTCCCCTGCATTGGCAGGCGGACTCTCAACCACTGCGCCACCAGGGAAGCCCCTATTCATGAATTTTTAATGCAACAAACCCCTACGCCATATACTTCTTTCCCCATAAGAGATAAAACTTGTTATAAGTAATAGGAATTTAACTTAAAGATATGTGAAAATTTGTTATTAATCATGAATAATGTTTTTTCTACTATCTAGTTGAGGTTTATCCAAGTCAGGGCTTGTAAATTAATAGAAATTGAATAGAAATTGTTTAGATAATTAATCAACCAACAAAATGTTGCAACTCCATACAGGCAAGGTCCAATAAAGGAGAGGTAAAAAAGCAAGATTCTTGGTACTCTATTCCTCAAGAATTAAAAAAGTATATATATATGTAGACAAATAAGCTACTGAAAATGTAGTAAACAATACCACACAATGAATGTTGTAGACAACAAGGGCCAGGGGGAATTCAGGTGAGGAAAAATTTCCATGGGCTGTCTGGGACAATTTAATCTTCAAGGAAGAGGTTGGTAGTCAAACAAAGTCCACACAGATAATGTGGAAAATGAATTAGAAGGCCAACCTAATTACTCAAGTTGCTATTCATGGTATTCATTTTTTTTTCTTTTTTTTTAAAAATTGTGATAAGAACACTTAACATAGTATTTATCCTCTCAACAAAATTTGAAGTGCACACCACAGTATTGTTATTTATAGGCACAATGTTGTAGAGAAGATCTCTAGAAGTTATTCTTCTTGCACAACTGAAACTTTATACCTGTTAAATAACAACTCCCTATTTCCTCTGCTCTCCAGTCCCTGGGAACCTCCATTCTACTCCCTGTTTCTATGAGTTTGACTAATTTTTGATACCTCATGTGAGTGGAATCATGTAATATTTGTCCTTCTGTGACTGGATTATTTCATTTAGCATTATGTCCTCAAGGTTCATACATGTCAAATATAACAGAATTTCCTTCATTTTTAAAGCTGAATAATACTTTATTGTTTGTATGTACGGTACTTAATTCATCTGTCGATGGGCAATTAGGTTGTTTACATATCTTGACTATTGTGAATCATGCTGCAATGAACATGAGAATGCAAATAGCTCTCTGAAATCCTGATTTCAATGCTTTTAAAGAAGTACCCAAAAGTGAGATTGCTGGATCATAGTAGTTCCATTTTTAATTTTTTGTGGACCCTCCATATTGATTTCTACAGTAGTTATTATTTTACATTTCTTAACTTTGGGTTTATTTATTTATTTATGGCTGTGTTGGGTCTTTGTTTCTGTGCGAAGGCTTTCTCTAGTTACGGCAAGCGGGGGCCACTCTTCATCGCGGTGCGCGGGCCTCTCACTATCGCGGCCTCTCTTGTTGCGGAGCACAGGCTCCAGACGCGCAGGCTCAGTAATTGTGGCTCATGGGCCTAGTTGCTCCGCGGCATGTGGGATCTTCCCAGATCAGTGCTCGAACCCATGTCCCCTGCATTGGCAGGCAGATTCTCAACCACTGCGCCACCAGGGAAGCCCATTTACACTTCTAATATTCTAATGTCTCCACATTCTCTCCAACACTTGTTATCTTTTCTTTTTCTTTTCTTTTTTTTTGATAACAGCCATCCTAATAGGTGTGAGGTGATATCTTATTGTGGGTTTGATCTGCATTTCCTTGATGATTAATGATGTTGAACATCTTTTCATATACCTATTGGCTTTGTATGTTTTATTTGGAGAAATGTCTATTTAAGTCTTTTCCTCATTTTTTTAACTGGGTCTTCTGTTATTAAATTGTAGGAGTTTCTCATATATTTTAGATAGTAACACCTTATAAGATGTATGATTTGCAAATATTTTCTCTCATTCCATAGGTTGCCTTTTCACTTCATTGACTGTTTCCTTTGCTATGCAGAAGCATTTTAGTTTGATGTAGTACCACTTGTCTATTTTTGCTTTTGTTGTCTGTGCTTTCGGTGTCATATCCAAGAAATCATTGCTAAAACCAATGATGTGAAGCTTTTCCCCTATGTTTTCTTTTAGGTGTTTTGCAGTTTCGGGTTATGGTATCCATTGCTAAATAAACACATTCAAAGATTTTAGCATAGAAGGCACTGTGAATATACAGTTGCCCTTGGTGGCTTATTATTCAATTTTAAGACCTCAAAAGTTTTTAAGAAAGATGAGGATTTAACAGTGCTTACAGTAATATTACAGAAATAAAAGTAAGTATGATTGAAGGAACTTAAGTCAGAGATAAATATTAAGCTCAAAGAAAAGCCCCAATTTTTCCAAGAAATTGAGAACTGGGAAATTAACATGTCATTGAGATAAAAATTATAGCTATAAAATTTGTTTTTGGAAAAAAATATTTTGCATTAGACATTCATAACATTTACTTGATACTTTATTTTCTGTTTGTCTTAGGTATGAATGTGCACAAATATTTATGTTGCTTTATTTTTCTAAATCTAAATCTATTTTTCCAAAATCTAGCTCTGTGCCCCTGATTGCCAAAGTTGAGAAGTCATCCATACCAGTCACTCTTAGTGAATACCTCTCCTTTTCCAGGATTGTCCAAGCATCCTGGGGTTTACGTTGTCAGAAAATTTATAGCTAGCCTTCTGGTCTTCAATCATGCTTACTGCTGACATGCCCGGGCTTGCATGGATCATTCTAATACCTAACACCCAACTCCCTACCTGACCACCCTGGGAATTGAGAGCTTGTGCTCTAGCCCCCAACTCCAAGCACCAGTCTTCATCCCCCATCTTTCTGACCAACTGAACTTAAATTCTTTCTTTGAGCCTGAAATGCAAAATATTTTGCTCCCCTCTCCACTGTACACACACTTGCTCAGGCTTTAGAAATATACCACTGTCTTTCCTCTCCCAGAATATGTGGGTTAAAACAAAGACCTACTGTACAGCACAGGGAACTCTGCTCAATGTTATGTGGCAGCCTGGATGGGAGGGGAATCTGAGGGAGAATGGATACATGTATATGTATGGCTGAGTCCCTTTGCTATGCACCTGAAACGATCACAACATTGTTAATCGGATATACTCCAATATAAAACAAAAAGTTTAAAAATAAATAAATACACACATACATGCACAAATGAGTAAAAGTTACACTGGGAAAATGTGAATAAAATCAGCAGTTTGTATCAAAGAAAAAAAAAGAATATGGGGGTTAAAAAAAAGTTTATTTTTCCCTGATGACTTAACAGCACAAGAAATTGAAAAAAAAAAGAACAACAGAATTTTTTCCTTAAAAGTTCAACTTCTGACATATTTTAATGATCTATGTTTCCAATTAATTATTTGAACATCATCTTATGAAAATGAAAATAGATGACTCAAGATTTTAAAAATTGTACTGAGCTCCTTTGGTCTCCCTCTTGTTTGTTGGTTTGTTAAATAACAATTGTCAAATAAATATCAAAATAGCTGTAAGGCTCCCTAGGGAGACCAATTTATTTTTCTTCTAGGCAAACTTGGACATGGGCAGAAGGGATTCTGGATGTAGGCTGAAATAGGAGAGTGGAAAGTTGCGTCAAGTTTAATGGCAGTATAATTAGTGTCTCCTTTTTACTAAAATTACTTGGGAAAGGCACCCGAGGAAACCATCAGCCCTTTGAGGGTTTCCTACTGGGCACCTTGTGTGTATGTCTAAAGTGATAAAAGGATTTAGAAGAGGGAGGCTCGGTTATACTCCATCTGCAGCTTTCAGAGATAAAGAGCTGCTTTTGTACTGAGTAAAATTTTCCCAATACCACAAATATGAGCACAAATTTATTATTCTCCTTACACCACCTCAGAAAAGATGGTGAGAGAAGGGCTAATCTGAAGGCAACCTCTGCTTTCTTGGGGAAGGAGATGCAAAAAAATTGTTCCCCGCAAAAACAAAAAGGGATCTCACCAGGAGGACGTAACTGGAATGTCTGCCATTGCTACCACTCTGGAAATCTCAGCTAGCCAGAGGACCAGAGGCATTCTCATCAAAGCTTAAGCCAGAACAACAACCATCAATAAATGATGC
Source organism: Balaenoptera musculus (assembly GCF_009873245.2). Lineage (NCBI taxonomy): Eukaryota > Metazoa > Chordata > Mammalia > Artiodactyla > Balaenopteridae > Balaenoptera > Balaenoptera musculus. Next base: position 80,744,234 of record NC_045792.1, read on the forward strand.
CAAACTCCAGCCAGGACAGAGATGACTTTCAATGGCATAGCTGGACCCATGGCACTCCTATCTGTTTAGCTTGAAAGGCTTCTCTGTTCATTTCATTAACCTCCTACTAACATAACATCATATTTTACTTGGCCGAATTATTTGTATCGGAATCTGGTATGAATCTTAGTAGGCAAGGCAGATAACATTTTTCTGTAATACAACATAATTTCTGTTTTAAACTCACAATTTTTCAGAGCAGCAGAAAATAATGTCAATCAAATGGAAGCATTCCTTTCATGTTGGATTGTGTCTAAGGTGCTTACCTAGTTCCAAGTCAAGGCATGGGGTGATGGGAAGGAGACCGTTCATCAGTATCCTTTGAGACGTCCACCATCCCACATAATCATCTATCACTAATCTCAAGGTAACTTTTGTCTTTCTGTCCTCCGTGGGTCTGGAAGATCTCTGCTATGTCCACAACACAGATGAAGGCTTGGATATATCTATATCTTATCTAAGAACTCATCTCTGTGGCCCTTGATGAGCCACACAGCTATTTATTCCCTGGACTCTGCCTGGGGAAAAGGCACAAAACCTTACTCTCTGGATAAAGACTCCTTCCATCCCTCTTACCTCAATCTGGGGGAATCAGTTTTTTGGTTGCCATAGAAATCCCACCTTCTTTCAGAGACACTACCTGGTTCCCAGGGGAACTGTAGCCCAGGACCAATTTTTATAATGGTTCAAGTTTCCAGTTCTCTCATAAACATGGGTCCATCTCAAAATCAGTCGCTAAATGTAGGGTAACTTCCTTTCAGATCCTGTTAGAAGACTTTGAATCCTCCAACATTGCAGGTGTGCACATTTACACAAGCCATAGTGCCAGGCAGTAGCTGCAACTTTCTTTTGACCATATTTTGTAGGCTAGTGAGCCCTGCCCCTACCCCAGGTTTCATGCAATTAGCTGGACTCAGCTCTCCTGCCATGCACATGGAGTTTTGGTTCCCATTATTGTGCAGGAGGCAAAGCCTAGCTGCATCCAGACCCAGAGTACAGCAAGCCCTGGCTTCAGTCCCTGATTACTAACTTACTACTCTGATCTTCTATTCCCTTTCTGGTCCATAGAGATATTTTTCTTGTTTTCAGTTTAGCATATCTTAATCATTTTCATGTTCTTTAAAAATTGTCTTTCTTTGATGTGTTTAGAGTTGATGGAGAAGTTCAAGCTTAAACTAAAAATGTCATCCTGATCCTTTCTCCTGAATTTTAAGTTTCTGATTATCCAGTTCTCAGAGTGAATTCAGATATTGTGCACATGAAGAACCAGGTAGACAGGCAAGTCAGGACTCCATACTGTCCACAGCTCACCTGATCCAAGAAGAAAGATTAAATTCTGTTCCACAACATACATCATGTGAGATTCAAAGACAGAATTAAACACTGAAGAGTATTTTTTAATAACAAAGCCCTTGCTCAAAACCAAAATCCCAAGAAGGGCTGGGATTGAATTATCCTAAAGAGTATTTCCAGGCATGGCCTTGCCTCAGAGACTTTGCTGTTGTGCCTAATTGCACTCCCAGTACACACTCATATTCAGAGGACTGGTCAAACAGCCAGTGAGTCAGTGGTTATAGAGTCCTTTCTCCAGTTGAACATTCACAAATGTGTGAGTGATGACAGGGAAGTACTAAACCCTTCATAGCATGTCTCCCCGGTGTAAGATGGGAGTATTAATCCTTGCCATTACCATGGTATGGCTATGAAAAAGAAGGGAAGCATGGCCAAATGATACTACAAATCTATGTTTTAAGATTATCCTTAGCACAATTGGCCACAAGTAAAATTTTCACCTTAACTGCATTCATTTTAAAAGAGAGTAAAAAAAAATAAGCATTAAATTCAAGAATTAGGAAAAAACTGTTAAGAATCTAGGAAAATAACTGCCAATAGAATAAATGATACAGTAAGCAAATATTAAAATTATTTAACCAAAAAAGCTGTTTTATTGAAAATGTCAATGGAATTAAAACAAGATTTTAAATATCTCATTTTACTGAAGTTAATGCTGAAAAATGATAATATCTTTGTGCTTTCCTTTTGTCTTTATGGGATGATATTAGGAACAACTTTATGATTTCAAGACCTCAAAAGTGTAGGCAAAATGAGCTTTTTTTCTAGAGAAAATATAACTATCAAAAATGATAACAGAAAAAAACCCAGCCAATTTAAATAAATCAAATGCTATAAAGAATCTGTAATCAAAATCATCAATTCTCAGTGTCCCAATTTTTACCTGATGGTGTTAATTGTGATTCTGGCCAAACTACCAAGGAATGGATAATCCTTATATATTATCACCTTTCCAGATTATAAAAAGAGGAAAAACTAACAAACTTTACTTTGGCTTTCATTTTTTAAAAAAATTTTTGGCTTCCTTTTTTGATTATAAGATTGTCCATTTGCTGATCAATTACTGAAATCATTATGAGAGTCCATTATTTTGCTGGAAAACTAGATCAATATACAAAGGTCAATGAAATAGCAGAGTCAGCAGAAATAACAACAAAAAGGGTAGAGTTAGAAAACAAATATTCATTATATCAGAAACACCTTTAAGAAACTAACTAGGAATCTAACAAGATGAAAGCAAATCATTATAAAAAATAATTATAAAATACTACTGAATGATATGCATGAAAATCAAAACAAGTAGTGAAAATCTCATTATGAGTAGGAAAACTCATGACAGTAAGGCTGTCAGTTTTTCCAAAATTAAAGTACAACCTACCTCATTAATTTTTTATGAGATTTAACAAGCTAATTTTGTACTTAACCTGAATGTGTAACATCCAGAAATACCCAAAATGTCTGGTAGATGGTCTGCCCTAACAGTTATAATTTTTTTTATTAAGTTATAATAATTAAGTCAGGATAATATTGGTACAGAAAGAAATAAATATTATGAGAATGTAGAGCAGAGGTAGAGACTCAGAAAATTTTTTTGTTAAGCAGCTTTATGTTTTTACATATGTATATTTTACATAGAAAATTGCATATGTTTAAAGCAATAACTTGATGTTTTGACATTCATATAAACCCGTGTAATCACCACAATCATAAACTTTTGTGATAACCCACAAAAGTTTCTTCTTCCTTTTTAATCCACTCTCAAGGCCTTCTCCTTCTAGATCAAATGATCTCCTTTCTATCATTACAGGTTAGTTTGCATTTTCAAGCATTTTATATAAAGGGAGCAATACAACATGTATTCTTTTTCGGTCTCTTTCTCTCAGGATAAGAGATTCATCAACAGTGTTACCTATATCAGTAGTCAATTATCTTTATTGCTGAGCAGTATTTTGTTGTATGGATGTATTACAACTTTTCTGTTTATGCATTGATGGACATTTGGGTCACTCCCAGTTTTTGGCTATTCAATAAAAGTCTTTGTATGGATGTATGATTTCATTTCTGTAGGTTGAAAACTTAAGAGTTGAGTGACTGGATCATATGGTAGGTGAATGTTTAACTTTTTAAGAAACAACCAAATCATTTTCCAAATTAGAATAAATTAGAGTGGATTTTTCTCCACACTCTCTTGAAACAGATTAGCATGGTCAACCTATTTTACTATACTCATTATAGTGGGTGTTCAGTGTACCTCATTTTGGTTTTAATTTACATCTCCCTAATGACTAAGAATGTTGAGCATCTCTTTCTGGGATTATTTACCATTGATACATATTTTTTTCTGTGGAAAGTGTCAGTTTAAAGAGTCTGTCCACTTTTAATTTTGTTTTATGTTTTCTTATTATTGAGTTTTAATAGGTCATTATATATTTTGGATAGAAGTCCTTTATCAGATATATGACTTGTAAATATTTTCTTACTGTTATAGTTTGTTTTCTAATTTTCATACCTGTTTTTCAAAAAGCAGATGAAAACTTCTAATATGAAAAATAAGAACCAAAACATACGGATGTAAAGTGACTTGAAAGAACAGAAGTCAATGCAGGAAGAATAATTTTTTTAAAATCTTGTCAATTATTAATATTCCCATAGAGATAAGAGAAGATATTGCATTTTTGGGAAAAAAGGAATAGGATACTAGAAAAAAATGAATATTCAGAAAACAAAAAGGAACTCTTGGAGTTTACAAACATGATACTTGAAAAGAAAATACTTTTTAAATAATAAAAGGATTGGAAAATAAATTTGAGAAAACATTCCAAAATCAACAGAGAAATGGAAAATAGGAGTGAAAGAGAAAGAAAATTAGAGCATCAATAGAGGATGTCCATGGTCTGTATAATAGGAATTTCAGAAAGAGAGAACAGAAAAAAAAAAAAAAAAAACAACCCAGAGGATATAAAATAAACAAAAAAAAGGACTTCCCTGGTGGCACAGTGGTTAAGAATCTGCCTGCCAATGCAAGGGACACGGGTTCAAGGCCTGGTCCGGGAAGATCCCACGTGCAATGGAGCAACAAAGCCCGTGTGTCACAACTACTGAGCCTGTGCTCTAGAGCCCACGTGCCACAACTGCTGAAGCCCGCGCGCCTAGAGCCCATGCTCCGCAACAGGAGAAGCCACCGCAATGAGAAGCCCGCGCACCGCAACAAAGAGCAGCCCCCGCTCCCCGCAACTAGAGAAAGCCCGCGTGCAGCAACGAAGACCCAATGCAGCCAAAAATAAATAAATAAATTTTAAAAAATAAACAAAAAAATAATAATTTAAGGAAAATTCTCAGAACTGAACTATTAAAAGGACACATCAAGTGCCCATCTCAGTGGATGAAAATAGATCCATACCAAGGCCTATCACTGTGAAATCTGAAAACACTGGCTACAAAGAGGAAATTCTATACGCTTCCAGAAAAGAGAGAGAGAGTGGATGAGAGAGAGAAACTTCAAAATTCTGAAGTAATATTATTTCCAACTTAGAATTCTATAACCAGGTGAAAAACAATAAAGGATAGGAAAAAAGGCATTTTCAGAAATACAAAAGCTCAAAAAATGTACCATATATACACCTATCTCAATAAGTTACTGAAGCTTTTGCTCTAGCAGAAAGATAAACAAAGCCAATAAAGAGGAGTTTACATGAGAAAAGATAACTGGAGATCCAGCACGGGAGATCTTGAGGAGACATCCCAGAATGACAGTGGTACAATTAGAGCAGAGAGACTGGAGACGCACAGGTACACACTGAGGGCTGTCATCACTCTTATTTTTTTTAAGACTTTATTTTTTTAAGAACAGTTTTAGGTTTACAACAAAATTCAGAGGGAGGTACCAAGATTTCCCATATAATCCCTGCCCTCACACAAGCGTAGCCTCCCCATTATCAATATCACTCAGCAGAATGGTTCCTTTGTTCCCAAAGATGAACGTTCATCCACACATAATTAGCTCCCAAAGTCCACAGTTTACCTTAGGTTTCACTCTTGGTGTTACACATTCTATGGGTGTGGACAAAAGTACTACGACATCTATCCACCATTACAGTGTCATACAGAGCATTTTCCCTGCCATAAAAATCCTCTGTGCTCCTCCTCACACCTCCCTCTCTCCATCCTTCGGAAAACCCTGATCTTTTTACTGTCTCCACAGTTTTGCCTTTTCCAGAATGCAATATACTTGGGATCATACAGCATGTAGCCTTCTCAGATTGGCTTCTTTCCCTGATTAATATGCACTTAAGGTTCCTCCATGTCTTTTCATGGTTTGATAGCTCATTTCTTTTTAGCACTGAATGATATTCCATTGGCTGTATGTACCACAGCTTACTTATCCATTCACCTACTGAAGGACATCCTGGTTACTTCAAAGTTTGGACAATTATGAATCAAGCTGCTGCAAATACTCATGTGTAGGTTTTTGTGTGGCCTTTTATAATGTTTTTCAAACTTGGTGATAAAATATCAAAGTGATTCTCGTGCAGATCCTTATCTATACTCAGCTTGCCTTCACCATGCACAGATGGGGTCCCTGCTCTCTGCTCTAGGCCCTTCTGCCTGAATTAGTCATGGGCACTCCCTTTACCCAACAGAACTGTTTCATATTTATCTTCCTATTGATTTTTGAAGATAGACAAAGGAAAGATTAGAAGTTAAAAATACTGATTAGTCTACTCCTTTTTCTCATATTCCTTCCCAGTGTCTAGTACCTGGCCCACACCATTGACCTGACTCTAAATATCTCTTTAGATCTGGCCAATTGTAGTAATAGATGGTCACCTATTTTGATGTGACATTTGAGAATACAAATGTTGTTTCAAGACAAAAAATACTTCCCCTAATCACTAAGCCACTGAAATTTTAGTTCTGCCTTTCAATTTACCCTCTTTTGATTAAGGTATTTTTCCCCCTTTAATAGACAGTGACTGTTAAAATTGAGAATATTTATCAGGAAAAGCAATACTTGGCTTAAAGTCAAGGCAGGTAAGAAATGTGTAACATTGTGAGTAGAACTATCAGAGAATCGTGGGAAATGTTGTGACACTGAGAGTGTATTCTTTGCCTATCAAATCCATTTATTTTTAACACTCATAGAGTCAAACCAAACAGGTCTTCCAGTGTTTGCCTCAAGAGTCACCATTTTGGAATCTGTTTTAGCTGAACCGACAAACTATCTTTGAATAGCATCCTGTGAGGGAACAAGATTAGTAAAGTAAGTTTTGATGAAGAACAGACTAGAAAGAAAAGTAGATTACTCTCCAGAGCTTGGAATTCAGTATTCCCTGGTTTCCACCAAGGCCATTATAGCATCTTTACTTTCAGAGACAGCCAGAATTCTCTGAGACTCTCTGATGGGCAGGGCTGGGATCATTATCTTGAGATAGGAGCCTCTACCTACCTCATAGCTATTTCTGTACCACTGTTTATATATAGATCCTTTTCAAAGTAGTGCCTGTTGTACTTTTTCACTAACTTGTTTACCATCTCACAGAGTTATGCATATGGCAATACTGAAGAATTGTTTGTTGAAATAAATAGAATTCTCCATTTTATCTCAGATAAAACCTAACTTTAATCTCTGCCCTTCCACACTGGCATTGTGCACAGCACGCCGGGGAAAACAAAGAAGCTCAGAAACCTAAATGTTAGCAGTATTCTTTCTGAAATTCTGTTAAGTGCAATGTGAAGCTATTGTGAACTTGAAGTTTTGGTAACTATTATTATTATTATTTTGCTATGCATTTTAATATTTAAGACAGCAAAAGTTCATAATTTTTCTCCTATATTTTAGTCAACAACATTTGGGGGATATTAAGAAACCTTTGCAAACTGCGCAGGTCACTGGCTGTATGGACAATATTGTACTATATCATACACTTTTTTTTTCCACTGTAAAGAACCTTAGTCTACATTTTAGGATAGCTGAATAATTTTTAAAAACAGGGAAGCCTCTGTGTGAGGAAAGTGTCTTCATGTTACAGCTGAAGCTAACCCTCAGAGTGTCTTTTTCCCAGCACACAGCTAAAAATGAACAGAGCTAGCACTTGAACCCAAAAGTTCCAACCTTAGATCAAAGTCTTTTTTTTTTTTTTTTGCTATACTTTGCTTCCATTTATTGTAGCAGTTCATTGGTCAAAGAGGAAGGTTCCTGCCTGCCACTGAACCAGTGAATGCCATTTAATTAATTATTTACATGTTCACTCATTCAAAAAAAAATTTGTTGAGTTCTTCTTGTAGTTCAGGTGTTAAATAAGACCATGCAAAGGCAAAATACCTGAAATCGAAAGTTGTATGAAGAATCATTCAGTTACAATTTTAATAAATTATTTCAAACAGAAATGTAGGTTACATGAATATATGCAAAGGGGAAGTTAACTTCGTTTAAGATGATAAGAAACCTCAAGGAATATTTAAGACTTTAGTGACAAGTATATACTTTTAGGAAATTGAGATTGCTATGGACAGAATGTTTGGACCCACTATTCATATGCTGAAATCCTAACCTCCAATGTGATAGTATTAGGACGTGGTCCCTCTGGAAGATTATTAGATCATGAGGGTGGAGCCTTCATGACTGGGATTTTGCCTTTATGAAAGAGACCCCAGAGAACTCTCTCACCTCTTCTGCCATGTGAGGACACAGTAAGAAGATGGCTGTCTGTGAACTAGGAAGCTGGCCTTCACCAGACACCAAATCTGCCAGCACCTTGATCTTGGACTTCCCAGCCTCCAGAACAGTGAGAAATAAATTTCCATTGTTTATTAGCCACCCAGTCTATGGTATTGTTACAGCAGCCCAAAGGGACCCAGATAGGGATGGACAGAATCTTTTCATGAAGAACAAATAACTTCATACAAAATCCTCATACCTTAGAGGAGATCTTTGTACATTAGGAAAAAAAGTGAAGTCAAATGTTGGTGGACTATAATGAGTGAGGCGCTAGGCCATGCTTATACATGGAGAAAAGCTCGGCTCCACATTCACTTCCAAAGAGCCACTCTCTTATCTACTGATCTGCTTCTCTGTACCCAGGAGCAGTGATTACCTGGAATAGCTATTTCCCCTGGGAGCAGAGAGGCATTTTAAATTTCATATGTAATTCACACTGCCATTGTAAACATTCCTATATCGATGTCTATTGTGGTGCCTAGAGATGGAGAAACGGGAAGAGATAATTAACCTAGCTGCAGAATTTTGGAATACTGTGTAAAGACTTAATTTCCTCTGGATTTCCATAGAGAAAAATTCAAAAAGGAGTGAAAATGAAGCTACAGTCCAAAAGAAGTATAAAAAATACACACACTTTAAATTAGAATCTTTTTAACCTATTCACTTTATAACCTGGTCAAGCACTAAAGACCCAGAAATTCTAATAATCAGGGACTTGCAAAGGTGCCAACTGATGAAATGGAAAAAAATTTTTCCCTTTTTTCTCTTACAGTAAAACCATGGACCATAGCTTTTCTGCCTCTTTCACCTTGTTAGTTTCTTCTGTATTGGTGTGGGGGGGGGCAGGATTTTTCTACCCTAATCAAGTTACTTTTTATCAACACTGCCTGTTCTCTGAAGTCTAAAGTCTATGATTTTCTATGTCTGTATTCATTCTCTTCACTATTAAGAATTCTAGGAAGAGGTGATAATTTTCTCCCAAGTATCACATTTCTCTCTACATTTCTAACCAGTTATCTTTTTTCTTTTTTGTTTAGGACTAATTTCAATAAAATAATTGTATGTATATATTCATATACCTTTAAGCTTTACTCATTGCCCTAATTCCACATAAGGCGAATTGTAACCTAATTATGCAAAGTTACTGGTGATGCAAATGTCAGCTTGGCAAAGGATACTGCTTGACAAATGATTACATGGTCACCTATTAACTGGCTGAAAGTGGGATGTGTGCTGGCACCTATTAACAGAAACATCCTTATCCTTATCAGTATCAAATACATGAAAGACTTATTCCAAAATAGAAAAATCTCTGAAATAATTTATGAGTGAGTAGTGCATATAAATATATCTGTCTGGCACATTGGAAATTGACACAAAGCTAGAGAGAACTGAAAATGCCAGACTTCAGCATACACCATTCATCTTCACTAAACAATATCAAAAGCCAAGCTAAGGGCTAAGAGATAAACTTCTATTCTTAACAGTGAATGCATGAAAACACAATTATATCCACAAAATTCACCTGCATAGTCTGTTCCTTCCATTGTCATGCTAACATTTGCACTTCTGAATGTCTTAGCTTAGTATTTATGACATTAATTCTGACATGGATTTTCCAATGTCAGGAATAGTTCTGAACATAACCATTTATAACTACTACCTAGTCTCTGTTAAAATAAACTAACATTTATTGAACCTTTACTATGTGCTAGACAAGCCTTTCCCAAAGTGCGGTACTCTTTCCCAAAGTGTGGTACTCTTATTTCATTAGTATACTATTTGGTTTTAGGTAGCACATATCTACACTTACAAAAAAAAAAATCTATGAATTACTTACTTTAATGTGTTTTAGAAAAATACAGCTGGCATTGTAAATTCAGGATTTAATGTATGATAAAAAGAAAACACTAAATAATAGTATAAGTGATGGGTATTTGACAATGGTTGTTGTGGTGTGTTCATCAGGAGGAATATAATGAATGCTTATCTCACCTTTAATTAGGTGAGAAACTGTAAATCCTGAAAGCGTATTATACCCATTAATTCAAGAAAGTTTTCTTAAATTACTGTTTTTGGTATTTGTTGTGATCCCTTGCTTTGATTTTCTTCTTCAGAGTCCTGTAAGCCATATGTTGAATCTTCATTGCCTATCTTCGATATTTGTCATTTTCTCTTTTTAGCTCTTTGTTCATTTCTTTTTTATTTTAATTTTTTGCCTCTCATTTGTTGTAAGGCATTATGATATCAATGACTCCCAATGATCCCTACCTCTGTATATTCACATGCTTCTCTGGAGTGTGGGCTGGATCTAGGAAATCACTATTAATAAATGGAATACACCAAAACCAATGGGATGCCACTCTGGGGCTAGGTCATAAAAAGACTGTGACTTCCACCTTCCTTTCCTCCTCTCACTTCCTCATTTGTTTACTTAGAAAGGCCCACCTAGCAAGGTATCTATTTCTAGACAACAACCAGAAAAGAGGGCCTGAGGCCTGAAATAGACATATGAATAAGCTTGAAAGTTGATTTTCCCATACGGGGCCTTGAGATGACTTCACTCAGGCTGACATGTTAATTTCACCTTGAGACCCTGACCTAGAGGCATCTAGTTAAACTATGCACAATTTCCAACTTACAGGCGCTGTGAAACAAGTGTTTTTTTGTTTGAAACTGCTATAATTGGGGATGATTTACTAGGCATCAGTAGATAATTAATACAGGAATTATTTTTGTCTTTATTCAGTCTTGTGTTTCTTCTACATTAGTATTCATTTCTGAAATTATTTTTTCTTTTATTTCTAGTTCATTCCCCATGTTTGAGTATCTCACATCAGAGTTTTTGTAACTATGATTTATATTGTGACTTCTTGTCTATCATTTTTTTAATGTCTTTTAGTAATTTTGGAACAGGTTACAGTTTTAATCTGTTTTGTCATCATGACTGTATCTCACACAGTCTGTAAAGATATTTTGCTCCTTATTCTCTTTTTTAATAAACTTATATAGAATTTGACCTTGATACTCACTGAATGCTCATTTTTATGTGAAATTAGTTCTCCTGAATTTTTTTTTTTAATTTATTTATTTATGGCTGTGTTGGGTCTTCGTTTCTGCGCGAGGGCTTTCTCTAGTTGTGGCAAGTGGGGGCCACTCTTCATCGCAGTGCGCGGGCCTCTCACCATCGCGGCCTCTCCTGTTGCGGAACACAGGCTCCAGATGCGCAGGCTCAGTAATTATGGCTCACGGGCCCAGTTGCTCCGCGGCATGTGGGATCTTCCCAGACCAGGGCTCGAACCCGTGTCCCCTGCATTGGCAGGCAGACTCTCAACCACTGCGCCACCAGGGAAGCCCTCTCCTGAACTTTTTGAAGACCTATTCAAGATAGTTTTTATAACTTCACATAGCTCCACCTACTTTTATTTTCATGCAGAGTAAAAGAATATAGCAGCTTGCTTTCTGAGTTTTCCCGTCTCTGTTCTCTCCCCATCTGCAACTCTCTTTTCTCCATTTCTATTCTCCCCTATCCTGCTCAGTTTTTTTTTTTCCACTTCCAGCATCTTCTTGGTATGGAGTCCTGTCCTAGAAGAGAGCCCTGCTTGGTCAGTTTTGAGAATTCACAGACCTTAGACTGATTCAGCTCCTTCAAGCCTTCCTGAAGATCCTATCTTCTCACTCACTATCAGACAGGGCAAAATTTCTTCATTTTCAGCTGTCATTCTCCAATTAGCCCACCATTCTTCCCAGTAAACTCCCCTTGGCTATTTTAGGGGTTCTCTTGTTTTCAGGTTTGTTATACTCCCTATTGCACTCCTCTGCTTTCTGATACCAAATAAAATTTATAACTATTGGTCGTTTTCTCTTACCATCAATTTTGAGGTTTATGAGGATAACTTCTAGTTTTGTTGTAAGTGTTCATGGCTTTTTGATTTTTCTATCTAGCTCCTTTTTATGTTGCTACATGGGATTCCAAAAAGTTCAAAAATTCTGCCCCACCACTGCTACCATCAATCTGTATAGACCGTGCATTCAAGCCCTATCTGCTACCTCTTCTCATGACCAAGAGCATACATTGCAAGAGGGAGGTGAGGTATAGGACAAAGTGGAAGGAAGATAAGTTTGTTACAGTGGGAAAATATATCTTATTTTTTTATTTCTATAAAATATGATATTTAACAATTGATAACAATTAGCTATAAAATGCCTCTTCTCTCAGCCCTGCAGCTTATATTCCCCGTGGCCTTCTTGTTGCTCAGTGAACATGCTCTATCTTCCAAATGAGTCTGTTGAGAATAGGACATTAATTTGTTTAGGCACACAGGTTTCAATGATGTCATGAAAGAGAAAAATGTATACCAGCACTTTTTTTTAATTGCAGAGAATGAACTGCTTATGTCCTTGACAGGAAAACCCAAGTTCCCACATGTCACTTCTACTAATAATAAATGGAACAGGGTTAAAATACAGAAATTACCATTTCAGAAATAAAAATATAATGAAGAACAAAACCGGGATCTATTTTAAAAGTTAGCAATTTCATCCAACAAATGTTTGGCTGTTATACTACATTTCCTTAGGTACTCTTTTTTTATGATAATGTGGCAGTGAAATGGATACGGCATTCAATTACCAAAGTCAGAATGACTGACTGAGTGCCCCTTTGGGCAGTAGGTCATGCCCCTGGAAGAGACCTGCTATCTACTGACTTTCTTTTCTCCCTATATTTATGAGCCACTGCTCAGAATATGAAACATACTTTGTGAATCCTGTAAGAGCTGGCAGGAATGAGAAGGAGAGAATTTGTTGCAACAGAAATAGAATGGACTTGCTCCAAGGCCAGGTCTGCTATTTTGGTTGTATACAAAAAATAAGACTATGAGACATAAAACTCCCAGAAGACAACACAGGAAAAAAGCTCCTTCACATGACTTGGCAATGATTTTTTGGATATGATACCTAAAGCACAAGCAACTAAATTAAAAATAAACAAGTGGAACTACATCAAATTAAAAGCTTAGTCACAGCAAAAGAAATGACAAATAAAATGAAAAAAACAACCTATAGAATGCAGAATGAGAAAAAATATTTGCAAAACATATACCTGACTAGGGGTTAATATCTAAGATATATAAAAACGCATACAACTCAATAGCAAAAAATAAACTTATCCAATTTAAAAATGGGCAAAGGACCTAAAAAGATATTTTTTCAACAAAGGTATATGAATGGCCAACAGGTATGTGAAAAGGTGCTCAACATCACTAATCACTAGGGAAATGCAAATCAAAACCACAATGAGATATCACCTCAGGTCTGTTAGAATGGCTATCATAAAAAAGACAAGATATAACAAATGCTGCTGAGACTGGAGAAAGGGAAACACTTGCACCCTTACAGTGGTATTGTAAATTGATATAGCCATTATATCCACAGATTATTGGTGTGGATATTCCTCAAAAAAAATTAAAAATAAAACTACCATATGATCCAGCAATTCCATTTTTGGGTATTTACCCAAAGGAAACAAAGTCACTATGTCTAAGAGTTATCTGCACCCCCGTGTTCATAATAGGGTTATTTGCATTAGCCAAGACATGGAAGCAACCTAAGTGTCTATCAACAGATGCCATTTGTGACAACATGGATGGACCTTGAGGGCATTATGCTAAGTGAAATAAGTCAGAGAAAGACAAACACTGTATTAATTCATATTTGAAATCTAAAAAAAAAAGAGATCAGATTTGTGGTTATCAGAGGTTGGGGGGTGAGGGGAAGGGGAATTGGATGAAGGTGGTCAAAGGTATACACTTCCAGTTATAAGATAAATCAGCACTAAGGATGTAATGTACAAACAGTGATTGTAGTTAACACTGCTGTATGGTATATTTATAGAAAGTTGTTAAGACTGTAAATCTTAAAGAATTCTCATCATAAGGGAAAAAAAACCTTTTTTTCTCTTTTCCTTCTTTTTTTGTACCTATATGAGATGATAGATGTTAATTAAACTTATCGTGGTAATCAGTTCACAATATATGTGAGTCAAATTATGCTGTATACCTTAACCTTATATAGTGCAGTATGTTAATTATATCTCAATAAAAGTGGGGGGATCAAAGATACTTATCTAGTGATATTTACTCTCATCTGTTAAAGTTAAAATCACTTTCTTTTTCAAACTTACTAAAATATGTTGGCTTCTGTTTTGATGGAATCATTGTAGGAAACCTTTTCTTACCAACTGTCCTCAGATATTTCCACAGTGCCCTTTTGGAGGCCACTGAAATATCTTAGATTTCCATTTCATTATTGTATGAAAGAAGGGATTGGACCAAACAATATCTAATTTCCCCTCTGAGTCTAGATTTTTAATTAAATAATCCTGTCAAGTATTTTATTATGATTACCCTCACTTGTGTTCTGTCTTAACATTCCCACAGCTGCACCTTCAGTTCGTGCTTGGACTGTTATTCTACTCCATACTTTATATTTAATAAGCAACACAAAAGTATCTACTGAGCCAATATAGGTGACAATGTCAAGAAATAAGTATATACTAATACAGTTGCAAGTAATCCTTCCTACTTTAATTAATGATCATTAAAATTTTCTTGATCACTGTTGTACAAAAACATAAGAGTTGCTTTAAGCTATAGAAAAGTTCAAGGAAGCAGTTCATCATAATGGTTGAGAACCTAGGCTTTGAAATTGGAGAGTCCTCAGATCAAAGTCCAGTTAGATGCCAATTAAATGCATGTTTTGGGGCAAGTTAAGCCTCTCTAAGCCCTATATTCTTTAACTGAAAAACCGGAATATAATAGTACTCAATATTTGTTGAGAAGCATTAAATAAGATACTGCTCATGAAGGAAACAGAGTGACTGCCTAGTATATAGATATCTCTCTGTAAATGTTAGCTATTGGGAGTTTCATGATAAAGCTATAATTACGGCTTACTTTTTTTTTCTTTTTCATTTCCCATGTAATGTATTTTGCAAATGGATTGTTTCTTGCAGATGGGTGCTGAACCAAGTTGAGTGTTGTTGAAAGCTATAGCTTCCTGAGGCTTGATTAAAGCTTTTCTCTGTCAATTTTCAGGTGGAAAAACAAAACAAACCAGTTTACCAAGTTATCAATTTACCCACATGAATAATAATACGTATCAGTGAAACCAGGATGATATTCAAAATACTTCTCAATACAAATTCCTGGCCAATTAGAATGAAAACCAGTTATAAGCAACTATATGGTTTTATCAATGCCTAGCAACAGAATATCATCCTTAAGTGTTACAAATAGATACTTTCTTACCTCTATTTATCACTCACCACTCATGTTAGTCACCACTGGTATTGCAAGTCCATTTTTCTTAAAGGTTGGAAGTTGTGTGTGGTTAATAGGCTCCCCTATCTTAAGCTTAGAGATAAGATAAACAGATATCTCATCCACTGAAACCTGTATTATGTTAACTCTGGTGAATCATGCAAGGTCTCTGCAGAAAATAGCAACCCCATGTTTATAAGAAAATTACAAGGGATAGTACAGAACCATGAAACTAGTAACTGCAGAGCTGCTATCACCTCTAGGGTAGAAGAAGGAGGGGAAAAGAGGTCCCCAGCACTGGATGGAGAGAGTCCTGTAGGGAGAGCCATCTTGAAAGGAACAGGGACATTCCTTGGGAAAACACAGCCTGCTCAGAGCCCACCTCCCTTCCTCTGATCTCTTGCCATAACTTCTTGTTGGTCAAATGCTATCGGAAGTCAGAAAGCATAGGGCCTGCTTCATGGTGTCCATAAAGTTCAGACCCTTAAAACAAAATATGGACTCAAGATGGCTGGAGTGTAGATCTGAAAGGACAGAAACTATATACCTGATATAACGAGCTTGTCTCTTTCTATCTCATTCTCCTATCAAATATTTAATTCTAGACAAATCTACGATTGTTCTAACCTAGGTTGTACGGTGATTTAAACCCTTACAAAAGGGCAAATACTCCAAGAATGAAATAAATATGTGACACCATCTGTTATCAGACTCTGCTACCTAAATTTTTCCCTTAGAAAAGTTAAATGTCTACTATTTTGAATGTTTAAATCATTATTACATTTCATATCACTCCAGGCTTCAGACTGGCACAGGAAGAGTTAAAACTTAGATCCTCCAACTTACTACACAGATGTATTTTCCTTAACTCAAAAAGAGTTGTTGCACACTTTGAATTGGGAAGGCACATTCGACGTACACATGAGTAATTGGCTCTGGCGCTACCAGCTGAGTGTTCTTACAAATTTTAATAAAATATTATTAATTCCAAATGAGAGCAATTGCTTTGCTACCATTTATTTTTTTAATATCAGTCGCTGACTCCATACTTTCCCCTGTAGGGAAACAGCGACCAATTTCAGAGATAGAACACTAGAAAATAAAGTTCCAAGATACAAATAGGGGAGTTAAAGGAGCAGCAGAAATTTCCAATACCTTGTGAACACAGTAACCATCTCCCCAGAACAGTGGCAGCCAAATGTTTTGTGGGAGCCCAGGCACAGCTAGACTCAGACAAAGCTGTTTATCAGGGAGGGAGATGAAGGAAATACACCTGGAATCTCCCAAACCAAAAGATTCTGCTCTCTGTGAGGTCCATGGGGCTCAGGAGTGATGTTATTAAAGACATCGTAAGAATGAACAGGAAAATCTAGAAATTAGAAAAGGCAATGGGGTGTTTCAGGACAATTCTTCTCAGGGTGAATAAAAGTGTATTTTATAATGACAACCAGATTCTCCACAGGGTCTAAAAATCTCACAGTAAAATTGAACAAAAAAAGTATCTCTGGACCTCATGAATCCCCTGAAACAAACAGTATAAGAAAGACTAAGGGGGGCTTCCCTGGTGGCGCAGTGGTTGGGAGTCTGCCTGCCGATGCGGGGGACACGGGTTCGAGCCCTGGTCTGGGAAGATCCCACATGCCGCGGAGCAACTGGGCCCGTGAGCCACAACTACTGAGCCTGCGCGTCTGGAGCCTGTGCCCCGCAACAAGAGAGGCCGCGATAGTGAGAGGCCTGTGCACCGCGATGAAGAGTGGCCCCCGCTTGCCACAACTAGAGAAAGCCCTCGCACAGAAACGAGGACCCAACACAGCCAAAACTAAATAATAAATAAATAATAAATAAGTTAAAAAAAAAAATTTAAAAAAAATAAAAAATAAAAAAATAAAAAAAAAAATAAAAAAAAAAAAGAAAGACTAGGTGGTCAGACTAAAACATTAAGGAACGTCAAGACTGATGGTCTGCTGTAAAAAAGACCGTTTTGCACCCTCTGCCCAAGTAAACTGATATTGTAGTCATCTTTTGAGCATTATGCATTTTATTTCCTTATTGAATAAACTGCCTAGTTATAGAAAATACAAGTCAGAAAGTTTGGGAATCAAGACTTGGATTGCATAATATCCTTTCAAGGATATTATATATGTGATTGAATTTCCACTACCAAAATTAAATGAGCTGTGTTATCTGTTTTACCTCAAACTCTGAACCCTTCTTAGAGAAACTCAGAGACTCATCACTGACCCAGTGACATCACTCAGAATTAGGATGCTTCCAGAAGAGATGGCTTTATTGGGAACCCTCTTAGGCCACAGGATCAAGGATTACCCCCAGAAAGGCCCAAATCCCCCTTGGATCCTCCCAAGGGTTCAAAGCCTTCATTTTCCTCCTGTCTCTTCAACTTTGAAAAATGATCAACAGAATGGAATCTACTAGGGAAAGCTGTTGACTAATTCTGTCCTCTTGATCTTGTGACAACTACAGAAAAGCAAAAGATTCTGTAAGAAAAAACAACCATCTGCTTCCAACAACCTGAACTTTTCCAAAATTTCCATCAGGGAGACTTAGTACTGAAATTTTAACTCTAAGAAGAAACTATTTCTAAACCATTTACATTATCAGTTTCTGACATAGAAATCTTAGGTAATCTAGATAAGCATACTTCGTGTCCAAATCCTCCTTGAAGTCACAGCAGCCACGAGGAAAACAGCAGTCATGCCAGAAAGCAATCAGAAGGGTTTAGACACCCACTCCAATGAAAGCCCAAATAAAAGCCTAAATATTCAGTGCCAAGTTCAAAGGAAAAATAGAAAACTCGGAAATACTGGTGTTGCATAGAGTGTGGCTACAGGGAGCAAACTGAAATCTTCACTTGTTTGAGTGAAAGTGATCTTTTTAAAAAGCATCAAGTGAAATCTACCTAAATTTTCAAGGCCTGTGCAATAAGGCAAAAAGTAAAAGCTTGCTAAACCACAATTTCACATGTCTAACAAAGTCAGTGATAGATTTATCCATACTTACTAATTTAGATTCCATGGCCATTGAGATTTTCCTGAAGAAGATAGGAACACGACTTACCTTGAAAAGCGCTTTTGTGAATATCTAATGTTTTTTGTTCTCATTCGTCACTATGTATCAGAATCAGCTTAGACGATGAAAAGAAATGGTAACCGGTCCCCCGCTCAGGAAGGCTCCTGTTCAACTGCACTGGGAGGGGACGCTCACTGGTATGATTTCTTGTGTTTCCAAGGTAATTTAGATGCACAGTGAGGGCTGATAACCACTGATCCAGTTGAACCGGGATCACCCATTTCATAAGTAAGAGAAGGACTAGAGAAGTTACATGATCCATGCAAAATCACTGCTAGTAGAAAGAACGCTGGACTCGTGGTCAGGAAATATGGGTTTGAGTCATGGCTTTCTTGCCAAATAATAACGTGAAACTGTGCAAATCATATCAACTTTTAGTTTCAGGATATTCATGAGGAAAATGAAAATAAAATGCCTGCTTGACTTACTTCACAGGGCTGTTCAGAGGATCAATATAAAACCATGCGACATATACTATATAAACTTGCTTTGTAAAATGCAAAGTACTACACACATATTAGGAATGGTTGTTTGTAGCAGAGGCAAGACTAGAACAGTAGTCTCTGCTGTCTCCTAGTTCTTTTACTTTGGAAACCATTCTCTCTTTATATCAATGATTATATTATACCACTAGTTATCAGGCATTATATAAATCAGCACACAGTATTAACTAGCTTATCCTCATACAGTGGTAACTGATTTTCAGAATCATGACCCAGACGTTCTAAACCTTCACTACTCAAAGTATGGTTGGTCCAAGAAACAGCATCATCTGCATCACCAGGCAAGTTTCTAGAAATGCGAATCTCATGCCTCACCTCAGACCTACTGAATACGAATCTTCAGTTTAACAAGATCCCCAGGTGATTGGATAGACATTAAAATTTGAAACGTACTGTTCTGCAAGATCTCAAAACGTCTTTGGCATGATAAAACTAGGTTCAGGGCCATTTGAGTAATTCTCTTGCCATTTTAATGCTTCATAAACTAAAAATGCACATGATCTATATGTGTATATAGAAATGTGATTCTATTTGAAATTATTGGATTAAATAAATGTCCCCTGTTTGGGCTGAATAACACCATTCATTGGCATAATTTAATCAAACTCTCCTTAGATTTCTCCTCATAATAATCAATACTTAGCAGCAATTTAGATTCATGTGAGCTAATCACTATGAGGTCTTGTGGAAGCTTAGGGATTCAACATTCTCATTTTAAATGAGATTTTTTTGAATAGAAGTGATTAGACGCTATATAATCAAAGTCCCCCATTGACTATTATATGCCTTTTCTCCCATTCTCCAAAGCCACAAGCTCATTTTACCCAGCCCAGGTTGAAATTAATTTTTGATTCTTAGGGGTGACCAAAGCATGCAGCTTAATATTTGGATTTCATTTTCTTAGGGAAGACATATCCTTGGTGATTTTAATTTAATCAGAATATTGCAATTTAGGGGAAGTTAAAAGATGAGAATATGGTCTCATTTTTCAGACATTTTTAAAAAGAAAAGGAAAGAAGTAAATAATTTTGTCTTTTTTTCTCAAAGATGCTATGCTCCAATTAATTACCCTGTCTTAAGTTATTCCCTTATAACTTATGTCTTAAGTTATTCTGCACAAATTAGGAGTGTCTGAATAGAAAGCAAATAAGGGGGAATCTTAACAAATGGCAGCAACATCAGTTGCCCAGCCATCACACAGACCCTGCATACTGACTGAGTGAGTAGAAATTTTCCTGCAACCCCAGATTTCCCTCCACATCTGAGTGTAAATCACTGCCTATTTATAGTCAATCTATGAATAAATGTCAGTCCAAAAGTGTCATGGACTGGGGGTATATTGCAAGAGGCTTATGATGAATTTGTTTCCACAGGAGGTGATGATTTTTGAAAAGTGTAGCCACAAAACGAGAGCAGGACAACAAGATGCGGCAGGAAGGATGTTTCCCTAGAACATCTTTTAAACCTTTTGTGAAATGAGCCAGCAGTAAGGAAATTCAAAGGGATCCACAGGGCTTGGGCAGAGGAAGCGGGCTAGGGGCTCCCGCTTCGTGTCAGTTTCACTTTGGAAAGTATAAGAACAGAGAGAGAAACTAAGGTTCAGACATAAGGTAAAAGCTTGCTGAGGAGGATGAATTTGCTCAAATAGATCCCATCCCCTACCTCCATGCCAAAGAAGACTACTGATTGTCAGCTGTTAAACATTGGTGACCAGTCAATATTTCTGTCATAGTTCTCCAGAATGTAACATATAGTGAATGAATTAAATCGTGCAAAATGTACAACCTCAGTGCTCCAGGTAACATAATCAGCTATATAGAGAGCCAGGCCTGTTTTACATTAATTCATATAAGACTGTATCATGTCATATGTCCTTTGCAATTTAACACTACATAAGCTTGATCTTTTTTTTCATTATTCAGCAGGAATATTTCATGATAAGGCAACAAGGAATGCTCATTGGTACATCCACCAATACTGATTGTCACCTTGGTTATGTTTTCAATGTCTCTCTCACTAGAAGCATTTCTCCCTGTCCCTCCTTAGAAGCACTCCAGTCATAAAGAGTCATCTCTGTGAGGAATTTATAGGCGCCCTGTACAAATACATTCTTTACAGCTATGTTCCTCTTCAGTTTATAGACTAACAGATGATCTATTAAGCGTAGTACCTGGGGATGATAGAATGGACATTTACAATGAGCAATGAAGAGTAACACTAAAATGCTCAGAAGCTTCCCTGAAGATGGAGAAGTTTCTAGAAGTTTCCTCTTTACAGTAAATGCTCTAGATTTTGAAGCACCTGAACAGTTCTAGGTCCAGTTCACTTTAACTAGCTAGGGTTCACGGGTCACAAAACACTGAAATATTCTAGCTTCTGGCAGAGAATAACAGAAAAAGAATCAGACAAGCAGCTTGCCAACCCGGTTCTTCCCCTTATTTACAAAACATCTTCAAATCCTTCAATATTCTCACCTGTAAAATGTCCACCTCAGTGCGTTATTCCAATGATAAAATGGGACACAGTAAGAAAGTTTCAATAAGGTTCCTTTATTTTCTTATTTTTAAAATAGTTCACAGTGTTTTCAAGAAGATCAAGGGAGACAAACTGTGTGGAAATAAACAGCACAAGCTAAAGATAGGCTAGAAATTGTAGTAAAGGACAAATGTAAATACCCATATGCTACTTGTGATTGATAACTGAGACTCCATGGAAGTTGATTTGAGTTTCCAAGTTGATTTTGAGTATATTAAGTGTCATTGAAAAATGGAGTGTTGCACAAACTCAAGTGATGTGTCTAAATTTGTTTTAGAACTTCTTTTCTGTCAATTCTTGTATCTGGTATTTCACATATTTTGGAACTGTATGAACTGTCGCTCTTGGAGAATAAAATTAAATTTTAATTTGAAATTTTTTTAATCAAATGGCTCATCTATCCCACCTCTAGCCAACATCTTCTGAAACACACAGATGTAACAATACCTCAGCCCCCTTGCAGCCTTGTATACTCATATACACAGCAAACACCAGCACAAAATAGCATGTATACCTTCTGATAGTCTGCCTGCCTGTATCAATAGAGCTATAATCAATGACCAAAATAATTACTGAAATACTGCTGTACATTTGGTAAAGAGCTAGCTACTGCCCTGAGCCTTTAAGGGTCCTTCTAACCCTACAACCCTGTCCCTGGCATCCCCTACAGATCCCCACAATCCAGCAGCCAAGCACATTTGTGCTTCCAAGGTCCAACTGGCCCGAGTGCTGGAGTCTGTTCTCTTTGATCAGTACCTGTGCTGTACCTCTTACTAAATAGTCGTGTCCCTTACATATCTGTGTCTAAGTTCTTGTCCTTATTTCTCCCCAATATATCATAGAAAACCACCACCAGCTTATTTCCACAACTGCTTTGACTTCTGCTGGTCTCACACCCTCTGCCATTCCACTGACCCTTGGCAATCATGGTACTGAGACCCTCAGGATAAATCTCCTCTTTTCAGTCCTCAGTTTTATCTCTTCTGAGTCCCTCTGGGTCCTCCTCTCCTCACACAGAAGTTTTGGACCTTTAGCCCACTTTAGTGTCACGTTATTGACCTATACTTGGAAGTCTTCTAGACTTTCTTCAAGTCTGACTACTCTCACTGCAGTCCACTGTAAGTATCACCATGTCCATTTCTATGAAGAAGGTAGGGGATGAGAGGTTATTCTTTCTTAGTGGCAGGAGTCTTATCTGGCATTACACCCTCTAAGAAATGCTAGCTGCTTCTTAAAGGGAGGACAAGAGAGAATTTGCCCTATGACTCTACCTAATTTCTGTAACTCTTGAAAACTACCCTCTTTTGCTTTCCATTTATTCTACTGGTTTCTATATAATTGTAACCCAAAATTGCTTGTAATTATTATAGAATTATTCAGCATTGAAAGATTGAATATAAAATTATTCAATTCATGCAAACTAAGTTTTCCTATTATAAATAAACCATTTATACATTCTTCCAGGGTATGAGAAAAGGCTACAGAACCTTGACGTCTAGTCTAGGTGTGTCTCTAAATTGGTTCATTAAGCAACACGTAGGAAGGATCATCTCTCTCCACCCCCCAGCAATTAGACAGCCACTGCAGATCGATTCCTATATTGGGCCACTAGCTAGAGCAATGTCCAGAAGCTTCAGCCAGAGACTTCAAGCATTAGATAAGCAGAGAGACTTTATGTATCCTGCAGCGGGAGTAAGTGACATTGAACTATGGAAGTACTGGACTCATGAGCCCTTTTGTGAGGAACTGCCTTCCTGTGATTGGTTCTGTCTTCACCTTTGTTATGATTTTACAAGCAAAGTAACTTATCTTAATTTGTTGATTCTAAATATGGTTAGTGAACATGTTAGCACCATGACCGCTACCCATCTGGCATTGGTTTTCTGGATGTACAGATTAGGCACTCTTAGTGTGTTGATGCTGATAAAAATACTTTGGCCAGAACTGAGACAGAAATTCAATTAAGCACTTAATCCTCCTGGTTCTGCCCACTTGGCTAACTCTCCCACCTGGCCTACCTCTGTCTCTCCTATTAGTATGTCATTAAGGGATGTCAAAGGAAATCATACCTATTGATTTGGGTGGTAGTCAAAAAGTGTTGCATTTTGAGCTATAACAGCTCCTTCCTGGTTTTGCAGCTTATATGGTGAAACAAAATGCTTTTCTGTGCATTTAGGTAGACAAAGGATAAAATAGATACTCATTAGAAAAATGTTTGAATTTGCCTTCTTTCCATCTCCAAACTTTACCTGAAAATGATTGGTAAACTTATTTTTAAATGTGGCCCCCTGGGCCCTGCCCCTAAAGGTTCTGACTTTCTTAGGAATCAGAGCCCGGGAATCCAAAGTTTTAACAAATATCCAGTATAATGTTGATGTACAATGTGCATTGAGGCTCAGTCCTCAAGGGAATTCCAGGCCAATTCGGAACAGATGCTGCTGACTTCTTCACTGTTCAGCAGATGCGGTCAAATACCTTAAATATGCATCAGTTATTTCATCAAAAAGAGATACCAATGAAATACAACAAAAAATCAGAAATAAACCAAAGTGCATATGGCAATCTGATATTATAAAGGTGGCATCTCAAATTAAGGGGGGAAAGAGAAATTTTTAAGAAATTGTATTAAGACAATTAGTCATTTGAGAAAAAAAGATAAATCTAGATTTGTCCCTCATATTTTGTACCACAAACAAGGTAAAGGCAGAAATCTAACTATAAAAATAAAACTATACTGTAAAAGAAGAAATATCTGTGTATTCCTTTACAATCTCTAAGTAAGGAGATCTTAACTGAGATTTGATCTAGAAATAATTATAAAAAAAGAGTAATATACTCAACTACATATTTTTTAACTTATAGAATATTATAGAAAATTTATATATTATATAAAAAAGGGGAGGAGCTGACATCCTTATACATAAAGATCTCCTAAAAACAAAAAAGAAGAAAAAAAAACCCAACTTAAATAAATACAATATATAGACACCTCACAGAAAAAGAAATACAATAGCCTTTACACATTATAAAATGCTTAGGGAGTGAGCCATGTTGCTATCTTGGGGTGTGTTCCAGGCAGAGGGAATAGCAAGTATTGATACAAAGGGTCTGAAGCAGGAGCATGTTTAGTGTTACCAAGGAAATATGTGCTGGTTTCACACACTGAAGCACAGGAAGCAAGGGGGAGGGTAGTTAGAGACAAGAGCATGGAATGTTCAGCACCTTGTAGGCTCAGGTTAGAATTTGGGTCTCATTCTGAACAAGGTGGAAAGCCACCTTGTTTTTAATTAGGGGAGAAACCTACTGTGCCTTGCATTGTGAAAGGATCATTCTGGCTGTAAAGCAGGGAATAGACCGACGTTGGATTGACCCATACTTCCCTTCTCATACTATGATCACTATGCTTAAGGCAAAAACACAGGACTGTTGCCTGCCTTGCCCCACACTTCGCAGGACACACACGCACACACTTACTCAAAAAACAGACATATCTTAAGTGCCAGAAAGAAGTGGGCTAATATCTGGCTCTGGCATGTATTAGCTGTGTAGCCATGAGCAAAATACTTACCCTCCCAAAGCTCAACATCCTCATCTGTTGCCTGGGTTAGTAATGAATACTTCTTAAGACTGCTGACAGAACTAAATGAGACAGTATGCATAGGCACCTAACTTCAGATGCCCACCAGTTGTTTCTTCCCTTTCCTTCTCCTTCCTTTCAGGCCAGTCTCTAAGGCTTAACTGTCTGTACATGGAGTTGTTTTAGGAAAGGTGACAGAGTCAGGGATGGGGAACCTGGTGAGAAATTGTTCTCTGCCAAGAGGTGGGAGGCCTCATTCTCAGAATGTTCTAGACAACGTTCACAGTCCAGCTTCGAGCTAAACAGGATCTTCCATACTTGGTTAGGAAGATAGACTTTTTTTTGAGTTCCTCAAAATTAGAATTGTTTTCCTCTCTAGTCCCATCAGGAATTTGAAAATAGAGTTCCCTATGCCTTCCAGTGAACAAGATGGCCTCAAGTTTCCCCTTGGCTTGACTAAACTTTAGATGCTTTTCTTCCTGACCTAGGTCCCAGACCTCCCCTTGCTTAGAGCATTTATTTCAGAAAACTTGCAATTGTAAATCTTTCTCTGCCCCTTTGAGATATAAATCTTCTCCCAGCCTCTTTCCAGTTTTACAACCCAGAAATGTCTCAAGTCTCAAGGACCTGGGAGCCACCCCTTTGAAACATGATCATCAAGAAAGATAGTGCTCTGGTTTTCCAGTCTCTGGGGGAGGGTAGGAGCCTAACTTTGATAAGGACGGAGTAGCAAACTCAGAGGCCTCATCACGTTGACCAACCTCCCCACTAAAAACCTTCTTTACCTTCCAAGAAGCTCACCCCAGTGCCTACAACCTCTCCTGCCTTCTGTTTCCGTAGAGTTGACTTCAATCTTTTTCCACTATTGCAATAATCGTGAATGAAGTCTTTTTTTTGCCTGAACTGAACACTTACTGAGGCCAATGACTGAGACTTAAAATCCAAGATTCCAAGGAAAAAGGTGTCCTGTTTCATTACTACTTTCAATGCTACTATAGCCAGACAGGACAGTTGTTCATATGATGAAGACCTACTTAAACAATTCCCCCTAGGAGTAGAAATGAGTTCAGGAAGACATCACAACTTGCTAATAGATCTTCCTTTCCAAGGACATTATTGATTATCATTTTCAGTTATTCAACTGTGTCATGTGGGGAGAATGAATCGCCAGCCTTCCGTATATGACCACGCTCCTCCCATCTCCATGGAGATCCAGTAAAATCAACTTCTTACATTTTCCATCTTTCTCTGAGAATCTGTCTGGTCACTTCAACAGGTAACCAGGTGCCCCTGAGGGACCCGGTTGTGGGGCTCTTGTTCGATGTATTTCTTTGATACTAAAGCTGAGGGAAAAGATCCCAGATGCCAGAAACATTTATAGACAGAAGGCTGTCCCTAGTTTTCATTTGCATCTCTTTGTTCTCATCATCAAAGACACTTGTGTAACCATCACCAAAAGGAGATCCTTCTACTTGCTCATTATATGCTTCTTCCTGGGGTAGCTGCAGAGCTGACATTTCCCTTGCTAAATCGCAAAAATTCTGATTAAGGCACTGCCCTGGATGAGTTGCTTATCCAGCCTCAGGTGGAACGTGAGTCTCCACTTCTTAGAGCTTTCTTTATGTGCTATGCATAAAGGAGCCTCGAAAAGGAAACAAGCTCTGTGCAGACTCTAGCAAGGAAGGGCATATGGAATAACGATCTGTGCTTAATCAAGACTGATGGGAGCTGTGATTGCACCCACCTTCCCAAAAGAAAAAATCACCTTAGCTATGTTTGTTTGGAGTGAAGACTGAAAAAAAAAGAAAAAAAAGTCTGTTTATTTATTAAATCAGGTGATTGATAACCTGAAATCTAGCAGTATACCATTTTGAATTGGTAGAATTAGAAATCTGTGACAACTTCAGAGGGCAGAATGAAGGCCAGAAATCTGGGGATCAACTTGAAGAGAATTTTAACAGTTAAAATGCACAGAACAAGCCCTTTGGGGAGGTGGTGAAGTTGTTACAAAGAGATTTCATGCGTGAATCATATTTCTACCATTTCTGAAATGACTGGGTTCTTTCCGTTAAATTTCCAACAAAAATAAAGACATAAAAGAGCTGCAACAGGATTCTGCATAGATTCAACTGGAATTTTCCTTCTTTTTTTAAAAATTTATTTATTTTTTATTTATTTACTTTCGGCTGTGTTGGGTCTTTGTTGCTGCATGGTGACTTTCTCTAGTTGCAGCGAGCGGGGGCTTCTCATTGCAGTGGCTTCTCTTGTTGTGGAGCACAGGCTATAGGCGTGCAGGCTTCAGTACTTGTGGCGCGCGGGCTCAGTAGCTGTGGCACACGGGCCCAGTTGCTCCACAGCACGTGGGACTTTCCCGGACCAGGACTTGAACCTGTGTCCCCTGCATTGTCAGGCAGATTCTTAACCACTGCGCCACCAGGGAAGCCCCTTCGACTGGACATTTGCAAGGCTTCTTTTTAGTAAATTTGAAAGTATGTATGAAGCAATGAAATTATTAGAGATTGCCAATTTTTTTTTCTTCAGTTAGAAGAAAGTAAGTTAGACCCAGTTACACTTCTGCTAGTGAATTATGAGGTTTGTTTCCCTATACTCTGGCAAACCCACAGTGTGTAATCAAACTCTTTGACCTTTTCCAATCTGAGAGGTAAATATGAAGACTAGGAGAGTTTTAGTTTACATTCTTTTTTTGATGTGTGAGGTTGAACAGGTTTTTATATGTTTAAGAGCCATTCGTATTTCTTTTTCTGTGAACTGTTTGTTCATTTCCTTTGCTCATTTATTTATTGAACCTTTAGACTATTTCTTACAGATTTATAGAGCTCACAGCCATTTCTCTGTGATATGATTAGCAAATACTTCCCAGAGTTTCACGTTTGCCTTTATTGTGCTTTTCTAATAAATTTTTCAAAAACATTTTAGTGGAATTTATCTATTATTTTTCCAATTCACTTCTGGACTTTGTGTAATACTAAGAAAAATATTTTTTAAATTAGTCTTCATTTATTTGATTAATATTTTTAGCAGTTTATATTTCATGTTTAAATCTGGAGTTCATTTAGGAGTAAACTATGAATCCAATTCTATTACTTTACAGGTGACTAGTCCAACATTTATTGAATAAGCCATCAGTTCCTCACCAAGATGCAATGTCACATTTACCACATACTTAAAAGCTCATATCTATTTGGTACTATTTCTGGAATTTCTGGTCTGTATGTGTAAAAGGACTACACTGTTTTAATTATTCTAGCTTTCCAATATGTTTTAATGTCTGTTAGGACCATCCCTTCCCTCAATCAATCAAACAATGTCGTGGACATTGTTGTTTATTTTTTCATATGAAATTTATCCAGCAAGAAAATAATGGATGAAATTTGTATTGATATCATATTCAATTTATGGAATGAGTAAATTAATGAGTTGTTAGCATTATTATGTCAGTCTTTCCAAGAATACAGTATTTCCTTTCATTCACTTTGTATTTTGGGTCCCCTGGTAGTATTTTCATTGTTTTCATGTAAATCTTCCATGTTATTTGTTGTTTATTCTTTCATGTTCTTTCTTGTTTCATTCTTGTTTTTCCTTTCTTGAAAATAGGGTATTTTCAAGGCAAGAAGGAGAGTTGGTGTGTCTGTAACTAGCAGTTCACGTAAGGAGTGGCGGAGTCAGTACTGGAGAACATCGGAGTCAGGTTTAAAAGGGCCTTGGATGCTATGAATTTTGAATCTTATTTTTTAAACGACAATTAATGCCTAGTGATTTTTAAAACGTCATCTATTATTTTTGGAAGATGATAGTTCTGGAAGCGGCAGGAAGAATGGACTAGAATCAGATCAGCTAGGTACAAGGTCTCTAATTCAGGAAAATGCTATGCTCTCCTTCATATTCAGGAAGAATGAAGACAGAAAGCCAGCATTTACTGAAGACCTAATCTGTGCCCAGACATTGTGCTAATACTTGCAGGTTTTCCCCCAAAGTAGACTCATTGTACCCCTACCTCTGGCTCTTTAAAACAGGGCAGCCTATTCATTTACCTTCCACAGCCGGTCTGTTAAAAGAGACTTAAGTAAAAACTGATTCATTCCTTGTAATTTATCAACAGTCTTCCCATGACTGACCTCTCCTTCCGTGACAATTGGTCTCTGCCTGCTTACTATTCATCTTGTTTCCCTAGATCAATGCCCTATCTCAAAGTTCATGACCCCCATCACGAACCCACGGCTTTGGCGGCTTTAGGTTAGACCTCATCCTCACCTACCATAACATCTGGGCCTCTATTCTTCCTTACTAATCCAGGCTGGGCCTGGTATTTGGACCAGCATTTATCATAGTCTTAGGTAAAAATTGTGTTCATATGTTTTGACTACACGCTCAGCCCAGTCAGTGGACCAACTCTTTAGATTTGAGAAGAGGGAAGTTGAAGATGGATTGAATTATCCCATATTTCATAAGTCAGTATAGAAATGAGGTCACACTTCTTGTGTCCCTGGCCTTCATTGGCTTGATATCTTCCATCTGCAAAACACTGGCTCTCAGCAACAACCCTGTCCCTCAGTTATTTGAGGTCATCTTCCTCCTTTAAAATCTTGGAAGGTTCCCATTGGTATTGCACTATATTTACAAATCCTTCTGGTTTATGCGACCACTTTGTCCCAGTTTGCCGAGGACTTTCACATTTCAGCATGGAAAGTCCCCCTTTCTAAAACATTTCTCAGTCCCTGGGCAAACTGTTATAGTTGGTCACCCTATCTCCAGTGCTCAGTCCAGGCTCCTTCTTGTGTCTTTTCCTGTAGCATTGCTGTGTGCCTTCTTCTGGAATCAAATCTCACATTATCATGGACCTTACTCATGCAATTACCTATTTCCAGGACACTAACATTCCCTTTGGCTGCTATTGGCACCACTGTCACCTCTAATTCTGACACCTCTAGTGCTCACTTCTCTATCTACTTCAGCACACTCTCTTCCTTTTTTCCTGGATCTCACTGTTCTGCTCGTTTATAGGGTTCCACAGCCAGCTGGCTGGAGCATCTAGGTGTTAAAAGTATTTTAATATTTATAGATATACTACTTCCTTTTCCTAAGAAGCATAGACTCTACTCAGATGGTTGATTCTGGTTGGTTTCATGTACAAAAACAATGCACTTTTCCTAGAGACACTTTTCCCATATGACCCTCAGGCTCTACTGTGGAGTCTGGCTCACTGAGCTAAATCCTTCCTTTCTCGAGTTGGATGAATCCTCTCCTGAGACTTCTGTATTTGTGTCCTCCTTTCACCATCCCCATAGGCCTCCAAACGTGTTTGTATGTCCCTGACCCCCAAGTATGAATGGACTGAAGTTCATAAATTCATTGCCAGGAGGCTCCAGACTCCCATGCAAATCACTGAATAGTTAGGTACAGGACTGGAGGTAAGGATGGATAATATATCTTCAGTGCAGGTGTGATCTGGAACAGGTTGATGTATTCAGTCCAGACTCAGCAAATTTCCATTCAACTATCATGTCAAATGTGGCTCCTTTTTTTCTGAATTTTCTCAGGTGGAATTAACTGTTTCCCATGTATGTTTTCACATCACTTCATTCAGACTCTCTCTACTACAGCCCATACTACTTTCTATTACAGTTTTTGTTGTTGCTGATGATCTTTTTTTTTTTTTCTTTTTACTTTGCTATGTAAAACCTTTGTATCCCAGATTTCTAACACATGGTTGATGCTCAAATATCTGTGGTTTACTTAACTGGCTGAAGGCAGTACCTCTGGCCTCTTTGGCAACCTTCACTTGCTCTCCTGGTGCACCAGCATGGATAAAAGACCCAGGAGACTCCCTTATTCCATGTATCCATGGTTTAACTCAAGCTAAGAGGGCAACATAAGGGACATAGAGCCCTGCACTGTTGGTTTGATTCCTGGTTCACTCTAGAATTCAACAGAGCAAAATCTCCTATCTAGACTCTAATGTTCATGCTATGGAAGATCATTGGCTGCTCAAATGTTAGAAGAACTCATAGTTACTTCCACTTCATTCTCCTTTGAATGGGCTCAGTACTTCCTCTAAGGTACCATTAACAACCTGCAGTGTTAAATTCTGAGACCAAGAAATCACCATATAGTATCTTTTAGTAACTTACTTTCCACAAGACACATAATAGAATGGAGAGGACTTTTGAAAACTGAAAAACTAGAACTGATTTCTTTCTTGTCTCTACATTCAAAAAAATTATTTTCTGATTACGATGCTAGCAGGTACCTGAAGATACATGCAGACTACATGGATTCCAGGCCATGTCTATACTTTTAAATGTCCACTTTTAGATTTTTCCTTCAAATAAATCTAACACACATTCTCATCATCAAATCTAACAAATTTTTTTTAGAGAACATCACATATTCCAGATGCTCTAAGAGATATTTGCACTTACATTCAGTCATTTAATATTCATAAAATTCTGTGAAGAAAAAACTATTATTGGCATTTAAAGATGAGCAAACAGACTCAAAGAAGCTAAAATAATTTCCCTCCCTATGCCCAACATGCACTACATTTAGGAATCATGATTGAAACCTGGGGCTAATACTATTTCTCAAAAAACAAAAAAACAAACCAAAAAAAACCCTTCTCTTTATTTTTCTAGAAGATGAAAGGATGAACTGCTTCTAACAAGTATTTGGATTTATCATACTGTGGTAAGTAGACTCTGAAAATGGTCTTCAATGATCCCTGTCTCCTAGTATTCACATCTTTGAGTAATCCCCTATTCTTGGGTGAGGACTGGATCTTGTGACATGCTTCCCATGAATAGAATGCAGTAAATGGGATGAGATGTCACTTCTATGATTAGATTCCAAAAGATTGTGACTTCTGTAGTGTTCTTTTTCTGGTGCTCTCTTTTGCTTTCTTTCTTGCTTTAAGTTGAGATGGTATATGGAGAGGTCCGTGTGGTAAAGCACTGAGAGTCCTCTAGCTAAAAGCCTGTGAGCCATGGATGCCTTAGTCCAACACTCTGTGAGGAAGTGAATTCTGCCATCAACTTCATGAGTGATCTAGGAAGCAGATTCTTCCCAATTGATCCCTGAGATGACTAAAGTCTCAGCCAATACCTTCATTGAAGCTTAGTGACAGACCTTGAAGTAGAGGACCCAGACAAGCCATGACTAGACCCCTGGCACACAGAAACTGAGATAATAAAAGTACGTGTGTTTTAACTTCTAACTTTGGGGGTAATGTGTGACACAGCAATAGATAAGTAACATGCATGCCTTCCCGGTCCTCATTATTTGTTATTGCTGTGTCAACAAATCACTCCAAAAACTTAGTGCCTTAATAAACAACAATCATTTATTTTGCTCCAGAATTTTCAATGTGGTTAGGAATTATTGGGTTGGACTGGTCGCTGGTCCATAATATCTGGAGCTTCAACTGAGATGAGTAGACTTTTAAGGGACAGGAGTAGATGCGAAGTCACTGGGCATGCCTCTCTCTTCAACTATTCTCATGGTTTCTCCATGTGGTCTCTCCATGTGGCCTCTCCACGTGTTCCCAGCATATTGGTCTCAGTGTAGTCACGCTGCTCACTTGGCAGTCCAGGGCTCCAAGAAAAAGTTGTGTAAGCGACCACAGCAGAGAATATGAGAATATCTGGGGACTGCCTTGGAGTCTGTCTACCATACTGTTCTATATCTATTTTTCTTTTTTATCACATCAACCGTCAAATGCTACCTTCAAAGGAGCAGACAGACCTGCTCCTTTCTGTCTTTGTTTTGTTTTTAGGTGGAACACTTAGCCTGTATGTGCCCTAGTGTCCTAATGCATAAAATTAGGGTAAATTTCTATACTTGTATGGGTTGTGGTGAAAATCAATGAGGTAAACTCCAAAGTAGAGCACTAGCATATAATGTGCTCCATGTACAGGGATGATAGTCCTGCTTTTCTATGTTCCTATGTTCTCTCTTGGCCCCATTTTCTCTAATCCTCTCTGCTAGGGCCTACCATATCCTGCCTTCTATCATAGTTGTTTATATACATTTATTATCTTACCTAATAAGTTATAAAAACATTTTAAAAGTCGGAATTATATTCATCTTTACAATCCCATCAATTTAGCACATGGTAGGTGCATAATAAATAGTCATCAATTAAATATTCACTGCTTACTCTTTGTTCTATTCGTCTGGCACTATTTATTCATTGCCTTGTCTCCCAGCTCCTTAGTAGAAGCCACTGTGCCTTGTAACTCTGTCTCCATCGCCAGCCTCAGGCCTTGTGCAAAGTGTTCCCTAAATGAAGTCTATGAAACAAATTGAAAGAGCCACTGTTTTCTTAACATATTCCCTTATGCTTTCCATTGGACCCTTCCTATCTCCTGGTAGGAGACAGCAGGGCAAAGTGGAAGAAGGCAGTAGAACGGAGAGTTTAGGTATTCATCCTCAGGGAACCTGGCTTTGAACCATATTCAGGTGGTTGCTACTTACAAACCTTAGAAATTATTTAATCTCTCTAAGCCTCTTTGTCATTTGTAAAATGGGGCAATGTAGTTTCTCCTCATAAGGTACTTGTGAGAACAAAACGAGATAATGTATGTATAGCACTTAACACACTGCTTACACAAAGCCAGTGCATAGTAAATTCTGACTTTTGTTAAATGTCACCTCTTCCAGGAAACCTTCTTAAATTGCCCAAGCTGAAACTCTGCCCAGACTGCCTATGCAATTTTGCTTGATTCTTCCTTATGGAAAATGTCTTACTCAACCCTTTATAACACTGAACTATGTGGTTCATTTTATTATCATCCATATTAGATTGCAAATTCTTAGACTATAGCATCTGGACAAGATTTTGCAAGAAGTTCTGAATATAAAGGAATATTTTTGCAGCCTTACCCCACATTTCTACCTCTGTCTGTCCTCTTTGTAAAATTATGTAGATTAAAAGAACTTGATAATATTATTGGTTAAAATCTGTATTGGACCATTTTTTTACTAGGCAGCACTTTTGATTAAGTCTGTCACTCTACCATTTTTTTTGATAAGCAGACCCAGGGTTTCTCTTGTAACCAGCATGTCTCTGTCTCTCACTCTTGTTCTCTCTTTGAAGCCATATTAAAGTATATGTTCCTCCCAATTTTTATCCTCCCTTCTCCCCTTCTTGGAGACGAAGAGTTCATTTTTTTTTAATTGGAGAATAGTTGCTTTACAATGTTGTGTTAGTTTCTGCTGTACAACTAAGTAAATCAGCTATATGTATACATATATCCCCTCCCTCTTGGACCTCACTTCCACCCCCCATCCCACCCATCTAGTCATCACAGAGCACCGAGCTGAGCTCCCTGTGCTATGCAGCAGCTTCCCACTAGCTATCAATTTTACACATGGTAGTGTATATACGTCAGTCCTAATCTCCCAATTCGTCCTACCCCCTCCTTCCCCCTCTGTGTCCACACGTCCGTTTTCTACATCTGTGTCTCTGTTTCTGCCCTGCAAATAGGTTCATCCAGAGAGCCTTGCCTTGGACACTATTGAGCACTAACTCAATATTCTTTAACCTTCTTTGGTTCTATGCATATACTTGTCTTAGTTGAAATTTTGCTGGGAGACAAGGTAAATGGAGGGCAGGATCTGACTGTACCTTTATTCTTGGAAGTAATACCATTAAAACCCCATCCCCTAAATATCTAGTGACACAGTAACAGCAGTACTATTAATAACAATAGTGACTAATACGCACTGAGCTCCTCGTGAGCCCTTCTAAATGTTTTTTTATGTACTGACTCATGAAATCCTCAGAACAACCCAATGAACTAAGTATTGAGGCACAAACACATTAACCACCTCTCCAGTGTCAACTGGATGACAAGTGGCAAAGGTGAGATGCAAACCCAGAAAATTTATCATTAGCAACAAACAGCTCTTATCCTTTGTAATATACTTCCTCTCACTGGGTACTTATAAATAAGAGTTGAATGTAAAAAACTGAACTGCTCCAATCTACCCCACTATTATTCCGGAATTAGAAGGTTAAGACAAACCCCCTACTAGTTAGATATGAATTAAATAAAAATAAATCAATTA
The DNA here is from genome assembly GCF_009873245.2 of Balaenoptera musculus. Lineage (NCBI taxonomy): Eukaryota > Metazoa > Chordata > Mammalia > Artiodactyla > Balaenopteridae > Balaenoptera > Balaenoptera musculus. The sequence continues at coordinate 80,779,454 of NC_045792.1, forward strand.
TAAATCTATGTACAGGCAGAAATAGAGGAAATTTTAAAACCCTTGAGGATATAACAGAAGATTAGTAGGACAAGTATCTGACATCAATAGTAGGGAAGCAAGATTATCAAAGCCTAGGTGTAGTCAGTAAGAACAGCTTCTTTTCTCAAGCAGGTTTGAGGTTCTTACCTTTTATCTTGGGAAGTAAGGAATCAGATTCCATCCACATTTCTACTACCAAGCTTTCATATTAACTGAGGCCAAACCATCCACTGATAAGGAGTTACATTTGTCCATACCTGGAACCTGTCACTCTCTCATTTCTTTGTTTCCCTTGGTAGTGGATGGGTCTAAAGCCAATGAGCCTTCATATTGACAATAAGCAGTATGATGTTAGTGGGTTTATTCAACTAAGTTCCTCTCTGGTAACTTACCTGCAAAGTTATAGAGTCAAGAAAGCCAGATTCCACTGCCTTTTAAGATTTGCAACCTTGAAAAATAGACTAATCAACAACAGATACATAGATGGGGCTACAATGACCCTGACCACTGATCAATGTTCATCCACTTGTAACCTATAAACAGGAAGAAATACATCAGCAAATCAACACATATCGTTTAAACACCTATTGGAGCCAAGGTCTGTCTAGCAGCAAAATAATGAACCAGGTATGGACCCTGCCTTCAAGTAGCCTAAGGGTCTGCTTAGGGAACTAAGACTTAAATAAGTAAGACAGGGGTCAACACAAGACAGGATCAAATGTATCAAAGAGATCAAAGACCATGAGGGGGTAGTGGTCATGGGGGTAAAAATGAGGATATCTCCCAGCCAGCAGTGAAAAGGCATATAATTATATATTAGCTCCTGAACAATAGCATTGAATACACATACTATTTGCACTTAGTACTAGCAACTTCACAAAAGCTTGAAAATGCAATTTTTCATACTTTTCACTTGTACTAGGTATAAAAGAGTAGCTCAAACAACAGGATCCCAGGATATATGTATGCTGGGGGATGGGGAAATGTTAATAATAGATTGTAATAGCTAAAACTTCTGATAAAAGAAGTAACCCGCATTTTTCCTTTGTGGCACATGTGGCTATTATATTTAGCAAATCACTGATTTGATTATTTGCTTGCCGGTCTAGCAAAACTAGACTGTTTTTTGCTGCTTATCCCCAGGGACTTTTACAGCACCTGAGGCAGAGTAGGTGCTCAGTAAATAATTGTTGAAAAAATTAATGAATGAACATTGGATGAAAAAGTAATGGAACAACTCAGTACATGAACCAATCCAATTCAAGTCACATGAAGTTAGAACTGTAGACTGACAACAATCAAGTTACACACAAAGAGAGCTCTTTTTTGTTTTATAATGGGAAAATTCTGTGTGTTCACTGTATACACAAGTTCCGAAACACACACATGGACTCAACTGTGATTTACTTAACAGGTTAGAGAATGACATTTTCCTGGACTTCAGAAATACTCTGACGGAACTTATTAAATGGTGTGTTGTACAAATGCCAAACACCCCAAATAGACAGACTTCCCCAGTCATTTCATAAACAAACTTCAAAAGTCAATTGGTTTAATAAAACTGTCAAAGTAGGTCAGACTGAAAGGGCAGAGAGTATATATAAATAGTCCAATGTCTCTCAGTCTCAAGGAGCTAGTCATTAGATTTCAATCTTATCATAATTAATATATTATTAAAATCCTCACAAAATAAATTGGCTTCCTTTCAGTCAGAGAGTTGAAGTCATGCAAAGAAGTGAGGAGGGAGAATATTCAGGGTAATTTCCTGGAATTCCAATTTGGGCAAATCTACATGGGCTACATTATTTTTCTGCTTGGTTGAAATAAGAGATGCTTTCATTTAGTAGTAGTGTACTCATATTTTAAAGCTTTGGAAACTTAGAACAAACATCCCTAAATTTGTCCATTTTAGGTCAGAGTCATAATTTTCTCAATCCAATATTTTGTCTCCAACAATACAAATAAGTAGAGAGTTTTGCCCACCTGCATATCAGCTTTAAGGTTGAGATATGTCCACAAAATATGTGTATACCTAGCAGAGTAACCAAAGCAAAGCAGAAAAACAGACGTGTAACAGATATTTTTTGGAATGACTGAAATTCTAATTTCGAAGAATAACTCATACCTGCATTTTTCCCAACATTTTTTAATCCATATTTTCTTACTGAATCTACCATGAAATTATCCTATATCGTAAAGGAAGTACAATATTTGGAAGAAAGTTTCAGAAACATTGTATTGAATGTTTGCTATATGCCAGGCACAGTATCTCATTTTAACCTTACTACAGCCTTATAAAGGAGGTGCTATTAGTCTGTTCATTTTATAGATGAGGAAATGCACACTTTGAGAGATTAAATAAATTGTCTAAGTTTATACACCTCAACCATGAGAGAGCCAGGATTTAAACCAAATCCTTATGTCTTCAAAGCATCAACTTTCCTTAAGTCCTGATTTCAAGTTAAGCGCAGTGAGAGAACCAGCATAAGCCCTCTCCCCTCAGCATAGTCTTTCTCCGTCTGTGTCTTGGGATGTCCTACTTCAGAATGTTTGAGGATAGGGCAGGACTATCCTTTTCCACAGAAAGGTCTTGTGGAAAATGCAAATTCATCAGCTTCACCCAGACCTACTGAAGAAACATTTCCAGACCTATGAAGAAAGATAGAACCTGAAAAAAAATAAACACCCGCCACATGGGAAGGAAGATGAGAGAAGTGAAATGAAATTTTGATTGAATATTACTGATATTTTCAGAACTGGCTACTGTGAAAGGCAAATATATTGTGTGTCTATGGCAGCTAAAACCAAGTTCAAAGCAGAATTTCTCATAGAGACAAGGAGTAACATGTTAACAGAGGAAGTTCAGTACTGTTGAAAGGATGGGAAGAATTCTTAAGATAGAAGGAGGTGACCAAATTCCACACTATGCTGGGTGACCCTAAACACATCATTTAAACCTCTCTAAGCCTCAGTTTATCATGCATAAAATGGGGGAAATAACGTCTATAAAAGAACATCAACAAAAATACTCTAAGTAAAACTGTGTAGCTGAGTGTCTGGCATATAATAGGCATTTAGCTAGAAGTATCTCCTTTTTTCTTAAAACAGCTAGCTTCTCCTGTGTTGATAGTCCTACATTCTCTGTAGATTTTTACATCCCTCTGTTTAATTTTGGCTACATTCTAAGCTAGAAGGCTGTTTCTATAGTCCAATAGCTATACTGCAAAACCACCCCCCAGTGTCAAAAATGAAAAAGAAGAAACATGATATTGTCTTGTAACTCCCCGGAATAGCAATGTGTTCATTTTCTCACAAACCGAATGCCCTTTACAAACACTGACCAATGCCAAGGTCGTTCTGCTCCAGATATTCTAAAAATGGCATGAAGATTTTTTTCAAGTTAACTATCTTTATTGGGTCAGATTCATGACCTTGGAGCGAAGACAGCAGGAGTGATCTGAGAGAAATTCAGCAACCAGTTTAGAGTCAGGTCTGCTGGGTAGACTTGCTAATAAGGAGCGGGTCACAGGTTCAATCCCTGTGTGGGCCTGTTATACTCACCTTCTTCTGGGACCTCTTGGCAGCACGACTTGGGCCACTAGCACAGCAATATCCACAGGAAAGATGGAGCAGAGGGCAAGGCTTTGGCAGAAACCATCCAGGCATTAACTGGATGTAGGGCGTTTCTGTCATATTCCCTTAGGAGGGACATTGACCCTTGCTTTGACTCTCAAAGCATGTGCTGAATCTGTTTTCATTTCAAGAGAAACTTGAAGAGTCACTGTTCGGGGAGGTGGGTAGAGGAGGGATGTGTGCACAATTTGAAGCACAAGACGTGGGTATTACACTATTTGTATTTTCAAAGAGATGTGCTTCTGGTGTTAAAACAAAGGAAAGGGGGAAGGTAGAAAAAGGAGGGAAGAAAAGTATTCACATTTATTAAGCACTGTGAGAGCTTTATATGAATCCTTTATTTAGCCACCATTAACTATTTCCAGGTGGCAGGCACTGTGCTGGGGATAAGCCCTGAGAAACAGAGGAACAAGGCAGACAGTGTTCCTTGATTTTTATAGAACTTACTATCTGGTAAGGGAAATAAATGTTGAACAATCAATTACAACTCTGACGTGTTATAAAGACAGGAGCAAAGGGCATTATGGGGGCATATGATAAGGGATAGTTTTGGTTAAGATTTCTGAATGTAAAACACAGAAACCATTTCTGACTTAATTTAAACTGAAGTGGGTTTATGAAATGAATATTATGATAGCTCACAGAATCCAAGAAAGAATATAGTATCCAGGTGTCTTAAAGGACAAGCTACATTGCAATCTTGGAATCTCATAAACAGAACATCATGAGTCCACCTGGGGATCCTACCATGGCATGACTCTGCTACAACCACTGCCAATTTCTATGTTTCTCCATGTAAGAGTAGTGGAAGAAAAACTATCTGATTGGTTTATTTTAGGCCATCTGCCAACCTTTGGTCAAGACTGAAGAACCTGTTACCAAAAAGAAGATGAGTGGGAGTGAAACAGCTATGTTCTGCAGACAAAAATATCCCAAAGATCTCACTGAGATGGTAGAATCAGGGAGTGGAATTTCAGATGAAACCTGAATGGTAAGACAGACATTATGTCCATTTTATGGATGAAGAAAGGAAGGTCCAGGAAGGTTTAGTGACTTATCTAGGGTCACACAACCATTAAATTAAGGGAATGAGAATGATAATTCAAGACTTTCTGATTATAAAACTCATGGCTTTTCCATTATGTCACATTTTCCCAATTTGTAAGTCATTTATATAATTAAAACTTGGGCTCTTTAAGATATTATGGGTAAGATTTTGAATAATGAATTTTGATGCCATTGGCAATCCTCAAGAAGAGAAAGGGAAATTTTTCACTTGTCATCCTGATGTATTTTTCACAAAGTTTGTGAAAGCTGTAGCGAAATCAACGTTATAAGACAAAGGTTGCATTATATACATATGTAATAAGACTGCAAGAAAATCAAACTTAGAGGAAATATTCAAGACAGAACTTGACTTCTGCTAATTACTGCATGGCCAGTATGGCCAGAGTCAAGGATGGCAGTTGGAGACACAGTTAATGATGTGGGGGAGGCGGTCTTTTTTCAGCTAGTCTGCTTCTCAGTGTCTCAAAATGTTGGTAATTAATTCTTTTCCCAACATAGTACAGCTAAAGTAAAAAAGAGTACCAATCATTTTTATTTTTTCATCACCTTAACCATGGCAGACATAGTAGTTGATGGAATACTCTATGGTAAAATATAATAAATAAGGCACAATGTTAGTTTTGAGCTATTACAGGCACTGGCTGTAACTTTATCACCTTTCCTCCCACTCGAGAAAGCATTCCAGAATACCCATGAGAATAAGAGTGACTTGAAAGTGACTCTAATGTATGTAAAATTTAATCAACCCCATTTTGCAACTTTATCTTGCAACACACCCATAAGTAATTATGATACAAAATATATTCTGATGATTGGTGAGAAAATGAATGGCTACTTTAACACCCAAATCCGAATTCATCTGTTTCACGGGTTATCTCTGATTACCCTGAACTAAACTTCCACATTAAAAAGATTTATTTGGACCCTGAATCACAGAATTTTCACCATGGTTATACACCATCCCTCAGAATAGGCACCACTTCACAGTTTTCTAATTATGTCATGTGTTTTCTTGCCCGCTGGATAAGAAATGCATTGAAGATACTAATCAGCTCACAGTATAGAGGTGGGCACAACTGTTATAAGTACAGGACTTCTCATCTGTGGTTTTGGTTCTTGAAGCCATGGACATAACTTTATAAAGAATAGATAGAACCTTGAAAAACTATTATCCTACTGAAGTTAACAAGTACCACAGGAGCAAACTACAACTTGCCTTAAGCCTATTCCTAAGGAGTATATCAATATTTTTGACTAAAACTTAAAGCTAAGACTTGAGATAAATCTCACTGGGTCATGATATATTTACATACTGCTAAATTTAATTTGCTAAAATTTTGTTAATGGTGTCTATGTTTATGTTCATCAGGGCCATTGATTTATAATATTTTTTCTTGTAATGGCTTTGTCTGGTATTGAAATCAGGATAACTCTTGCCTCATAAAATAACATGGGAAGTGTTCCCCCATCTCTGTTTGTGAAGGATTGGTATCATTGATCCCTCAAATGTTTGACAGAATTAACCCGTGAAACCATCTGGCCTGGAGTTTTCTTTGTAATAAATTTTTTTGATGATGGCTTTCCATTTCTTCTTAAGTCAGTTTTAGTAATTTGTGTTGTTCAAATACTTTGTTCATTTCATCTAGCTTGTTGATGACATTAGCATTAAGGTGCTCATAATATTCCCTATTCTCTTTTTAATGTCAGTAGTATCTGCAGTGATGTTCTCTCTATGAATCATTCCTAATATTGATAGGTTGTCTCTTTTGGTCTTAATCAATCCAACTAGAGATTTATCAACTTAATCCCAAAGGTTAAGAACAAGTCAAGGATGGTCACTCTAACCGCTTCTATACAACACTGAACTCGCGTTCTGGGACAATACAATAGGTCACTGGTAGAGAATATAAATTGTACACATAGATTCCCCACGTGTCTGGTCAAAGGTTTCCATAAAGGTGCCAAGAAGACTGAATGAGAAAGTCGTGTCAATAAATGGTGCTGGAACAAGTAGATATCAATACAGAAAAAAAAAACAAAACAAATCTCAACCCTTACCTCACACAATAGATGACATAATTAATTTCAAGAATCATCATCATAAATGTAAAATCTAAAACTAAAACTCTAAAACTTTTAAAAGAAAACATCAGAGAAAATCTTCATGACCTTACTATAGACAAAGATTCCTTAGGATGTAAAAAGGAGAAACCATAAAAAGAAAAAAAAAACTTCCAAACTGGACTTCATAAAAATTCAAAACTTCTGCTCATTGAAAGATACTATTGAAACTATAAAAGGGAAGCTTTGGACTAGAAGAAAATGTATCACAACGCATATATTTGACAAAGCACTTTTATCCAAAGTACATAAAGAAATATTCCAACTCAATAAGGTGGCAAATAATCCAATAATAAATGGGCAAAAATTTTGAAAGGAAACCTCACATAAGATGATAAGTCTATGAAAAGAATAGTCAAAATCATTATTTCTCAGAGAAATGCAAATGAAAACTATAATGAGATACCACTGCATACACATTAGAATGGATAAAATTAAAAAGATTGGCAATGCCAAGTGTTGACGAGAATGTGGAGAAACTGGATCTTTTATATACTGCTGGTAGGAATGTAAAGTATTGCAATCACTTTTGAAAACAGTTTTCAGTTTCTTACAAAGTTAAATGTACAATTACTATACACCACAGGAATTTCACTCCCAAGAATCTCCAAAAGTGAAGTTAAAATATATATTCATACAAAAACTTGTATGTGAATGTTCATTCACGTCAGCTTTTAATTCAAAACTGGAAACAACCCAAATGGTCATCAACTGATGAATAGATAAACGTATTGTGGTATGTCATATAATGAAATACTATTCAGAGATAAAAAAGAATAAACTACTGATACCCACAACAACATGGATAAATCTCAAAAGTGTTATATTAAGCGAAATAAGCCAGATTAAAAAAATATATATATACTACATGATTTCATTTATATGCAAAATTACAAAGACAAATCTCATCTAAAATGACAGAAAGCAGGCCAATGATTACCTTGAGCCAAGATGGACGATGAACTGTAGTGGGACCCAAATTCACATTTTGGGGTAATGTTCTATATCTGGATAGTGGTAATGGTTACATGTCCATTCGAATTTGTCAAGCTCATAGAAATATACAGTTACAGTAGGTGCACTTCATTATATTTAAACTATATTTCAAAGAAATTGATTTAAAATTAATATGACTCCCATTACAACATTTTTCATCCTCTCCCAATTTTCATTCCTTTCCAAATGCCATCACACATGGTGGAACATAACAGGAGTGGAGGAAACGCATTGTCAAGAGACATCAGTGTTGTCAGTCTGTCACTGGGATCTTTACCAGCCTTTCAACGGTCTCTCCTTTTCTGCTTGTTCTCTGTTAGAGCTTTGTGACCTTCAGAACCCGCCCATTATCACTTAAGCATCTCAGCTTTAATGAGCCTTTAGCACTAAAACCTTTACTTGAATTAACTTGAGTCCATGCTAGAGAAACATCTAAATTTTATAGATATATCTTATCAACTAGAGAACGGATGAAAAGCATTGTAAGAAAACAAGGGAATACTGCTTATTTCCTGTGTTTCTATTTAATTGACATGGGTACAGGATGACAGAGGATTGCAACATTACCTAATCCAGGAGGGCAGTGATGAAGAAATCTAAAGCGGAGAAGATTTAGCTCCTCTGGTTAAGAAAAAGAGTCTAGAAAATTCCGCAGTTTCAATAAATTATGCATCCTTGTATGTTTCCCAGACCCAATTAACACTAATATATTTAAGACAATTTTATCTTCTCATTTCATAGACAGGAGAAAGCTTTATTTTTGAAGTGAAGAAAGAGGAAAAACTGAATAGAGGGAAGAAAGATGGGTAGGTGACAGGAATAGCATGAAATAAGATATATAATTAGTCTTGCTTGCTTGGTTAATGCTTGAACCTGAACATCCTTTGTTTTACAGAATCTGATAATAATGAACAAGGAAAAAAAGAGAAAATAAAAAAGAAAATCTCGATTAATTTACAAAAAAAGAAAGATGAACTGGAGAAAAGATTAAGGAGAGAAACCAGGACATCAGAATCCATAATTAGAATCAATTTGGGGAGAGAGGCTGGAGAATGGAGGTTGACAGCATAAAAAAAAAGCACAGAACACTTGAGAACCACTGCAGTGTATGTGAGAGACATCATGACATAATTGGGAGGGAAGATGTTAAAAGTTTTGCTTAAATATGAATTAAGATACCATTCGATATGCTTTAAAACTCCAATAACATATGAATTGAAATTTTAATTATTGTAGGTTATAGACTGGTATAATTGGAATATGATTTCTTGTGGATAGTATTTTCAAGGAACTTTGTGGTTTATATAGATTATGGAAGAAATAAAAGACCGCTTCAAAAGGCCAGGAGAGAAAAGGAGGGAGAGAAATAGCATCTCTTGGGTGTCATGTTGGATACTGAAATGCTTTCAGTGAAAAGCACAAGATTTCCTTTAAACCAATTTTGGATTTCTATCATCTTAGCTTCCTTCCTGGATGAGACTCTCAAGGCTATAGGAGGCTTGAAACCCTTCTCAGGAACTCAGTCATGGTTAAAATCAAGTTGTATCCCCTTCAGTTCTCTTTATTTTGCTATCTTCTCAGAGTTTTTATTTGGGGGGCGGGGGGTGGTAGGGTGGCACAACTACTTTTTCACTATTTCACATTTTTTGAGATCCTGAGGATAGTACACGAAGAAACATATCCTGATCACCAGAATAGTGAGAGAGAGTAAAGGATTATGTATTATAATATGTATATAAATATGTTTTATTTGAGTGCAGGTAAGCCATCAAGCTCACACATATAATACCTGAAGTGCACATGGTTTTAGGATATGATACAGGGATATAAGGAACCCACAAGAAGAGATGACTCAGCAACCAGAGGAGTTTTTACAGAGGCTTCATCCCATCTCCTGTGGGCAACTAGGGAGTCCATATTTTAAGGTATTTTATATTTGTAAACATATGTGAGAAACAGCTTGGGATCTCTAACTGGAGAAGACATTACAGAAGGTTGGTTATTTGGCAGTAGAATTAATAAGAACTAACTAAACTTGAATGATTAGTGCTAATATGATTCCAATTTTTACCCTGGATTTGGGGTTGGGTAGTCTGAGAAAGAATATGTAAGATTCTCAGTTACCTCTAACACTTTGGCAAGTAGAGACAATATGTAAAAAAGAGTAATGCATCCTAGGTAAAATTTAAATGTTTCCTCTGTTACACCCCCTTAATCCAGATGGTCTCTTTTGAAAATTATATAAATGCTTATGTATATCCAGAAATTCTGGATAACTCAAAAGTTAATTTCACTGTTTCTAAAGAGGATTTCCAAACTTATTTTTTATCCTCTCTATAAAAATTTAAACTGAAATTTTCTTGAAAAAAGGCAGAAAGAATTTCTTTTCTATTAGGTTATAACTGATAACTTTTTCTCACTTACTCATGTAAATGGGAATATTTAAGATTCGAAAAAAATGAGAGCTGACTAAATCAGCAAAAGTCATTCACAGAGCAATTGGGCGTGGGCTAACTCCCTTAGAGATGGATCATAAATCACATCAGGGCCTCTTTTCTCCCAGTTTGCCCACAATATTAAATAATGGAATGGAGTTTGAGTGTTCACTGTCAAAGAAGCTATCAAGGTCATCTATAGAATTCTATCCTATATCTATCTTTCTAGTCATTTACCTTCTGAAAACATTATCCAACATTTAGAGCTAGAATTTAGGGTAAATTTTTAATCATAGCATAAAGGCTTTGAATCAACTATAACCAAATCATATTTCCTGGAAATATTCATTATTTATGATTTAGAAATAGAAATGTCCCAAATACCTACACTCGCTTTCACTCATATCATCTATCTAGAACTGGTATATTATCCAATAACTTTTATAATTATATGTAAGTTTCATTTATTGTGTATGGTTCATTTATTCTTTTGATAAATATTTGTTGAGACTCTATTATGTACCAGGTGCTGATTTTGGCAGGGGGTACTTATTAGTGAATAAAACAGAGGAAATCCCTACCCTCACATGCTTATATCTTAGTCATTGAGGAGTCTCCTTCAAAAAATATTTATTGAATATTCAAAAATGTTTGTGTAAGCCCATTGGCGCTGGGGATACAGAGGTGAAACTGAGTGTACCCAGCAAAGTGAATGGACAAATCAGGATGTTCTCTTTAGTAAGACCCTAGAGAGACCACGGTGGAGACACCTGGCATGTTAAAGCAAAGGCATTCCCTCTTCAAGTTCGAAAACATTTTTTAAAAATTAAGTTATACTTGACATACAATGTTATATTAATTTCAGGTGTACAACATAATGGTTTGATATTTTTATACTTTATGAAATAATCACCACAGTAAGTCTAGTTACCATCTGTCACCGTACAAAGTTGTTTTAATATCATCGACTATTTGCTCCATATATATTACATCCCCGTGACATTTACTTTAGAGCCAGAAGTTTGTACCTCTTAATCCCCTTCTCCTATTTCATCCATCTCTCCACCCTCTTTCCCTCTGGCAACCACTAGCTTGTTCTCTATATCTTTGACTATGTTTGTTTTGTTTTGTTTGTTCATTTGTTTTGTTTCTTTAGATTCCACATATGAGTGAAATTATATGGTATTTGTCTTTCTCTGTCTGACTTATTTCTCATAACATAATATCCTTAGTGGTTAACATTACAATTTACTCCATAAGTTAGAGAATATTAAAGGGCTTATCATGGAACTAGAGGCAGAATGGATGTAGTAACATATCAGCAAATACTTACATGTTAGGGTTTATTTTATGCCAAGCCATTTTCCAAGCAGTTTTATTTATTATTATTATTAATTTATTTAGTCTTTCACAGAAGATAGGGGATAGGTAGTTACAAGTGAAAAAAAAAAATAAGGAGGCACAGAGAGGTTAGTAGGTTGCTTAGAGTCAGAAGGCAAGAATATGATGGAGCTGGAGTTTTTCCCAGGCAGCTCTGGCTGTAGGGTCCTCACTCTTAACCACCGTGCTATAGGGACCCTGATCAAATGTTGGGTTGGACTCCATATGGCAACTTGATTTTCTAAAGATATTTTGAATATCATTGGATCCATCAGGTCAAAGGAGTCATAGGAGAGGTGCTTGCACTACAGACTGGATTAGCTATAACATGGAATTGAACTACTCCCTAATGAGACATCTGCTATAAATATTATACTCTCCTACTTTTTAAGGGAGAAGAAATAAGCACTTTATTTTGTTTACAGAATAATTGCATCATAGGCAGAAAATGTGTTGTACTTCTTGTTTGAAATTTAAATACCATCTAAGTGTGTAATTTGATATCGGGCAAAAAAGGGGTGGATTGTAGTAGATATTTTTTCTTTAATTTGGGTACACTAAGTCTGTGAACACTCTTCCTACGTTTATGGAATTCAGTACCTTATGAGACCCTGAGTCCCTTTATAGAAGCCAGATATAGAAGCTTCCATACAAAATATACATCCATATTAAATTGCTTTGAATCAAAAGCTAGTGATCCACAGTAGTGTGAATGGACTTAATGTCACAGGATGGTACATTTTAAATGGTAAATTTTATGTTACGTATAGTTTACCACAATAAAAAAAAAAGCTAAATTTATCTTTAAAAGCTAGTGATGTGAATAAGATCATTTATACTATTTTTTTCAGATTCCACATATATGCGTTAATATACGATATTTGTTTTTCTCTTTCTGACTTCACTCTGTATGACAGTCTCTAGGTCCATCCATGTCAATGATCTTATTTACAAAACAGAAATAGAGACACAGATGTAGAAAATAAACGTATGGATACCAAGGGGGAAAGGGAGGGCGGGATGAATTGGGAGATTGGGATTGACATATATACACTATTGATACTATGTATAAAATAGATAACTAATGAGAACCTACTGTTTAGCACAGGGAACTCTACTCAATGCTCTGTGGTGACCTAAATGGGAAGGAAATCCAAAGAAGAGGGGATATACGTTATACGTATAGCTGATCCACTTTGTTGTACAGTAGAAACTAACACAACATTGTAAAGCAACTATACTCCAATAAAAATTAAAAAAAAAAAAAAGCTAGTGATGTGAAAAAGCAGGCCCTATGCAGAAAGAGCTTTGTTGAGAGTGGTGCACGTACATCTATATCGTAGAAGAAACAGTGCGGAGGTAGCCTCAAAAATCTAGTCCTTAACCTTCTAGGAATCCAGTGAGCTACAAAATATCTTTCAGTAAATTTATTTTTTTGCTTAAACAAGTTTGGATAGTTTTCTGATATTTGTAACAATGATCACTGGTTGAAAACCATTAATCTTGGGTACTATTTATTAGTATTTAGTTTGTTCTAGGGACTGTATTATTTATCTTCATTATCTCATTTAACAGTCACAAAAATAAAAAGAGATGCTAACTATGATTATCCTCATTACAGATGAAGAAAATTAAGCTGAGTGGGATTAAGTTGTCCAAGGCCACATAGTTAGCAAATGCTAGACCAAAGACTGGAAACCAGGTTTGCTTGATACCCACTGCCTATGCTTTTAACCACTGTCCTATAAAAGTTACTGACTGATAGAGTTACATTAATATATTCCAGTGGTACTGTACTTTAAAGACTTACCAGAAGTAGTATATTGTAATAAGTAATATGATTTTAAATTGATACCTACAAACCTAAAGTCTGAAGAGCTAATTTGCAGATCTGGCTTCTGTCTATCACATGAACCTAAGCCAGTGACCCATCTTTCTGAGCCCAAGATTTCTCCTCTGTAAAATGAGGGGTTGGATCAACTAAGAGTCAAGGTCCTCTACAGCTATGCCATTCCACAGTTCCAGCTAATTAGAAGCCTCTCCTCCTATCCACCTTATTAAGAAGGAAATGTGTAAGAAAGCTATTAACTATCCACGGAGCTTTGAAGTTGTTCTCACATCCACCTCATCTCCCTCCTCTCTGTCCTTGGATAGAGTCATGTTCTGATTAAAAGTCCAAGGAACTTTTTATGTGCAACCCAGATAATTTAAGGTCAGTCTTCAGAAGCTGTTGTGTAACTGCCTGTTGAAAATCAATAGTACATGTCCTGTATTCAGGGACATACACACACAAATAAGCACAAATCACTTAGGATGACATCTGGTCCTTTGATTTCAAAATGGAAATGCCAAAGTGTTATATTTTTCTCAATGTCATCTCATAACAGCAGGGCATTCCATGGGGCAGGCTTTGGACCCAAGTATGAGAAAGGTCACTATTGTTGAAGTCCAGGATTTTCCCTGGGTCTCCAGGTGTCACTGTAGAAGCCATGTTTTCTTTGGCCTTGAGCAACCAATCAATTCCCATACAGCAGTTCCTTATTCACTATAACTGCTGTGTCAGCTCTAATATTACTGATATTTTTATCACCCAAATTAGTTTTCAGGACCTACTGCCAAACTAGGAACTACAAGTTAGAGACTGTGTCATCTCACTGTAGTATCTGGAGATAGCTGACTACTGATAACAGTAAAAATAGTAATACCTATACTATTTATTTCATCTGTGCCAGGTATCGAGATAAGAGGTCTATACACTCGACCACATTTATAAGCATGGCAATCTTATGTGATAGGTACTATTATTATCAGTTTTATTTCATATTTGGAGATACTGAGGCTTAGAGAGAAGGAGTAATTTCCCCATAGTCATATAGATAATATTATAGGCCTGCCTGCTTTCAAGGCCTATGCTCTTGATCTTCTCATTATGGAGATAACAATACCCATTGAGAATCAGCCTGCCTAAAATATGAATGAAATAAAATCTTGTTTAGAAATTCTAATAAAGTTGCCATGCTCATGCTTTATCCATTACTGGAGAGAGTTTCTTTTTATCTGAGAAGGCCATTTTCTTAGACTGAATTTTAATAGTGGGACACACATGTGGATGTACCAAAATAGAATGGATAAAGGCAATGACGCAAGACCAAAGAGAATATGAGGACAGATGCAGTGATTTAATTTCAAGTCCAGTCCCAGAGTCAAAGGCTGGATTGAGGACCAAAGGCAAGATCACTTACTAGGTATCCAAAGAAACATGCCAAGTGAAGAAAGAACTCATGAAATCATCAATTAGCAACAACAGTTTTTTTTTTTTTAAAGTAGCTAGAAACTGGTACTTATTGAGGAATTACAGAGTTGTTTAACATAAAATCAAAAGATAGCCTTGTGGGTTCAGGACTGTTTTTGAAGAGCTTGAGTCCCACCTACTCACTGAGGTATGACTCGGTATCTGAAAAGGTGAGCCGAATCACAGCTGGTAAAGAAGGAATAGACAGACTTCACAGTCTGATGAAAAAATATTTATAAAGACCCTTGCAATGTATAACTAAGAAAAATGGGATTCTTAACACAACATTTTAAATTAACTATACTTCAACAAAATAAATTAAAAAAAAGAAAACTGGGATTCTAAACTGGTCAAGCCCAGATTTTGGCTCAAATACCTAGAGTACAGAAGGGCAAATAATCAGGTTTATAAAACTTCATAGATACCACTATTAAATCCCATTCTGCAAGCAAGCAATTGTCTCCTGGGAACTGCCTGTTGAGTAAGCCCACCCAGGTTGGGAGTGAGGGAGTTGGAAAGGGTGTAAGCAAGGTACCACTTGCAGACATCAGGGTCTGATTGACGCAGATTTCTCCCATTGTACAAGCTTATTCATTCCTATTTATTCAGTGGTAAATAATTTTCATGTATATTTTGGGTTCTGAAAGTATAATGGTGAACATGATAGACAGGGTTCCTACCCTCACTAAACTTACAGTCAACTGGAAAAAACAAGAAAATGAACAGTCAGTGCCAGACAAATGGGATGGGTGCAGGGTACAAGGGGACCTAAACCAGAACTAGGGTGTTGGCCATGGCTTCCCAGAGAAAATTACACTTCATGTGGGTCCATGGCGTAAGTAGGAGTGATTCTGGAGAACAGAAGCAGGGCTCTGGGATGAAGGAATACCATCTGGAAAGACCCAGAGTCTACTGAAAGTCTGATAAATTTTATAAAATGTCAAAGTTTAATATGCTTGGAGGATCATTTACAAAGGTAAAGTGGAAAGAGATGAGGGAGGCAAGATTCATGGAAGGTAGCACAAGAGAGGCTTCTAGGCTTATATTCAGTTTGAGCCTTTTCCTGAAACCCATGGGGAGCCATTGATGGGTGCCAAGGAAGGAAATGACACGATCATATCTGCATTTTAGAAGAGAGCTTTGGTTTACCTCTGTGCCATGTTAGTTGGAATGGCACACATTATTTCCCTGAGATAAACTGATGAATACCTTTAGTCACTCAGCATGAGCTAATAAAATTAACTTTCTGAACCTTTGAAGCTGAGGCAATTCCCTCCATCATAGAAGCAGCTGGGTGCTCTTACTCTTTATTATCAAAATATAATACACAATAACAGTGACTTGGGCTGTCATCAGAGCACAGATGATCAAGTGCTCTATTTAAAAATCCAAACTCTTCATCTAGTTAATTCTGATTCTAAATGGACCACTGGCTCACATAGTTGTTGTTTATAGACAAGAACAGTGCTCAAAATAGCAAAGGAAAAGAGGCAACATTAGCCCTTCTGGACCAAAATTTTTGATGGCCTTACTCTTTTAAAATAGAACCCCATATAATAATGTGTATTACTCATTTTTAAGGGTTTCAGACACTATTATAAATAGTTCCTGGACATCATCTCATTTAACTTCATGATAATTTTCTGAGTTGGTACTAGTATTATTGCTATTTTTTTAGATTAGTGAACATAGATTTAATGAAGTTAAATAGCTTCCCGAGGACATGAAGTTAGCAAGCGGCAAAGCTTGTCTTCAAACCCCAGATCTGTTCTATTGAAAAGCATGTGCTTTAAATCACAATTCAATCCTGCCTCCTTTTTCATAGACTGATGTGAGAAATGCCACAGTGCTAACTCTCTTACCTGGGGATGGAGGAAACCAGTGCAGAAATCTGTCAATTTTAATGCCAGTCCTTTTTGAGTTCAAATGTGAATGTGCTCTAAAACTTAGTAGGTCAACTCTATTGAAAATTTAAAATATATGCAGTTGTTAATCTCTGCATTTCCCACCTGAGCAGGCAAGGACCTGGAAACTCAGACTTTTAGATGGGGATTTTAGGAATCAGAATTAAGAGTGTATATGTGTGCTATAGGGATGGGATATTATTTAGCTTGTATCTTCAGAATGAGAAGACATTAGGAAAAAAAAACTCAAAACGAAAAAGTACCTAATCAAAAGAGAGACTAGACAAAAAGACAAAATTTTAGTTCAAATTAAAAATGAAGCAATTGGTATCAGCAAGATACCCTGAGCAAGTTCTTATAGTTGGGAAGGCAGAGAGAGATTCTGTAGACAGTCACCCACACATAGATCCAGGCCCCCTTTATAGAAAACATGAGTTGGTTTGGACTCATCCTTCAGTCATATGTGGGAGATTTATACGTGATGGATTGATAGAAAGGTTTATGATTCACTTCTATATCATGGAAGCCCCTTCCTAGTAGATTAGAATCTTGCGTATGCCAGGACATTTTCTAGAGTCTAGAAAGTCCCATATGATGTAAGAGGCAGTAGAGGAGAATGGTTGAAAACAAAGTCTCTAGAAGCTGATGTCTTAAGTTTGACGCACAACTTCGACACTGTGTTCCTATAGCACTTAGTTCATCTTCTTTTTGCTTCAGTTTCCTCATCTATAAATTACGGAGAATAATATTTTAATATCTACATTATAACACTGATATAAGGAATAAATGAGGAAATCCAATGAAATACCTAATATAATTCCTCTACACCATCGTTGTCATCATCATTGCCATACTTATATCTGTATTCTGTGCTTATCAAGGTAGATCTTCAGAGCATATAATTTTGATAAATAGGATAGAAATTCAAGAGACAAAAAATAATACATCTAAAAAGTTCAAGGATCTTGAATAAGGCCAGTGTAACTTAATGTACCGCACAAATGAGAAAGTGCTGAGATGGGGTTGTAGACATAGCAGGGATCTCATCAGGCAGGCCTTACGATTCTACAACATTCAATTTTATTCCAAGGGCAACACAAATATCAATAAATGATGTTCATTTCCCAGTGGGGCAGGCAGGCAAGTAAATAGATATGTCAGTGCTGTGTAATGCTGTGGCAGAAATTAGAACATGGCTTTTGGAGCAAAGAGACGGAAAATGTCACTCAGCATTCAAGGAGCCTTCCAAGCTTTGAAAAAAGAGAAGGCACATATACGAAGACTAAATTTTCATAAAAAGAAAGAAAAGAGGCCTTGCTTTTATCCTACATCTTATTAGGAGATTTTCCCATTCTTATTGCATACAAAACACTGATAATCTGGTTCACTATTGCAGTGAACAGCAAATTTGGATTATATCCATGCCATTAAAGAGTATGTCAGTGTACCTGTTGGTTCCTCCAACTTTCTCACCAACACATCTCTTGCCACAAAGTCCCTGCTGTTGAAAGGCTCAGAGCTTTATAACCTCTCATATCATGACAGGTTAGAAGGAAACTCAAATCCATTAAGGGTCCGCTGGGCAGAAATAAGCAAGCAAACAGATGTAGATTGCAACAATCTCAAAGGAGAAATTACAGTTGGTTATTTGTTTCCGCTGATGAGCAAATGGAGAGAATGGTTTGTGATAGGTCGAGAATTTCTGAGAGCCCCTGAGATGCTGAAGGACAGAAGGCACCATCTCTAGACTTTTTCCCCAGACTTCCGTCATTCTGAAAGCACAGTTGGCCAAGTATGTTGGCAATATTGGCTGAAGTTTATCCCAGGCTCAGACAACAGGGAGCATGGTCCCAGAGCTCAGAGGACTGTCAGTGCCATCACACTGGATGACATCTGGCTCTTGCATTAATGAAGAGCATTTGAGTTTTGGCCTCTTAGCCAAAGCTGTGCACCAAAGGTATTTAAAAGCTTAATAGGCTTTAATGTCAGGGGGCAGATAGCTAAACTCCATAGCAGGAACAAGATTCCAAATCAAGTAAAGATATCTCACATAACAATTAAGCAAACACTTTAGTCTTTTCTCTCACCACTTCCAATGAGTCTTCCATTCCAGTCATTTTAGCCTGAGCAGACCTCCACATATGACATACATAGTCTTACCTTCCATCCTTGACTCCTGCTGGTCCCCCCTCCTCTCTAGTTGTCAAAAATCTTATCAATCCTTTCAGATCTAGTTCCAGAGATACCTCATCTATGGAAGAGGCCTGGCTTACTCTACCCTGGAGTGGAGTAATTGCCTTCCTCAGGACTCCCTTAATCCAGTTGATAGGCCTAGCAGGAAACCTTCTGAACCAGACCCCGGAAGATATAGCTAATACATAGAAAAAGGTAACCATCATAATGTATATTCACAAATAATCTTTCAAATAAAATTAGCCATTTATAGCTTTTTCCGTTAAACATATGGTTACTGGTTTGTTTTGTCTTTAGTGAGCACTTGTTAGCAGACAGGAGGTTTAGGTATTCATGTTTTTTTTTTTTTAATGCATGGAAGAAAAGCTTAAGCTAATGAAAAGATCTTTGTGACTTTTGATTTTTTTTTTTGGAAATGGGAGAAATGTTAACAGTAAGAGATTTCAAGTATGGGCTATCCCAGTATAGCCTATAGAATGTCAGTGTTTGTTCTACACATATGGGGACCCAGTGACCCAGATTCTTTAATAGCCTCTGTTCAGCTCTGTCCAACCATATTTAGTTTGCTTCATCCAGATAGGGACCGAGCCTCCCACATCAGGCAGGGAACACTGAACTACCTTCATCTTTTGCCTGACTGATCAGCTGGCAGACAGACAGAATATTGGACTTAATGTTTGGCAGAACTGACAAGTTCCACTGGAAAAATATAAGCCCAGTAGAAATATATACATATATGCTATGTTTAATAAGTCCTAGAAAGAACAGTCCTCCTTAGGAGAGACTAAAGCAGAATCTTACTGTCTTTCTTAGAACCCACAATTGACACTCATTTGCTTCTGCGACACATGAGAGCTAGAGCACTGTTATCATAGCAATCAATGGCGAGTGAACTCATGCATTTCAGGACTTTAACTCACCAAAAATATCTTCCCCATTGGCTACAGGTGTGTACACATGACAAAGAGCTGATTTTCCTGCTGTTGGATAGGACAATGTCATCCCTGCAAATGACAGCTCAAATCAGATGCTTTGCTCACCCTTCTCCCCCAACTCTAGCCAAAACCCAGAAAAAGAGGATCTGATAGGAGGACATCATCAAAGACAAGGGATTTAAATACATATACATAAACACACACACACACACACACACCCCCTGAGCTCTTAACTCAAGAGAAAGTCAGCTGTTTTTTAAAGACATCTTCTTTAGACTGAATGAAACAAATAGGATTAGATATTTGTATCTTTATCTTTAAACAAATTTTCCTAAAATATACATTCTTTGAATGTGAGAGAGTCAACTAGGAGCATTTGTGCCCACAACAGGAAACTGGCAACATAAAATGTATTCCATAGACCAACAGGAGGACTTTTATTGCAATCCATAGCGCTCCCTGCCTTAGGGCTAAAGGAAGAAGCTAGGACCTGTTTGAAGCTTGCTACTGGTGTATCTTTTCAGACGGCCAATTAAACATGGAATGTAGAATCTGTGTATCTCCAGCAGCCCTCTTGGCCAGAGTCTTGGCTTGGGACTGATTAAATTAAATCATAAATAAGAAAGCTTCTTTAATGCTAAGCACTAATTCAATAATATATTATCAAGAAAACCATAAGATGATAAAAATTGTTGAGAATTATGGTTAAGGTCTTCAGCTCTGTGGGCTCTGTAATCAATAGAGATTCAGTCCCAGGTCTGCTACTTTTTAGCTGTGCAAACTCTGTCAAACTTGAGCACTGGCTGCCTCATTTGTAAAAAGTGACTGATAATAATAAAATCTACCTCACAGAGTTCTTTTCTCAGGTTTAAATTATGTGATGAATATGAAGCTCTTAACACAGTGTCTGAAAAGGAATAAGTGCTTAATAAATTATCAGCCAGGGTCCCACTTGGAAAAATATGGCTCACATATGGCTCTTCTTCATTTTATAAAGACACTAATCCTATCGAATTAGGGTCCTTCTCTTATGACTTTTTTTAACCTTAATTACCTCCTTAAAGGTCCTATCTCCAAATATAGTCACATGGAGGCTAAGCCTTCAACATATGAATTTTGAGGGGATACAATTCCGTCCACGATGCATAGCAAGATGTATAGTAAGAGGTAAAGATCTTGATTCATCAGAGTGAATCACGGTGGCAGCCTTGACCTTCAGTTTTTTATCTCTGTCGGCCCATGAGACTGTCAAAAGCTCTGCTGAATGTATTAGCTTCTTAGCAGCAGCTTACGTCTCAGCATCTCACCCTCTTCATTCATGATTCTTAGGAATCAGTGAATGTCTCCAGAAAAAAAAACAGTGTAGTGTATCAAGTTCACTCAACACAATGTTTCCTTTTTCTGAGATCTTAACCCCTCAGTCTACATGCCTTGGTAGCCCTCTGATACCTTGAAATCAATTATTTTAATCACTCTATCTAGTTTTTTCAGTTGTTTTTGATGGGTTGGGTTGTAGCCTATAAGGTAGCCCATTATAGCTAGAAGCAGAAATCCATACAAATTTTAATTGAGGAGATGTTAAGAGGAGGTTAAATTGAATAGGAGCCTAATAAGAATTATACAGCATAGAGGGAGGAATAAATATTGCAGAGAGGTAGAAAGTTTCAGGGGCAAAAATGAGTCTGTGGTAGTAGAGGGTGTGTGTTAGAGACAAGATCTGGCAGGCAGTCAATTACTGATAGAGGACCAAATACTGGGCTACATGCTGGTTGAATATAAGGACAGAGTGCCTGGCTTCTGGGAGTTTGTATCATTGGAGTGAAGATAACAGATGTTACAAATTAACTATAAAGCAAAGTTTAATAGATATATGCCTTATAATGGTTTTTATATTTTTAATTCTAAGGGAATTCAGAGAAGGGAGAAACCAAGAAAGGCATTTTAGATGGGACAAGAAAAATAGTTTTTTTGTTTTGTTTTGTGTTTGTGTTTTTTATGAGGCAAAAAGGAGGAAATATGGAGCATATAGGATAAAATAAAGAGAGGAAGCAAAAAGTATGATATAAGGTAGTGGTTCTCAAACTTCAGCATAAACTAGACTCACTCAAAGGGCTTAAAATGCAGATTTCTGGGCTCCACCTCCAGGAGGACCAGATAATTTGCATTTCTAACAAGTTCCTAGGTATGCCCATGCAGCTGATGCTGCTGGTCTGGGAACCACAATTTGAGAACCACTAGTGGAGAGTAACTACTAAAAGAATTGTAAAAGAATGTGTTAATAACAGCTAATAGAGAGGTAGCGTTGAATAATAATTTAAAAAATACTTGCTTCAAAGAATTGAAATGTGTTTCATTTGGCTGAAGCACTGGGCATAAATACAGAGTTCTGGCATGTGAGATCATAAGTAATTTGGACCTAGGATTATGAAAAAATTTTCTAACTGACTAAGAAATGTGATGGCCATGCGGCTAGTAAGGAGTATAATTACTTTGTAAATCATTTTTCCTGAGCCAGCATCCTGCTATCTCCATAACTTTGTAAATAGTGCAATTTCCCTATCTAATATGCCTACTAAAATTCAGCCTGATTAGTTTAAGAGCTGTTAGTAGCACTCCATGATAATTGAATATACTAATAACTGTAAGAGACAAAATTACTATACAGCATTTTGTTTTAATCACATACCATGTGACTATCATTTTCCATCAACTGCATTCCTGGGATAGAGTTTAGTTGAACCATCACTTATGATGGAATGAATCTAGGTGAAACAAATTTCCTTAATATCAGAGGAAATTATTTAATAAAAGTGTCAACTTATTGAAAGGCAAAATGGAATAGCTCTGGTTCAGACATCCAAGGTAAAACTCAGTGGCCATTGTGGATGTGATTTCAGACACGTTCCTGTACTGCCAAGAACTTGAATCTTCCGAGCTGTGTCACACTTGGATACTACCAGGAATTCTCAAAGCAGTGTCTGCTGGTGAAACTGAGCAGGACCCTGTGAGTTCCTCTATCAAGCTTATGATTAACCTCTTTATCCTTTTCTTGTCCAACACCTGTTCTCCTCAAGATTGAGCAGTATCAAAGAAAAGGAGGGAATTTTAATCCAGCAGGACCTTATGGGGCCTGCCAGGGACAGACCTCTGCGCCATATCCTCTGCTTTAGCTCCTCTCCAAAGTACCCAGATAATAGTATCTCATGCACATTTCTTGAGTTTTTCAGATGCTAAAAACCAAATACAAAAAATTAACTACTCGATGATCATGAGCACGTAACCCCCAGACCTACTGGCGCCTAAGGATTGATAAAGTTAACCGCCCTGTTACCTCAGCATCAACCAATCAGAGAATTGTGCATGAGCTGATCACATACCCTGTGACCTCCCCTCCCTTTCCTGACCTTTAAAAATGCTTTGCTGAAACCCTTTGGGGAGTTCAGGTTTTTGGGGGGAGCATGAGCCACCCAACTCCTTGCATGACCCTGCAATAAATCTTTCTCTGTTCAAAAGAAAAAAAAAAAGTCAACTTAGAAAAAGTCAAGTTGATATTTAAAACATTACATTTATATGTTTCTGGAAAGTTTAAAAGGAAATATTGCTTTGCGATAAAATTAAAATTGAGGTAAACTTACACATAATCAACATACTGCTTCTGTGAAGAAAAGGTTACGTTCATTTTAAGTATTGAATACAAGTTCAATTATGGGAAAAAATTTTCAGCTTCATATTCTTCAGTCTTTGCTTGGAAAAATTAGGTGTCTTCAATAATTATGCACCCATTTTCTTTAAGTGAAATGCATGTGATCGTTTTAGGAAAGCTAGACATGTCTAAAAAAGGTGCAAATACTGACAAGTCTCACTGACTGTCCTTCCAGGCTAGTTTAACAGCTGGTAATGGGTTAATGCACAGCATGTCTGTAAAGTCTTATACAGACAAAAATCACAGTGGAAATTGCCAGAACTCAGTACACTAGTACATTAACAATTTGAAATAAGGTAATGAATCTGAAGATAGAAGAAATGAAAACCTGGGGAAATGTCAATTGTGATAACATCAATAATGAAATTCATTCTATTCAGGTATAGATGAGACTTGGTGAGCCAAGTCTCTCAGCTCTTTAAAATGATTCTAAAAGTCCAATAGTTTTCATCACCTTCAACCTAGGTCAGATCTGCTAGCAATAAAGGAAAGGCAAATTGGATTTCTAAGCTTTAAGCACCAGGTCACCAAATCCCCTATTGGTTCTTGGCTCTTTTAAATAATTGAATGTGTGATTTTATTAAGCAAACATTAAAGACAGAGGAAGTCAAAGACTCCACGAGATGCTGTGTAAAACATTTTGATTTAATAGAAATAGAATGCTCTGCTTTTAATAGTAAGGCACCAAATTGTTTGTGGTTACCCAGAAAGAATTTGAAGATCCTGGAATTTATTACCTCCTTCAATATTGAGTAAGGCACAATGTGTCCTCTAAGAATGTTTCAGTCTTTGACGATCAAGCAAACACAGTCTTTTGGGCCTCCTGGGGTTGATGGGGTACCCCTCCCTAGGGATCACAGTTGGACTGCTACAGCTTATCAGGCTGTCAAGTGACACTCTTATTACCATTTTCCCACAGAGAAAAATAGTCAGTCCATAAGATACAGTTCCTTCTCTCTCTAGCCTACCCAGAAATGATAGAGAGTTGAACTACATGTCTATTAATTGCAACATTTGTAGAATAGCTTTATGTTTTTCACTCTTAATATCAAAGGCAAATTAAAAATAATAGATTTTCTCTCCACCTCAAACCAAATTTAACCTCTCTACCACAAAGTAAACTTATTTTACTCGTATGGAATCCTTGATGGATGCTTCCTGTGTTTCAGAGTTCTTCAATATGCAAAGATGCCATATTCTTACTTTCAAATCAAGATATGGCAAACTATTTCTTTAAAGGGCTGTATAGTAAATATTTTAGGCTTTGCACTGTACATGATCTATGTCATATCTATTCAACTCTGCCATTCTAATGGTATTTAAATTGGAAACAGTCTGACCAAAGTTTAATGTCTACCTCTGCATTAGGTGACCTAGGGTAAGATATTTAATATCTCTAGGTCATAAATTCATCTGTAAAATGGAATTTCTCAAAGGTTGTCTGGGAAGACTACTGAGTGCCTAGTATGTTCCAGAGACAGTACCACACAATTCTACACAGTGTGTCATCCGCCCAACAGTGTCCTGGGAGGTATTATTAGCTGCTAGGAGAGTCATGGGAAGAGATTCAGTTAAATTAGCTCTGGGTCACACAGCTAGCAATTCAGAGCTGGGATTCTGAACCAAAGTTTCTAAGATGCCAAAGTCCTTTGTTTCTTCTAATCTGTGATATGGTTACTGAACCAAACTTGGGTCTGCTCACCCAATGTCCAGCAAAGCCAATCTACTGACACCTGGTTGTACTGAAGGAAAGTACAGCATTTATTGCAAGGCACCAAGCAAGGAGTATGGGCAGCTAATGCTCAAGAGATCTGAACTCCCTGACGGCTTTCAGGGAAGTGTTTTTAAAGACAGTAAGGCAATGTGAGGGGGAGGGTCACAGGGTGTGTTATCAGTTCATGCACAATTCTCTGTTTGGTTGATGGTGAGGTAACAGGGTGATGTTTCAGGAATCTCAATCATCAACCTTCTGGTTCCAAGCAGTCTGGGGTCTACATGCTGGTGGTCACCATGCAGTTAACTTCTTCTACCTGGTGGGGGTTTTAGCATCTGGAAAATAACTCAAGGATATGGCTCAGGATAGTATCTGTAGCCCTTGAGGAGGAACTAAAGGCCCTTGACTTTGTTTTATGGCTAAACTATTATTATTTTGTCTTGCTTGACTATTTTCCTTCGTTTCTGCATTTTTCACTTCTCTGAATAAATTTGCTCTTTGGAACTTGGGGAGAGCCCAGGAGGCTAAAACTTTTCTGCAAACTAGAGACGGGGGACACAGAAATGGAGGCTGTCCCTGGGAAGGCCCTGCTGGGTCCTGCTCAGTTTCAATATCTGGCTCTTGCTATACTTCCTGTTAGGAATGAGAGAACATGCAAAAACTGACTAGCACATTTTGTGGCTTGTATTAGGCACTAAATAAGTGTTAGTTTTCTTTCCCTCCCTAGAGAGGCAATCCATGGCTTGTTAATGGCAGCTCCAGAAAGATTGCCTGATAAATCTTCCTGAGGAGAGGAGAGAAGGGGGAAGAAAGCTATCAGATAATATCAATAGCCCTGAGTAGAAAATTCAGTAGTTTCTAGCTCTCATGTAAGAGTAGTTTCTGATAGGCAACAAAATAGGGCTTGAGACCCGAAGCCTGGCTGCATCCATGAAGGTTCCACAGAGAATACATGTCCGTTAAATTTTCAATTCCAGATCCCATCTCAGGTTTGTAGCATTCTCATTACTTTCAGCAGCATCTGTTCAGTATGCCGAGGCATTAACTATATGAAGTTTCTCTCCTAAGCTTGCATTTGGTCCCAGCAGCCCAGAAATGAACCAGAGTATATGGCAAGGCCACTGCCAGAAAAGGAGACATCTGCAATCAGGACCCTGATTACTAAACAGTTCTATCTAAGCCCCTTTCTTTCCTTTTTCAGAGAAGACTTTTCTCTGAAAAGGGTCCAACATTCCTAGCTAACCAGGGTCCAGTGGGCCCCAAAGAACTCAACTACAATGACACAAGCCAAGTGGTCATTTTTATTAAACACTGAGACAAAGATATTGTCCCAGTCATGGTGAGCTAGGCTGTGCTGAGCCAACAAATTAGGCCTGAAATTTCAGTGATGTAATAGAACAAAGATGTTGTTTTCTGCTCTTATAAACTCCTATGCAAGTTGGGTGACTGGAAAAGCTGCACTCCAGCAGGGACTCAGAAACCAGGCAGTTTCCACACAAGCTCTTGGATGCTTTGGTCCAGAAGTGATATGCATCATTTACACTTATAGCCCATCGCCCAGACCTCTTTTTATTGCAAAGGTAAAGGGTGGGGAGGTAGAACAGGTGGAAATTCAGTCAGTAGTAAATGTGTGTGCCCAAGACGTGCCCACTGACACACAGGTGGAAATATACCTCCATCCAATGCAAAACCATTTCACACTCTTTCATATTTTCTTTAATTCCATTGGAGGACTACAGTGTATGACGAAACACTATTGAACAACTCATTATGGCAACCATGAATCACCTTAGGCTTGGCTGAATTTGCCCTGGCTCTTGTCCTTTGCCAAATTAATACTTGAGGAATGAGGAATGGCATGCCTGTGCTGTTCCATGAGGCAGACCTAAGACCAATGGATATTACTAGGTGATGGGTTTGTCTTCATCTTAGTGGAAAAAGTCTGCATTGGGCCTAATCTATGTTTTTATTCATAGTAGAGAAATAAGGAAGGGAACTCTGGGTTGCAGATTAGACTTCTTCTTACCTAGGCAAATGGCAAGAGGGTTTAATCTGGATATCAGGATCCTCAAAATAGGGCCAGGGGAAGAGAGCTTGCCTTCCATTCTGCTCTGGTATACAGTTAGGTGAATCTCAGGCTCTTACCTGAGGACAGTGTTAGAGAAAAACAACAAATAATCTTCTAAGCAAGAGAATCAGAGGACAGTTGAAGAGTCAGGAAGATATCAAGGTCAGAATAGGGGAATCTGGACAAATCGCTCTGATGGGCTAGCAGTTACAGCTAGGATTTTTATTTCTTCAAACTGCATGTGTAGAGTAAGACCATCTGAAGGAGCCAGGAATAGCTGGGCTTACTGAGTAATTTTAACTAAAAGATCTGAGAAAACTAAGAAGCCTCGAGAAGGCAAATGTAGGTCACTCAGGGTATGGAGATTAAGGACCATGTCCTTGTCTAGATACACAATTTTGTTATAAGTAAAAGAAACTGATCATCCAGCCTATGATGTTACCTTCACCAGAAGACTTCTAGTCCTCTCCTTGGGAACATGGGATAATAAATTCCTACAGAGAGTTCCAAAGGAGAAAACAAAAAGGTATCTCTTGTGGGGTAAAGAATTATTATGGGGAAAGCAAAATACCTCTAATTGGCACAGAAAGAACTGTGGCCCTCAGGGGAACAGTAGTTATAAGGAAGGCAGCAGCAATACTTAAGATGCAGCTATTCATCTAGAACTAGTCCCACCAGTCTGTTGGGAGTCAATGGTGGTGATGTTGGCAGTATTGCAGAACAATAAGAGAGTAGAGGGAAGGATTGCTGCTGGATTTGGGCACCCAGGATCTAAACTGAGCTGCAGTTAGTTGTATGTCAATGATAAAGAGTTGATTTCTCCCATCACTGTTATTCCTAGGCCTTACTGAAAAGCAGGAGCCCAGAGGTGTGGCTGAATGCTCCTTGAGCTACCAACAATAGAATGAGTCGCCACGAGAAGTATTGAGATTACTGTTAATGCAAATACTTAAGAAAGGGAAGAATGACCACCCACCCAGGTTACTGTAGAAAACTTCCTGCTTTGACTGAGAAATTGGGGAGGACACCGAAAGTCCCTTCTAACATCTGTTGAATTGCAGAGAGTCTGTTTCTTATGGGGTTTAGTTATGTCAGATAGTGTGTGTGTATGTGTGTGTGTGTGTGTGTGTGTCCTCTTACTATTCCAAGTTCTGTAAACCCATGGTTGTTTTGAAAATCAAAGTGATAACATATAGGAAGATGAAACAGGGAGAGATAAACATGATGTGCACACTGCCTGATGTATTCAGTCACAGCTTTTATCCTATTTCTGTCCTTGTCATCAGGCACAGCCATCTTGTCAAATAGCTGCTCCCAATCCACAATGGCAGTACTTCTTTTCATGACAGTCTGACCCCAGGTATCGATTAAGAGCAAGGCTTGAGATTAGTTGGCGAAGCTACATTTTGTGTTTTTCACTGTAAAAAGCAACAGGCAGAGACAAAGCTTGTAAACCCCAGTGCACCTCTTGACAGCTGAGCCTCTGAGCTCTCTCTGGAAGCCTGTCCCATTCCTTCTCCAGAAGCACCATGATTCCCTTCCCCACCCCAGCCTAGCACCCCATCTACCACCACCACACAATAGAAGGAGACCACATGTCATGACTGCCTTTGGGGCTGGGGCCCGACTACACAGCAGTTCTCTCCCTGCTCAGTTCCAACCCCTGGGCCTGTTCTGTAGCTTTCACTGGTACAGCTGGCATTTCCCTTCCAGGCCCCCCACCATAAGGCCCAGACTCATTTGGATGTAGCACAGCCTGCCACCTGCCACATGATTTTTTCTTCCATTCTTGATCAATAAGTCACAGGCCTATCTGGCCTTTCCCCAGCCTGGAGAGAAGCACGGCTTGAAGTCAAAAGGAAAGAAGGTCAAAACAGACTCCCACCTTTGCCTAGCTTTTCTCTCCCATGTATTCCCAGCCCTTCCTCTCTGCCCAGGCTCTTTCCCATTCCCAGGCTAGAATTTTATCAAAGGGAGCAAAGAAAGGAGGAAAGAAAGAAGAAGAAAAATGGGAAGGAGGAAAGAGAGATGGGGGAGGGGCAAAGGGCAAAGAGGAAGTAATTATTTGTTGAATAAACACAGAAAGAAAGACAAAAAGAAGTGTATCTCTATTCTGGAAATATGCTCACATATGCTTATTCCTCCCATTGGCTTGAACCAGAAGCCCTTTCCTGACCCCTCCACATGCCCTCCCGTGTCCTTCTAACCTGACCTGCCTTCCCCAGCCGTGCCCTCACTATACTCCGTAAGGTTCACAGACTCCCGAACTTGGAGACAATATTTGACCAATGGCTTTTATTGGACAAAATCATAGCTATTAGCTATTGACTGCTCCCTATGAACCAAGCTCTGTTCCAAGTGCTCTATAAGTATTCTTGCCTCTAGTTGTCATTACCTCCATGTAAATTACTATCAGCTCAATTCTGTGATGAAGAAACTGAGGTGAAATAACTTGGCTCAGGGCACACCAGCAAGTAGGAAATCATGATTCAACCCCAGGCAATCTGAAGCTGGAACTCCTGCTCCTACCTCATTTCCCTCAAAACTGCCTCCCATGAGGGAAAAGAGGGTCACGACACATGCTTGGTTCAAACTCTGAAAGCAGAGTCTTTTCCTCAAGCTACAGTATCCTCCAATGAGACAACTAGGACCTCCTCAGAATCAGTGGAGATTTCAGAGATGCAGCTACTCTTTTCTCCCCCAAGGAGGTTAGCCCTGGAGCTACATGGAGCAGAAGTTTCATTAAAAGCCAGAACTTCAGAGATGGAAGAAAATGCACCCAAACTCTTCATGTCATAAATGAAACCCCCAACACCTTCAAACCTAAGTGGACTCAGAAGATTCTTTGCTGAGTGTAACTAAGACCAAAGCTGCAAGATCAAAGAACCTGAGAACTAGAAAACACCTGATAATCCATCTAGTCTAATCCACTCATTACTACCTACCTCTCTTCTACAAATATGGGCACTCAGAAGCTTAAGTAACTGGTCTATGAATTACAGTATCTACTTTTCCACAAAATGTGGAGGTAGCTGTTGTGGCTGATTTCAGAAGGATGTTAGGGATATTCTGAAATCTACTACAAAGTAGATGGTGTCCAGAATGAGCAGACCAAGTGAAGAGCACAATGTATAGTGCCTGGATATAGAAGGCCCTCAATAAAGAGATGCTGGAGGAATGAATGGATGTGTGAATGAATGAATAAAATTTTTAAAGTAGAAGCAGAAATACTTGAAGACTTTTCATGCAGTTCCAAATATGCCATCTTAAAACCTTCCCTGAAGACAAAAGAACTCTGTAAGAAAAATCCTAGCATCTTCCCAATTAATATACTCTTTTCACTGGGATAAAGTGAATGGGACACTTCTGACACTAGAACAAAAGTATGAGTGGGATCCAAAGTTTCTATCTGATATGCAACTTCATCAGCCTTCACTGGTATGGCAAATTAAAACAGGAGACAGGCTTCAGTTTTCCTAGTGATCTTGAGACAAGTTTCCAGTGCCTGGTGCCTTAGGCTGCCATCCCGAATACAACCTCCTCAGAGATGCCCTCGGTGTTTGTGGATTGCTCTGCCTGTTTCACATTCATACCAAATCTCTGGTATTCTTAGCTATCATTTTACATATGTCTCTACCAATTTAAGGAACGCTAGCTCACAGTATAGCGTAGTGGTTAGCTAGGAGCTTAGACTCTAGCTTTGTCTAAGTCAGATGGTTCTTGTTCAAATGGTGTCTCTATCACTTAATAACTATAAGACCCCCAACACATTACTTAATCACTTTGAACTCCATTCAGAACTCATCTGTAAAATGGACAGGGGTAATTATAGTCACTAACTTAACAAGTTCTTGGTGCAGAGAATTAAATATGATAGTACTGTGCAGATCTCATTTTGACCCACCTAAAATTGCCCGTGTACTCCTGCCCTGAACTCAGTCGCTCCTCTCCTGACCACTAGTGGACAATGATATAATGACCTCATCTCCCCTCATAGTCTCATTTTTACAAAACAAACTTCTCCTCTGGTGAATCATTAAGATATTTAATCCCCAGGCACTAACTATTGAGTTGGAGTCTGAATTAAGGCTGTTCTCCAGTTTTAAAAGATGATTTCAGGCTAGAGTGAAGACAAATTGCTTGAGAAAAGAGGTTTGATTCCATTTATGCATATATTTACTGTCCCCATGGTCAGTGAACAATATCTCTTTCCAAATTCAATTTGGGGAATTATGGTGCTTCTGAATGAGAGAAAGAGAAGCAGAGACGAAATCACCACTAAATGACATTTGTCTATTTCTTACACATTGGACAAGTCACTGCAAATACCAGAAAAGCCTGCTCAGAGATCTCTCTGGTAGGAACCCTAGTAGCAGAACAAAAATTGGAAAAGAAGGGAAGTAAGCACTCTGTAGACTCTGACTGGCACTAGTGAGCCCCCGCCTCTGGCAGCTTCCAGAAAGGAGAGGACGACAGTATGGCTGGGGGGGGAGAAGCCAGAGGAGCTCTTTGTTCCCTTTAGTAAAACACAGTTTTATGACACAGTTGCTCTCAGAGATGATGCATTAGCTCACTAGCCAAAAGATGTGCTGGGTCACAGAGAGTTCTCCTTTCTCTGCATTCCTAAGAATTTAATATCTAACTTCAGCCCCTCGTATTTGAAGGCGCTCCTAAAACTCACTCCTGGCATTTGATCCCTCTCAGGAGGATCAATTAAAGATTACTAATGTTATTTTTCTTTTCCTATTTTTCATGGTACAAAGAGGCAACCAACCTGCACTGTGAAGTAATAATTGATGAGCCAACTCACTTCTGCCAGAAGCTGGAAAGAATGGAAACAAGCTCAGAAAATAGGATTCAGACAGGAGACAAGAAAGGAACATTGAAGCATCTACTCTGCAGCTGGTTTTCCATACATCACCTCATTTAGAGCTCACCACAACCCCCTGACATGGGCATAGTATATCCATTTTAAATGTGAAAGAACTGAGGCTCAAACAGGTTAACTATTTGCCCAAGGTCACACAGCTACTAAGTGATGAAGTCAGGTTAGGATTTCTAGCCAGTTTTTCATTTTTTTTTTTTCACACTACAACATGGAAGAACCTTTAGTTTTTTTATTGAAGTATAGTTGATTTACAATGTCATGTTAGTTTCAGGTGTACAGCGCAGTGATTCATTTATACATATATATATATATATATATATATATATATATATATATATATTCTTTTCCAGATTTTTTCCCTTATAGTTTATTACAAAATATTGAGTAAAATTCTTTGTGCTCTACAGTAGGTGCTTGTTGGTTATCTATTTTGTATATAGTAGTGTGTATCTGTTAATCCGAAGTTCCTAATTTAGCACTCCCCTTCCCCTTTGCTAACCATAAGCTTGTTTTCTATGTCTGTGGGTCTATTTCTATTTTGTATATGAGTTCATTTGTATCACTTTTTTTAGATTCCACATTTAAGCGATATATGATATTTGTCTTTCTCTGTCCAGTTTACTTCATTTAGTATGATAATCTCTAGGTCCATTCATGTTCTAGCCAGTCTTAATTCAGGACTCCAACTCCATAGTTAGTACCTGGGGATAAAATACCTTAACAGTCAGCTATACCCTGAGAGGAAGAGTTTGTTTCGAAAAAATAAAACTTGGAAAAGAAGATGAGGTCATTAGACCAGTGTTCATGTGTGTTCCTTGCTCTTGCCAAATTGTTCTCTGTCCAGAGCAGAAGTGGCTGTCAGTCAAATAGAGCAAGAGAGAAGATTTCTTCTTCATATGGTCTTTAGCTTGTTGCTAAATGATTGTAGTTGGAGAGAAAGTTCTTCCTTCTTTCTATATACAAACAAATGAATGCACACATATACATACATATTAAAGAGTTTGAGAAGGGTAAGCAAAATGAATATCGCCTACTTTCCTCACCATCATCATCATCATCATAGTCATTGTGGTCCCAGGACAAAGCCTAACTAAATGGATAAGAACTTTCCTTAACTACCAATTTTGGCAAATATTTTAATTTTCTCTGAAACAGGACTCTCTGTCAGTTTTAAGAACCAGAAGGGAACTAGACTCTTCCAAACGTTTTTCAAGTATCACCAGGCAGGGAAGACTTTTGAGGCCCCTGATAAATGTTTATCTCCTTCCTTCCTTCCTTCCTTTCTTCCTTCCTTCCTTCCTTCTTTCCTTCCTTCCTTCCTTCCTTCCTTCCTTCCTTCCTTCCTTCCTTCTTTCCTTCCTTCCTCCCTCCCTCCTTCCTTATTTTCTTCCTCCCTCCCTCCTTCCTTCTCTCAACTTGCTTCCTCCAGAAAATGTTTACTGAGTGCCTACAAAGTGGTAAGTACTAGACAAGACCCTGGGGACAAAACTCTCATCAAAGTCAGATGTACCTGTTGAGTGAAACTTTGGCAACTAGCGGGGGAAATATGCATTAATCAAGTGATCCCACAAACCATTGTGAGGTTACAACTGTGTCAGGCGTAGTGAAAAAGAGGTGCACAGGGCTTTGAGAGAGGCATTGGTCAGAGAGACCAAGGACAGCTTCCTGAGGAAGGGACACTTAAGTTGCAATCTAATGGATAAGCAAGAATCAACTCTTCAAAGAAGGTAAGGAACATGCTTCAGGCAGATGGGACAGCATATGCAATGGTCCTGTGGCGAGGGGGATCATGGCAAGTTGGAGGGAATGAACTGATGCCCAGAGTGGATGAAGGACAAATACAATAGATATGGAGGAAAGGTTTGTTGCAAGATGAGGCTAAAGAGATGAGTAGGATCATAAAGGGACATGTAAATTATTGTAAGGAGTGTTCCCTGAAAGCCTCAGAAGCATTCTAAGTAGGAAATGACATAATCAGGTTTATGTTTCTAAAACGTTACTTTTACTTAGATGTGAAGAAGTGATTCTCTGTGCAGGGTGTGTGTCTGTGGTAGGCAGTGCAGGTAAGCTCTCCTGCCCACCTTGTGCCATGAATTTCTGTTCTCACTGAATTTCTATCACCTCATTCATCAGCATCCTGTGGTTACAGTTTTCTCTCTCTCATCCTTTGATCCCCACATTGGACACTGCCCTGCCTTTCTTAGTCCTCCAGACACTGCTGACACCACAAGGCAGTGTGTAGTATGTTTTCAACTAATGTTTAGTGATTACAGAAGGGATTTTGGCAGAATACAGAGGAGGCAAAAACAATATTGAACATGAGACATTACGCTTTTAAAGTTCCCTGGAGAATTTCTACCAGGATTGTCTCACTGGCTTTCTTGCTTTCTTTTTTTTTTTAATTTATTTATTTTATTTATTTATTTTTGGCTGTGTTGGGTCTTTGTTGCTGCGCATGGGCTTTCTCTAGTTGCGGTGAGCGGGGGCTACTCTTCGTTGCAGTGCGCGGGCTTCTCATTGCAGTGGCTTCTCTTGTTGCAAAGCATTGGCTGTAGGTGCGTGGGCTTCAGTAGTTGCAGCAGGTGGGCTCAGTAGTTGTGACTCACGGGCTCTAGAGCACAGGCTCAGTAGTTGTGGCGCACGAGCTTAGTTGCTCCGCAGCATGTGGGATCTTCCCGGACCAGGGCTCGAACCCATGTCC
This sequence comes from Balaenoptera musculus, assembly GCF_009873245.2. Taxonomy (NCBI): domain Eukaryota; kingdom Metazoa; phylum Chordata; class Mammalia; order Artiodactyla; family Balaenopteridae; genus Balaenoptera; species Balaenoptera musculus. Next base: position 80,814,506 of record NC_045792.1, read on the forward strand.
CCTGCATTGGCAGGCGGATTCTCAACCACTGCGCCACCAGGGAAGCCCTCACTGGCTTTCTTTTACCTTCAGCTTTCTCACTGCTGTCTGGATATGGCATCTTTTTTCCTACTGCAATCTTTCTCTTCCATCTTCTCCCAAGTCACAGGAACCCCGCCCCCAAGATCCTGTCTTCCCCTCACCAGCCATCAGAGGAGGCCCAAAATGCCTGCTTCCATTTAGTGGGGAACAGGGCAAAAGATGGAAGACTTTGTTTTTCATAACAAAACAAGCCCAGAGAGAGGTTTTTCCTAAGCAAAGAGGCAAATCTCTTCCTAGAAGGAATTCTTCCTCACATAGCCCAACAGTTTAAAGCACAGTTGCCTTTTAAAGCAACAATTATTTTCTGTCCTTTTCATGTGCAGGAGTCATTTGCTTCTATTTTACTCACTGAACTCTATCTGATTATGCCATATCAACACCAGAATGCAAGAAGGATGAGAGATGTTTAATGAAAAATGACTGTAGCAGATGAAATCCAGAAGATAAGAAATCAAATGGTCATCATCAAAATGTAGAAGAGAGGAGATAGCAAACATATCCTTATAAGCAAGTAGACAAAATAGGTCTGTGCATGATCTTAGAGATGGAAAAAAACACAAATTTGCTGCAGGAAACTTCAGCTCCCAAAAGACACTGAGAAGTGACAGCATAAACAGCAAATAGAGGCAGAAAAGAAGGTAAAAAAGAGATGAGAAATATGAAGGCTGCCAAGATGAAGAGAACAATTTGCCAACATGTGTGTCATTCCTCTCATAAATTAACTTCATTGATGGGCTTAATAGTTCGAACAAATGGGATGGAGCTATTTTCAGAGCAATTATTTATTCTAATCACCAATGCCCTTACAGTGAAGGGAACAGAGAGAAATCATGCTTTCCTAAGCTTCACCATTTCAGTTAAATGTTTACACATTCAAACTGACACTAAAAGTAGTTGCTGCCTTTTGGACCTCTAAAAGATAAGGGTTCAGGGCAATAGAGTTTAGGTGGCTGCAGGTGGGTCCCTCAAAGAAGAAACTCATCTCCCTGCCCACAAAGAGCTGCTTCCTCCTATTCAGACCCCTCCTGCATATATATCTATCCACATGAGCCTGAATCAATTTAATTTCTTGAAGATTAATAACTAGGCTCTAGCATTGGAAAGCCTAGGTTCAACTACTGGCTCCATCATTGTCAAGCTGAGTGACCTTGGCCAACTTACTAATCCTTTCCAAACATCAGGTTCCTAACCTGTAAAATGGGGCCAATAATAATTATTACCTCATAGGCCTGTGATGGTAAATAAGGAAAAACATTATAACACTTGGAATCATGGCTATCAGTGTTAAAGTATCAGTTTTGGTTATATTATTAATTATTCTTTTTATGAGTGAATAGATGAACTGATGTAGTTAAAGCACAGTAATTCCTCCAGATATGTTAGTCTTATGAGTTCCTCCAAAAGGAGATTGAGGAAACGATTTGAGGGCAGGAGGTTTATGTGGAAGGTACAGGGATGACCTATAGGGAAACAAAACAGTGTCCGAGGAGGGAAGACTGTCAATACGAGTTGAGTTAAGCCAGTCATCACATTGGATGACTAAAGCTTAATCCTGCAGGGAATCCCAGGGATATATTTGTATATCACTTGAAGGTCGAGAGAGTTGGCGTATTTATACATTCACTTGCATCAGTAATTGGTTGAGGTTTCTAATTCCCCAGCACTTCTAGCCAGCTGTTAATTAGCAGAACAGTTTCCTGCAAAGAGCCCTCAGGAAAAGAGATGTATACACTGGAAGTTGGATGATGTCCAGAGAGCTGATTGGACATCTGAAGTTAATAATAACTCAGGGACTCGAAGACAACAGCTTTCAAAATACAGCTCTGAACTATGGCAGGTGATTTCCTTGTAACCCTAAAATGTAAGTGGCCTTTGAAATGATCACACTAGGTGTGTTCCAGCCAAGCTGTCACTTAGCAAATGTATTGACCCAAAAGAGAATTATATCAATTTTTTTTCAAAAGCAATATGGGATAAAGTATTGAATATAAGTGTCATTACAATATAATGAAATGGAAATAACTTAGGGTACAGAATATATGTACTTGAGTCTTGGCTATGTTGTTTACTTGTTTATGACTTTTTGACCAAGTTATGTTTGGGGGCGCCTATCCTCCCACTCATTAAACTAGAAACAATATTTATCATTCATGTGATCTTATATTAAAGCCATTTAAAGATGTCAAAATATTTTACAGCTGTAAGGCATTCTTACAATCAGCATGTCCAGATTACGGAAGCTGACACCTTCAAATAACAAACTTCACTTTGGGGACTATTCTTGGTGGAAATGTTTGCAAAATACAAATCCCCTGTAAACTATATTTGATAAAATTATTGGATTATTTCTCAGAGCACTTACCCTGCAAGAGCGATGATCTCTAGGCTATTATGATATATCACACTAGTTGCTTTCATGCTTCCTTCTCTCTCATGATATGCTTATCCCTCCTTATTGCTATTAGTTTCTATGGCAACTAAATAACTAAGCTCATTAAATCAGTAACCCAACGTAACACCTAACACCTGAATAAGCTCCAACTAGCCTGAGGGTATGCACCACGTAAATAAACTTGGCCATATCTATTTTCCTTGCCACTCAGAGGAATTTCTCACTTAGTTTCAGATTCTTTGCTGTATTTGGATAGTTGAGGATTTCAGTAATATGATCATTTCATAAAAAGTAGCATTATACTATACACTGACTGTAGCATTAAAGAAGATGAGGCACCTAGACATTCCTCTGCAAATACCTCGTTCATTCGTTCATTCACTCATTCAACAAATATTGCCCTTCACCCCCCCACAGTGTATACTGCAAATATAGTAAAGAATCAGACTCTTACCTCACTGTAGAGGAAAATGTAATTTAGAAATGAAAATAAAGCTTGTACAACTGATTATAATTTTACTACATTCTATATGATTCACTATGGCATAAGACAGTTGCAGATAAAGTGCTTTGGAGTTTAGAATTCAAGGACAGAAAAAATACTTCTAGTTTGAGAGATCAACCATTTAATGAAGTAGTTGATATATTAACTGATTCTTCAAGAATAAGTAGAATATGAATTTGGGAAGGTAGAGGGAAAGGCTACCCTAGGCTTAAAAAAAATGCAAGAACAAGGGCACTGAGGCAGCTCCTTGGGAGATGTAGAATGTGGAATGGTAAGTGGTCAGTTCGACTTGAGATAGATACATAAAGAAATTTATGGGAAATAATTTTCCTAAAGTAAGCATGGCCTGAAAGTAGAAGGCATTGAATGCCCAACTAATGGGTGTGGACAGTAACAGCCACTGAATCATTGTGAACAGATGTGGGCAGGACTCATGGCTATACTCAGGGTATTACTGTATTTGGTAGAGTAGGGAGAGGCAGGAGTAAGAGAGACCAGTAAGTAAGTGTTAGGAAGAGGGGGGGGAAAGCCATGAGAGAAGAGTTACTGCCCACTGGGAAGAAGAAACATAAATGATGTTCCCTAAGGAAAAGACAGAGGAGGGATGAGGAAGAGTCTTGGGACCTTGACAAAAGTCCCAGAGGGACATTTAGTTTCAGAAGTCCAGAGGGACAACCTGGATCACTCAGCTCCACAAATCATGTCCTCCTCTTGGAAATGAGGTTATCTATTATGAACTCATTCTGCTTTCCCCTCGTCTCTCATCGAAACATTTACCTCAAAATAAGTGCTCCTTAGTCATCTCTCAACCCAAAGAACAAGTGCGTGAATCATAATTTCTATTTTACAGCAAGAAATAAGAAGGTATGAGAAGTTCTGATATTTACTTATCATTCAAAGTTCAGGGAGAAGCTAAAATAATAACCTAGGATATTAATGAAGAAAAACAACTCTAAGCAGAACAGCAACAAAAACATGATCTTATTTGAGTTCTAATAAGGTATACGGTAAATAATAGGCACCCAGTGGATGCAATATAAGTGAATTAATAAATGATTAAATGAAGGGGTAAATAAGTTAATGAAAGAAGGACATGCACCCTTGAATCAATGAACAAATGAGCTGTTGGAACAAAGTTCTAGATGTGACAGCAATGTTTCCTCAATCTTTTATATTCATATTTTTTTCCAAAATATTATATACATAACAAGCCTCAATCCATTCAAGTCCAACTTTATTCAACCAAGTCACGATTATCCACGTGTTATGATGAGCTATTCACTTAACATACATTTGAGCAGCAACTATGTGCCAATCAACGTATTAGGTGTCATGGATACAAAGACATATAGAAGGATCTTAATCTGGAGAAGTTTACAGTCTGGGGAGAAAGCTATTAAATAATAATTATAAACTGTGATAGGAGTTAAAAGTGGACATTTTTTCAGGCTGCAATAAGACTTCTGTAAAGTTTTAAAATGAGTTCATTTATACTAACTCTTTAATTTGCAACTTTTTTTTTCAGTCAGAGGATGGCAATAATAGTGCTTGACTAGTCCATAGATTGTAGGATTGTTGTGAAAGTCTTCTGAGTTAAAAACTTCAGATGCTCCAGTATGAGATGCTTTTATTATTATTACTATTCATTGGAGATTTATGGCATCATTGTATCAACATTTCAGATAGGCTACTAGCAAATCCTTTCAGATCTAGGAATTAATGAAAGCAGTACTCATTGACCAAAATCTCAGAAAGTTTTCTCCAATTATAGAAGTTGAATGACTACTTTAAAAGGAGAAAATTATTTCACAAGAATTTAAATCTGCCCCCAAACTTTTCAGATGGATGATTTTCTCTGAGAAACGATAGATAACCAGCCCTTCAGAATGTGTCGGGCAGTGTAGAGAATAAAAAAAAAAATCGACCACTTAAAACCTAATTATTTAAAATGGTAGATAATAGAATGATCTTGCTCCAGATGAGGACACTTCAATTCTGATTATACTCAAGGGAAGGAGACTTGCAAATCTGAGTTGCATTCCTGTTGTAGTTGGTATGGAAAACTTCTTAGAGTTTATGCACAAAAGCTCATCACCAAGAAAATAAATGCTTTTTTCTTGGCTGCGTTGGGTCTTTGTTGCTATGCGCGGGCTTTCTCTAGTTTCGGCGAGTGTTGTGGAGCGCGGGCTTCTCATTGCGGTGGCTTCTCTTGCTATGGAGCACGGGCTCTAGGCGCACGGACTTCAGTAGTTGCAGCATGCAGGCTCAGTAGTTATGGCTCATGGGCTCTAGAGCACAGCCTCAGTAGTTGTGGCGCATGGGCTTAGTTGCTCGGCAGCATGTGGGATCTTCCCGGACCAGGGATCGAACCCGTGTCCCCTGCATTGGCAGGCAGATTCTTAACCACTGCGCCACCAGGGAAGTCCCTGAAATGCTTTTTAAACAACATACTTTATCAACTGAGAATGAAATTCACCTCTTAACACTGATAAAGGGCATAGCATGAGTACACTTGTAAGAAGCAGGAAGAGGTGGATTAGGTCTCCAGATTTCTCACAAATTGAACTAGTAAACTCGATTGCATATTGATTGGATTTATCATTCATGCTATTAAATTATCACAGTGAAGTGAAAATTAAACAGAAAGAGCAACTTCTTCCTCTCTTATTGCCAAACACCATCCATCGCAAACACATTATATGTTGGATCTGTACCTGGTAATTATCCTGAAACTGATCAATCTTTGAAGTTGGAACCAGAAGGAATCTTGGAACTTGTCCTCTCCATCATGCCACTCTCTCCATCCTGTCGTCCACTTCATGAATGAAGAAAATGACAACTGGGAAAGTGAAGTTACTGTCCCAAGGAATCAAGGAGAAGAAAGTACAGCTCACCAAGCTTCTACCAAGTGCAAGACACACTATCTATAGGTGCTTTGTGTCCCAAATCAGCTTTATCAGGCTGACCCCCTGAGGTCAGGAACTGTCTGAATTTTTGCTTTTCTTTTATTCTCATTGTGTGGCATAGCACCTGACAGTAGCTGTTCAATAAAGATGTATGGCATGGATGAATAACTGTTAATTAAAGACAAAGCTACAGAGCAAGCCAATGGCAGCATGTGGTCTTAGAGTCCAGTTTTCCTGCCACCCAGACCTAGATGCATTTCATGGTACCACAGAGCCATTCCCAAGTGTTGGTTTGCAAACTCAGGAGCTTCCCAGGTGAAAATGTCCCCCATACACGAAGGGCATGGAGAGACTGAAGAAAGAGGCAGACCACTCCAGATTGGTAGGTGGAACATTTAATAGCCACTGATTGACAGGATCCAGCTCTTGGGTCAACCGGTGGCCATGTTCTCTCAATGACCTCCTCCAACACCAAGTTTTATAACTGGGTGTTTGCTACCAAGGATGAGCCTTTTGAGAGGTGCAAGTCCTGTTAAATTTACTCCAAGGTAAATATGCACCAAATAGATGCTTGTCTTATTTCAAGTTAAAACTTATTTTCTAGATTTTTGGTGATATCTTGTAATTGTCTCTCAACATTTCTTTTGAAGCTACACTTTCCAAACAGTTTGACCAACGTAAAGTCAAGAATCACAAACAATCCAGTCTAAGCACCATGCCCACAGTGGTTTGGCAAATTAAGAGACAGTCCCAAAAAGAAGGTCAATAAGATTAAGTAACTCCTAATATCTCATTCAGCTTTAACATTCTATAATATTGTTTATATTAAAAGTTTTGAAAACAAGGAGGAAAATAGAATCAGGAAAATAATGCATAAGGATTTATTCATTATTCATGATAGTAGTAATAATAGAAAGCTGTAATTACATAGCATATAAAATTTACACAGCAAACTTACATAAATAAGATTATTGTGATGATTAAAAAATACACATAAGCTACTTAAAACAAGACCTGGCACATAAGGAGAATCAAAATATTTCCTATCCCCATTATTATTATTTATCAAGGTAATAATCACATTTGGAATTTCAAGTTAGTAAACCACAGGTAAAAGGATCAGATGGACTGGATTTGAAATTTGGTTCCTCCACCTTCTAGCTGTGTGATCATGAGAAACCTACATAACAATTCTGAGTTGCAGTCTGCTCAGCTACAAAATGAGCATAATAACCCATTCTCATGGTTGCCACAAAGGCTAAAAAAGATGATGAAAGTAATACCTAAACTTGTGCTTGGCAGTAGTAAGGACAAATAAGTGTTGCTCTTTCAATAGTTTTATGATTGTTATTATTAGTTAGTCACAACATTTATGTAGTAGTTTTTACTAGCTCCACCCTATTGAAGAGGAAACTGGAGCTTATAGAGGGAAAATAACTTGAACAAGTTCCTCTTAATGGACAGGACTGGGATGATGATACAGATCTACTGAGCAGTCCAATTTCAACTTAGACAAAACTGCATGGTAGAAAATGGCCTTCTCCTGCCACCACTTGTGGGTGAAAGCTCATGGATCTGTGTATAAACTGCCTCAGCTAACACCCCTGACATTTTTGTTGGAGATTTCCAGAGGCACAGTGCCTTAAACAAGCACTTTTCAGAAGTTATGTGTTATGGAAAAAAACTCTCCGTGATACTCAGAAAAAAAAAGGAAGGGGGATGGCGTCCTATCTCAAATTGAGAATTGCTCTATATCTTATTCACCTGTTGTAAATTCACAATACACATTAGCACATCAAAGGAGTCCTGCACGAGATACTTAAGAATAAATTACACTGTATTTAATCCCACATTTAATCTCAAATCCCTGAACTATTTGAACCCAGAACACCTATGAGCAGCCACAGAACCCACTTTGGGAAACGTCACCTTCCATGACGCTAGGAGTTATAGATACATTGGCAAAATATTGAGATAGATCATAAAGAGTGCGGTAGATCTTTACTTTCCTCTCAAATTCCACAATGTATATAGATACCTGATCTATCTACACATGATTATCTTTGAGATTATTAAAAGCTTTGTTAAAAGTTTTGGGCTGCAAAAGTGAGAATGAGAGTTAAAATGAAATACTGGACTAATGTCAGAGAGTCTAGGTTCTCGTCATAATTTTATAACTAACTGCACCTTTGTAGCTGACTCGGGGTAAAATCCAATCCTTGCCACTTAATAGTCATGTAGACTTTGGGCAAGTCTCAGAGCTCTACAAGCCTCCACTTACTCATCTACAAAATGGGGATAATGATGAATGTGTTTGATGGTTGCTACCAAGATGAGTGTGAAATGGGGCTAATATCACCTACGTAGAATGACTATTGTAAGGATGATGATAATACATGAAAAGTGCCCATCAGAACCGGAGCATGGTATATATCCAATAAATTTTAGCTGTAACTTCAGCATCTTTCATCTTCACTTTTGTTTATCAGTAAACTGGAGTTGATACAGACCTGCCCATCACTCAGGGTTGCCCCCCACTCCTTCATTCACTTATTCATTGTTTCTTTTTTTCTTTCATTTATTAAAAATTTGCTAATTATCTGCATACATTGGGGTAAGCACATGGCAGAGATGAATACGATGTATCCCTGGCATTCAAAGAGCATACAACCCAACAAAGAAGACAAATGTGCATAGGATACTCACTACAGAAAATGTTTAAGGTTATAAGAGGGGTGTGTAAGAGATGCTTGGGATGCACAACAAAAGGGGGGAAATTATTCCTGCCATAAAGGGAGAAAGGGAAGTTGAGAATGTTTCAAAGAGAAAATCATCTTTCAGTTGGACTATACAGATTGAAGAGAAGTTCATAAGGCAGAGAAGTAATCATTAAAATTGCTATTATTTATCAAGCCCTTAAAATATGCAAGGCATGTGGAGATTTATAAATTGAAGTGGCAGCCAAGGCCTAGAGTGGAGTCCCCATCTCAACCACCTTAATAGGCATATTCTGGGAGGTGAATGGTTGCTTCATCCCTAAGTGCTCCCCATAAGAGCATTGACATCACCATGCCTTTGGTCTTGACAATTCATTGTTCTCATTTTGGGCTTGTTTTAATTCTATCCCAAACTATACTTTGATAAAGATTTTCAAAAAAACTGTATGGCATCTGAGGAAGAGGATAATTATGAAAACAAGATAATTTCTTTACTTCTCTGTGAATTTCCTCATGCCTTGTCTTCACTAACACACCTTTTTGAATTACAGTTGTCTCTACTATATGCTACTTTAGATCATTATTCTAAATTTTAGCATTTTTCAATTTTAAAAAAACCCTTACATTCTCTCTTTAAACTATGCTGAATACACAGTTCATATGTTGTTGTTTTTTGTGTTGTTGTCTTTGGTTTCTGAGAAAGGAGAATGCCCTCTTTGTGCTAGGTACGTGTAACACTAATTTTAGCTCATGTCTTCCACTTCATTAAGACTGAAATTAGATTGGCTTCCTTGGAGTATTCCTTGAAGGGAATTAAAATTTCCAGGGAGTTCACATTCTAAAGTTCCCTTTTGGTTGTGATTCTTGAGTCTGCTGTATGTTGGTTCCCTGGTCTGAGTCTTACCTCTGTACTCACCTAACTCTCCACACTTCCTTTCCTTGCCAGGAAGATTTGAGGGTCATGGTGAAGAGCTCACATAGGAAATAACAACTAACTTAACCAGGCATCAAGGCACTCACTTGAACAAAGGTCTTTTAAATAATATAGCTTATTGCCCTTAAAAGACAACTGCATTTATAACTAACACTTTCTCCTTTCTATTAATCTCTTCTTTTTGTAATATGAGGAAGTGAAGACAACTTCTTATTTTCCAACTAATTCATGAATTCTTTTGACAAATGTTGACTGAGGACCTGCTATGTGCCAGGTGTATTTCTTGCCACTGGTGATACTTTAGGAACAAAGCAAACTACCTACTCTGAGCCTTAGGGGGTTTTTGTTTTTTGGTTTTTTTTTTCATTTGTAAAGAAGGTATTCTGCCCATTTTTAAATCATGTTGTTTGTCTTTTTGGTATTTAGTTGTATGACTTGTTTATGTATTTTGGATATTAAGGGCAGAAGACCTGAATAGACATATTTCCAAAGAAGATATACAGATGGCCAACAGACACATGAAAAAAGATGCTCAACTTTGCTAATCATCAGAGAAATGCAAATCAAAACCACAACAAGTATCACCTCATACCTGTCAGATAGCTATCATCAGAAAGATCACAAATAACAAATGATGGCGAGAATATAGAAAAAGGGAACCCCAGTACATTGTTGGAGGGAATATAAATTGGTGCAGCCACTACGGGAAACAGCATGGAAGTTCCTCAAAAACCTAAAAATAGAATTTCCATATGATCCAGCAACTCCATTCCTGGGTATATACCTGAAGAAAATGAAAATACTGATTTGAAAAGATATATGCACCAGAATGTTCATATCAGCATTATTTATAATAGCCAAGATACAGAAGCAAGTTAAGTTTCCATCAACAGATAAATGGATGAAGAAGATATGATATATATAAATGAAATGGAATATTACTCAGCCACTAAAAATGAAATTTTGTCATTTGCAAAAACATGGATGGACTTGGGGGGTATTATGCTTAGTGAAATAAGTCAGACAGAGAAATAAAAATACTATATATTATCACTTATAGTGGAATCTAAAAATAAACAAACAAATGAATATAAAAAACAGAAACAGACTCACAGATATGGAGAACAAACTAGTGGTTACCAGTGGGGTGGGGCAAGGTAGGTATAGGGGATTAAGAGGTATGTACTACTATGTATAAAATAAGCTACAAGGATATATTTACAGCACACAGAACATAGCCAAAATTTTATAATGTTTGAATGGAGTATAATCTATAAAAATATTGAGTCACTATGTTGTACACCTGAAACTAATATAATATTGTAAATCACCTATACTTCAATAAAGAAAAAAAAAACACATTTCCCTGTTGACTTCTATTGTAACTTAAGTGCTTTGGTAATAACAAAAATTTATATCCAGCACATAATAAAAATCAATCTTAATTTTAAAAAAAAGAAGAAGTGAAGGCAGAAATAGCTACTTTTAATATTTGTTGTAAGTGTTAAATAAGAGCTGTGAGTAAAGCACACAATAAAGTGTCTGACACATTAATAATAATAATGATAATCACCACCAAACTCAACAATAACATTAAGGGGAAGTTTAGACTAGGGGAGGAACATTGGGGTAAACATTCCTTACATTCTACCAGTGGTGGCAAGGTGATTGTGATTAAGAGACAGATCATAAATAACCAAAACGATATTAGAGTACGTAAATACTAAGAAGACAACGCATGGGGAAGTTGATAGGGCATGGGAGAGCTGCATGACAACAAATTGTACAATGAAATATGACATGCCCAGGAAGTGCTTCACAGCACATATAACTACAATTGTAAAAAATCAAGAGGACAGAATGCTTATAGGGACAATCCTTCAGGCTTGGTAGAGAGTTATAGCAAAGAGTAGTTATAGGGGGATTTAATCTTTCATATTTTTCTTTTGGGATAATTTTGCTTTCTATGAAAAAAGATAATTCACTCTAAAATTGAATGATGCAATTATCACGATGAGTACACATACACTGACAGGCTCCAAAACATACACCAAATTTGAGGTGAGAAACCTGCTAGCAATTGCAATCTTGCAACCTCAGATACAAGGTTTTAGAAATCTACATGATGATGAATCCAAAATGGCAACCTACCAAAGAAAGGCACGGCCCATCTCCTTCAACAGCTTTTGGTGCCAACAGGAACAACAATAATAACAACAACCAACCCTCCGTTTCCTCCTAGAAGCAATTTCCTTCTGGTCCATTTGCACCTACTATAGAATTTGTACAGCTAGAGAGAATTGACAGACTGGTTCCCTGGACCCAGGTGTGCTTTTAGAATGAAATCTCTGCCCACAAGTGGGAGTTAAGAACAGAGCAGAGAGGTGGGTAGGTTGTTTATCTGGATGAGACTCCTGCTGGTATTTCCTAGCCAGAATATCTTCTCCTCAGCTTAAGGAATGGAGGTGAGGAAGGGGGTTAGAAGGATCTGGTGTTTCACTAGATAAATGAGCTGGCTACAAAAATGCACTAGCATGCCTGTGAAAAGAGTTCTAGCATACAAACAAAACAGACCAACAGGAGGCTTTCTCCGGAGTGTGACATTTTGGCTGGTCCCCTAACAGTGCCCCTGAACTTTCTTCCTCTTGATTTTTTCCTCTCATTCCTCACCTCCACAGTATCCCTTGAAAACTTGCTCTGAGGTCTACTATGTCCTTAGGCAAGGGAATATAGGAGTCAAATTCAGTAACTTAGATGACTTATCGGTAAGTCCCTTTCCTTCCACTGTGACCCAGAATCTCAGCCCTAGGAAATAAACTCTTATTTTTGGCTACAATCCCCTTCTTAGACCACATTTTGAGGAATCTTTTCCCATCTTTCTCCCCAAGCCTGAGCTTCACCATTGTATTGTTGCTGCTGTGTGATTAGTAGAAGTAGTAGTAATATTTATGTGTCAGACATTTATTATGTGCTTTATACATATACTCTTCATTTAATCCTCACAAGAAATATTCAGGGTAGTTATTTTTACTCCCAATTATTTTTTACATATGTTAACTAAGGAACAGAAGATAAATAACCTGCCTAAGTTGAAGAGCTAACAAATGGAGGGGCTGAGATTTACATCCAGGTGTGTGCAACCTAAAGCCAGTGTTTTAACCAGAATAATATTTTGATAAACACCATATTGACTACTCTATTTTTCTCTATTATTATTTCCAGTTCTTCCTAACATATAGGGTCATGCTACATGATCTCTGATCTGACTCCTGCCAAGTTCCCTCTTGCTTGCATTACTACACATTGCTCCCTGTTGAGAATCCTTATTGTGGTAACCTGTTCCCCTATAGACCTCGAATGTGCCTTCCTAACATCTATCAATGGTCAAAACGACATGTGCTTACTGCTCTGGAGAGCATATATTCTGCCCTCTGGACTCTTTCTAACTGTGCAGCTGAAGCATCTTCACAATGGGATCTATTTCCCATTCTGGTCCCTGCCTATCCTTCCTATTCTGCTGCCTGCCAAGTTTATTCATCATCCATCACATGGCATAGACAACGTAGATAGCTACATTCAAGGACAGGGAAAAGTCATTTTTCTCTAAGCAAGGCCAGAGAGAAGCAATATCAAGTAATCTGGAAGTATATACTTCAAAAGGTAAGATTAACAAACTTCTTTATACCTAAGCATAATTTCAATTGTCTATTTCTTTTTACTTTTTAAAAAAAATTTATTGGAGGGTAGTTGATTTACAATGTTGTGTTGGTTTCAGGTGTACTGCAAAGTGATTCAGTTATACGTATATTCATTCTTTTTCAGATTCTTTACCCATATAGGTTATTAGAGAATATTGAGTAGAGTTCCCTATGCTATACAGTAGGTCCTTGTTGGTTATCTATTTTATGTATAGTAGTGTGTGTATGTTCAACCCAAGCTCCTGATTTATCCCTCCCCCCTCCCGCGTTTCCCCTTTTGTAACCATAAGTTTGTTTTAGAAATCTGTGAGTCTGTTTATGTTTTGTAAATAAGTTCATTTGTATCATTTTTTAAATTAGATTCCACATATGAGTAATATCATATGATATTTGTCTTTGTCTGACTAACTTCACTTAGTATGATAATCTCTAGATCCATCCATGTTGCTGTAAATGGCATTATTTTGTTCCTTTTCTATGGCTAAGTAATATTCCATTGTATATATGTACCACATCTTCTTTATCTATTCCTCTGCCGATGGACATTTAGGATGCTTCTATATCTTGGCTATTGTAAATAGTGCTTCAGTGAACATTGGGGTGCATGTATCTTTTCTAATTATGGTTTTCTCTGGATATATGCCCAGGAGCAGGATTGCTGGATCCTATGGTAGCCTTATTATTAGTTTCTTAAGGAACCTCCATATTGTTTTCCATAGTGGTTGTACCAATTTACATTCCCACCAAGAGTGTAGAAGGGTTCCCTTTTCTCCACACTCTCTCCAGCATTTATTGTTTGCAGTCTTTTTGATGATGGCCATTCTGACCTGTGTGAGGTGATACCTCATTGTAGTTTTGATTTGCATTTCTCTGATAATTAGTAATGTTGAGTATCTTCTCATGTGCTTTTTGGCCATCTGTATGTCTTCTTTGGAGAAATGCTTATTTGGATCTTCTGCCCATTTTTTGATTGGGTTGCTTGTTTTTTTGACATAGAGCTGCATAAGCTATTTGTATATTTTGGAGATTATCCCTTGTTGGTTGCTTTGTTTTCAAACATTTTCTCCCATTCTGTGGGTTGTCTTTTTGTTTTGTTTATGTATTCCTTTGCTACGCAAAAGCTTTTAAGTTTCATTAGGTCCCATTTGTTTATTTTTGTTTTTATTTCCATTTCTCTAGGAGGTGGGTCAAAAAGGATCTTGCTGTGATTTATGTCATAGAGTGTTCTGCCTATGTTTTCATCTAAGAGTTTTATAGTGTCTGGCCTTACATTTAGGTTTTTAATCCATGTTGTTTATTTTTGTGTATGGTGTTAGGGAGTGTTCTAATTTCATTCTTTTACATGTAGCTGTCCAGTTTTCCCAGCACCACTTATTGAAGAGGCTGTCTTTTCTCCATTGTATATTCTTGCCTCCTTTATCAAAGATAAGGTGACCATATATGCATGGGTTTATCTCTGGACTTTCTATCCTGTTCCATTGATCTATATTTCTGTTTTTGGGCCAGTACCATACTATCTTGATTACTGTAGCTTTGTAGTATAGTCTGAAGTCCAGGAGCCTGATTCCTCTAGCCCCGTTTTTCTTTCTCAAGATTGCTTTTGTTATGCGGGGTCTTTTGTGTTTTCATACAAATTGTGAAATTTTTTATTCTAGTTCTGGACTCACTGATTTTAAATCATATAACATGTAAAGCAAATTAGCATATTCCCTGCAAAATGCATACTTTTTGAAATATATTGAGGAAGCAAAAAGTGGTAAGAAATAACATTTAATAACATTTCTTACATGCTATACATATTTCTAGGCACTTTTTATATGTTACTATTTATATTGGAAATTAATATATCTGGGTTCTGTTTGCAGCTACCAATGACCTGTGTGTAGTATATGGCAAATATGGCCACAATTCCTCTCAGTCTGAATACGCCCCCTTCTACATTGTGATGTTGCCACTCCTCCCATAGAGAGTGGGAATCAATTTTTTTTACTCCTTGAATTTTTACTGGTCCTGTAACTTGCTTTGACTACTACATGTAACAGAAGTGATGTGGTGTGAATTTCAAACTAAGGCTTAAAGAGGCTTGATACTTCTACATTTGTTCTCTTGGAATCTTGAAACCATTATGCTGTGAAGAAGCCTGGGTTGAAAATTATGATGGAGAGAGAAAGGACAAGATGTTCTGGCCACTCCAGCTGAACCACCAGCATATTGAAGTTGCATGAGTGAGGTCAAGAAAAAGCAGCAGAACTACCCAGTCATCACACAGAATCATGATAATTAATAATTTTTTGTTGTTTAAAGCGACTAAGTTTTAGTGTGTCTTTTTTGTTGTTGTTGTTTTTTGTATGGAGCAATAATAACTAAGAGAGAAACTGGTATCAGAAGTGGGGGGTGCTCACATAACTAAAACTTAAAGCACGTGGCATTGGTTCTCAGATCAGGCAACAGGCAGAGAGACAGGACTAGAAGAAAGGAGATATTTAGTAGAGGCTAAAATATACCTGATATACGCAAAGAAACTGCTCTCAGAGACTCAGACAAGGGAAACCTATATTTTGTTGTAGGAGATTTGAAAAATCTGTCTCCTGTGATAGCTTGGAAGACACAAAATGCAACTAAAGAATTTGTGGCTTTGGCTAAAGTTTCAGGTCAGTGTGTTAAATATGTTAATTGGCTTTTATTTTTAAGCTAACCATTTAAAATTATGATACTAGAATGATGAGCTAAGAAAGAAATTGTGCCTTATGCAAACAGAATTTAAAAGAAATATAAAGAAGCCAAGACTTTTTGGGTTGGAAAATAAAACTATTTTATATTTCTGGTCTCTCCAGGTGATAAAATCTTCTGAAAGTAAGCAATGACCCTAAGGTAGAGATTAAAACAAGAATATTGCTCTGAGACCCTTGGTTGAGACCTCAGAAAGATTTGAGGTGGTGGCTACCAGAGACTCTTGGAATCTTAAAAGATTTGTTTCCATAGCAGCTATATATGCAGCTCAAGGTAGAGAAATGTCTGTCGCACAAGGAACTATACACATGACTTTTGGGGTATAGAGTTAAGCTCAATCATATTTATAAAAAAATCCACAAAAATTTTGCATATCATTTACCAGCTTGGACTAAAAGAGGTAATTCAAAATGAAAAGAGGCCCATAGTTCCCCAAATTCTATAAGCAGGAAGCAGGACGATTAAGCCACCTAGCTGTAAATACAGAATATTAATTACATTTCAGTGGGCATAGACAGGAGCCCAGAGGTCAGAGTCAAGAGCAGAAGAGAACAGAGAATCAAGCAAGCAGAAGTTAATTCTAAACTAACCTAAGAATATGCTCTTTCCCATGAATAGAAGAACCCAATAACATGAGCCCCTCAAGTCTGATGCTGCAACTGGAATGAGACACTTGGCAGACACTGCAGTGGAACTGAGTATATTTTGCATACGGGAGAAATGTGAATGATTTGTGGCCTGCAAGCCAGAAATGTACCAAATTTACTAGTAAATTGTGATGAGTTGTAAAAGATGGCCACCCACTTCCATTCTAAATACACAAGACTCTTTGCAATACGACTTTGCCATTTATCTCATCAATATGTAAAATCTGATAGAGAACAGATTTATGGTTGCCAAGGGGAAGGGGGGTGGCGGAAGGATGGATTGGGAGCATGGGATTAGCAGATGCAAACTATTATATATAGGATGGATAAACAAGGTCCTACTGTACAGCACAGGGAAATATATTCAATATCCTGTGATAAACCATAATGGAAAAGAATATAAAAAAGAATGTATATATGTGTATAACTGAATAATTTTGCTGTACAGCAGAAATTATACAACATTGTAAATCAACTCTACTTCAATTTAAAAAAATATGTGGAGTCTACATTTGACCTCTTGCATCTGGGCTGAACTTGCGACTAGTTTTCACCAAAGAATGTGGAGGAAGCCATTCTAAGCAAAAGCCTCATCAGGCATTGTAGCTTCTTTCCTTTCATAACCTGAGACCATCATGCTGTGACAAAGAGCAGGATGAAAGACCATGGGGGTAGAAAGAGGTTGGTCCTCTGGGCTGTTCCAGCCCTCCCATCTGATCCATCACGTAACTGTAGCTGCAAGATATCTGCAGAAAAACTACCCAGTCGACCTGGAGAACCATAAGAAATAACAAATTGCTCTTATTTTTAAGCCACTAAGTTTTGGGGCTTAGTCTGGTGGTTTATTATACATCTAGAGGTAATCGAAACATTATGTGATACATCGTGAAAGTACATAGCTTTCCTTTATCTCTAACTCATTTGTGATAGAGAAACAATAATATCAATTTTACCCTCTTTCCAGGGATATTGAGATAGTTAAAGGTGATCCTGAGTATTTGAAAAAAGCTGAATAAAAATTCTTTCACTATGCTGCCTCATATCTTTTATATTCAAGGAATATTATTAGTTTATATGCAAGGAATTTTATTCAACTGTATTAAAAAATCTTGGCTACAAATTTCCCAGAAGAAATATCTAAATCAATAGTTAAGGAAGTGGAGAGACCTTCAAGAGGTAGAGGAATAAGACGTGGAGATCACCTTCCTCCCCACAATACATCAGAAATACATCTACATGTGGAACAACTCCTACAGAACACCTACTGAATGCGGCAGAAGACCTCAGACTTCTCAAAGGCAAGAAACTCCCCACGTACCTGGGTAGGGCAAAAGAAAAAAGAAAAAAAACAGAGACAAAAGAATAGGAACAGGACCTGCACCTCTGGGAGGGAGCTGTGAAGGAGGAAAAGTTTCCACACACTAGGAAGCCCCTTCACTGGTGGAGACTGCAGGTGGCAGAGGGGGGAGCTTCGGAGCCACAGAGGAGAGCGCAGCCACAGGGGTGCAGAGGGCAAAGCGGAGAGACTCCCGCACAGAGGATCAGTGCCAACCAGCACTCACCAGCCCGAGAGGCCTGTCTGCTCACCCGCCGGGGCGGGCGGGGCTGGGAGCTGAGGCTCGAGCTTCAGAGATCAGACCGCAGGGAGAGGACTGGGGTTGGCTGCGTGAACACAGCCTGAAGGGGCTAGTGCGCCACAGCTAGCCGGGAGGGAGTCTGGGAAAAAGTCTGGACCTGCGGAAGAGGGAAGAGACCATTGTTTCCTGGTGTGCGAGGAGAGGGGATTCAGAGCACCACCTAAATGAGCTCCAGAGACGGGCGCGAGCCGCGGCTTATCAGCGCGGACCCCAGAGGACGGGCATGAGATGTTAAGGCTGCTGCTGCCGCCACCAGGAAGCCTGTGTGCAAGCACAGGTCACTATCCACACTGCCCCTCCTGGGAGCCTGTGCAGCCCGCCAATGCCAGGGTCCCTTGATCCAGGGACAACTTCCCTGGGAGAACACACGGCGCACCTCAGGCTGTTGCAATGTCATGCTGGCCTCTGCTGCTGCGGCTCGCCCCGCATCTGTACCCTCCCTCCCCCCGGCCTGAGTGAGCCAGATCCCCCGAATCAGCTGCTCCTTTAACCCTGTCCTGTTTGAGCAAAGAACAGACGCCCTCAGGGGACCTACATGCAGAGGCAGGGCCAAATCCAAAGCTGAACCCCAGGAGCTTGTGCGAACAGAGAAAAGGGAAATCTCTCCCCAGCAGCCTCAGGAGCAGCGGATTAAATCTCCACAATCAACTTGATGTACCCTTTACCTCTGGAATACCTGAATAGACAATGAATCACACCAAATTGAGGGTGGCGGACTTTGGGAGCAACTGTAGACTTGGGGTTTGCTTTCTGCATCTAATTTGTTTCTGGTCTTATGTTTATCTTAGTTTAGTATTTAGAGTTTATTATCATTGGTAGATTTCTTTATTGATTTGGGTTGCTACCATCCTTTTCTTTTTTATATATATAGATATATTTTTTTTCCTTTTTCGCTTTTTGTGAGTGTGTATGTCTATGCTTCTGTGTGTGATTGTGTCTGTATAGCTTTGCTTTTACCATTTGTCCTAGGGTTCAGTCTGTCTGGTTTTTTGTTTGTTTGTTTTAGTACAGTTTTTAGCACTTGTTATCATTGGTGGATTTGTTTTTTGGCTTGGTTGCTCTCTTCTTTCTTTCTTTCTTTTTTCTTTTTACTACTTTTAATTTTTTAATTTTTAATAATTTTTTTAATGACTTTATTTTATTTGATTTTTTTCTTTCTTTCTTTTATCCTCCCTTTTCTTCTAAGCTGTGTGGCTGACAGGGTCTCATGCTCTGGCCGGGTATCAGGCCCATGCCTCTGATGTGGGAGAGCTGAGTTCAGGACATTGGTCCACCAGAGACCTCCTGGCTCAACGTATATCAAACGGCAAAAGCTCTCCCAGAGATCTCCATCTCAATGCTAAGACCCAGCTTCACTCAACAACCAGCAAGCTACAGTGCTGGACACCCTATGCCAAATGACTAGCAAGACAGGAACACAACCCCACCCAATAGAGGAGAGGCTGTCTAAAATCATAATAAGGTCACAGACACCCCCAAACACACCACCAGACATGGTCCTGCCCACCAGAAAGACAAGATCCAGTGTCATCCACCAGAACACAGGCAATAGTCCCCTCCACCAGGAAGCCTAAACAAACCACTGAACCAACCTTACCCACTGGGGGCAGACACCAAATATAATGGGAACTACGAACGTGCAGCCTGCGAGAAAGAGACACCAAACACAGTAAGTTAAGCAAAATGAGAAGACAGAAACACAGAGCAGATGAAGGATCAAGGTAAAAACCCACCAGACCAAACAAATGGAGAGGAAATAGGCAGTCAACTGGAAAAAGAATTCAGAGTAATGATAGTAAACATGATCCAAAATGTTGGAAATAGAATGGAGAAAATACAAGAAACGTTTAACAAGGACCTAGAAGAACTAAAGAGCAAACAAACAATGATGAACAACGCAATAAATGAAATTAAAAATTCTCTACAAGGAATCAATAGCAGAATACCTGAGGAAGAAGAATGGATTAGTGACCTGGAATATAAAAGAGTGGAACTAACTACCACAGAGCAGAATAAAGAAAAAAGAATGAAAAGAACTGAGGACAGTCTCAGAGACTTCTGAGACAACATTAAATGCACCAACATTCGAATTCTAGTGGTCTCAGAAGAAGAAGAGAAAAAGAAAGGGACTGAGAAAATATTGGAAGAGATTATAGTTGAAAACTTCCCTAATATGGGAAAGGAAATAGTCAATCAAGTCCAGGAAGCACAGAGAGTCCCATACAGGATAAATCCAAGGAGAAACACTCCAAGACACATATTAATCAAACTAACAAAAATTAAATACAAAGAAAAAATATTAAAAGCAGCAAGGGAAAAGCAACAAATAACATACAAGGGAATCCCCATAACATTAACAGCTGAACTTTCAGCAGAAACTCTGCAAGCCAGAAGGGAGTAGCAGGACATATTTAAGTGATGAAAGGGAAAAACCTACAACCAAGATTACTCTACCCAGCAAGGATCTCATTCAGATTTCATGGAGAAATTAAAACCTTTACAGACAAGCAAAAGCTAAGACAATTCAGCACCGCCAAACCAGCTTTACAACAAATGCTCAAGGAACTTCTCTAGGCAGGAACACAAGAGAAGGAAAAGACCTACAATAATAAACCCAAAACATTAAGAAAATGGTAATAGGAACATACATATTGATAACTACCTTAAATGTAAATGGATTAAATGCTGCAACCAAAAGACATAGACTGGCTGAATGGATACAAAAAAACAAGACCCATATGTATGTTGTGTACAAGAGACCCACTTCAGACCTAGGGACACATACAGACTGAAAGTGAGGGGATGGAAAAAGATACGCCATGCAAATGGAAATCAAAGAAAGCTGGAGTAGCAATTCTCATATCAGACCAAAATAGACTTTAAAATAAGACTATTATAAGAGACAAAGAAGGACACTACATAATGATCAAGGGATCAATCCAAGAAGAAGATATAACAATTGTAGATATTTATGCACCCAACATAGGAGCACCTCAATACATAAGGCAAATACTAACAGTCATAAAAGGGAAATCAACAGTAAAACAATCATAGTAGGGGACTTTAACACCCCCCTTTTCACCAATGGACAGATTATCCAAAAATGAAATAAATAAGCAAACACAAGCTTTAAATAACTCACTAAACATGATGGACTTAATTGATATTTATAGGACATTCCATCCAAAAACAACAGAATACACTTTCTTCTCAAGTGCTCATGGACATTTCCAGGATAGATCATATCTTGGGCCACAAATCAAGCCTTGGTAAATTTAAGAAAATTGAAATCATATCAAGTATCTTTTTCGACCACAAAGCTATGAGACTAGATATCAATTACAGGAGAAAATCTTTAAAAAATACAAATACATGGAGGCTAAACAATACACTACTAAATAACCAAGAGATCACTGAAGAAATCAAAAAGGAAATCAAAAAATACCTTGAAACAAATGACAATGAAAACATGATGACCCAAAACCTATGGGATGCAGCAAAAGCACGTCTAAGAGGGAAGTTTACAGCAATATAATCTTACCTCAGGAAACAAGAAACATCTCAAATAAACAACCTAACCTTACACCTAAAGCAATTAGAGAAAGAAGAACAAAAAGAACCCAAAGTTAGCAGAAGGAAAGAAATCATAAAGATCAGATCAGAAATCAATGAAAAAGAAATGAAGGAAACAATAGCAAAGATCATAAAAATAAAGCTGGTTCTTTGAGAAGATAAACAAAATTGATAAACCATTAGCCAGACTCATCAAGCAAAAGAAGAGAAGACTCAATACAAGTAGAAATGAAAAAGGAGAAGTAACAACTGACAATGTAGAAATACAAAGGATCATGCACGATTGCTACAAGCAAATATGTGCCAATAAAGTGGACAACCTGGAAGAAAGGGACAAATTCTTAGAAAAGCACAACCTTCTGAGACTGAACCAGGGAAGAAATAGAAAATATAAACAGACCAATCACAAGCACTGAAATGAGACTGTGATGAAAAAATACTCCAAGAAACAAAAGCCCAGGACCAGATGGCTTCACAGGCAAATTCTATCAAACATTTAGAGAAGAGCTAACACCTATCCTTCTCAAACTCTTCCAAAATATAGCAGAGGGAGGAATACTCCCACACTTATTCTACGATGGCCAACCATCACCCTGATACCAAAACCAGACAAAGATGTCACAAAGAAAGAAATCTACAGGCCAATATCACTGATGAACATTGATACAAAAATCCTCAACAAATTACTAGCAAACAGAATCCAACAATACGTTAAAAGGATCATACTCCATGATCAAGTGTGTATTCTCCTAGGAATGCAAGGATTACTGAATAAACACATATCAATCAATGTGATAAAACATATTAACAATTTGAAGGAGAAAAATCATATGATCATCTCAATAGATACAGAAAAAGCTTTTGAAAAAAGTCAACACCCTTTTATGATAAAAAACCCTCAGAAAGTAGGCATAGAGGAAACTTACCTCAACATAATAAAGCCCGTATTTGAAAAACCCACAGCCAACATCGTTCTCAATGGTGGAAAATTGAAACCATTTCCTCTAAGATCAGGAACAAGACAAGGTTGCCCACTCTTACCACTATTATTCAACACAGTTTGGAAGTTTTAGACACAGCAATTATAAAAGAAAAATACATAAATGGAATCCAAATTGGAAGAGAAGAAGTAAAACTGTCACTGTTTGCAGATGACATGATACTATACATAGAGAATCCTAAAGATGCTACCAGAAAACTACTAGAGCTAATCAATGAATTTGGTCAAGTAGCAGGATACAAAATTAATGCTCAGAAATCTCTTGCATCCCTATACACTAATGATGAAAAATCAGAAAGAGAAATTAAGGAAACACTCCCATTTACCACTGCAACAAAAAGAAATAAACTACCTAGGAATAAACCTACCTAAGGAGACAAAGGACCTGTATGCAGAAAACTATAAGACACTGAGGAAAGGAATTAAAGATGATACAAACAGATGGAGAGATATACCATGTTCTTGCATTGGAAGAATCAGCATTGTGAAAATGACTATACTACCCAAGGAAATCCTACAGATTCAACGCAATCCCTATGAAACTACCAATGGCATTTTTCACAGAACTAGAACAAAAAATTTCACAATTTGTGTGGGAAACACAAAAGACACCAAATAGCGTAAGCAATCTTGAGAATGAAAAAACAGAGCTGGAGGAATCAGGCTCCCAGACTTCAGACTATACTACAAAGCTACAGTAATCAAGACAGTATGGTACTGGCACAAAAACAGAAATACAGGTCAATGGAACAGGATAGAAAGCCCAGAGATAAACCATGCAACATATGGTCACCTTATTTTTGGTAAAGGAGGCAAGAATATACAATGGAGAAAAGACAGCCTCTTCAATAAGTGATGCAGGCAGGGCAAACCTAAGTGTCCATCGACAGATGAATGGATAAAGAAGATGTGGCACATATATACAATCAAATATTACTCCAGCCATAAAAGAAATGAAATTGAGTTATTTGTAGTGAGGTTGATGGACCTAGAGTCTGTCATACAGAGTGAAGTAAGTCAGAAAGAGAAAAACAAGTACTGTATGCTAACACATATATATGGAATCTAAAAAAATAAAATAAAATGGTTCTGAAGAATCTAGGGGCAGGACAGGAATAAAGACACAGACGTAGAGAATGGACTTGAGGACATGGGGAGGGGGAAGGGTAAGTTGGGACGAAGTGAGAGAGTGGCATGGACATATATACACTACCAAATGTAAAATAGACAGCTAGTGGGAAGCAGCTGCATAGCGCAGGGAGATCAGCTTGGTGCTTTGTGACCACCTAGAGAGGTGGGATAGGGAGGATGGGAGGGAGACACAAGAGGGACGGGATATAGGGATATATGTATATGTATAGCTGATTCACTTTGTTATAAAGCAGAAACTAACACACCATTGTAAAGCAATTATACTCCAATAAATATGTTTAAAAAATAGTTAAGGAAAGTGGTAAGTAACTCAGGAGCAGGGGAAGGAAGGAAGAAATGGAGGGAGGGAAGAAGAAAGAGAAAGAAATAGAAAAGGACAAAATTAAAATTAAAAACTATCAACCAAAACAGAGCCCTTAACTGAAATAAATAGAAGAATTGCTTTTTTTTTTAAACTAAATTACAAAGTTTGGGGTGGGTTAAATTTCAGTGTCACAGAAGCACAGATATCAGTGTTGGAAATGTTTTAAAAGGACATGGAGTTTAAACTCATGGAGTTTTAACTTCCTATACAAGAACTCAGGCAAGTGAGTATCTATGCTTGGTTGAACACATTCAGGAATGAACACTTGGCTTTCTCCATTAGTAATATATTTCATTTCATGAATTCAAAATGTTAGATTTTTCCTCTTTTGCATTGAAATCTGATGGTTCACACATAAAAAGTCTCATCGAAGACTTTCATATTTTTCCTAAATCAGAGGTCTCCATACACTGGCTTCAATTAGACTGGGTCAGCATCCTGTGATGCCTGATGAAAATGCTTACTCCTAGCCCATTTACACTGATTCTACCTCATCTGCATTTCAGATCGGGCACCTACATCTGAATTTTAACTTGTGCCCCTGTTACCAATGTCTGAGAATCTCTGCCTTATGCTCTAAGCTCCTCAACAAAAGGAAAAAAATCATATTTGTCCCTTGTATCCCAGCCCTTGGCATAGTGCCTGATATATACAGAGACTCAATGATTTTTCGGAAAGATTGAGTGTTTGAAAGAGTAAATGATGAATAAATGACATATATAGTTCTAAGATTTGAATAATGCCATGTCCTATCAATCACTGCTTCAATTTATATATCCACTTTAAATGGAGCCCAAACCCAGATACGGTTTTTAAAACTACCAGGCAATGAACATATCTGAAGCTTTATTCATTTGCCCTCATTCTCGCTAAGTTTCACTGATCTTCCTTCCCAGATTCTGCCACCAGCTCTGCCTAACTGTAGTCAGGGACGCTTTTAGATAGTATAATGGCCTAACACTCTGATCCCAGTTCCTGGACATGATAGGTGGTTAACACACAACTGTTGAAAGATTTTGTCCTTGAAATTTTTGCTGGTCTTACTTATTGCTTGTTTTAATATGAGTAACTTAGGCCTCTGTGTTCGACAACTGAGATTTTAGGTAATCTTTTGTCCTGAAAAACTTTCCACTGCGGACTTGTCGATCTTTTATCGAAATCTTCAGATAGGACCCCTGACCCAAACATACCAGTTCAGTGCTGACTTTCTTTTGAACTGCTACATGATTCCCTTGTAGCTGCCTTCCTAGCATCCAAATGGTGTGTACTCTTACATAGCCCACATCTGTGACCTACCCATCAGTCTCTCCTGAAGGTAACTGCTGGCCTGATCCTACTGTCTACTCCTATTTCCTCAGAATACCATGTCCTAACTCCGTCCACCATTCATAAGTCCAGTTTCAGATGCTGGCCTCTTGTTGGCCCAATTCTTCCAGTGACATGGAATATCATCACATTCTAACTGGCTGTTTTTTTATTCATTTCCAGTCCATGAACCAGAGAGTAATCTGCCTTGCAATTGCTAGGGTATCATTTCTCTAATTTGATTTGAGAGCTGAGAGTTTAATTACATCCCCTTTTTCCTTTTCAATCGTGCTTGGAATTTTGATTGTGCCAAAAATGGACTTGAAAACAGCTCTGCTATTCACAACCCAAATTGGTACGTCTCTGAGTAGCAATTTCACCTGTAAATTAGAACAATACTAGTGCCTCCTCATTGGATGGTTGTTGGAATTCACGGGGATAATGTGTTTTGCACAGTTTCAGGTACACAGTAAATGCTTGATAAATGGTGGTATTATTAGGACTGTCAGTATAGCTTCCTTTCCAGGAGACCATCATCTTATATATGCAACAGGGTGTTGCAGAAAGTGTGGGCGTTTTTCAGTATCCTCTAAGATAAGAACGTGTCTGGATTGTCTCTGGAGCATAGTTCCTCTCGACTAAAAATAGAACACCTTCTGCTTTACAGTCAGAAACTGTCCTTATTCCATTAGCAGCTTTGCTGAAAGCCACACACAGCTCAGCAGAACCACTGTGTCTGCAGCTTGCTCTTGACCCCCGAAAGGACCACAGGGGCTGAATTTCATTCCACTTCCTAGAACATCAGACCACACATCCCTT
The DNA here is from genome assembly GCF_009873245.2 of Balaenoptera musculus. NCBI lineage: Eukaryota > Metazoa > Chordata > Mammalia > Artiodactyla > Balaenopteridae > Balaenoptera > Balaenoptera musculus. The sequence continues at coordinate 80,840,966 of NC_045792.1, forward strand.
ACGCTCTCTTTGTCCTTTATATCTCCTACCCTATAATAAATATATATAGATATATATATATATATACATATTCACTCCTTCTAGATAGGAGAAAATTCACAGAAACCGACATGGCCATGCTTATGATAATTGATTAATGAATTCATTCCTTTCAAGGAAGTGACTTATTATAAGAAGCTTATAAACAAATATACTGAAAAACAATTTATACTGGTTGGGAAATTGTTTTGGTTCTCCATGTAAGTAGAGAGACAGGTGACAGCCCAGGCAACCATGGATAACTTGCATAATATTGAGTAAATACTAATATTTGTCCCCTGATACAAAGTCTAACTCAAAAGGGAGCTGCTTCCATTATTTCCCCCTAACAGTAAGGAAAAGAAATAATTTAAGAGAAGAAAAGACTAAGAAAAGAATTAATTTCTTTGACTAAGAAAAGAAATAATTTAAGACAATAATGGTAAAGTACACATAATGTTGATAAAAACTAATTGCAGCTTACATTTACTACGTCCTCACAATGACTCACCCATAATATTAAGGGATTAACATGTACTAATACACTTAATTTGGAGAAAACCTAAGAGGTAAAAATTATCATCCCACTTTATAAAAGGGGGAAACTGTGAGCACCATGTCAAATGTCTCACAGCTAGTGGGTGACAGAGCCAGGACCTCAACACTGAGAATCTAGCTCGAGAGCCACAGAATAAGCTTCCATAATGCTCAAGAAGAAGAGTCAATAAACTTTTTCTGTAAAAGGCCCACAGAGTGAATATTTTAGGCAAAGATGTCTCTGTTGAAACTAGTCACCTCCACTGTTATGGGGCAAAAAAAATCACAGACAATACATAAATGAATGAGCTTGGCTGTAAATAAAACTTTATTTATTTAGCCAGCTCCTGGTCAATACAACCAGTACACTGAGCTTCATTCTTCAAAGTGACCAGCAATTTCTCATAAATTTGACACTTAATGGGTTTCATTCATAAATGAAGTTTCCGTCTCCCCCACTCTCTTGCCAGACTTCTCCTTTGGCCTGAGGCAATGAGGCAATTCTTCTAAAGGAAGAAGCTGTAAAGTTTACTCTTGCTCCATACGGAACCAATAGAATATTAACCAGTGATCAGCAGACTTCACAGCCTGGACAAAGCTGGGACAGAGTGAATGCATTTGCCTCCATCACCTGTCTGTTACTCTTTCACCATTTTTTTGTGAACAAAGGAAGGGAAAATAAGTGAATAAATGTTCTTTTAAACTGAAATCCTTATGATCATCCTAACAGGAGGGTAAAAACAATTCTGACAAACTCTTTCAACTCACTGTCAGTGGTTGTACCAGAACTACTGAATAATGAATTGATCACTATTTATTACAGGGTACCACCTCCTTGTAAGTAATTAGTCAGTACTAAGGGGAGAAACTCTATCATTCAGTGAATGGATACCAGAGCCAGACCACCTGGTTTCAAATCCTTGCTCTGGCACTTGCTAACTATATGACCTTGGGCAAATTAACTCACTTTCCTGTGTCTCAGTTTACATACACGTCTATAACACAAGGACAATGATTAAACTCATATAGCTTGGTAGGGATTAAGTGAGTTAAGGCATGCATGTTACATGCTTGGAAAAGCACCTGGTAGAGAACAAATACTCAAGAAATATTAGCTATTTTTGTTAAAGAACATAGAGAAAAGCGTTCTTGATTTTGTCATTTTTTTTAAGGAACTATGGATTGATTTCATATCTTAGGACAAGGTCCTTCTTTTTTTTAATTTATTTTACTGAAGTATAGTTGATTTACAAGTGTTGTGTTAATTTCTACTGTACAGCAAATGATTCAGTTATACACACACACAACATTATTTTCATATTCCTTTTCCATTATGGTTTATCAGAGGATATTGAATATAGTTCCATGTGCTATACACTAGGACCTTGTTGTTTATCCATTCTATATATAATAGTTTGCATCTACTAATCCCAACCTCCCAATCCATCCCTCCCCCACCCCCTCTACCTCGTGGCACCACAAGTTTGTTCTCTATGTCTGAGTCTGTTTCTCTGTTGTAGACAAGTTCATTTGTGTTATATTTTAGATTCCACATATAAGTGATATTATATGATACTTGTCTTTCTCTGTCTGACTTACTTCACTTAGTATGATAATCTCTAGGTACATCCATGTTTTGGCAAATGGCCTTATTTGATTTCCCTTTTTATGGCTGAGTAGTATTCCATTGTGTGTGTGTGTATGTGTATGTATATATATATATATATGCCACATCTTCTTTATCCATTCATCTGTCAAGTGGACATTTAGGCTGTCTCCATGTGACAAGGGTCTTTCTTGAGTGTTTATTGTGAATGAGACACAGTCCCAGCTTTCAAGGAGGCTTAAAGTCTAGTAGTCATTAAAACTTTGAGCTATTTCAAGGAAGTTTAGGAAATGATGCTCCTATTACATTAAATATTGTAAGCATAGTTGCCTTAATTCTGTTTCCTTCCTTCTTATATACCACAGGCATCTTTCAAAAGCCTCATGTATATACTTCCAAAATATAGTGAGGAAAACATAAGAAGGTATATCTTAAGTGGAGTAAGGACTAGAATATGATGATTCTAGAGTGAAATATGAAAATAAACGCTAGCAGAGACGAAATATTGGGGAACTGCAATACAAAATAATGATTTTCTTGGACTGTAGTGAAGATTGTGACAGTGTGATAGCCTCATAACTCTCAATAGGTCAAATTCTGTTGAATTATATTCTAAGTGAGATTCTAAGTGAGATTGTACCCAGGTGGAAGTGGAATCTAGTAGTATTTAAAAAGTTTTTATTTGTGATGGTGCTTAAGAATTATGTCATGTATGGCTATCATCAAAAACTCTATAAATAATAAATACTGGAGAGCGGTGTGGAGAAAAGGGAACCTTCCTACACTGTTGATGGGAATGTAAACTGGTACAGCCACTATGGAAACAGTATGGAGTTTCCTTAAAAAACTAAAAATAGAGCTACCATATGACCCAGCAATCCCACTCCTGGGCATATGTCTGGAAAAGATGAAAACTGTATTCAAAAAGATACATGCACAGGGCTTCCCTGGTGGCGCAGTGGTTGAGAGTCTGCCTGCCAATGCAGGGGACACGGGTTCGAGCCCTGGTCCGGGAAGATCCCACATGCCGCGGAGCAACTAGGCCCATGAGCCACAATTGCTGAGCCTGTGCGTCTGGAGCCTGTGCTCCGCAACAAGAGAGGCCGCGACAGTGAGGGCCCGCGCACCGCGATGAAGAGTGGCCCCCGCTCGCCGCAACTGGAGAAAGCCCTTCGCACAGAAACGAAGACCCAACACAGCCATAAAAAAATAAATAAATAAATAAATAAAGTGTAAAATTAATAAAAAAAAAAAAAAGATACATGCACCCCAATGTTCATAGCAGCACTATTTATAATAGTTAAAACATGCAAACAACACAAGTGTCCATCAACAAATGATTGGTTTCAGAAGATGTGGTGTGTGTGTGTGTGTATACTCACACACACAATGGAATATTACTCAGCCATGAAAAAGAATGAAATATTGCCATTTGCAGCAACATAGATGGACCTAGAGAATATCACACTAAGTGAAGTAAGCCAGACAGAGAAAGACAAATATTATATGATATCGCTTATATGTGGAACCTAAAATATAATACAAATGAATCTATATCCAAAACAGAAGCAGACTCACAGACATAGAAAATAAACCTATGGTTACCAAAGAGATAGGGTGGAGGGAGGGATAAATAGGACTATGAGATTAACAAACTATTATACAATGGAAGAGATAAGCAATAAGGATTTACTGTATAACACAGGGAATTATATTCAATAACTTATAATAACCTATAATTGAAAATAATATGAAAATATATATAACTGAATTGCTCTGCTGTACACCTGAAACTAACACAGTATTGTTTATATCCACTATACTTCAATAAAAAAAGAGGCTTCTAAATGCTAAAATAAAAAAGAATTATGTCATTTACAACATGTGCAACCTTGAGTAAACCTCAATGTCAGTAAGTTGGTTTTCTCATCTGTAAAATAAGTATTAAAACAATAATGGCTACCTCATTGCATTCTTATACAATGTCAATGAGACAGTGTGTGTAAAACTGCCTAGCAGGGGGCTAGTCACAGAATAAACTCAAAACACAGTGTTTATCATTATCCTATCTTCCTCAAGTATTCAGAAAAATCTGCTATCCAGAGTCTTTATCACAAAGGGTTATTTTCTACATTATTCAACCACTTGAAGTACTAAAGGAGGCATATGGGGGTCCACTGGATACTGTGGCAGCCTTGAAATATGCATCGCAGATCTCCTGCTGTGGGGAGTGTAATTGATTGACAACCCCAGCAGCTGCCTTATGGATTTATCCCCACATTCATGCCAAGGCCCCACTTCCTGTGAGCTGTTCCCAGTCAACAGCTGAGCATGATGGGAATACTAATGCAGCTCCATCCTACAAGGCCCAGGGTTATTTTAGCACGTGTCTCTGGCTCAAAGATTCCCCACCAATCTGGCCTAAATTTTCTTACAACTTCCTCCAAATTGAGACTCCTCCTGCCTTGTCCTCCTTCCTCACTCTCTCATTCTCAGGTGACAGACCTGCATAGTAGTGTGAGGCCCCCTTTCTCCATTGGCTTTCCCTCCCTTTTTATCCTTCACAGAGTTTTCCCCCAATAAATGTTCTGCAGTTTCATCCCATCTTGACAGCTGCTTCTTGGAAGACCCAAACCGACACAGACATCCAGAATTTATTTATACAGATCCTAACCTGTTAGGATTTACCTACCTTACCTTCACTCCTGGTTCTTTTTTCAACCTTGCTCTATTGATTATTCAATATAAACCCAATCAATTAGACATATGATACAGATTTTTCAAGTCACTCAGTTCTGCTCTAATTCGCAGCTACGATATGATCTCCTTTCCTCAAGTCTGTACTTCTACAACTTTTATCAGCAATACCATTTCCCTTCACCCAGGCCCAAAACAGTCCACTGTGAGCGCTGGTGCTTCCCTTTTGGCTGACTGCCCAGTGACTGCCAAGGCTCTCTAGGAAGTCTCTCTTGACCTCGTGGTGACTTCTGAAAATGGTTTGTGTAAGTGAGGTAACAGTCAGGATCTACCTGATTTCTTAACGGTATGTATTAAAAAGGAGACCTAGAGAGACAAATTCTGTATTTCTAGATTTAAGAAGAATCTTAGAAATTTCTTTTTTCCAGATGTGGAGTCTAAGGACAAAGATACCAAGTGACTTTCTCAAGGTCATACAAGGAACAGAGATGAGACAAAAAGGAGTACTGTATTCCTAAAGAAACAAGGAGCATCCGTAGCACATGCAGCAACTCTATGAAGACCTCCAGCCCCCAGAAATGAAAGAAATGGAAAGATATTTGAAGATGACATGTGGGGACAAGAGTTCTAAAGGAGGAAAGAGTGCATGCTTTTAAGGAGTTTGGTGCAGAGAAAAAAAAAAAAAACAAAACTGCTAATAAAACTATGATTCAGAATAATGTCCTAGACAGTCAAGTATTTAATAAATCAATTTTAGTAATCAAGGGTTCTTGCTTGGACATTTAGCTACAGGCTCAAATATAATGATGTGTGGGGCTTCCCTGGTGGCGCAGTGGTTGAGAATATGCCTGCCAATGCAGGGGACACGGGTTCGAGCCCTGGTCTGGGAAGATCCCACATGCCGCGGAGTAACTGGGCCCATGAGCCACAATTACTGAGCCTGCGCGTCTGGAGCCTGTGCTCCGCAACAAGAGAGGCCGCGACAGTGAGAGGCCCGCGCACCGCGATGAAGAGTGGCCCCCACTTGCAGCAACTAGAGAAAGCCCTCTCACAGAAACAAAGACCCAACACAGCCATAAATAAAAAAATAAATAGAAATTAAAAAAAAAAAAAAAAAGCCAGAGCGTACTCCTGTGAATTTAAAAAAAAAAAAAAAAAATATATATATATATATATATATATAATGATGTGTGTTCTGATAATCACCACAAGCAAATTTAGCCACATTGGTCTTCCAGGTAAGGAGAATATAATTTAAGTTAATGGATGCTATTTTTTCCCTAACAATAAAATTGGATCATTTATCTTCAAAATGTTACTTTTTTCCTATAAACAGTAATGAATAAAATGTCTTTCGTCTTTTCTGGGGCAAGGGAGAGGTTATCTTTTAGTCTCTGCCATATTCAGTTCTATACTTCAATATGAACTACTCACAAGCACCAGGAAATTTTTCACCACAAGTGGACAATATGTTTAATTACTTGATGTTACACTGGTTATTTTCATTTCTTAGATCAATAATCTACAAACCCTAACAATCATCACACATAGTGATCAGTAAAATTTTTGAACACCATCTCCTAAAAATATACGTGGTTTATTTATAAATTATGTGCAGGTACTATACTGGTTGAACATATTATGCTTATAATACATAAGCCAAAATAGTACTTTAAAGAAGAATGAAATAATAAATATTAATGCAAAGTCTAATATTTTTTATTCTCTCCCTCATAGATCATTTTGAATACCCTACTTTTTAGACCACTGGTCTATTTCATGAAAGTAAAAATAAAAATTCTATTTCATCAAAACAAAATTCCATTTTGTTTTCATCATATTTCTATTTCTATCAGAATGCATTCAAACCCTTTTTTCTGCTATTCTAGCTCTTGACAATTTCTAGATTACCTGTATAGTCTATATATCCCAACATTTCCCAATATCAAGGCTTACAAACGGGTGGGCAATAGTGAAAATTAAACCCCTAAATATACTCTGTATGAAGTAAACAGTGCTTCTTCTTAAATATCTGAAATCCAAAGTGCATAGGAGAGGAAAAATGCCATCTGATCTGCATGTTTCCTACCACTCTTTTTTTTAATCTCATACCTGTCCTGCTTCACTCATTAAAAATGGTCACAAAGTCTTTGACATGCCCACCAACCAAAGGTGAGTCTATTTCCTCCCCACTTAAATCTGGGTTAGTTCTGTGATTTGCTTTGACTGATAAAATGCAATGGAAAAATGATGCTGTATAAACTTATGATATATGCAGCTTCTATTTTCACACATTTTCCTTTAGATTTCAGATGTCACTCTGTAGGAAACCCAAACCATATGGAGAGGCCGTGTGCAAGAGAACCAACACACTCCAGTCAAAATCCCAGCCATATCCTAGCTGGCAGCCACCGGTACCTGTGAACTACATTGGTAAGTAATCTTATATTCCAACTGATTCAAGCCTCTGGACCATCACAGCTGCAGCTGATACCATATGGAGCAGAGAAACAACCCTAATGAACCCAATCTATCTACAGAATTTTGAGTGGCAATACATGATTGCTATCATTCTAAAGCCACCAAGTTTTGGGTGATTCGTTACACAACAAAAGATGACCAAAGCGCACATTATCTTTAAATGGCATGTGAATTTGTAATACATTCCTGATGCTAATTTTTAATTCCAGTGGGATTGGTCTATTAATGGGTTTTTGATCTGACTTCACCTGTGCATTCTCCATGTCTTTGCTCATGATACAGGTTTCATGCCTATGCACCTATGCAAATTCTATTCATCTTTCAAGGCACAACTGGTTACACATTCTAGCTACCATGCCCTAATTAAGTAATTGTGGATGAATTGTTTCATTTCCCTACCCCTCTCCTTGTTTGTAGAATATGTATAGTAATAATAACTCTTTCACAGGGTTATTAAAAAGAGTAAAAGTCACACTGCATGTAAAGGGCTTAACACAATGTCTGGCTCACAAGTATTTAGTGAAGGCTATTTATTATTGAAACCTTCTTCAAGTATTTAAATAGACTTTATCTTCATTGATTCTAGTGTTGTTTACCTGAGCAATTCCTCATTTCCATGACTCTGTTCCCAAAGATGAGAATGAATTCCTTTCCATTCTTTCAAATCTCAGCTCTAATAGATCACTGAAGAGAGTATCTGTCAAAGAACTAAAGTTTATCCTTCAAAGTGGAAATATTTTGGTCAGGTTAAGCTCTGTAAACAGTAGAAAGTCAATGGATATTTGTTGAATTAATGAAAAAATGAACAAACCAGAAGGCACAGCTGATGTTCACCCCAAAATGGAAACAATCATTTCAGATGCTCTATGCTTTATAATGTGTTCTCAACACCTTACATTTTATTCACAAATTGGACTATTTAACCAAATTAGTTATTTAAGATGTACCCTGTGTTATGCCATCTAATGAAATGTATAATCCGTAAGTAAAATAAAGGAGTTGAATTTCTTTGAGTCCACTGTCTAAGAAACATTCTCAGAATCCATGAGAGCCTCAGGGTTATTTAATGATGTTCTATAGCCTAAGAGGAGGCCTGGAAGATGCTAGTATTTAATGCAGTTTCTAAGTTTTGGACCTCACTCATATCACACTTCCCATTGAATAAGAGTTCTAGACACACCATTGCCCTGGAAAATGAAGAACAGTAGAGGAGGTGACTCCAGAGGGGAGAGGCTAACACACAGCCAAGTAGAGTGCCAAGACAACATAGGGATCTCCTGTTTATGGATAGCAATCCACTCCTGAAAATCATATGTGCCTTGGAAAAAAAATCCAAACAATACCTAGAAAGTCTTCCCATTATTTTACGTAGGAAAAAAAGATACTTGCTATGCCTCAACCCAAATCTCTCAGCATATTTCTAAATATGACTAAAACACACACAAAAATGCCTTTAGAGAATTAACAAACTATCATGTCAGGATATAAAATAGTTGGAATATAGGTCTGTGGTTATCAAATATTTAGCACAGTAATTTTTAAAAATTACATTTAATACAGTAACACTTCAGTTTTGTTACAATCACTTTCTCATTTGCTTTGCTTACTTCCCTACAATTTTTATGAATACTTCCTTGTGTTTGGGGGGTCACACAGTACAATTATTTCTTGGCAAATCTTGGCAACAATAGGAAAGACATTTAGGACAAATGCCCAGTGTCAGAGAATGTCTCATCTTGACTGTGACACTGGGATGCCTTTCTCAGCACCAGACACATCCAGCCTATACGTCCCTTTGTCGACACTCATCATACTTTATACTTTTCAAAATATTTATCATGACTTTGACATTCTGCTAACTGTTTTCAGAGTACAAGTCAAGGCTTTTCATAAATATCATTTGTCTGAAGTGTTGTATTGAACTCTGGGGACAAAAATATAAAATTTCTGACGCAAACATAGGGTGAAAATGTTGCAGTTGAGAGTTTTGTAAGCTCCATGAAGTTTGGATATTAAAAACTAAGGGACCTCATTCTATCAGGAAATATTAACTAAAGAGGCACTCAACAGGGCATACCTGTACAATACTGCTTAGAGCTATAAGGAGATAATGTCTATACTGAAAAATATATAAATTAATGTGAACTTTTTTGTTTCCCAGCATCAATTTACCCTTCTTTAATAATAGCAATCCTATTTCATTTTAAGGAACCACTCCTCACTCATTGTTAGTCTGTATGATTTGAGTGGGACTAACCATACCTTCTGGCCCCTGGACAGGCCAGTCATAACACATTAAATCTCTGGTCATGATTCATATTCATGGATAGAGATATAAATACATGAGCCAAGCCAATACAATGATATTCAATTCCAGGTTTGTTTGTTTGTTTAAGAGTGAGGGAGATATTAGAATTTTTCAAAATTTTTTATTTTTTTACTGGATTGCTAAACTATGAGTAATAAACTGGATACTTAGGGGAGAGAGACCGTCTAGGAATGGAGTCAACATAGAGAAATGTAAAACCAAGATGAGGTATCATCAGTGCAGCTATTTCTAAAGTCATTTACCTCTGGAGTTTTAGGTTATGCATTCATTTTTTTCCCCACAATCCACCCTGATTTAGTATATCAGGCAGAATATATAAGCAAGACTGTGGTAACGAGTAAATGCCCAACAGAAGAAAGATTTATTTCTCACTCACACAAACTCTGATTTGGAGCAGGCAACTCTCAAAGGAAATTCTTCTCCATGCAGTGACTCAAGGATCCAGGCTGATCCATCATGTGGCCTGAACAATCACCGCCAAAGGGGAAGAAACTGCATGAAGTAACACATTCTTCTTAACTTTGGTCTAGAATGTTACACTTATGCCTGCTCATGCTTCATTGGCTAAAACTAGTCATATGGTTTTTGTGAAGACATGTGGGAGAACCAAGTATTGTGAGCAATATTAGTTTCCACAAAATTGTTTTTGGATATTTTAAACCAAGTGTCCTGAATTAGAAATATTTTTTTTTTCCATAACTCCATACTGGAAAGAGGATTGGCAAACAAAGGTATTAGGGTGAAATGTGGTGCAGAAAATGAAACTGAGTCTCTTTGGAGAGAGTATGCCCTGTACAAAATACTGGATAAACGCCTAATATGACTCATTTGATGGATGCACACTAGCGCCATTCATCTTGTCATTTTCCAGAAATGATATTATTTGCTCAAACAACATAGCATTATGTACCTCACCCCAACATCCAGTAATTGCCCTCTTTTAGTTCTGCATCCTGGCATCAATCACACTTTGTAGTTGAGAAATGACGATGGCAACTTGGGCTCAGGTGTGAGGTACAGGGCTTAGAGCTTTCATTCCTCTTGATCAGCTCCCCCATCAACTTTGTTACCACTCTTAGCAGCACTACGAGTGTCTCAGCCACCAAGCCGAGGTATTATGCAGTTTAACCTTTTCAGCTCCATTTATTCAACAAATCTTAGCAGTATTTCCTTTCCATTCTCACTGATAGTACTCAGACCCACGCCCTCATCAGCTAGCTCCTGGTTCAGTTCAATATCCTTCTTTTTAGATCTCTTGATATGAAGCTTGCTTCTCTCTGACCCACCTGGTTAACCCTACCAGTTCAATTTTACACAAACACCCACAATGTATTCCTTCATATTATTTTATTGATTTCCCAGTGGGTCTCTATTTTCTACCAAACCCAATGTAAACTTCAGTTTCTCATTTATTAGTATGACCCCATCCTTTCTACCAAGCTAACCGTGCATTCGTTCCAACATTTATCTGTTATTCTAGAAAGGCTATCACCAAACAATCTCATGTGAAATATTCTCAGTGGGGCTGACTGTCAGGCCTGGTAGTTCTTCAGAAGAAACCTAGTTTAGAAGAAAAAAAATCTGTGATCATGGATCATGAGTCCAAGGAAATACTCCTAGCAGTAGACTTGGACTGCAACGTGAATAATCAGCAATCTAAATGTTCATAGATATGGTAAGCTCATCCATTAGATTTAAAGGGGTCTATACTATATATGAAGATACTCTTGTAGAAGTCTCCAGGACAATGAACCATTAAAAAAAAAAAAAACCCTCAAGATCATATCTTGAATATAATTAGACCACTGAATCAAACTATTTAAAAGCGTACACTTTATGGTAAGTGAATTATATCTCAAAAAAGCTGTTATTAAAATAATTACATCTTTATTTGGGTACAAGATGTACAAGCCATAGTAGTATTTCTCAAGCTTTAGTGTAGTGTTTCTCAAACTTTTTCCCCAGGTTTATTGAGATATAAATGACAAAAAGCCCTGTGTAAGTTTAAGGTGTACAGTATAATGATTTGACTTACATATATTGTGAAATGATTACCACAGTTAAGTTTAGCTAACATCTATCATTTCATACAGATAACAAAAAAAGAAAACAATATTTTTTTTATTTCTCAAACTTTTGTAAACTGTGAAAGCTTGTTTACTTGCAAAGTCCAGGGTCCTACCTACAGAGATTATGATTTCATGAGTGTACATCAGAGTACTGAATTGTGCACTTATATTAATCAGTCTAGGAGATTCTGTATGTATGTACTATGGCCTATACTTTAAAATAATAATAACAATAACACTGTTCTACACAGCAATCAGTCCTAGGAAAAAGCTGACCATGGCTGGAGGAGTTGTCAAAGTGCCAGTCAAACACATTGTTCAGGGGAAAAGTCAAGATTTTATGAACTGGAATATAATCAGAAAAACAAAGACACATTTCATTCAGACTGTCCAAATATGGCAGATGCAGTGGTTAGGGGAAAGTTGCAGTTCATTGACTATAAAAGTACTCCTAAGCTGACCTGAGAGATTCAAATGATCAGGCTTAATAATAGGCTTCATTCAGCAAGACTAGCTTAGGGCCCCTTATTCATAGGTATGATAAGATGATAGTATACCATCCACTTTGGATTGAATCACTCAGCAACTGGGATAGGAAGCTGCAGGTCAAAGACATCAGGGCTTGCACTTAGAAAAGGATGGAAATACAAGGAGTGACTAACAATACAAACACCCATGCTCGTCGCTGCTTCTCTACACCAGGAGTCTTTACATGCTTACATATCGTGTTCTGACTGGGTGGAGTGCCCAGAGTGATGGAGGAATTAGAGAAAGGGTATGCCTTCAAGGTTGATTCTGGGTATTTACGAGCTGCTGACCAGCATAATTTGTGATTTCCAAGGCAGGTTTGAGAGCAGATGGGTTCTAAGGAGGCATAAAGGGATGCTTAGAACTTACTAAGAAAGAAGAAACTTTTTTTCTAGGAATGACACGTGACGAGTAGTCTCAGAAACTAGGAAACACAGAAATATGGGTTCAGTGAAAGAAGCGGAAACTTTGTTATACCAAGCTGTACCTTTGAGGCCACAATTTAAGCCATGGTTTTAATCAAAGTCCTCTTAAAAGTCGCTATTCAGTATATGACATAAGATCTCATGCCTTCTAGCTATTTTTTATTCCTTTTATCAGGACTTTATGTCAAGAATCATCTATTATGCATAATTTAGCCCTAAATTGTTTCCTTTCCTTTCCTAATCCCTCATGTATTCATTTAGTAAACATTTATTAAACTCATTATTGGGCTAAAATGGCAAGGAAAAGCTCTTATTCTCAAAGGGCTGAGAGTCCAATATATCTTAACCTTTTATAGCTTAATCTTTTGGTCAATGACTGAACCATATCTCCCAGCTGTGTCCACTTTAACATCCATTACAACCAGACTCATTTTGTATTTGAATACGTTTTTGCTGATTATCAAACACATTTATTAACTGACTTTCTTATGAAAATATTCTAGGCACCACGAATTACCTTATGCCTCAGGATGACCAGGGTTTATAATCTGTAACACTGGAGATGCCAGTATCTACAATTAGTCTGAATCTTTTCACTGAGATGAAAAATTGATTCCATTTTTAGAAGTTATCTAATACTTGGGTTTTTAATATCGAACAAACTGACTGGAGTGGTTCCCAGAGAAAGGGAGTTTGTATAGGTACCAGACAGGCTTTTAGAGATCCAGTCTGAAGGAATGTCTAAATGTCACCATTTCCACATGAAGATGAGATTCAATTAAGTGGGGAAAAGGTTAAAATGGGAGAAAAACTATCAGTGAATTAGTTGTTTGACATAAGTGTTCTAAACAAGACAGATGGGAGATGGAATCTTTAACTTTTCAATCAACTTTAGAAAAACAAGGTGCTAAATTGGCTGCCTTGACTCATTACAAACACCAACAGAAACTAAGGAGCTGAAGTCATATTTACATAAGTTATTTATTCACCACCCTAGCAATTTATTCACCACCCTGAAATTGGTTGTTACTATCAACCAATTTCAGCATGTTTCATGGCCATCTGGGTAATGTCAGTTATGGAGCAAATAGTGGAGTTTGAGAAATAGTGACAGGAACTGTACTTTTAAAAATAAGTGTTGTTCTCTCTCACTTTTATAGTTATCATTATATTTGAACCTGGGATTTCCTAGCAAAGAAAGAGAAGATTTAACTTCCTATACTTCCTATGAGCGCTAGGCTTATAGACTGAGAAAACATTTGAAATGTCTTTGGTAGGTCATCTGGATACAGCACTGTAGGCTTTATTTCCCAAGATCATCAAACCTATCAAATTAATAAGACCCAGAGTCTCAAATATGAGAATTATTTAGTCAAACTTCAACTTAACAATTATTAAGATAATGGGCTGTTACATCAAAATAATACATGAAATGAGACAAGTTTAAGAAAAAAAAATAGTGTCTTTTAAAATCATTATCCAGACTTGGTGGATTTCCTTGGTTAATATAAGAGGAATATTTTAAATATTTTAAATGAGGTCCTGTAGCTATGTTCTATTTAGGAGACTAAAAATATCTGTTTGCAGAGATTATTCATAATTCATCTCAAAATTATGAGGAACTACAAATACTATATATATATATATATATACATATATAGTATATATAATATACTATTATCTATAGTTGCAATATTTTATGGATAAATGTCATGACTTCACTAAAACAAATTTAAGTTCATGCTGAAACCCTAGCTAAAGGATTGCTATGGGACAGGGTAAAAGGTGTCTTTGAAGAGTTTCTCATGACCAGAACTCATTGCCTGGAACGAAGAGAAGCAGGATAGAGTTTTGCAAGAGCCTATGCATGAAAATGGGTCAGCTGAAAGAGAAACCATGGTGACTGAAGAAAGGTGGAAGAAAAAAGCTGGTGTATGAGAAATTTGAGATGTCATATGAAGATGGGACTGTCAAACTGAAAAGTGAGAATCAGCAAATGACCAAGACAGACTGAGACTGAGTCAAATGTGTATGTTGCCAGGAGTGGAGGGAAAAGCAAATTCTTAGTCCGGATATCCCCTCTGGTTCTAATGTACTAAGAGCCAAAAAGCTACCATGAGCAGCGAGTGGAGCAAAAGTGCTGCAGAGGTCAAACCTATCAATAGCACATTGCACTGTTACCTTGCAACTGCATTGCCTTGGCTGTTGCTACTCCAGCTTCTTAAGTAAATAGATGCCATCTCAACAAGAAGGACTATAGGTGGGGAGAGGGGCGAATGAAATTAGAGCCTTATGTCAGTTCAAGAAGCAAATGCCATGGCAGAATTAGAAGTACAAGATAGGGACTTCCCTGGTGGTCCAGTGGGTAAGACTTCGTGCTCCCGATGCAGGGGGCCCGGGTTCGATCCCTGGTCAGGGAACTAGATCTCATTTGCATGCCACAACTAAGAGTCTGCTTGCTGCAACTAAAAGATCCCGCGTGCCGCAACTAAGACCCGGCACAGCCTAAATAAATAAATGTTAAAAAAAAAAAAAAAAGGAAGAAAGAAGCACAAGATATTTACTGGGGGAAGGCCAGTGAAAAATAAAGGGAAAAAGGAAGAGGAGTAGACAGGGACTGCCTTTAGACTGGTTCAGCTCTGACACCTGGGAAAGGAGAGAGGGAAGGAAGGAGAATGCAGTAGGAAGAGCTTCATGTTGCACTGCAGCTCTGAGAAAGTCTCAGCCAACTCAAAGAGGAGCCCAGAGGAAAAATACCCATTAAGAGTCCTGCACTGAGCATAAGTGGCCAGAGTCTAGTACCCCTGCTGGGCTCAGTCACTGGATGGAGGGATCCCGGCCTCAGTGTGAACAAGGTAGCATAGTCCAATAACAATATAGCTGGAGGCTGTCAGCTACTCACCCCTCACAGGAGCTTCTCTCTTAACATATCTGAGCAGCAGAACTCTGTTGCTGCCATAGTTCACCCCTTGCTCTGCACAGATCAATTTTTCCATACAGTTCTAAAGCATTTTCTCCATTTTTCCTTTGACCCTCTCTTCATAAAAGGAATAGAGAGGTTAGTGGGATGAGCTACATCCCCCATTGTTGCAGTTGTCTTGAGACTGCAACTGGTGATGGTCTCCAACCTCTACTATCCATTCTAAATTCCTTTCACCTTCACTTACCACCTCTGCAAGTCTTGATAGCTCACCTGGTATTACCTAAACCTTCATTCCTAAAGGGTCTAAATCCCTGGTAATCATACACGTCTCAAGTGAGGAGCATTTCACATGATAATTCAGTCATAATTGTATAAGGGAATACCAAGAGGAACCAGTAGATCATCTGAGTTCCATATATGTTCTTTTCTGCCCCAAGGTATAAAAGAACCCTATTTCCTCCTTCTGATCAGGGTCAACTGCCCTGGCCAAGATGGTAACTTTTCTCATTTGCTGGCCCCTATTCACAAGGAGTCCAGAGTTCTTGGGCAGCAGCCATGGCTTATAGTTGAATGAGATCTGCTCTGTCCTCTAGCAAGAATGTTTTTCCTTTGGGGACTAGGATCTCTAGCCCTACATATCCCAGAGTTTCAGGGATGAGAAGTATAAAGTCCTCAGTAGTTGCAGAATCTGATGACCAAAAAATATTTTAAAATAGAAATAGAGAAGAGATCTAAGGATACATTAAACTACAGCATTCTACCAGACCACTCTCTCCTGTGCGAGTCTATTTCCATTATACCACAGAGATCTCAGATAGGGACCTGAAATAGCAATTTTACATATCAAAATAATAAACTGGCAAAACCCATCATTATGTAGCCTTCTTCTCTGAGCCATTTCAAACATACATTATGAAATAAATAGTATGATTTTTTTTTGAAGTCTCTATTTTCAAGGGCTGCCTGTGACACTCATGACCATCTCTCTGCCATCAGTGCTCTAAAGGGATGATATACATGAGAACAAGATATGTTCTTTGTTCCATTATTATTTATCTACCTATACATTCATTTTCCCAGGGAAAAATTGACACTTGCCCAATTTACTGGTCAGCTACCTCCACCTTAAACTTGATGGAGGACTTTCATTCTCAGGGCATCTGTACACTCTTCCTCCCCCAACATGTACCTTTCTCCATGGCTTCTGGATTCCTGACCCCTTCTGAGGGTCCCCCTCCTGGTTCTGATGTATTAAATATAGACTTCTCTGTTCTGAGCCTCACTTACTAAGGAACAGGAAAATGTTTAACACTCCAAGTCTAAGGTATTTTCTCATTCATAAATCTGTGCATGCAAAATGTTTTTAGTGCCTCCTCCATGTCTAGAGTAGGAAAAATAGAAGAAAGAATAGAAAACTTAAACTTGAACTTGAAGTGAGGTTGTATGACTTTGAGCTCTGCTTCTACAAGTCAAATCAGCATGAAATTGAGACAGTTACCCAGTCTTTCTGATGTACTTTTTCACTTGTAAAAAGGAGATAATAGAGACCAACCAGAAAAATATTTTTCTGAAAACAAAATGAGATAAAGGATGTGAAAGTCCATGGTAAGCTCTGAAATGGATTACTCATGAAATGAGGTCATTATTAATATAATAATAATGTTATATTCAGTACAAAGAAGTGTATCACCATTAATCGAATCTCCATTTTGTCAAAACAAAATAGTCGGAAGCAAGTTGAAGGAAGTGCACTTTTTGGAATACTTTAAATTGCACAAAGGATTCCCTACTCAGCATATTCTAAGAACTTCATCCTTCTCCCTTACTATATGATCTTGGCCATTTACAGTTTACCCTTTTTTTTTAAACAATAGATCTTTATCGTAGTATAATTGCTTCACCATGCTGTGTTAGTTTCTGTTGCACAAAAAAGTGAATCAGCCATATGCATACACATGTCCCCATATCCCCTCCCTCTTGAGCTTCCCTCCCATCCTCCCTATCCCACCCTTCTAGGTCATCGCAAAGCACCGAGATGATCTCCCTGTGCTATGCTGCTACTTCCCACCAGCCAACTATTTTACATTCGGTAGTGTATATATGTCGATGCTACTCTCACTTCGCCCCAACTTCGCCCTCCCACCCCATGTCCTCAAGTCCATTCTCTATCCCTACCTTTTTATTCCTGCCCTTCAACTAGGTTCATCAGTACCATTTGTTTGGTTTTAGATTCTATATATATGCGTCAGCATACAATATTTGTTTTTCTCTTTCCGACTTACTTCAGTCTGTATGACAGACTCTAGGTCCATCCACCTCACTACAAATAACTCAATTTCATTTCTTTTTATGGCTGAGTAATATTTCATTGTATATATGTGCCACATCTTCTTTATCCATTCATCTGTCGATGGACACTTAGGTTGGTTCCATGTCCTCGCTATTGTACATAGAGCTGCAATGAACATTGTGGTACATGTCTCTTTTAAAATTATGGTTTTCTCAGGGTATAGGCCCAGTAGTGGGACTGCTGGGTCATATGGTAGTTCTATTTTTAGTTCTTTAAGAAGTCTCCATACTGCTTTCCATAGTGGTTGTATCAATTTACATTCCCACCAACAGTGCAGGAGGGTTCCCTTTTCACCACACCCTTTACAGCATTTATTGGTTCTAGATTTTTTGATAATAGCCATTCTGACCAGCGTGAGGTGATACCTCATTGTAGTTTTGATTTGCATTTGTCTAATAATTAGTGATGTTGAGCATCTTTCATGTGCCTATTGGCTATCTGTATGTCTTCCTTGGTGAAATATCTATTTAAGTCTTCTGCCCATTTTTTAACTGCATTGTTTGTTTTTTGATATTGAACTCCATGAGCTGTTTGTATATTTTGGAGATTAGTCCTTTGTTGTTTCATTTGCAAATATTTTCTCCCATTCTGAGGGTTGTCTTTTTGTCTTGTTTATGGTTTCCTTTGCTGTGCAAAAGCTTTCGAGTTTAATTAAGCCCCATTTGTTTATTTTTGTTTTTATTTCCATTACTCTAGAAAGTGGGTCAAAAAAGATCTTGCTGTGGATTATGTCAAATAGTGTTTTTCCTAAGTTTTCCTCTGAGAGTTTTATAGTGTCTGGTCTTACATTTAAGTCTTTAATCCACTTGGAGTTTATTTTTGTGTATAGAATTAGGTAATGTTCTAATTTCATTGTTTTACATGTAACTATCCAGTTTTCCCAGCACCACTTATTGAAGAGGCTGTCTTTTCTCCATTGTATGTTCTTGCCTCCTTTGTCATAAATTAGGTGTCCATATGTGCGTGGGTTTATCTCTGGGCATTCTATCCTGTACCCTTGATATATATTTCTGTTTTTGTGCCAGTACCATACTGTCTGGATTACTGTAGCTTTGCAGTATAGTCTGAAGTCAGGGTGCCTGATTCCTCCAGCTCCGTTTTTCTTTCTCAAGATTGCTTTGGCTATTCAGGGTCTTTTGTGTTTCCATAAAAATTGTGAAATTTTTTGTTCTAATTCTGTGAAGAATGCAACTGGGAATTTGATAAGGATTGCATTGAATCTGTAGATTGCTTTGGGTAGTAGAGTCATTTTCACAATACTGATTCTTCCAATCCAAGAACACAGTATTTTTCTCCATCTGTTTATGTCATCTTTGATTTCTTTCATCAGTGTTTTATAGTTTTCTGAGTAGAAGTCTTTTGCCTCCTTAGACAGGTTTATTCCTAGGTATTTTATTCTTTTTGTTGCAATGGTAAATGGGAGTGTTTCCTTAATTTCTCTTTTAGATATTTCATTGTTAGTGAATAGGAATGCTAGAGATTTCTGTGCATTAATTTTGTATCTTGCTACCTTACAAATTCATTGATTAGTTCTCGGAGTTTTCTGGTGGCATCCTTAGGATTTTCTATGTACAGTATAATGTCATCTGCAAACAGCTACAGTTTTACTTCTTCTTTTCTAATTTGTATTCCGTTTACTTTTTTTTCTTCTCTGATTGCTGTGGCTAGGACTTCCAAAACTATGTTGAATAATAGTGGTGAGAGTGGATATCCTTGCTTTGTTCCTGATCTTAATGGAAAAGGTTTCAGTTTTTCACCATTGAGTATAATGCTTGCTGAGGGTTTGTCATATATGGACGTTATTGTGCTGAGGTAGGTTCCCTCTGTGCCCATTTTCTGGAGAGTTTTTATCCAAAATGGGTGTTGAATTTTGTCAAAAGTTTTTTCTGCATCTATTGAGATGATCATAGGGTTTTTATTCTTCAATTGGTTAATATGGTGTATCAAATTGATTGATTTGTATATACTGAAGAACCCTTGCTTCCCTGAGATAAACCCCACTTGATCATGGTGTATGATCCTTTTACTGTGCTGTTGGATTCTGTTTGCTAGTATTTTGTTGAGGATTTTTGCATCTGTGTTCATCAGTGATATTGGTATACAATTTTCATTTTTGTGATATCTTTTTCTGGTTTTGGTGTCAGGGTGATCATGGCCTCGTAGAATGAGTTTGGGAGTGTTCCTCCCTCTGCTACATTTTGTAAGAGTTTGAGAAGGATAGGTGTTAGCTCTCCTCTAAATGTTTGATAGAATTCGCCTGTGAAGCCATCTGGTCCTGGGCTTTTATTTCGTGGAAGATTTTTCATCACAGTCTCATTTTCAGTGCTTTTTATTGGTCTGTTTACATTTTCTATTTCTTCCTGGTTCAGTCTTGGAAGGTTTTGCTTTTCTAAGAATTTGTCCATTTCTTCCAGGTTGTCCATTTTATTGGAACATATTTGCTTGTAGTAATCTCTCATGATCCTTTGTATTTCTGCAGTGTCAGTTTTTAATTCTCCTTTTTTATTTCTAATTCTATTGACTTGACTCTTTTCCCTTTTGTTCTTGATGAGTCTGACTAATGGTTTATCGATTTTATCTTCTCAAAGAACCAGCTTTTAGTTTTATTGATCTTTGTTATCATTTCCTTCATTTCTTCTTCATTGATTTCTCATCTGATCTTTATGATTTCTTTCCTTTTGCTAACTTCAGGGTATTTTTGGTTCTTCTTTCCCCAATTGCTTTAGGTGTAAGGTTAGGTTGTTTATTTGAGATGTTTCTTGTTTCTTCTGGTAGGATTGTATTGCTATAAACTTCCCTCTTAGAACTGCTTTTGCTGCATCCCATAGGTTTTGTGTCATCGTGTTTTCATTGTCATTTGTTTGTAGGTATTTTTTGATTTCCTCTTTGATTTCTTCAGTGATCTCTTGGTTATTAAGTAGTGTATAGTTTAGCATGCTTGTGTTTGTATTTTTTACAGATTTCTTCCTGTAATTGATATCTAGTCTCATAGCATTGTGGTCAGAAAAGATACTTGATACAATTTCAATTTTCTTAAATTTATCAAGGCTTGCTTTGTGACCCAGATAGGATCTATCCTGGAGAATGTTCCATGAGCACTTGAGAAGAAAGTGTATTCTGTTGTTTTTGGATGGGATGTCCTATAAATATCAATCAAGTCCATCTTGTTTAATGTATCATTTAAAGCTTGTGTTTCGGGGCTTCCCTGGTGGTGCAGCGGTTGAGAATCTGCCTGCCAATGCAGGGGACACGGGTTCAAGCCCTGGTCTGGGAAGATCCCACATGCTGTGGAGCAACTAGGCCCGTGAGCCACAACTACTGAGCCTGCGCATCCGGAGCTTGTGCTCCGCAACAAGAGAGGCTGCGACAGTGAGAGGCCCGCGCACCACGATGAGGAGTGGTCCCCGCTTGCCGCAGCTGGAGAAAGCCCTCACACTGAAACGAAGACCCAACACAGGCAAATAATTAATTAATTAATTAATTAATTAATTAATTTAAAAAAGAGGCTGAGATTATTAAAAAAAAAAAAAAAAAGCTTGTGTTTCCTTATTTATTTTCATTTTGGATGATCTGTCCATTGGTGAAAGTGGGGTGTTATAATCCCCTACTATGACTGTGTTATTGTCAATTTCCCCTTTTATGGCTGTTTATGTAGTGAGGTGCTCCTATGTTAGGTCCATAAATATTTATAATTGTTATATCTTCTTCTTGGATTGATCCCTTGATCATTATGTAATGTCCTTTTTTGTCTCTTATAATAGTCTTTAAAGTCTATTTTGTCTGATATGAGAATTGCTACTCCAGCTTTCTTTTGATTTCCATTTGCATGGAATATTTTTTTCCACTCCCTCATTTTCAGTCTGTATGCGTCCCTAGGGCTGAAGTGGGTCTCTTGTAGACCGCACATATATGGGACTTGTTTTTGTATCCATTCAGCCAGTCTATGTCTTTTGGTTGGAGCATTTAATCCATTTACATTTAAGGTGGTTATCTATATGTATTTTCCTATTACCATTTTCTGAAGTGTTTTGGGTTTGTTATTTTAGGTCTTTTCCTTTTCTTGTGTTTCCTGTCTAGAGAAGTTCCTGTAGCATTTGTTGTAAAGCTGGTTTGGCAGTGCTGAATTCTCTTAGCTTTTTCTTCTCCGTAAAGGTTTTAATTTCTCCGTCGAATATGAATGAGATCCTTGCTGGGTAGAGTAATCTTGGTTGTAGGGTTTTCCCTTTCATCACTTTAAATATGTCCTGCTACTCCCTTCTGGCTTGCAGAGTTTCTGCTGAAAGATCACCTCTAACCTTATGGGGATTCCCTTGTATGTTATTTGTTGCTTTTCCCTTGCTGCTTTTAATATTTTTTCTTTGTATTTAATTTTTGATAGTTTGATTAATATGTGTCTTGGCATGTTTCTCCTTGGATTTATCCTGTATGGGACTTTCTGCATTTCCTAGAGTTGAATAACTCTTTCCTTTCCCATATTAGGGAAGTTTTCAACCATAATCTCTTCAAATATTTTCTCAGTCCCTTTCTTTTTCTTTTCTTCTTCTGGGCCCACTAGAATTCAATGTTGGTGCATTCAATGTTGTCCTAGAGGTCTCTGAGACTGCCCTCAATTCTTTTCATTTTGTTTTCTTTATTCTGCTCTGCAGTAGTTATTTCCACTATTTTATCTTCCAGGTCACTTATCCTTTTTTCTTCCTCAGTTATTCTGCTATTGATTCATTCTAGAGAATTTTTAATTTCATTTATTGTGTTGTTCATCATTGTTTGTTTGCTCGTTAGTTCTTCTAGGTCCTTGTTAAACGTTTCTTGTATTTTCTCCGTTGTATTTCCATGATTTTGAATTATATTTACTATCATTACTCTGAATTCTTTTTCAGGTAGAATGCCTATTTCATTTTCCTTTGGTCTGGTGGGTTTTTATCTTGCTCCTTCATCTGCTGTGTGTTTCTCTGTCTTCTCATTTTGCTTAACTTACTGTGTCTGCGGTCTCCTTTTTGCAGGCTGCCTGTTCGTAGTTCCTGTTGTTTTTGGTGTCTGCCCTCAGTGGCTAGGGTTGGTTTAGTGGGTTTTGTAGGATTCCTGGTGGAGGGGACCAGTGCCTGTGTTCTGGTGGATGAGGCTGGATCTTGTCTTTCTGGTGGGAAGGTCCACATCTGGTGGTGTGTTTTGGGGTGTCTGTGACCTTATTATTATATTAGGTGGCCTCTCTGCTAGTGGGTGGGTTATGTTCCTGTGTTGCTAATTTTTTGGCATAGGGTGTCCAGCACTATAGCTTGCTGGTCTTTGAGTGGAGCTGGGTTTATCGTTGAGCTGGAGATCTCTGGGAGAGCTTCCGCTATTTGATATTACATGGAGCTGGGAGGTCTCCTGTGGACCAATGTCCTGAACTCGGCTCTCCCACCTCAGAGGCACAGTCCTGAAACCCAGCTGGAGCACCAAGACCCTGTCTGCCTCACAGCTCAGAAGAAAAGGGATAAAAAAAAAAGAAAAAAAAAAAAAAAAAAAAAAAGAAAAAAAGAAAAAAAAAAAAAAAGAAAGAAAGAAAGAAAGAAAGAAAGAAAGAAAGAAAGAAAGAAGGAAGGAAGGAAGGAAGGAAGGAAGGAAGGAAGAAAATAATAAAATAAAATAAAGTTATAAAATAAAAAATAAAAAATAGTTATTAAAAATTAAAAAAAACAAAAAGTAATTAAAAAAATTTAAAAGAAAGAATGAAAGAAGAGAGCAACCAAACCAAAAAACAAATCCACCAATGATAACAAGCGCTAAAAATTATACGGAAAAAAAAAGGACAGACAGAATCCTAGGAAAAATGGTAAAAGCAAAGCTATACAGACAAAATCACACAAAGAAGCATACACATACACTCTCACAAAACGAGAAAAAGGAAAAAAATAGATATATCGTTGCTCCCAAAGTCCACCACCTCAATTTTGGGATGATTTGTTTTCTATTCAGGTATTCCACAGATGCAGGTTACATCAAGTTGATTGTGGAGATTTAATCTGCTGCTCCTGAGGATGCCAGGAGAGATTTCCTTTTCCCTTCTTTGTTTGCACAGCTCCTGGGGTTCACCTTTGATTTGTCCCTGCCTTTGCATGTAGGTTGCCTGAAGGCATCTGTTCTTCTCTCAGACAGGACGGGGTTAAAGTAGCAGCTGATTAGGGGCTCTGGCTCACTCAGGCTGGGGGGATGGAGGGTGAGCCTGCGGTGGCAGAGGACAGCGTGAAGTTGCCACAGCCTGAGGCGTGCCGTGTGTTCTCCCAGGGAAGTTGTCCCTGGATCATGGGACACTGTCAGTGGCAGGCTGCACAGGCTCCTAGGAGGGGCGGTGTGGAGAGTGACCTGTGCTCGCACACAGGCTTCTTGGTGGCTGCAGCAGCAGCCTTAGCGTTTCATGCCCGTCTCTGGGGTCCGCACTGATAGCCATGGCTCGCACCCGTCTCTGGAGCTCGTTTAGGCGGTGCTCTGAATCCCCTCTTCTCGCGCACCCTGAAACAATTGTCTCTTGCCTCTTAGGCAGATTCAGAGTTATCCCGGACTCCCTCCTGGCTAGCCTCCTGGCTAGCTGTTGTGCACTAGCCCCCTTCAAGCTGTGTTCATGCAGCAAACCCCAGTCCTCTCCCTGGGATCTGACCTCCGAAGCCCGAGCCTCAGCTCCCAGCCCCCACTCATCCTGGCTGGCGGGTGAGCAGACAAGCCTCTCAGGCTGTTGAGTGCTGGTCAGCACTGATCCTCTCTGCAGGAATCTCTCCGCTTTGCCCTCCGCACTCCTATTGCTGCACTCTCCTCTGTGGCTCCAAAGCTTCCACCTTACCACCGCCCCCACCCCCCCACGTTTCCTCCAGTGAAGCGTCTTCCTAGTGTGTGGAAACTTTTCCTCCTTCATAGCTCCCTCCCAGAGGTGCAGGTCCTGTCCCTATTCTTTTGTCTCTGTTTTTTCTTTTTTCTTTTTCCCTACCCAGGTACATGGGGAGTTTCTTGCCTTTTGGGAAGTCTGAGGTTTTCTGCCAGCATTCAGTAGGTGTTCTGTAGGAGTTGTTCCACATGTAGATGTAATTCTGATGTATTTGTGGGGATGAAGGTGATCTCCACATCTTACTCCTCTGCCATCTTGAAGGTCTCTTCCCCTAGATTGTTTATTTGAGATTTTTCTAGTTTATTGAGGTGAGATTGAATTGCTATAAACTTTCCTCTTGGAACTGCTTTTGCTTTGTCCCATAGGTTTTGGGTCATCATGTTTCAGTTGTCATTTGTTTCTACGTATTTTTTAATTTCTTCTTTGATTTCTTCAGTGATCTCTTGGTTACTTAGTAGTGCACTGTTTAGCCTCCATGTATTTGTGTTTTTTATAGTTTTTTTCCTGTAATTGATTTGTAGTCTCATAGTGTTGTGGTCAGAAAAGATGCTTGATATGATTTCAATTTTCTTAAATTCGCTGAGGCTTGATTTGTGACCCAAGATGTGATCTATCCTAGAGAATGTTCTGTGTGCACTTGAAAAGAAATTGTATTCTGCCACTTTTGGGTGGAATGTTCTATAAATATCAATTAGATATAGCTGGTCTATTGTGTCATTTACAGCTTGTGTTTCCTTATTTATTTTCTGTTTGAATGATCTGTCCATTGGTGAAAGTGGGCTGTTAAAGTCCCCTACTATTATTGTGTTACTGTCAATTTCTCCTTTCATGGTTGTTAGCATTTGCTTTATGTATTGAGGTGTTCCTATGTTGGGTGAACAAACATTTATAATTGTTATATCTTCTTCTTGGATTGATCCTTTGATCATTATGTAGTGTCCTCCTTATCTCTTGTAACAGTTTTTTTTTAAAGACTGATAGGAGTATTGCTACTCCAGCTTTCTTTTGATTTCCATTTGCTTGGAATATCGTCTTCCATCCCTTCACTTTCAGTCTGTATGTATCCCTAGGTCTGAAGTGGGTCTCTTGTAGTCAGCATATATATGGGTCCTGTTTTTGTATCCACTCAGCCAGTCTATGTCTTTTGGTTGGAGCATTTAATCCATTTACATTCAAGGTTATTATCGGTATGTATGTTTCCATTACCATTTTCTTAATTGTTTTGTGTTTGTTTTTGTGGGTCTTTTTCTTCTTTTGTGTTTCCAGCCTAGAGAAGCTTTAGCATTTGTTGTAAAGCTGGTTTGATGGTGCTGAATTCTCTTAGCTTTTGCTTGTCTGAAAAGCTTTTGACTTCTCCATCAAATCTGAATGAGATCCTTGCTGGGTAGAGTAATCTTGGTTGTAGGTTTTTCTCTTTCATCACTTTAAGTATATCCTGCCACTCCCTTCTGGCCTGTAGAGTTTCCACTGAAAAATCAGCTGATAACCTTATGGAGATTCCTTTGTATGTTATTTTTTGTTTTTTCCCTTGCTGCTTTTAATATTTTTTCTTTAAATTTAATTTTTGTTAGTTTTATTAATATGTGTCTTGGTGTGTTTTTCCTAGGTTTTATCCTGTATGGGACTCTCTGTGCTTCCTGGACTTGGGTGACTATTTCCTTTCCCATGTTATGGAAGTTTTCAACTATAATCTTTTCAAATATTTTCTCAGACCCTTTCTTTTTCTCTTCTTTTTCTGGGACCCCTATAATTCGAATGTTGGTGTGCTTAGTATTGTCCCAGAGGTCACTGAGATTGTCTTCAATTCTTTTCATTCTTTTTTCTTTATTCTGCTCCTTGGCAGTTATTTCCACCATTTTGTCTTCCAGCTCACTTATTCATTCTACTGCCTCAGTTATTCTGTTATTGATTCCTTCTAGTGTATTTTTCATTTCAGTTATTTGTTTTTCATCTCTGTTTTTTTGTTCTGTAGTTCTTCTAGATATTTGTTAAACATTTCTTGTATTTTCTCAATCTGTGCCTCCATTCTATTTCTGAGATTGTGATCATCTTTACTATAATTACTCTGAATTTTTTTCAGGTAGTTTGCCTATTTCCTCTTCATTTATTTGGTCTTGTAGGTTTTTACCTTGCTCCTTCATCTGTGACATATTTTTTTGCCATCTCATTTTTTTTTTTTAATTTTATTTATTTATTTATTTATTTATTTATTTATGGCTGTGTTGGGTCTTCGCTTCTGTGCGAGGGCTTTCTCTACTTGCGGCAAGTGGGGGCCACTCTTCATCGCGGTGCGCGGGCCTCTCACCATCGCGGCCTCTCTTGTTGCGGATGGAGCACAGGCTCCAGACGCGCAGGCTCAGCAACCGTGGCTCACGGGCTCAGTCGCTCCGCGGCACGCGGGATCCTCCCAGACCAGGGCTCGAACCCGCGTCCCCTGCACTGGCAGGCAGACTCTCAACCACTGCGCCACCAGGGAAGCCCCTCATTTTTTTTTTTTAATGAGTGGGACTGTGCTCCTGTCTTACTGGTTGTTTGGCCTGAGGCTTCCTACACTGGAGCTTGTAGGCTCTTGGGCAGAGCTGGGTCTTGGTGCTGAGATGAGGAACTCTGTGAGACCTCACTCTGTTGAATATTCCCTGGGGTCTGAGGTTCTCTGTTAGTCCAGTGGTTTGGACTCAGAGCTTCCACCGCAGGAGCATTGGCCTGACTCTGGGCTCATGAACCAAGATCCTGCAAGCAACATGGAGTGGCAAAAAAAAAAAAAAAGAGAACAGTAACAAAGTAAAAAATAAAATTAGACTAGGAAACTAACAGATATGTTAGAAAGAATATAAAAATAAACATATAGATTAATCAACAACTGAAAGGTACGTCAGTACCACAATATTAAAAAAGAGGAGGGGAAAAAAAAGGGGGGGGAAAGCCCTTGGCTGTGGAGGGTGGGGCCTAAGCAAGGGTGAGGTTTGGGCAGTGGGCGGGGCCTAAGCAAGGGTGAGGTTTGGGTGGTGGGTAGGGACCTATGCTCAGGACCCACAGGGCTGGAAAAGGCCCTGGGGGCTCTGGGGGGTGGGGCTTAGGCTCAAGGAACAGAAGGGGCCCAGGTGTGCCCCCCACTCCTGGTCTCAGAGGGCAGGGTACCTCACCTGGGAGCCCAACAGGCTTCCTGGTCTTGAGTGGATGGGGCAAATGTCCTCCTCTCCTCTCCTGATCCTCCAGTCTGGGAGGGTCCCTCCTGCCTGCCTCTCCTGATCTCCCCAGCCTCAGGGGCACCGATCCTGTCTGGCCTCCACCTCTCCACTCCCCTCAGTCCCCCTACATCCTACCAGTTCACTTTGGGGTTCCTCCCCTCTCCTTGGGCATCAGAGTCCCCCTCCAGTGGCTGGCAGTCGCCCTAGTTGTGGGGAGACATTAACTCTGCGTCTTCGCACACAGCCATCTTCAAGATTTTGCTTAGCCATGTTCTTTCATCTATCATCAGGATTAGTAACTCTTGTCTTACTCATTTCTGAAGGTAATTGTGAAACCTCATAAAATAATAAAATTAAAACATTTTGTACACTGTAATGTGACAAGCACATTACAGGTTTTGTCTTTTTCACCTTCTTATTGTTTTAGATAGTGCTTTTAGAAAACTGTCTTAGCTTGGTCTTCTACTTAAAAATTCTTAAAAACAGTATCCAATGAGTCATATGTATTGAAATTTGGTATTAGAAATATTTAAACACATTTGATTTTGTCTCTCTTTGTCCCTGTGTGCTATGTCATTTGTATGTTTCAGATCAGAGTTGGCCAAAGGAGGAACTTGTACATGATTTGGAAGAATGGAAGTCAAGCCAATATTCCCTTAAAGTCGTTCCAGTCAGACCAACATGATAAGGACAAATGAAGAGGTACCAGGTAAATCCAACCTTGTACATGTTCTCTGATGCTCCACATCCAGCTAGGGCCTTACTACAGGCTCCACTGACCAATAGCAATGCCAGCCCCAACACTAGAAACTTGGCTATAGATCCACAAAGGGTAACTTCACTTCCACAGAGGTGAAAGCGTCTTCCAAGACAGCAATTTCCACGGACTCCTTAAAGTTCCCCCTGTGCTGTCCACATTGGCTCTGACCTGTCCACTTGTCACAGTGTATCAGGCAAATTGGTTTGTCATTCTTACTTAAACTCTTTTCATACCTCCACTTCCTCATCTCCTCCTCCATTTGTGTAAGTTCTAATTTTTATAATAAATCTCCAGTTTCCATAAAACTTATAATGGCTCTGTTTGCTGACTGGTACAAAGATGCTGTAATTCCCATTCCTGCTGAAAACCTCTGACAGATTTGATAACTAACCAAAGCTAAATATGTCAAAAAGTATAAAAAATATAGTGTCATTAGCTTAAAACCAATAGGAACTTAGTTATTTTTTTCTTTTGCTATATGGCTTTTATTATTGATAACACTTAGTAGGCAAAGTAAGATTGAATGCCCTTGAGTGCTCTGAAAAGACTTAGAGATTCTTGGGTACAAAGGACCTTAAAAGCTACTTCATCCATGTCCTTACATGGTAGATGAGGAAACTAATTTCCAGAGATGTCAACTTATTTGCCTAACATCCCTTAGTGTCAATGACTTGCCATTCTGTTAAATGCAGATTTCTTAAGCTGTTCCCTTAACTGATCATAAGGAATGCAAACCATCTTACTCAGTGAATCCATGTAATGCAGAATGTCTGTGTCTATGTTTTAAACAGCTTCCTTTTCTTATCCATGATCCTATTCCTTACTCTTTGCTCCACCTTCCTTTTGTCTCCACAGCTACCAGCTTCTGTGCCATGCCATGTGAATTGCATTGCTCTTGCCTTACCTAAATATATACTAAGATTTCTTCTCCTCACCTCATTTTGGCCTTAACTAATAAAATAAATGATCTCCTAGCCATATCAGACATTTGGTGCACCTCTTATAAAATGTGCTTTTAGTAATATCCATTCTGTGTTATCTTTACTTACAGATTGTTATTTCAAAGATAATGAAACAGGAGAGAGTTGGCACAGATTGGGTTTTTAGTGAATCAGACTATCAAATGAATGGAGCACTGAAAACTATTCAAGCAGTGGAAATACATTCCATATAGCACAATGTCACTGCATGTTGATGAGCACACACCTGAATACAATCATTAGAAATGAAAGTTTCAGAGGCCTGAAATACCTGCAGGCAGCCTTTTCTTAGGTCAGCACTGGAAAGTTTTAGAAATGAGGCACTGCTCCTTCGAAATCATTGGTAATACAGTGGCCTTCTCCAAAATTAAATCTTGTCTGGCCTGAGAAAGAAGATATGTTTCTCAAAACGCCACCTGTCTTCTACTTTTTCCTTTGCCCAGAATATTCTCAGGAGAGTTCCTATTTATTATAACTAGATGTTGGTAAATTCAGTCATGTATCTTAACAGTTTTGTAAACTACAAATTTAGTTTTACATTATTTATTCTGACAACTCTTCCTGACTACCTCCTGTATGCCGACTTGGTGGAAAATGTTGGGGGTATAGAATGAAAGTCCATTCAACTCTAAATTTTGTGAGAGCGGGAACCTTGTACTTATTCATTGATAATATACTCTATGCCTTGCATTACCTGACACAGGTCAAGTGCTCAATAAACAAATGATTTTTTTAATAAATTGATTGATTGAATGAATGAATGAAAAGTCTCTAGTTTCAAACAGTTCATGCCCTGCTGAAGATAATTACACTATTTGTACTAAGTGTGATAACAGTGATATGAATGCAGAACTGGGGAAGCTGATAGGAGAAAAAGTCAAATTGATATTCTGATTCAGGAGTCCCACTGTAGAAAGTGAGTCAGGTGCCTTTTTGGAAAACTGAAGAAATAAACTCATCTACAGTGAAGCAGTGACGAAGGCCATACCTGATCTCAATCTAGAAGGGCAAGAAGGGGGGAAGAATGTTTAAATGTAAAAGAACCCAGACATGTTGTACAAAATGCTACTTTCAGCATCTGCCATTACTCATGGAAATTCCAAAACGTCAGAAAGAGGAGCTGAGATTCCTGAGAAGTGAGTGCTTTGCTAAAAACCTAGGGGGGCTTTTACAGAATGACAAGGAGGCTTTGTAGTCTTGTTTGGATATATTTATGCTTCTTCCAAACAGATAGAATAAGAACAAAAACTGGCAAAAAGCCAACTAAACAAGCCAACAAAATAAACAGCACTTCATTACCTAAATCCCTATTGGCTTTGTCAATGAACAAGGGGTTAAATATAAAAGGAACTGGTAAAGCAGCTACAGATTTGTGTCCTGGCAAAAGAGACAGAGCAAATAAGCAAGTTTATACTGATGGGCTGCTGTAGCATTTTGTATATTTATAATAAGGTCTAAAACTACGGAATCTGCTGGTAAATTATAAACATCTTAAATTCAGTTAGAAAATCAAGAATATCTAGAGTAGTAGGAAAAATATGAAGCTTAAATCTAAAATTAAACTCACGAGTATAAACAATTCAAGCAAGAGCCAGGTGTTGGATGTAAAATCAACTAAAATTTTAGCGACTTCAGTGTTATTTTAGCTAGCAGGAATCATTTCAAGAGGCTGGAAGGCACAGCTTGCCATACCCAAGAGATTGAACTTACATCCCAAGCTTAGAATAGAACCTTTCCTGGTTATGCTGTTGGTATTTTAAGGAACATGACAGCCCCATCTGCCATCCATATGAGAAGTCACTCTTTCCAAGATGTCATGAATTTATGCCTGTAACCCCAAACTAACAGGAAAAGGAAATATCATTCTCCCCCATCTCCTTCCAAGAAAGGTTTAATGTGCAATAGTCTAGCACTCTTTCCAAGAAGATAACCAAAGATTTTCTTCTACAAATATATATCAAAGTATGTCAATATCCAAAGAGTACAAGAGGTTAAAAAAAAAAAAAAAAGGGTAGCAATACTCACAATGATTATTTTTACCTTAAAATTTTCTTGCCAAATCTTCACTAATCACTTGACATGCATTATCTCTTTTAAATCTAATCCTTACAATGACTCTCAGGGTTTAGTTACAGCTATAATCATTTAGTAGATGAAAAAAATCCTTAGAGAAATTAAGATACAGGTTCAATCAATCCACAATGATAGCAAAGTTAACAGAACTAGGATTCAAGTCCACATTTTTCTGATGCCAAATGTCATGATCTTAACTATTCTGACATAGTGTTTCTATAAACATGTTACTCCCTTGATTACAATCTTTTGACAGCCCCTCATCATCTGTAGCAAGTTTCCTCATTCTGCCATAAATTGGCTGTAGACAGAATTCTGGGTGTCTATAAACATGGATGAGAAAAAAATAGCATTTTCATTTTTACCAACCCCTTCACTTTGGCATATCCTTCATTTACAAATGTAGGCAAAACACTATAGCAGCATTAGTAGTACCTCCAACTTTGTCACTAATAGAAAGCACAGATATTTTCATACCACTTCACAGTTGCTAAATGTCTCAAAATATTATTTATTGCCATCACCATTTTTGTAATTATGTTAGTTGTTAGGCCTGTCACTACACCTTGTCATTTACTGTACTCGTAAAGAAACAATATATATATTATTATATCACAATTTAAAAACTATTTTCATTCAAGCTAAATGCCTTCCTTTGAAATCCTAATAGTCTTATTTTATATCACTTAAAAATATCATTCTGAGGGGTCGTGAGCTTCACTAGACTACCAAAGAGTTGCATGGCACACAAAATTTAATTTAAGAAACACTGCTCCATAGGATATGATTCAAACACTCTTATATGGCCTCCAAAACTTTTCATGGAGTCTATTGGACAAAGAGCATTTCCTGGCCCAAGCTGAGCCCATAAGAATCTCTTGTAATGACTTCTGAGCTGGAATTGAGGATTGAGTCAGCTTCTCTCTGGGAACATAGTTTTGAAGTTGTTAAGCTGTGAAGTCTTTGGTGGCTGCGTTTCTCCCATTGAAGCCAAAGAAGCCTCTATGTGTTAGGGGAGAATAAAGCCAAATAAATACATCCATAAGTAAAGTTAAATCAGTAGGACTTAGTCACCTCTATTGTCTTACTGTCTGCCCCTAGGCTCAATTTAAAATTCTTCTAAATTGATTAACTTCATGCTTTCTATCTCCTTCCAAGATGACCCTGTTTATCATTAAGCTGCACACCCAGGTTAATCTTTAACAATGACTGTGTCCACATCACATCACTCCTCAAAAAACTTCCATGACTGTCCATTGTGGACAAACCAAAGTTCAGACTACTTCAGTGGATTTACATTCAAGAATTTCCATGTAACAGACCCACCTTGCCTTTCCAACTTAGTCTCAACTTCTTCCTCTCCTTCATCCTTTATTATAGCCAAACTGGATCAATCACTATTTCTTTTTTGTGGCTCTTTACTTTCCTCTCTCTGCGCTTTTAATTAAACTCTTCCCTGTACCTGGGATGCCTCTTTAATCTTCACATGTCTAAATCATACTTACTTGTCAAGGTCTGGCACAAATGTAAACATCCTCACCCCATCCTAATTTCTGATTCTTCCCAGTAGAAATAACATTTATTTTCTGAGCTTTATTTATAATCCAACTATCCCATCCACTGGCCATTTACCCTATTCTATCTAATTATATAATTATTTCATATATAACTTTTCTCCCATAATAGTAATAGTAGTAATAGCAGTTGAGCATTTAGTCTATGCCAAGCAATGCTACCAAGCAAGTTGGATAAACACTTTAATTGAATTGTCTTGTTTAACTCTCACATCAACCCTGTGAGTTAAAAACTATTATTGTACCATTTTACAGATGAAGAAACTGAGGTAATAACAATTAGAACATCTTGCAAAAGGGTGGAAGTACTAGCTTTCAAACCTAGGCAGCCTGAATCTAGAACTCACCATCATCCATGCTCACTACTCTGCCTTCTCTCTTAGACTGGAAACTCACCGAAGACAGTTCTGAGTTTTGTACACCTTAATAGCCGACACAATGCCCAACATCGTGCTCTGGGTATAGTCTGTCCTCAATAAAGATATGGGTGAATCATTTTTAGAAATTTATCTAAGGATCACAGTGTTTGAGACAAAAAGAAACTTAGAAAAAAGTTTGGTTTCTCTTTCTAAAAAACATTTAACTTCTTTTTAGTGGCATCATCAGCTGTGAACTTAACTTTTTCATATTTATTAAGCTAAATAAAGTATGTAACATGATGGCTACACTTAATAGTTGTTCAGTAAATCTTAGTGGTAATTATTGAGGGTTTTTCCCGCTGTTATTATTGCTTCCATTGCCACAGTGAGTTAGGAAGGAAGGGTTAGGCACTGTACATCAGAGGATACTGTCTTTAGCAGGCTGAACAATATGGTGAAGATTATGGTCTAGCTGGTTTCAAAGCCAGAACTGAAACCAGTGGCTTTTCATTTTTAGCCTGGGGCTTAAACCAGCAGAGCTCACAGCTCTCACCTAATCTCAAGAATCACATCTGCTTCTTTAACAACGACTAGAAATGAAATCCATTCATTACTGGTCTGTGACATATTTAGTAGCATTCAGAAACTCAATTTCTATGATAATCTTTATTCATTTATTTAAAACAGAAGTTGTAATGGAAAAAAAATTGAAGCTGATTTATGTACTTAACTAGCACCAGAAAATGCAAGATGTTATGCAACCTCAACTTTTTAAATAGCATTTTCTTCCACCTCAGAATCACAAGCTTAGGAAAAATAACCAAACTTTGTTTTGAAGTCCCCGGCGTTTGTCATTTCACGGCAAATTTTAAAATGCTTAAAGATAACATCTTTGATTCATTCTGGCTGGGAAGATGAAGCCAGTCTAATAACAAATGCTGGTGTTCCAACTTCAAAAGATATATACTGCTAAGTCATTCTCTATTTATCATTTATCGTCTGAGTAATAAAAAAAATGTTGCACAGACTATATGGACAGAAGAGGAAAAATTAAACAGCTCTATGCAACAGATATGCCTTTCTCTAGAGACAACTCCAATTATCTTAACTGTAATAAGAAGTTAATTGTTAGTAGCTTTCCCTCTGCCAGCTTTCTTCAAGTTCAGTCCCCAAACAAGCAGATTGCCTTCAAAGTAAATAGAGATTCATTACAGGAATGGGGGAATGCGAGTGCTCAAGCTGGAAACAATGACCCAAGGGCTTCATATTCTATTCAATCTCTGACTTTCCTTGTGACTCTAAACATATGACAAATTACCCTTAACTTGCATTCAACAACTGTCTACTCTCTTCACCTTGGCCCCATTGCCCTCCCCTCACTTTCCCTAATACGATGCTCTTGCACTGTACCCTACCTCTATTAATAACACCATGATCTATCCAGCCACTGTGTCCCTTCATGGTCCCTACAAAGATTTCTATTCAACTGAGTTGGCCTCTCGTCTAATACCTGCCCAGATGCTAAGGAATGTGGTCCTTTTCATGCTATTTTTTTCTACTACTTCCCCTCCAGAGGTGGTGAGTTCAGCTTACCACTTTCATGTTTTGTTAAAAGCAAAAATAACAATCCCAATCACTGTGCCATGCAAACTGGAGGAGATCTATTCCTTTAGGGAACTTGTTGCAACAGGAATATCACATTCATCAGCAACAATATGGCCTCAGCTTGTGAAGGGCTTGGCAAACTGTCAGACCTCAACTCGCGTGCCCTCGTTCGCTAAGCCTTCATTTTCCACCAGCATCTTTCCAGTCTCTCAAGCAGAGCTGAGAAAGGGAACTCAGAACTGGAGTTCTGACAGCAGCATGTCATAGAGTTTTATCGTTCATGTCAAAAACAACTGCTGCCACTTTTATTATCTGGGTCAGTTTTATAGTTTCCCAAGTACTAGAAGAACGCTGGTTAAAATGGCCCCTGGCTACTTTTGGTTTGTTCTCTTCGACCTCCCATACAAGTACTCTTCTAATAGAAAGAGAGACAGAAAAAGAGAGAGAGAATGTGATGTAAGCCTAGTTTTTGGCTAGACTTCAGGTAGCAAAAAAATTCTAGAATGACTGCAGATGATGCCATATCAACTGGAAAAAGCCTTTTAGATTAAGACAGTGCTCTCCAAAGGGAAGGCAAAATCATCCATTAAGGAATGGAAGAAATATTGGAACTTCTTTTCCTATTTTTTAAAATCTCAGTGTTTCAAAATTTTACCTTACATACATGTTTTTATATGTACATAGAATATTAATAAGGTGGCAAATTTACATAATTTGTTTTTTAAAATGTATGTACAAATATTGGTGGAAGTCCAAATATGTCTCACCTGCATTGGTGTGCTATCAAGAATATTTGGAAACCACTAGATTATTACATTACCCAAATAACAGAAACACATTTAGAGGTACAATAACATCCCAGTTATTCACTTTTGTTGAGTCATTTGCCTGTATCTCATGGACTCAGGGTCAAAGCCATATTTTTCCTTCTATATATAGTCCAGTTTACAAGAGTAGAGGGCAGAGTTGTTGGCATTTCCATCGATAAGAATACTCTTGAAATGTAATCTTTAGATTTTTACATTCCTCTAAACCAGAAACCTCATAGTCTCCCTAAAATTCTCCCTCCTCACAAAAATACTAACCACTCACCAAGGACTGCTGACTTTTGTCCCTAAATACTGCCTCAATCTTTCCCTCCACTCCATTTGCCCTGCAGCTGTGCCACCATCCACATTGTGAACAGTGGGTCTTCTGGGATTGATTACACAGCACACGGCCTTGACTTGTATTTAGTGATTGTGTCTATGTTTACTTCCCTAACTTGGGTACTGATCACTTCTCTTCTCACTGACTGCCATTGCCCTTGCCTTTTATTGTCTCCCTTCAAACAATCTTTCTCAGGGCATATTTGATCAGGACCCACAAACGTATTCCTAAAAGTCATCTGTGGTTTACCATTGCCTTCAAAATGAAGTTTGAGCTCCTTTGCATGAGATAGCACATATATTCTATCATCTAAATCCAGGTTCATCTCCCAGCATTCCCCTTACACTTACACTCCTGAAATCCTGAATTTGCTGTAGTGTCCCACACATATCACATGTTTCTTTGGATCTCCATGTTTTTGTGAACTAACTTCCGACTGCCTAGGATGCCCTTCATTCCCTACTCTCAACCTCCATTTGCCTAGGTAACTCTGTTATTTCTTCAAGCTGTGTTCTGTTCTCAAAGAAGAAAACTTACTTTAACTTTCACACTTGATTCATACTTTATACTATTAGACCTCTATCACTTCATTTAATTTATTAAATTTATTCTCACCATGTTATATTCATATGATCTATGTGTCAGCCTCTTCCCTAGACTGGGAGTTCTTTGAAGTCAAGGACCTTCTCTTATATTTTTGCATTCCCAGTGCCTAACACATTCCTTGGTACTGAGCTAGTTTACAGCCTATACAAGTGGGTAAGCCTACAAGTAAAATAGAAAAAAAAAAAAAAGCCCTTTTATCATTTCAAGTATTTCCTAAAGAACATGGATTCTAGTAATTCAACATATCCTTGTTCTGCTGCACTTTTATGGGTTTGGGTTTGCAAGTTTTGCTCAGAAGCTGAGAATAACTGAATTTCTATGCACAAGAGAGGGGAAAAGTTAGATTCTCCCAGAGAGGATAATCTGGAAAGGATGAGGAGAGGAGAAGACAGAGTGAGAGATGTAAGCAAGTTGGCAAGATGGTAGATAACTGAGTGTTGCATGAGGAGGTGCCCCCCATTCCTCACCCCACCCCTGCATCTTCAGTTCATATTGCTAATTCACAAAATCTGTGGCATGAATATACAACTTGTGGAAACTGGAGAAAAGGATAAGGGATAAGCATATGCGTATGCAAGAATGAGGAACAGAGAAGAGCATGAGAGCAAATGTCCACAGAAATGAGTAGCAATCCTGAGAAATTCAGATTCCACAGGCATGGAATTAGCCAGGTTTGAAACTGATCAAGTTTAGATCTCTGAGAAGCAAAGGAGCCCTGGCTAACATCTGGACACACACACACACACACACACACACACACACAGAGAAGATGTAATGCACAGTCACAGAACTCTATGCATTTGAAAAGACTTGCCAGGAATCCACTGCAAGGGTCTCTAAGCAAACAATGCAATACATGTGAAAAGTAAAACAAATAGAGCATCATTAAATTCTAGAGAGGACAGAGATAATGCTGGGCCAGGTTAATCAGGAAAAGCCTTTTTGGAAAAAGCAGGAATGAAACTGGGATCAGTATGATCTGGAGAAATGAGTTTAACTGGACATAATTTAGGAAGGGAATAACCACAAGTGCAGAAGCAGTAATTAAAAAAAAAAAAAAAAGAATCAATCAATCTGACTAGGACCGAGGGTATATTTGAGACAAATAATATATTTTCATCCAGAAATGTAGCATCTCACCTCTTTGAACTGGTATCAAATAGCTTAGCATTCTGACCAAATGCTTTCATTCTATCAATCATCTCATTACTAATTTTTATGCTCTAAAAACCAAGTCATTCTATTAAGAATTTTCAGGAATAAGAGTACTCTGAGCATCTCTGACTAATAATTTCATATTTCCCCTATGGCCCTTTACTAACCACAGCATTTGAATTATTTTGACAAAAACAATTCTTTCTCTTATTATTTACATTGTCAAGACCAGCCCTAGCACTTTGCACAGCATTAAAGTCTTTCCAAATCCTCAGCATCACTGAGGCTCAGTTTCTCACCCTGGCATCTAGAAGATGAGGTAACTAGATGATGTTTTGCAAAGTTCCATTAAAATTATGAGGAATTGTACCTGCCACTGTATATTCATTTATACCATGCATGCTTACTGCTTTTATCAGATAGACTAAGTTGAATTTTCTTATTTGTTTTTCATAGAGGGCAGCAGATAAGAGTCTCTAGAAAAGGACTGCCTGGGCTCAAATCCTGGTTCAACTCTGTACTGAGATATCTGACCTTAGGCAAGTTATTTCATTTGTCTCTGCAACTCTGCATTTGTAAAATGTTGACTCTAATAATAGTACCTCCTAGTCTGTATGGATTAAATGAGCTAATGTAAATGCATGTGTATTAATTACATATATGTTCAGCTCTGAGAAACAAAGACCCAGAGAAAGAAGTTCACAGGTGGTATGGTGGCTCCGCTGTATCAGGGAGCTCTCACTCTCTCCTTACTCTACAGTGTTTAGCTTCTATTCCTGTGATCATTTCATTTCCCTAAAAGCTGTGAAGCCTGGAGATTTCACATTTCAGGAAGCAGGAGGAAGAGGCAGAGGACAGAGTATCACCTGTAAGGACACTTCGTGGACACCCCACACAACAGCCTCACTATCGTCTCATCAAGCAACACTTATCACATGATCTACACGTGAAGGACATTAGGGAAGGGGTAGAAGGCAGTTATCGTAATCTTTTCAGATTTTTCATTAGTTTCTTTTTTTAAAAAAAAAACTTACAATCAACAGATTTTCTTATCTACAACCTCATTGTCATAAAACTAGAGTTATACACAAACTTCACTCAGAATCCCAATTAGTCACATGATAAAGTCAAAGCTTTCATACGTCATTGAAATCATTGTAATCATATATCCATTTTCTGGGTCCAATTAATGCCTGTCTCATTTTCATTATGTCAATACTATATAGCATTAATATGAGCCTAAAAATATATATGTGCTTCAGAATGACCCTCTGCAAATATCACTTTGGAAAAATATGAAGACTAGTTACTTGGGAAAAACAGATGTATTTGTTGTCCTAAGCTAAGAACTTTCAAGTTTATCCAATTTTCATATACGGTGTTTATTCAGAGGTTTAAACTAGAATATCATAAGTTCTCAGTGCGGTAGATAGCCAAAAGAAAATAGGCATGCTTATAAATGATTAGCCTGCAAAATATCATCTGTTAACACTCTTTCTGAACAAACACAAAAATCTATGCTTCCAATTTGTTTTTCTGCCCAATAAACTCGATTACTTGGGATGTGATTAATGTACCATTACTTCAATAACACTGACGCATATACTTAGTCACATGGATCACATACTTAGAATAAAAACTTGCCAGAAGTGAACTGTTGGAAAAGTTGAGGGCTCAAAACAGCAAAATCACTCGTAATTCAGTCAATAATACCCTCAGGAATGAAGACACCTGTTCCAGTAGAGAACAGAGCTATTCTGAAAATTACATGGTTAACTCTGCTATTCCTTTTCCTAGGAATAAAATGATTTTGCAGCACCGTATTGGACAAGAATTTGGGTTCATGTTCAAAATGGCTGGAAATATCCAAAAATAGATTTTTACAACCATATGCTCCAAAAAATAGTTATCTCATCAGAAAACTAACTACAGTGAGGGTTGCTGAAATTTCAAGGGCTTACCATAGATCTGTTAGGGTCTGATAGGAATAATTTTTGAAAATTGGGGGTAGGGTACTAAGAACTATAAATAAAACTAAAATGGGTGATAACTATGGATATTTTTACAAGGCAGCTTTAGGAAAGCCAAAGGAAGGCAAAGTAAACTGTATTCAAGCCAGGACTTGCAATCCTGAGTTGGTTTCTGAGAAGAAAATGATATGCATGTAAAAGGGCAGTAAAGAGGATTGAAAAAACCAACCTTTATTGATATTTCCTGTTGTGTTCTTATGTACTCTGTCATGAAATACCTAATCCTGTAAATTGTTAAAAGATTTTGAAAAACATACTTTAGTGCACATAGTTATTTCTCCCTAGCTATTTTGGCTGAAAAGATGAGGAAAAAAATAATTGCCTCATTTTTGTTCATTTAAAGAAAACAATCTAAAAGTATAGCAGGACCTAGGAGACAGGGGTCAATTGATTACTTTACAGAAGAATATAAATAATGGCACATAGGATCAAATTTTTCTTCTAATGTGTACAGGTTCTGTGCTTAAGATACCTATCAAAACACAGTGCGTGGGAAGGATGAATTTTCTTGCCTGTGGTTATATCTAGTGGTGAACTGGAGCTGCTAGAGCTGGTCAGCAAGAGCCAAGAGTTAAATGTTCAGGAATTTTGTCAACTAGTTTTGAAACACAGCTATCATTAAAAAATTATGTTATAAAACCTCACAATTGAAAAATTATAATAAAAACAAAGGTCATAAATACTCAAAACTCATCATTTCCTAATTATTTTTGCTATACTTTACTGTTAATTATGCTCTTGAGGTTATTTACATCTATTTTATCTGTATGATGGAAATACTATATAATAGTAGATTCTGTGCATCTCTTCCCAATGCAACGTTCAGTGACATTACAATGGTAGCTTGAAATTGGCTATTCTGGGAGTATTTACACCAC
Source organism: Balaenoptera musculus (assembly GCF_009873245.2). NCBI lineage: Eukaryota > Metazoa > Chordata > Mammalia > Artiodactyla > Balaenopteridae > Balaenoptera > Balaenoptera musculus. The sequence goes on from NC_045792.1 coordinate 80,882,142, forward strand.
AGAAACCATCAAATGCTATGAATTAAAGGTTGATTTATTGTTTTGTTGATTGTCTAGACTCAAAGTGATGGAAAATATTAATAATAAAGATTAAATTTAAAGTGGATCATGTATCTAGCTCTTATATTATGAATTTCCACCCAAAACAAGGAAATATTCTTCTGGTATTCAAAAACTATTATTTGAAACAGCAAAGAAATCGCTTGCATGATTGAAGAATGAATAAAGTTGCAAGCAACATTTTCATTGTTTCACTTTTATCTTACTCATTAAAGTAAGTGAAAATATCAATCAATATTCATGTTGGGTCTACACTCATTTATCAGTCACGAGTGACATCTTTATCAAATCTGATAGTAATCAAGCATTTATTTGTAGTCTGATTCTGTCAGATTATTGTTGAACTGCAACCATAGGTAGGCTGCAGAGGGAAGAATTTAACAAAACTAGCGAAATCATTTAGAATCAATTGATTATATGGAATTCACAATACAGAATATTGTTAATTTCATTATTATTTGTAAGTTTTGTGCTTGCAGCCTTAATATCATTAAAGTTTGTTATAAACTTAAGTACACATATATAAGCATGTTTTTTATCAGAGAACCTGTTGTTAAACATCTGCAGTACACCACTGTTACTATCTAGGTTATATAGCATTCCTCTAAAAGTATGCCACCTCAATAACAGCATGGCTTTGTGCTCTAAGAATTTAACCAATCCATTCTTGAATCTATTTATATGTTAACTTGCATTTCCTTTTGCCCTAAGTGTTAGCAATTATTATGATGTAAATTATTACTTTTCTCGGGTTGGTTGAAAACTTCAGGTATAGTATTTAAGAATTTGATGAATTTATATTCATCCTACTCATATTTTGCCCATTTGTGAGTCCATCTATCTCAATCACATCTCCTCTCAGCTTCCATTATTTCAAAATGAAGATCCTTCGCCTAACTGATTGGGCCTCTCTGCCTTTGCTTGTTTCTGTTATTTAGAAATCTCTTATAAATCAAAGACCATGATATGCATTCATTCACTTGATCAAAGTGTTTTCCCAGATTATCCACTAAAACTTTCAAAACTCAGAATCTAGAAGCCCAGAAAAATTTATGCCAACGTCAGAAGCATCAATAACAGGGGGTGAGTTCCACTCTCAATCCTGTGCCAGAGACTGTAAATGGCAGATGAATAAAAGGATCAAGATCAAAACAGAAATGAGACCACACTGGGAATGGAAAAAGAAAATAATAAGAGTACTGGATTATGGTCAAAAAAGCATCCCTGTGCCTGCAGACTAGCAGTAATAGTTTTCCAAATTGAGGTGATCTATAAGTAATTGGCTGTAAGTAGAGGATTCTTTTATTTTTAAAATATTAGTAACACCTACAACATACCATACACTGCACTAGGTACTAGGGGTATACAGTCAGCAAGACACGCTTAGCACCTGTCTTCAGGGAGCCTACACTCCCTGATTTGGGAGGGATAACTTTGTCATTTGGCTTCTCAGGGAATCACATTTATTCTCTATTTCCATTGCAGTATTTGTCCTTTCCTTGGCCTTCAGAGCTGTACCATCTAAGACCATTCTGAGAAATATCTTGATTTCAAACATTTATACAAATTTATATTACTATATCCCACCAAATTAATGTTATACTCATTCACTCCCTAGTTTTTCTTCCTTCACCTCTTCATTAGAATAGTCTGCAGGGCTTTACATCATTCACCTCTTCCACTTTACTCTCTGACCACATATTTTGTTATTTTCCCACTCTTTCATTCCACTCCAGCCACACTGGTCCCCTTGCTGTTCCTCTGACATGCGAGGCACAGTCCACATTTAAGGAATTTGCGCTGGATATTCCCTATGCCTGGAAAGTTCTTCCTCATAGATAGTCACATGAGTAACTCCTCTACATCCTTCAAATCTTGGTTTAATGTCACTCTCTTCATAAGACCTGCCCTGACTACCTGTGATGGCTATTACATATGTCAACTTGACTAGGCTATGGTGCCCAGTTGTTTGGTCAAATGCTAGTCTAGATATTTCTGTGAAGGCATATTGTAAATGTAATTAACATCTACAATTAGTTGACTTTAAGTAAAGGAGGTTACTTTTAACAATATGAATGGGACTAATACATAGCTGAAGGCGTTAAGAGCAAAAACTGAGGTTTCCAGGAGAAGAAAGAATTCTTCCTCAAGATTGTAAGATAGATCCTGCCTGAGCTTCTAGCCTGCTGGCCTGCCCTACAGATTTCACTACTTGCCAGCTCCCACAAACAAGCGAGCCAACTCCTTAAAATATTTTTCTGTTTCTCTGGCTCTCTTTCTGTCTCTCTGTATCTCTCTGTCTCTGTCACTCTCTCTCTCTCTGTGTATTTATATATATATGTATGTATGCATATATATTCATATGCCATATTTGTGTCTCTCTCTCTATTTCTCTTTATTTATATAGATAGATAGATATAGAGATAGATAAAGATTTAAGATTTTAAGGAATTTTTAAGGAATGTACACGCGTGCACGTGTGTATGTGTACAGAACCAATAGGAGAACCCTGAATGATACACTACTCTACTTAAAATTGCACTCCCTGAAACTTCCAATTCCCCTTATTTTTCTATACTCATTTTCCCCCATAGAATTCTTCACATTAAAACAACTCCTCAATTTACTTCTTTTTTTAGTGTATTATTTATTGACTATCTCCACCCACAGTAGAAAGAAATACTATAAAGGCAGAGAATGTTGTCAGTTTTGTTCACTGATGTGTCTCAGTGAATAAAACCAGCCAAAACAATGCCTGACACATGGCGGATGCTGAACAAATATTTCTTGAGGTTTGTCCTCCAAAGAATAACGTACAAGACAAAAATTATGATAATTATTTCTGTGACTAAAAACAACTTTGCCACCATTATCTGAATGTTTAATAATATTATTAACAATTCCTATAATTTATAGAGAAGTTACTATATATAAGACATACTATAATCTCATTTTTTGTGTGTACATCATTTAAAATTATAAGAACCCTAAGAGGTAGGTGCTATGATTTTTCGTGGTTTTCCAATGAGGATCCTGATTTGCAGAGAGATTAGATGACTTGCCCAAGCTCATATAGCCCACAAGTGGCAGCATTCAGTAAGTGGGCTAAAACTCATGTAGTCTTCCTCTGGAGCCTATGCTCTTAATTTCTCTGATTCTGGGAACAATTTGAGGTATTAAATTCTCCAAATTACTTCCCATGACTGGAAAGACTAACAAAGTTAAACGTGGCCAAGTTATATGTAAAAACAGCAGGGTCGTGCCCTAACACGACATATATCAAATGTATACTCTTCTAGTAATTTGTCTTGTTTTCATTCTGCCCTAAAGAAACACTAGGGTTTTATTTTAGCAAGACTTTTATCTTTCCACTCAGAGCCTTCCACTCTTATAAATAGTTCATCTGTATTTTAAAATGATGAACTATAAATCTTCCTAATAGCCACGCGTATCTCCTCAGAAGACCCTTCATACTGCCTGCGTTTTATTATTACAATTTTTCAGATTGGTTGACAATTGAGAGACTCGTTCTTATCTATCCGTTATAATAGGTTTTGAAATAACAAACAATTTAAGCACATATTCATTGATCATCTTTCCCCAATTCTTTTCTGTAGTAAAACTCACGTGACTTTGAAATCAAGTTGCTTTACAAACTTTCAGGAAATAACCAGAGAATGTATGTGACGAGAAGTAGCTTCCACTAAATGTTTGATTCAAAGATATGCCCATTAAAATGAGGGCCCAAGAAATGTCTGTGTCTGAAATAAAGTGATCATGATGTACAAGAGAGCTCACAGTGGCTGCTGGGTTGTCTGCTTGAGCACACTTAAAAACTGTGAATGTGATTGAATTTTATCCCCAGGATATGTATACCTCAAAGGATATTCAGCTTACGTATGATAATGGCATTTTCTTCTGCTTTTATTATATCAAGATCAGACATTTTTCTAATAATCTACTTCTTCATCCCCTCTTATAGGGAATCAATCTTAAGGAAGGTACAAGTTCTAAATGATATGCAGGCTTCAAATTCCAGAAAACCACTGTATTATTTTGATTGCAAATGACTGAAGAGTAAACTGACTTGGACAAAAAATAAAAATTATTGTTTTACAGAACGAAAAGTTCAGGAATAATCAGCAACATCTGAATCCAGATGTTCTCCATTCCTCAACATCGCTTTCCTCTCTGTCAACTTTATTCCCAGAAGATAACTTATACTGGAGTAGGAAGTTGGCCACCAATTAGCTCCAGCTTTGCCTCTTCATAGCTTATCAACTCCACTTGGGATGAGTGAAAAAAAATATTAATTTTTTTCTTCTGAACGTTTTTGGATATGACTTTTGGATTTGAGTCCCATTGACCTAGTTGGTTTTGCTTACCCATCACTCACCCTATCCGTGAAGCCACTGAGCTAGAACATTCTCATTGACTAAGCCTTTGTCACATGCCCACCCTCAAAACAGGATTGGGGAAGATCAGCACCATCCAAAAACATAGACTGACAGTGGACAAGGGGTGTATCCTTCCTCACTATTCACTAAAATAGCCCACTATTCACTCCACCTTCTTTAAGAAACAGAATCAAACACAACAGAAAACCACTATTAAAATAGAGAAAAAAATTGCTGCTACCTCTGGTTTGTAATATTTTTGTCCTGAGAGGCAGCCGAGCAAAGAATGAAAATCAGTGAACTGGGAATCATGAAGCTCAGGTACCAGTTCTGGCTCAGCTACCATCTAAATAAATGAATTTCTGTAAGTCTTACTGCTTAAGAATTCAAGTTCTAGAAACAGCATTCCTGGAATCAAATCTGTAACACGTTCTAGGTAGTTGGCCTTGTGTAATGTTATGGATTGAATTGTGTTCCCAAAAAGATTTGTGGAAGTGCTAACCCTGGGTACTTGCAAATGTGACCTTATATGGAAATAGGATCTTTGCAGATGTAATCAAGTTAAGATGAGGTCATTAGGGTGGACTTTAATCTAACATGACTGATGTCTTTATAAGAAGGGAAAACAGAGATAGACAGAAACAGAGAGAATTCCATGTGATGACAGAGACAGAGATTAGAGTGATACATCTGCAAGCCAAGGAACACCAAAGATTGACTACCACCACCAGAAGCCAGAAAGAGGAAAAGGATTCTCCCCTACAGGTTTTGGAAGGAACACAAACATGTCAACACCTTGACTTTGGACTTCTAGCTTCAATAATTATGAGAAGATAATTTTCTGTTGTTTTAAACCACCTAGTTTGTGATATTTTGTTACAACAGCCCTAGAAAACTAACATAGGAAATATTCCTAAATTGTTTAAGCCTCAGTTTCCTCAAATATGAAATGGGAGGATATGATTACCAGCCTCATGAGATTATTGGGACGATGCATATTGAGAGTTTAACACTGGGCCTAGCACAAAACAGGTACTGAATAATGGAAGATGCTGTTTACTCTAACTGAAGGCTGTCAACACTATTAAGAATGCACCACTCACAACTTCACGTGTTTCAGGGGGTCCTCATAAAAAACTGCTAGATAGACAGAATGGGGATTCTTATCCCTATGTTACATATGAGGTATCTGAGACTAAAATAAGTTCAAAAAACTTATCCAAATTCACACAGCTGCTGCATGATGGAGATGGGGTTCAATCTGAAGCATTCTGAATATTAGTGGGAATTTCTTCACCCATAGAAATGTATGTCTCAGAGCAGCATGGGTCTCTTTATCCAACAGGGTTGAAGGTGTAATATTACTGAATACATTTCATGTGTGTCACTTTTCTAGCTGAATTATAATCACTAATACACTGAATGCTATAACAACCACCTAGGCAGCTTTATGCCCATTTTAGGGGAGAGGAAACTGAGGTTCAGAAAAGAGATATATTTACTCAAAGTCACACTATTTGTAATAATAGAAGCAAGATTCAAAAACCTAGATTCCTTACACTTCTCATTTCGTTTCCTCCTACAATCCATCACACACAAAGGGCCAACTAAGATTGTGTGTATGCAGTTTGTATGGAAACACAAAAGACCCCAAATAGCCAAAGCAATCTCGAGAAAGAAAAATGGTGCTGGAGGAATCAGGCTCCCTGACTCCAGACTATACTACAAAGCTACAGTAATCAAGACAATATGGTACTGGCACAAAAACAGAAATATAGATCAATGGAACAGGATAGAAAGCCCAGAGATAAAACCATGCACATATGGTCACCTTATCTTTGATAAAGGCGGCAAGAATATACAATGGAGAAAAGACAGCCTCTTCAATAAGTGGTGCTGGGAAAACTGGACAGCTACATGTAAAAGAATGAAATTAGAACACTCCCTAACACCATACACAAAAATAAACTCAAAATGGATTAGAGACCTAAATGTAAGACGGGACACTATAAAACTCTTAGAGGAAAACATAGGCAGAACACCCTATGACATAAATCTCAGCAAGATCCTTTTTGACCCACCTCCTAGAGAAATGGAAATAAAAACAAAAATAAACAAATGGGACCTAATGAAACTTAAAAGCTTTTGCACAGCAAAGGTAACCATAAACAAGACAAAAAGACAGCCCTCAGAATGGGAGAAAATATTTGCAAATGAAGCAACTGACAAAGGATTAATCTCCAAAATATACAAGAGGCTCATGCAGCTCAATATCACAAAAACAAACAACCAAATCCAAAAATGTGCAGAAGACCTAAACAGATATTTCTCCAAAGAAGATATACTGATGGCCAACAAACACATGAAAGGATGCTCAACATCACTAATCATTAGAGAAATGCAAATCAAAACTACAATGAGGTATCACCCCACACTGGTCAGAATGGCCATCATCAAAAAGTCTACAAACAATAAATGCTGGAAAGGGTGCACAGAAAAGGGAACCCTCTTGCACTGTTGGTGGGAATGTAAATTGATACAGCCACCATGGAGAACAGTATGGAGGTTCCTTAAAAACTAAAAATAGAACTACCATACGAGCCAGCAATCCCACTACTGGGCATATACCCAGAGAAAATCATAATTCAAAAAGAGTCATGTACCACAATGGTCACTGCAGCATTATTTACAATAGCCAGGACATGGAAGCAACCTAAGTGTCCACTGATAGATGAATGGATAAAGAAGATGTGGCACATATATACAATGGTATATTCCTCAGTCATGAAAAGAAACGAAATAGAGTTATTTGTAGTGAGGTGGATGGACCATTAGAGTCTGTCATACAGACTGAAGTAAGTCAGAAAGAGAAAAACAAATACCGTATGCTAACACATATATATGGAATCTAAAAAAGAAAAAAAGGTTCTGAAGAACCTAGGGGCAGAACAGGAATAAAGATGCAGACGTAGAGAATGGACTTGAGGACATGGGGAGGGGGAAGGGTAAGCTGGGTTGAAGTGAGAGAGTGGTATGGACATATATACACTACCAAATGTAAAATGGATAGCTAGTGGGAAGAAGCCACATAGCACAGGGAGATCAGCTCAGTGCTTTGTGACCACCTAGAGGGATGGGATAGGGAGAGTGGGAGGGAGACTCAAGGGGGAGGGGATTGAGATATATGTATACATATAGCTGATTCACTTTGTGGTGCAGCAGAAACTAACACACCATTGTAAAGCAATTATACTCCAATAAAGATGTTAAAAAAAAAAAAGATTGTGTGTATGCTGTTGGCTGTGCATAATGGTAACATCATTTATCACAAGCCGTTTGGACAACATGATTTAGTTTTTCCAATATTCATTTGGATATGTCAAAGTAACCTTTACTTCTTTTTTAAAGACCTGCTTCTTGCCTGCCCAGCACTCTTAAGAGATTGACAACTTGTCACGATGTTTATCAGGACAAAATGATGCTATCTTCTTTAAGAGACAATGTCTAGATGCTTCACTTGTAGTTCCAGTTTTCAAGCCCTGGATCTTTTCATGACACTTGGTTCCATCCAGAAGCATTTTGTTTTTTTAATTAATTAATTAATTAATTTATTTATTTATTTTTGAATCTTATTTTTTTTTATACAGCAGATTCTTATTAGTCATCCAGTTTATACACATCAGTGTATACATGTCAATCTTAATCGCTCAATTCATCACACCACCACCCCCACCACCCAGCCGCTTTCCCCCCTTGGTGTCCATACGTTTGTTCTCTACATCTGTGTCTCAATTTCTGCCCAGCAAACTGGTTCATCTGTACCATTTTTCTAGGTTCCACATATATGTGTTAATATACGATATTTGTTTTTCTCTTTCTGACTTTCTTCACTCTGTAGGACAGTCTCCAGATCCATCCACGTCTCCACAAATGACCCAATATCGTTCCTTTTTATGGCTGAGTAATATTCCATTGTATATATGTGCCACATCTTCTTTATCCATTCATCTGTCGATGCGCATTTAGGTTGCTTCCATGACCTGGCTATTGTAAACAGTGCTGCAATGAACATTGGGGTGCATGTGTCTTTTTGAATTATGGTTTTCTCTGGGTATATGCCCAGTAGTGGGATTGGTGGATCATACGGTAATTCTATTTTTATTTTTTTAAGGGACCTCCATACTGTTCTCCATAGTGACTGTATCAATTTACATTCCCACCAACAATGCAAGAGGGTTCCCTTTTCTCCACACTCTCTCCTGCATTTGTTGTTTGTAGATTTTCTGATGATGCCCATTCTAACTGGTGTGAGGTGATACCTCTTTGTAGTTTTGATTTGCATTTCTTTAATAATTAGTGATGTTGAGCAGCTTTTCATGTGCTTCTTGGCCATCTGTACGTCTTCTTTGGAGAAATGTCTATTTAGGTCTTCTGCCCATTTTTGGATGGGGTTGTTTGTTGTTTTAATATTGAGCTGCATGAGCTGTTTATATATTTTGAAAATTAATCCTTTGTCCGTTGATTCGTTTGCAAATATTTTCTACCATTCTGAGGGTTGTCTTTTCGTCTTGTTTATGGTTTCCTTTGCTGTGCAAAAGAACTGAAGTTTCATTAGGTCCCATTTGTTTATTTTCGTTTTTATTTCTATTACTCTAGGAGGTGGATCAAAAAAGATCTTGCTGTGATTTATGTCAAAGAGTGTTCTTCTTATGTTTTCCTCTAAGAGTTTTATGGTGTCTGGTCTTACATTTAGGTCTCTAATCCATTTTGAGTTTATTTTTGTGTATGGTGTTTGGAAGTGTTCTAATTTCATTCTTTTACATGTAGTGTCCAGTTTTCCCAGCATCACTTATTGAAGAGGCTGTCTTTTCTCCATTGTATATCCTTGCCTTCATTGTCATAGATTAGTTGACCATAGGTGCGTGGGTTTATCTCTGGGCTTTCTAACCTGTTCCATTGATCTATATTTCTGTTTTTGTGCCAATACCATATTGTCTTGATTACTGTAGCTTTGTAGTATAGTCTGAAGTCAGGGAGTCTGATTCCTCCAGCTCCGTTTTTTCCCCTCAAGACTGCTTTGGCTATTTGGGGTCTTTTGTGTCTCCAAACAAATTTTTAAGAGTTTTTGTTCTAGTTCCTTAAAAAAATGCAATTAGTAATTTGATAGGGATTGCATTGAATCTGTAGATTGCTTTGGGTAGTATAGTCATTTACATAATACTGATTCTTCCAATCCAAGAACATGGTATATCTCTCCATCTGTTTGTATCATTTTTAATTTCTTCCATCAGTGCCTTATAGTTTTCTGAATACAGGTCTTTTAACTCCCTAGGTAGGTTTATTCCTAGGTATTTTATTATTTTTGTTGCAATGGTAAATGGGAGTGTTTCCTTAATTTCTCTTTCAGATTTTTCTTCATTCGTGTATAGGAAAGCCAGAGATTTCTGTGCATTAATTTTGTATCCTGCAACTTTACCAAATTCATTGATTAGCTCTAGTAGTTTTCTGGTGGCCTCTTTAGGATTCTTTATGTATAGTATCATGTCATCTGCAAACAGTGACAGTTTTACGCCTTCTTTTCCAATTTGTATTCCTTTTATTTCTTTTTCTTCTCTGATTGCCAAGGCTAGGACTTCCAATAGTCCTGCCATGGCTAGGACTATTATATGAATAATAGTGGTGAGAGTGGACATCCTTGTCTTGTTTCTGATCGTAGAGGAAATGCTTTCAGTTTTTCACCATTGAGGATGATGTTTGCTGTGTGTTTGTCATATATGGCCTTTATTATGTTGAGGTAGGTTCCCTCTATGCCCACTTTCTGAGTTTTTATCATAAATGGGTGTTGACTTTTGTCAAAAGCTTTTTCTGCATCTACTGAGATGATCATATGGTTTTCCTCCTTCAATTTGTTAATATGGTTTATAACATTGATTGATTTGTATATACTGAAGAATCCTTGCATTCCTGGGATAAACCCCACTTGACATAATGTATGGTCCTTTTAATGTGTTGTTGGATTCTGTTTGCTACTATTTTGTTGAGGATTTTTGCATCTATAGTCATCGGTGATATTGGTCTGTAATTTTCTTTTTTTGTAGTATCTTTTTCTGGTTTTGGTATCAGGGTGATGGTGGCCTCATAGAATGAGTTTGGGAGTGTTCCTTCCTCTGCAATTTTTTGGAAGAGTTTGAGAAGGATGGGTGTTAGCTCTTCTCTAAATGTTTGATAGAATTCACCTGTGAAGCCATCTGGTCCTGGACTGTTGTTTGCTGGAAGATTTTTAATCACTGTTTCAATTTCATTACTTGTGATTGGTCTGTTCATATTTTCTACTTCTTCTTGGTTCAGTCTTGGAAGGTTATACCTTTCTAAGAATTTGTCCATTTCTTCCAGGTTGTCCATTTTATTGGCATACAGTTGTTTGTAGTAGTCTCTTAGGATGCTTTGTATTTCTGTGGTGTCTGTTGTAACTTCTCCTTTTTCATTTCTAATTTTATTGATTTGAGTCTTCTCCCTCTTTTTCTTGATGAGTCTGGTTAATGGTTTATCAATTTTATTTATCTTCTCAAAGAACCAGCTTTTAGTTTTATTGATCTTTGCTATTGTTTTCTTTGTTTCTATTTCATTTATTTCCGCTCTGATCTTTATGATTTCTTTCATCTGCTAAATTTGGGTTTTGTTTGTTCTTCTTTCTCTAGTTCCTTTAGGTGTAAGGTTAGATTGTTTATTTGAGATTTTTCTTGTTTCTTGAGGTAGCCTTGTATAGCTATAAACTTCCCTCTTAGAACTGCTTTTGCTGCATCCCATAGGTTTTGGGTCGTCGTGTTTTCATTGTCATTTGTCTCTAGGTATTTTTTGATTTTCTCTTTGATTTCTTCAGTGATCTCTTGGCTATTTATTAACATATTGTTTAGCCTCCATGTGTTTGTGTTTTTTACATTTTCCCTGTAATTCATTTCTAATCTCAGAGCATTGTAGTCAGAAAAGATGCTTGATATGATTTCAATTTTCTTAAATTTACTGAGGCTTAATTTGTGACCCAAGATGTGATCTATCCTGGAGAATGTTCCGTGCACACTTGAGAAGAAAGTGTAATCTGCTGTTTTGGGATGGAATGTCCTATAAATATCAATTAAATCTATCTGGTCTATTGTGTCATTTAAAGCTTCTGTTTCCTTATTTATTTTCGTTTTGGATGATCTGTCCTTTGGTGTAAGTGAGGTGTTAAAGTCCCCCACTATTATTGTGTCACAGTCGATTTCCTCTTTTATAGCTGTTAGCAGTTGCCTTATGTATTGAGGTGCTCCTGTGTTGGGTGCATATATATTTATAATTGTTATATCTTGTTCTTGGATTGATCCCTTGATCATTATGTAGTGTCCTTCCTTGTCTCTTGTAACATTCTTTCTTTTAAAGTCTATTTTATCTGATATGAGTATTGCTACTCCAGCTTTCTTTTGATTTCCATTTGCATGTAATATCTTTTTCCATTCCCTTACTTTCAGTATGTATGTGTCCCTAGGTCTGAAGTGGTTCTCTTGTAGGCAACATATATATGGGTCTTGTTTTCTTATCCCTTCAGCAAGCCTGTGTCTTTTGGTTGGAGCATTTAATCCATTCACGTTTAAGGTATTTATTGATATGTATGTTCCTATAACCATTTTCTTAATTGTTTTGGGTTTGTTTTTGTAGGTCCTTTTCTTCTCTTGTGTTTCCCACTTAGAGAAGTTCCTTTAGCATTTGTTGTAGAGCTGGTTTGGTGGTGCTGAATTCTCTTAGTTTTTGCTTGTCTGTAAAGCTTTTGATTTCTCCATCAAATCTAAATGAGATCCTTGACGGGTAGAGTAATCTTGGTTGTAGGTTCTTCCCTTTCATCACTTTATGTATATCATGCCACTCCCTTCTGGCTTGTAGAGTTTCTGCTGAGAAATCAGCTGTTAACCTTATGGGAGTTCCCTTGTATGTTATTTGTCGTTTTTCCCTTGCTGCTTTCAATAATTTTTCTTTGTCTTTAATTTTTACCAGTTTGATTACTATGTGTCTCTGCATGTTTCTCCTTGGGTTTATCCTGTATGGGACTCTCTGCACTTCCTGGACTTGGGTGGTTATTTCCTTTCCCATGATAGGGAAGTTTTCGATTATAGTCTCTTCAATTATTTTCTCTGGTCCTTTCTCTCTCTATTCTTCTGGGACCCCTATAATGCGAATGTTGTTGTGTTTAATGTTGTCCCAGAGGTCTCTTAGGCTGTCTTCATGTCTTTTCATTCTTTTTTCTTTATTCTCTTCCACAGCAGTGAATTCCACCATTCTGTCTTCCAGGTCACTTATCCGTTCTTCTGCCTCAGTTATTCTGCTATTGTTTCCTTCTCGTGTAGTTTTCATTTCAGCTATTTTATTGTTCATCTCTGTTTGTTTGTTCTTTAATTCTTCTAAGTCTTTGTTAAACATTTCTTGCATCTTCTCGTTCTTTGTCTCCATTCTTTTTCCGAGGTCCTGGATCATCTTCACTATCATTATTCTGAATTCTTTTTCTGGAAGGTTGCCTATCTCCACTTCATTTAGTTGTTTTTCTGGGATTTTATCTTGTTCCTCCATCTGGTACATAGCCCTCTGACTTTTCATCTTATCTATCTTTCTGTGAATGTGGTTTTTGTTCCACAGGCTGCAGGATTGTAGTTCTTTTTTCTTCTGCTGTCTGCCCTCTGGTGGATGAGGCTATCTAAGAGGCTTGTGCAAGTTTCCTGATGGGAGGGACTGGTCCCACCCAGAAGTTTTGATCAGGAAAGTAAATAAGGCATGATCATGGAGTCATGTAAATATCCGAGGAAAATGGGAAAAGGTGAACAAGACAGTGATCCAAAGAGTTCTGACTCACAGAACCAGACATTCAGATGGAAAAGTGGATAGGCTTTCACTTCTAAAGGTGTTGAGGGAATGCCACCACCCTCTAATGCCCTGCTGATGCTTTCCTATTGGCCTCAGTGGATGACTGAAAATCTAACAATCATGTGATAACCATGCAGTATAAGTAGCATATGCTACTAAATGCCATTTATCCAAAAGATATCTTACCAGAAACTCATTTCCTCCCAAGCTTAACCAGTAAAGGGAGTCAGGATGGCAGAAATAAAGAAGGAAAGAAACATACACTGAATCCACACTCAACAACTATTAATTCAGTGCTTACTTTTGCAAGCTACTATTCTAGGCATTTCAGATGCAGCAACGAATAAAGCCAAGTGCCTTCCCTCATGGAGCTTTCACTCCAGGATAGTCTATTATGTGCCAGGCACTTTATAAATGTTATATCATTTAATCTCCACCAGACGCCATCATGGTAGATGTCATGGAGATGTTTTACCTTTTATTCATTTTTTGAGTGATTGGCACTTATTTCCCTTTCTTGTGGCAAACATCCTCTGGGGAATTACCTCTCATCCATTGTGTGTAACCTTTCTAAGTCTGTAGACTTAGTGCTCTCCTAGTCAAACCATCATGTTAGGCCAATTGGACTCTCTTTCCAGGAACCTTGAAACTTGATCAGAGTGACTCAAGGAAAAGCAGTGGAGAGCATTCATTATAGCAGTAGTGTCTGAGGAGATTAGAGGGTGTTTCTGCCTCTTGAATACCCCCATGGCAGACCTGCTTCATGCCCAGCTATAATCTAGTTTTACTGTCTTCCCATATATTCTGTGAATTTCTGCAACATCTTTCCAATAAATTCCATTTGTTAAGTTTGCCAATCACTATCTGGTGCTAACAACAAATGAACCCTAACTATCACAGTAGGTATCATCAGCATAATGTTATAGATGAGGAAACTAAGGCTCAGTGGTTAAAAGCATGTCCAAATTCATAGTACTATACAGTGGTGTTAAGTGTGTCTGATCTCAAAGTCAAATTTTTTCCACCGTTACTTTCATGCCTCTTGATGAGGACAGTTTAATGAAGAGCATCCTTTTCATAGCTGGTGATGCACTCATTGCTTCTTTCCAAGAGAATTTGTTAAATGATGGAAACGACATCGAAGCATACAGGACAGGCCTTATCTCATCTTCACAGAAAAATGCAAGGACCCATAAAATGCAAAGGCAAACTGCCTGGAGGCTCCAAGTTCTACCTATTGTCTGAAATAAACAATTCAGGAAGAAATACTGTAGGGGGCTTTTAAAGGGATTTATTAAACTGCTTTCCTTTAATCCTTTGTTTGCATTTTTTTTTTAATGCCTAATATGGTTATGTTCCCTGATTCCTCTGGCAGTTAAAAACAGGCATGCCATGGTTCACAATGACAAGTAACTAAATTCCACAGGAAAATACCTTATGAAGAAAAAAACTGTACATAATTAGCAATGATATGTGTATTTTATGGACCTTGCATCCTTCATATTCAATTTATGCCCATGATTGTTCTTTTATTATTTTGTGTTGGTCACAATGACTTTAGCCTCTAGTGAAGCATGGTACAAGAAACACCATCTGAAAATGCATTGTCTTATTTACTCTAAAGCTATTGCTCTCTATAACGTAAGTTTCTACTCAGTGAGGATTCATTTAAGAAAACTTAGAACCAGATCTGCTCATGTTCCTCCTAACTGGGTAATTTTCCACTATGATTATGTAGCCGATTATATTTCTATCTTTCCTTGGATTGTTAAACACTTAGATGCAACAATGTGCAAAGAACTCACATCTGGCTTCAAACTGTGTCCCCCATCTTTTTAAACTATTCATCTCACCTACTGATTATTCTTTTCCACTATTGACTCAGATTCTCTCATTACCTGTGTGTGTTTTTGTGTTCTATTTTCAGCTTCATTGAAATAAAAATAATATAGAAGAGATAAACAAACAACCAAAAGCAATATGTAGTATTTAGGTCGATTTAATTCACCTGCAGTTTGTTGGGTGCCTACTTCACACTAGATCTTAACCTGTGCCAGTCTATGCCTATACTATATATAGTATCAGTGCTGCAAAGAATTTGACAATCAAAATATTAAAATGTGTAGACTATTCTGGTCTAATCTCTTGGGGAATCGGAGTGGCTTGGGAACTAAAGCATAATATTTAGGTAATTGTGGAAGTTCTTTATATCCCATTGCCAAAGAAACCAGCTTTATGGTAATGTAGGTAAATACTACAAACAGCTTTTCTTTTTTTCTCTAGTTTTAATGAGACATAATTGACAAACATCAGTGTATAACTTTAAGGCATATAGTATGATGGTTTGGTTTCTGTATATTGTGAAATGATTGTCACAATAGGTTCAGCTAACATCCATCATCTCATATAGACATAATAAAAAGAAAAAACAAATTCCCCTTCTGATGAGAACTCTTAGGATTTACTTTCTTAGCAACTTTCCCATATTTAATACAGCAGGGGTAACCATGCTGTACATTACATCCCCAGTACTCATTTATCTTATAACCGGAAATCTGCACCCCCTCCAACGCTTCTGTCAACTCTCTCTCCCCCAACCCTCTGCCTCTGACAACCACTTGTCTGGTCTTTTCTTCTATGAGGTTTGTTTGTTTGCTTAAGTTCTATATATAAGTGAGATTAGTATCTATCTTTCTCTGTCTGACTTATTTCACTTAGCATAATGCCTTCAAGGTCCATCCATGTTGTCACAAATGGTAGGATTTCCTCATTTTTTATGGGTAAATAATATTCCATTATATATATAACAACTTCCTTATCCATTCATCCATCAATGGACACTTAGGTTATTTCCATGTCTTGGCTATTGTAAATAAAGCTGCTATGAACATGGGGGTGCAGGTATCTTTTCAAGGTAATGTTTTTGTTTCCTTTGGATATATTCCCAGAAGTGGAATTGCTGTTATATGGTAGTTCAACTTTTAATTTCTTGAGGAAGCTCCATACTGTTTTCCATAGTGGTTGCAACAATACACACTCCTGCCAATGGTGCACAAGTGTTCCCTTTTCTTCACATCCATGCCAGCGTTTATCTCTTGTCTTTTAGATGATAGCCATTTTAACAGGCATGAGGAGGTATCTCACTGTGGTTTTAATTTGCATTTCCCTAATGACTAGTGATGTTAAGCATATTTTCATGTATCTGTTGGCTTTTGTATATCTTCTTTGGAAAAATGTTTATTCAGGTCCTTTGCTCAGTTTTGTAATTGGGTCATTTGGGGGATTTTTGCTATTGAGTTGTATGAGTTCTTTATATACTTTGGATATTAACCCCCTATCAGATATATAGATTACAAATATTTTTTCTGATTCTGTAGGTTGTCTTTTCACTTTCTGGATGGATTCTTTTGCTGTGCAGAATCTTTTAGTTTGAGATAGTCCCACTTGTTTATTTTTGATTTTGTTCCTTGAGCTTTAGGTGTCATATCCAAAACATCATTACCAAGACCCATGTCAAGGAGTTTTATTCCTATGTTTTCTTCTAGGAGTTTCATGGTTTCAATTCTTCCATTTAAGTCTTTAATCCATTTTGAGTTAATTGTTGTGAGTGATTTAAGATAGGGGTCCTGTTTCATTAATTTACATGTGAGCATCCAATTTTCTCACCACCATTTACTGAAGAGACTCTCTTTTCTCCATGAAGTATTCTTGGCTCCTTTGTCAAATATTAGTTGACCATATATGTTTGGATATATTTCTGAGCTCTCAGTTCTATTCCACTGGCCTATTTGTTTTTATACCAGCACCATACTGTTTTGATTACTATACCTTTATATTATAGCTTGAAATCAGGGAGTGTGATGCTTCTTGCTTTGTTCTTCTTTCTCAGGATTTCTATGGCTATTCAGGGTTTTTTGTGATTCCATATAAATTTCAGGAGTGAAGCAGGTTTTCTTATTGATGTTCTTCTCTTCTTTTCTGACAGAGTTATTGAAATTAGTCATAAGGACTAAGCTCATTTTTTACTACTAAATTTATGTTCAACTACTTTTTGAACTGCAAGAGAGCCCTAGAAAAGATTTTTCTCTTGTCAATGCTTATTTTTTTAAATACAGATAATTCCTTCCAAGTAAGTAGATATGAGAACTACTGGGGGGGGGGGGCGGGTAGTGCCTTTGGAACTAATAGAATTAATTGCTCATCAAACAAACCTTAATTCTAAGATATGAGTTTTTTTTCAGAATTACACCCTAAGATTTGAGCATCCAAAAGCCCTAGACATATCATACCTCATTCAATCAATGTAGCACCATTGTTAAAAGCAATAACTTTAGGAACAGACAGAATTGGTGTCCAGTTACTATTATAATCTTGGAATGTGGCTTTATAGAATCTCTCTAAGCCTCTGTTATTTTTTCTTTGATAAAATGTAAATAGCAATACTAACTTTTCAGGGTTGCTCAGAAAATTAAATACTATAATGAATGTGAATTTCTTATCCCAGTGACCAGTAAATAGGAAGTGCATGCTAAAAGACAGTTAATAGTGGCATCATTTTATGTATGTGTGTGTATGCATGTGTGTACTGAAGATCTAATATGTCAAATACTAAGTATTTGGGGAAACAGAAAAGATAAATAAGGCACAGTCCTATCCCCAAGCAAATAACAGAATTTTGTGGGAGATAAGAAAAACCAAAATGCCAACTGTGGTAAAAACATAAGTTCAAAATTAGTTCTGAAAACAAAGCCAACATCTGAAAGAAATTATTTTAAAAATGGGTTTGAGGTCAGCCTTAGAAATCTAGAGCTAATCAGTCTGAATGGGTACTGAATCTAAATCAGAAGTTCTGAAATTTAAAGTTTACTAAATTTACTCTACACATTTTACCTTTTCTTTTAGCCAAGCATACATTTCTAATTCTTAATAAGCCTATCATTAGAAATTATTCTTTTTGCCTCATATACACAATGTCCAGTTGGAAACTTCTCTGTATATAAAGAGATTTGGGATTTCCTAAATTATCATGTGCTATTTTTAATTTGACACGTGGCTAAGATTCTTCTATAGATCTCCTCTATTCCCTCTAATCAATTCAGAAGAACTTTAGCAAAGTATATATTTGGTGTCACTATGGACATCATACTACATGATACTGCATGATAATCCTGCATGGTTCCTATTTACTAGACATTAACAGTGCACCAGGTAGTATGCTAAGCACTTGGCACATATTAGTGTATTTAATCCTTGCAACAATACTGGAAAATAGCTAGGATCATCCCATTTTCACAAGTGAGGAAACTGAACTTCAGAAAGGGAAGTGATAGAATTTCAAACAAGGTCTTCTTGAACTCAAAGTCCACGCTGTTAACGAATGTTCATGACCTCCTAGCAATAGTTTTACTCCAACTAATTAACAGAATTTCCATATGGCCTCTCTTTCAGTCAGCTGGAGATTTGGACAAAATCTGTTCTAACTAAACACACAGCCTCACAGTGGTCCCTCTGAAGCTAATTCCCAAAACGGGCTCAATTCTCACCCTTCTCTTACATTTAAGTTTAGGCTGAACTATTTATTTATTAGAACAGGAATCATTTTCTTGCACTTTAGTGACAAGCAGAAACATGCTCAATGAGGAACTATCAATTCACCTTTTAAAGTTTTCTTTATTTTTTTCAAGTTCATTCTTCTCACCCCTGACTGATCTCAGTATATTTCTTAGTATTGATTCAAGACATAAAGATCAGAACTTAGAATAAATTCTGAGAATAAAAAATATAAGTAAAGAAAACAGGAAGATGAGCCTTTTAATAAATAGAATATAATAAACCTCTGTGGGTATAATCTTGCATAGCACATACTCAAACCAAGAGAAGGCTATCTCTTTCCTGGGAAAGGTGGACTCTCAGATTATTTCTAGCTGATTTTCTCATTGCCAGATCCAAAACCTGACTCTCCTGCACCTAAAATGTGGCTGGCAAAATATGTGTGAAGCAGTGGGTTGGGAGAGTATGCTAGAAAGGGCCACTTTGTGCATTTGACTGTGCTTTCTCATGCTTTTACATAATGTATTAGGCCTTTCTTTTTTTTTTTAGCAATGGGTTTATAGCTACTTTATTTATTTATTTATTTATTTATTTTGGCTGTGTTGGGTCTTCGTTTCTGTGCGAGGGCTTTCTCTAGTTGCGGCAAGCGGGGGCCACTCTTCATCGCGGTGCGCGGGCCTCTCACCATCGCGGCCCCTCCCGTTGCGGGGCACAGGCTCCAGACGCGCAGGCTCAGTAGTTGTGGCTCACGGGCCCAGTCGCTCCACGGCATGTGGGATCCCCCCAGACCAGGGCTCGAACCCATGTCCCCTGCATCAGCAGGCAGACTCTCAACCACTGCGCCACCAGGGAAGCCCTAGGCCTTTCTTAGTGGAAAAATAGGTGGATGGAAACGACTACATCCAAAATTAGCTGTATGGAGTCCTGGTAATGTAGTAGAGTAATTTTCACTGGGCAGAGCTCAAATCTGTCACTTGCAAGCAACTTATAGGAAGCTTTGGTTGAGACTAGTTTTATATTTCTCTTTGAGAGATAAAAATTATGTTTTATTCTTTTCTATTTTAAAGTATTATTATTATTTTATAATAAATGGTTAAATTGGCCTCATTTATTTATACTTTTCTGTCTCATGCTTAATAAGAAAATTTTCCTTGAGCAAAATTATTCTTCCATAGAAGAAGCTTTATTAACTGCCAAATGCTATATAAATGTGTGCAATTATTATTGTTACAGCCATCATCATTAGCATTTTTGATGACCCTAAACGTTAGCATCTTCTTTTAGAAAGATATTGGCACCTTTTTACATAAATAAATCAGTGTCTCTACAGATACACAAGGTTGACAGCCTTAAATGTCATGAATAGAGAAGCAAGGCAAAGAGAAGATGCATTTCACAGCTCATGATGTCACGATTTTAACTTTACGCAAAGACAAAAATTAATTATTGTTCTTTTTCTAAGATAGGTTGATGCTTTTATTTACCATTTTTATTTTTTATTAGTAAAATGTAATGTATCTGTTGGAGACAATGTGCAGAATTCAGAAAAAAATAAAGGAAGAAAATAAAACTACCAACTACCACCAACACTGTTAATGCTTTGGAATATACCTGGCTAAGTTTGTTTGTTTTTTTTTTTTCACATGAGTACACATCAATAATCCTCCCTTCTCCAAATTTAAATCACATTAGACATGCTGTTTCATAACAGCATACTTTATTTAATACAGTCATGAAAATATTTCATATTATTAAATATTGTACTACAACATGAGCTTTTAATATCTGTAGAACAATTCTTGAAGGTATGCATCACACTGCTTAAAGATTGGCTAAATGTTTGTTTCTAATTTTTACAACTATAAATAATTCTATAGTGAATATCCTTATATGTAAAACATTAACCAAATCTATGTCATTAAAGGACATGCAGTCCATAGCAATCATAGCTTTCTTGGGTTTCCAGTAATAACATAAAGATGGCAAGGGTCAGTCTGCTTTACTGAAATTCACTAGGAACATCTTCAGGATGTCTGCCCTATCCTTGGATAATCAAGTACGACATCTTAGGGCCAACTCAAGGGAGTAAATTTTCTAAATTGCTTATGTCCAGTAACAGTACTTTTCTAGTCCCTCTCTTAATTCAGTTTCCTAGCCTCAGAACACAAACCCTGGTAACAGAAGGAAAATTCAAGCCATGGTTCAGAGAGGCACCAATGAGATAACTCTTGGTATATTTTATAGAGGTCCCATCTGGGGCTCATTCCTCACCTTTAATTCCTTTAGTACGATCCAGTTAACCCTGTAGCAACCTCCTGGCACCAAGTATTTGACCACTTATCAAAACTAGAGAAGTATTAGAAACCAAATAGAGAAAAGATTAGAGATCTTATTTTTAAGTGTCTAAAATAGTTTAAAAGCTAAACCAAGCAATGAAAAGATTCAAGATGAAAAGTGAATGTAGAATGCTATCATGATGATGGCCGCAATCCTAGGAAAGGAAATGTAGGTGTTAATGAAGGTCTTTTCCCTGTCCCAAGCTAAGAGAGCTAAGGTAGTGAAGTACAGATCAAACTGCTGAGCATTATTCCCATAGACCTGGGCAATCAAGTCCCTACTCTGGGGTCCCACACTTTGGAGAGCCTTCATCTGGGCCTCCTTGGCCATGCCTCTGCAGGAACGTCCAAGGGTTAAGATGATGTGTTCCCCCAGAATCTGAGTGCCCACCCTCGCTTTCTGGACCATATTCTGGGTACTTAGGATTAGGAATTCCATGCCAGAATGGCCAAAGTCTCACTTCTAGGGCCTGTGCTTATCCTTTTCCAACAGACCTTACTGTCAACACACATACCCTTAAGGATGAGGGGGGCAAAGAGGTATATTTTTAGGGTGATGAATGGTGTTTGGATATGAGTTCTGGGGTGTCCACCTGGATGTGGGTGAGGCCCTTTATGGGGCAGAAAAATAAGAAAGAAAGGTGCAGATGGGAGCCTCCACATACTATCGGCCCAGGCTCTGCAAACCTTAGGAGGAACTTGCTCCTCTGGCCCCTTAATGGTTGGTACCCAGTATATTTATGTCATGTTCCATTTCAGCATCAGTCTTTTTAAGCCTGGGGATAGTTCTTTAGGGATGAGCCAATTAAAATGTATAGATGTGATATACCTTTCAAAATCAACTTTTATGAAACAAACTGCAAAATTGCAGTGCCCTCCCCCTTTTGGAGCTATAACTAGGGTCCTATAGATGAGATGCGATGTTTTCAAAGGTGCTACAAAATTACCATTGAATTCAACATGGGAAAGGGATGCCTACATTTTAGAAAGTTTCAACAAGCTGTCTTGCAGCCACTTTCGGGACTGACGCTTTATCTCTGTCCCAAGATAATCCCACTGTGTGCCTGCCTTTGACTCCTAGAAACAACCATTCAGTTTGCATTCCTCCCTCTCCAGGCCACTACAGGTCTGTTTCCTGAGGGAGGTGAGGTTATTTCCCCAATAAAGATATGTTCAAGTCTTAACTTCCAGTACCTGTGAATGTGACCTTATTTGGAAATAGGGTTATCGCAGAGGTAATCAAGTTAAGATGAGGTCATACTGGATTTGAGTGGGCTCTAAATCCAATGACTGCTGTCCTTACAAAAAGTGGAGAGAAAACACAGAGACCCAGGGAAGAAGGTCACGTAACTACAGAGGCAGAGATTGGAGTGATGCAGCTACAAGCCAAGGAAGGCCAAGGATTGCCGAAGACCCCCGGAAACCAGGAAGAGGCAAGGAAGGATTCTTCTGTAGAGCTCTCAGAGGGAACGTGGTCCCTTGGTTTCTAGACTTCTAGCCTCCAGAACTCGGAGAGAGTAAGTTTTTGTTGTTTTATGCCACCAAGTTTGTGCCGGTAGCCCTAGGAAATTAACACAGCAGCTACACCATTCTCTTCTCCAACCTCCCGGAATAGCAGGCCTCTGCCCCACCCCTACCTCCACTTTTCAACTCTGCCAAGGGGCACTGACAGGTCTTCTTTTGTTAAAGGTTTTACTACTAATCACTCCAAAGAAATAGGCCAGGATGAGGAGGGGGCCGTCGGGAGAGTGGTATGTGGCCCAGGCAATAAAATTAGAAAACAAAAAAAGAAATGGGAAGCCATTTTCTAAACACCACTCACTGGGCTAAGTGTATGTCTGCTTTAATCCACAAAATCTTCACAACAAAATTTTTAAACCCCTCTATTAAGACAAGAAACCTACATCTCAGAAAGTGTAAGTCACTTACACTTAAACACACTGTCATCCGGCTAAAACAGGAAAAGCCAGGATTCAAACTGAAATCTGACTCCAAAAAGGCTCCAGAGAACTTTCAAGTTGTATTAATTCACAATCAGTATTTGTCTTTTTTTCCTGTACTTTGTTAAAAAGCGTCTGTTCTACCTCAAGATCAGGCATTACTCTCTCTATTCATATATTCTCTTTTTATGACTTAGTTTTATATTAAAATATTATTTATTTATTTTTAGTAAATAAGGAATGTGTGTGGGAAACATTTCTTACATATATTCCTTATTAACAATTCTTGTTACATATACATATACATAAATATGCATGTTGTATGTGTGTGTGTATAAATAAATAAATCTCCCTCCTCCTCACTGACACAAGCACCCAGTTCTCTTGCCCAGACTCAGTCACTGTTATCAGTTTCTTATACATTCTTACTAGAATACTCCACGAATTTACACATTTAAACATATAGATATCATTGCTTTTCTCCCAAATGGCTGCACAGAATAGACCTGGTTCTGCATCTCCTTGAGAGCATTTTGGTCCTAGCCAGTCATAGAAACCTTCTAGTCCTTGTAATGTTCTTCTGTTTCCTAAAATATCACCAAGCATTCCACATCACCTTTCTTTTCTTAGTCTTCCTTCTTTCCTTGATGTCCCTGTCCTACTCAATGTTGTTTTGTTCTATCACATAATTGTTGAAAAAAAAATTTGTTAATCAGAACGTTCAATAAACCATAACTCCTCTCTAGAGCCCCCCAACCCTAACAATACCTTACCATGGTCTAGGTAAACAAAATTCTACTGCTCTAGATGGAAAGGTTTTATGAATTGAGTGTAGGGTTCAGGGACTTTTTGTTTGTCTATTTCTTTGTTTTCTCTTTGTAAAAGATTTGCCCTGATGACACACAAGGCAGATTGCTCTCAAAGGGAGCCCAGATCCATCCTGGAAAAATCTCTTTGTTGTTTTTCCATCTTAAAATAAGCCAATCCACATTGGTACCAATAGAGCAAAAGAGATTTACTTTGTTTAGAGGTTCAGGAGCATAAAGTTGTTGCTCCATTTGATTTTTTAAAAAACATTTACAGCAATTCACCTGATTCACATTTGTATTTTCTTTTTTTTTTTTTTAACATCTTTATTGGAGTATAATTGCTTTACAATGGTATGTTAGTTTCTGCTGTATAACAAAGTGAATCAGCTATACATATACATATATTCCCATATCTCCTCCCTCTTGCGTCTCCCTCCCATCCTCCCTATCCCACCCCTCTAGGTGGTCACAAACACTGAGCTGATCTCCCTGTGCTATGCAGCTGCTTCCCACTAGCTATCTATTTTAAATTTGGTAGTATATATAAGTCCATGCCACTCTCTCACTTTGTCCCACCTTACCCTTACCCGTTCCCGTGTCCTCAAGTCCATTCTCTACGTCTGTGTCTTTATTCCTGTCCTGCCCCTAGGTTCTTCAGAACTTTTTTTTTCTTTAGATTCCATATATATGTGTTAGCACACAGTATTTGTTTTTCTCTTTCTGACTTACTTCACTCTGTATGACAGACTCTAGGTCCATCCACCTCACTACAAATAACTCAATTTCATTTCTTTTTCTGGCTGAGTAATATTCCATTGTATATATGTACCACAACTTCTTTATCCATTCATCTGTCAATGGACCCTTAGGTTGCTTCCATGTCCTGGCTATTGTAAATAGAGCTGCAATGAACATTGTGGTACATGACTCTTTTTGAATTATGGTTTTCTCAGGGTATATGCCCAGTAGTGGGATTGCTGGGTCGTATGGTAGTTCTATTTTTAGTTTTTTAAGGAACCTCCATACTGTTCTCCATAGTGGCTGTATCAATTTACATTCCCACTAACACTGCAAGAGGGTTCCCTTTTCTCCACACCCTCTCCAGAATTTATTGTTTGTAGATTTTTTGATGATGGCCATTCTGACTGGTGTGAGGTGATACCTTATTGTAGTTTTGATTTGCATTTCTCTAATGATTAGTGATGTTGAATATTCTTTCATGTGTTTGTTGGTGATCTGTATATCTTCTTTGAAGAAATGTCTGTTTAGGTCTTCTGCCCATTTTTGGATTGGTTGTTTGTTTTTTTGACATTGAGTTGCATGAGCTGCTTGTAAATTTTGGTTAATCCTTTGGTTAATCCTTTGTCAGTTGCTTCATTTGCAAATATTTTCTCTTATTCTGAGGGTTGTCTTTTTGTCTTGTTTAAGGTTTCCTTTGCTGTGCAAAAGCTTTTAAGTTTCCATAGGTCCCATTTGTTTATTTTTGTTTTTATTTCCATTTCTCTAGGAGGTGGGTCAAAAAGGATCTTGCTGTGATTTATGACATAGAGTGTTCTGCCTATGTTTTCCTCTTAGAGTTTTATAGTGTCCCATCTTACATTTAGGTCTTTAATCCATTTTGAGTTTATTTTTGTATATGGTGTGTGGGAGTGTTCTAATTTCATTCTTTTACATGTATCTGTACAGTTTTCCCAGCACCACTTATTGAAGAGGTTGTCTTTTCTCCATTGTATATTCTTTCTTCCTTTATCAAAAATAAGGTGACCATATGTGCATGGGTTTATCTCTGCACTTTCTATCCTGTCCCACGGATCTATATTTCTGTTTTTGTGTCAGTACCATACTGTCTTGATTACTCACATTTGCATTTTCAGTATCACATAGGAAGTTCATTTGTTCAACTTTGTCAATATCTTCCAGCCAAAGACCACTGGGAATGCACCTAGAGTTTAGCAAATTGGGTTTATTGCAACTTATTGTAGGGAGGGAGAACACACACCATAGGGGACCATGGGGCCTCTTAGTAAAAGGATTTTTGAAAACACTTACAGATTTAGGCTTGTGGTAGGTGATTTTAGGAAGCATATAAGGAGGGAGGATTTTGCTTTGGACTGTATGCATCAGGAAGCAGGGGTAATTCTATGACTGGGCATCTTAGTAAGTCTTATCTAGAAGGAGGAAGACTAGACTGAGACTTAAAACTATTCAATAAAGAAGGAGCAGCCACTCATATTGGCCAGGATGAGGAAATGTTTGGTCATTTTTGTGGCTTGGACAATGTATGTGTTTTGTCTTTGTGCAGACACATTTACAGAGAGGACTTGTTTTTGTCTTGAATCATAAAGATCACAGAGTGGTTTTGTCTAATGTTGATGTTCTGAGAAATTGTTTCTGTTCAACAGAGGAACCCCAAGCCTAGATGTCTGTGAGTGCCAGGCCAGCTTGTAGTAACATTAAGTCCTAGCTGACAGTGCCAGGCCAGCTCCTGGATATCACAGGCTGCTTATCTCTTTCTCATTCCTCCCCTTCCGACCAAGGGCAGATGAAGTTAAGCTGCAGGACATTCATCCATAATACCCACTTTTCCACCCTGGCCAAGATTTTGCTGAGCAGGAAGCTGTTTAGAGAATGCAGTCTATAGTTGGACTAGGGTTAGTCTCTCCTGCTCCTCCTGTTGTAGGATGAATGGTTGAATCCTCTGATGTGTCAAGGGCTATATTCAGGATACATCAGCCAAGTGCAACACAAGTCAGCTATCAGAAACAAGCCTTGAAACCAGGGCTTAGATTATAAACCTCAAGCAATGAATCCAGCTGGGTATCTTTTAGAGAGCCACATGACTATTTTTTTTCTTAGTTGAATCACAAGCTTATTTATTTGCCTTGTAGTAGATAAGTATAGCAAGAAGTGCTTGTTATAGCATGAATATTCTCTTGGTTAGGTGAGAGCAAATCAAGGAATATGTGGTTGTCCATTAACAACTCTTAATAATGAATTTGGACTTGTTTGTTGACCTCTCAGAGGAGCAGTTGTATGCAAGTGAAATTGTGAAAGAAAGCAAAAGTGATAATGGTAATAGTAACTCTGTACTTACGTAAATGAATCCTCAAAGAAATTCTCTGCTGTATTATTTATCTCCATTGCATAATTATAGAAAGTCAAGCATGAAAAAGAAAACTTCCCCAAGTTCATATCAGCAAAAAAGGAGAAGAAAGAGGACTCAATCGCAGGTCTGTCTGACCCTATAGCCTGAACCCTTAGCAATTAATTACTCTCTATTGTTACCAGACTTCTGGAATCAACTCCAATGATATATTCCTTGAGTCACATGCCTGGGAAACTGCCTTGATAAACCAATCTTCTTTCACTGCCACTCTCTCTACTTGCCTGTCTGTAGCACCAATGCTTTGATAGTTCATGGGGAAAATATCAGAAGTACCATGTAATTGGGCAGTTTAGGGGGAGGGTGGATGAGAAATTGAGAGATACTATGTGGTTACCCTCATTCCATTGATGTCATCTTGCTTCTCCATAGACTGATATAATAAATATCCATTTTGGAGTGATTGCATGTATTGGACAATAACTCAGAAGGTAGATATTTGTCCTTTTTCTACAATAAGTATGGCTATGGAGCTTTTGAATGGTTATTCATTTCACCTACTTTTTAAAATGCTATATTTTAAAGGTTTGTTTTGTTAAAATGTTCCCACTGAAATGTAACAGAGTAAGCTGTCAAACTCCCAACAATGCACCATATCATTTAACTTAGCAAAGTGTGCTGATGGATGACCCCAACTAATTAGAAAGATGACTTGAAGACCATATCCCAGTGACTCAGAAAATTCGCCTCAAGTATTTTTTTCCAAGTTAATTATTGGTTTGGGAATACACATCCTATTTTGAGGACCAAATTCCCCTTTCCTGGAATAAAAACCATAGAAATCTATATCGGTGTTAGATTTTTGTGTCCATGGTTCTGATTAAACTTTTCCATTTATACATATTGCATCCTTACTCATATATATCACATTTGAAATGCAGAGTTGCATAAAAACTCTTGTCTACCTATTTTTTACCTTGAAGCCTAGAACATCACATAATTATTTTTAAAACAATTTAAAGTAGAAAGCTGCTCTATGAATATGTATTCTTCATTTCATGTAATAGGTAGGATACTGAAAAACTGAATGTCAAAAAATAATGTCTAGGAAATTGAATCACACTATGAATATCTTATTGTATTCAAAATTGTTCCATTATAGAGTTGCTTTAAAGCCAAATGCTGTTTTAAAACTTTCTACTTTATCTGTACCTAAAGTTCATATGTTCCTATCTCAAGTTTTCCCAAAGTAGGCAGGCCAATGCTGTTGAACAAATTAAAATTCTGGGGAGAAAAAAAAGTATAGTCTCAATACTGCTTACGTAAATACCAAGTATGGTGCTGCGTAATCTAGAGAAAATGTTATGCAGTGTAGTCATGCAAATGCATCAAAATTCAGGGGTTATTTTTATTCTCTGGAACTTTCTAAGAAATTGATGACATTAAGTGTAAGTTAACAGAAACTTGTGGCCTATTTAGCTGAACATAAAGTTCTAACCAAATCCAGCATGGAGATAATCTTGGCCAAAATATTGTGGGCTCTATGAAGCAATATGTTTATTCTAACTTTATTTTTAAAGTCATGCTCATATCTTGGGAAATGAGATCCAGAAATCAGATCTTGATCCGTTCCAGATTAACTATGGCAAAGAGCTTATTTTGTTTTATATATGATTTCATGCTCAAGATGTATTTAGAAGAGGAGAGATAGAAAAGGAGGAGAAAAAAGAAGGGGAAGGAGAAAGAAAAATAAAAGGAGAAGAAAGAGGTCCAGGAGAAGACAAGGTCAGCTCACACTGATCTAACAGAAAGTGGAATAAAAGACCAAAGAGGAATCAAAATTTGTTCTACATCCAGCAGTTCATGTGATTTCTAAATTTGGCAAACCTGGAATCATGACTTCTCTCTATAGTGAAATCTCTTCACACTCTGAGGCTCCTCACAGAAAACCTTCTGGAAGGTAGGACTATTCATATTTCACTCTCAGATGTTCCTGCAAAATATTCTGCAAATTTAATTAGAGCTTCCTAGTCATGAAGATAGGTACGAGGGACTTTTTAAATGCCACTCGAGAAGATGCTCAGGAGATCACCTTAGTAACTTGTCTGATGTCACCGTTTAGGGGCAGTGCCCATTTTCAAAAGCATGCTTCAAATCCCATCTTCTACAGGACTCACCTCTGATCACCTCAGTCTAAAATCACCCACATTTCTATGCTCCCATAAGCAACCTGTTGTTATTTATTCCAATAAAGTCCCTACTGATTCCTACAAAACACAATTCCTATTTATTCCTGGGTTACTTAAGGATTCAGGTCCTGAAGCCTTATTGTTGGAGTTGAAAATCTGGACCTGTTTCCAACTAGCCATATGGTCTTAACCTATCAGTTATCTGAGATTTCATCAGTTATCTCAACTACAAAATGAAGATAACCCTTATCCTCATGGTTCTTGTATTAGTAAAGGTGTTAAAACATCTAATGCTCTTAGAAGAATGTCTAGCACATGGTAAGAGTAAATGAGTGTTAGCTAGTATTGTTACTACTACTATTATTATTATAATAATTATTATTATTATCTCTGGAACATATCATATACTGCCTTTCAAAATATTTTGACTAATTTTAATCAGGACTATAAGCCCCACAAGTGGCAAGAATCACACCCTATCCTTTGCAGCCATACCCTACCACAGTTCTTTGAGATTTAGAAGTGCTCATCAAATATGTGTGAAACAACTGCAAAACAGACTTGTTTATCACTGAGAACACTAACTCTGTGGATTAAGTTTCTCTTTCATGAATAAGTTATAGGCTCCTGGAAGTCAGGAACTTCATTCATTTTTGCTCATGTAGCACAGGGCTTAGCAATACATACAGTAGACAATACATATTGTGGAGTGAGTTAAATTCATAAACACTAGAACATATGCACCATAGGTGGAAGTAGTCTGTTTTGTTTACCATCATATCCTTATCGATTCACACAGACCTGGGACAAGAAGGTACTCAAGAAATATAGATGAAGAGTACAGTTATTAATGCTCAACGACTTTAAAGATTCCTTCAAGTAAGCTCTGCGAATAGGCAAAAGTCCTGAAAAAGAAATTAGTATCCAAAAGGGACATCACCCAATATCAAGTGAGTCGAACATAGGAAACATGAAACTATATTTGGACAAAAATGACTGACATGACCATGAAACAGAGTTATGAATGGCCTCAAGTAACATTCAGTCCTACTTCTCCTGGGGTGACCTACCCCATCTGCAGGAAACTCCTATGAAGTTGCTCCAAGCAAGTCCCTTTCCCTAGTCCTTTGCATTTGCAAAGCCCAAATACTAATCTATTTCTCTAAAATTATGGCCCATAAATCTAAGGTCTTGGCACAAGTGGAGCAGTAAAGGAAAGATTAATATCCTCATCCTGCTTTTTCTCTTTTTCAAAATGAACACTGGGTTCAGCAGTAACAAATACCAGCCTCTGACTTCCCTTCTGAGATTTCCAAATCCACAGGCTCACAGTTCTCTCAAGCAGAAAATAACTTATTTTCTCTGTGCTGTTATCTGTCTCTTTCATTTTGGTTTGCAACTCCTTGAGTAATACGTTGTATAATTGACCACAGAAGAGAAGGAGGAAGGGAACTGTGTGCAACCAGAAGCTTTGGGGCCAAACTGGACCAGTGATTACAAGGGGATAGTTTCTGGGCAACAGAGTCAGTCCCATGGTCATTTTATAAAGAGTTAAGTTAATTGCCTAGTGGAAAAGAAGCTAGAGTTTATAATCAAAATATTTTGGGGAGGAATAATGAGAACAAAGATACTTCAGCTTTCTCTTACATCTCTCTCTACTTATAATTGCAGTACACCAAGCAATCAGTCAACTTTTTGAGTATGTCAAGTGTGCTGAGCATTGTGCTAGGTATATATCATTTGTTACAGGGAGAGAATGTGTTTAAGACATGGACATGATCACTGCCAGTACCATGATATATGATAGAAACACACATACAAAAACGCACACACACAATTGTCTTCTGGGTTAAAAACAGAGAAAAACAGAAATAAATAACTAGACATTATACCCATGCTGTCATAAATTGTATGACTCTTCCTAGTTATTTATGCTCCCTCTCCCTGTAACAGGATGACATGTCCCTGTCCCATTGGCATCAGGCTTGGCCACGTGACTTGCTTTCACCAATAAAATTGAAACAGGAAGCAATGAATGTCACTATTGTATTTTCTACCATTGTTTTCTTCCAGTGCCACAAGCCCAGATAGGGACTGCTCTTTTGGCCTGGATCCTGGTGTGAAGAGACATAGAGCAGAGCCACAGTTCACATGTAATGTCAGTGAGAAATAAAATCTCTTTTTGGAAGGCAGTGAGATTTGGGACCACTTTGCTACTGCAGCAAAACCTAAACATAAACTGACTACATACATATCTTGAGAGATCAAAATATCTCATACTTTATCATTTTGTTCTAGCTCCTTCCCTACTTCATATATTTTGTAATGTTCTTCTCTTTTTGTTTTGTAAAGTCAAAACCCTTAAGATAGAATTCAAGATTCCACAGAGTATAGACCCTGACTCCTCTTTAGCCTCATCTCCTGCCTTCCATTCCACCCAATACAGCCATACATTGATTGTAGCCATATCTACAATCCTTTCATTTCCCCAAGATTTTTAAACCTTGTACTTGGCTCATGAAATCCCCTCTTGGAATTCTATCCATCCCCATACTCTACTTTCACTTTTCTGCAAGGTCAATTTCTACTTATTTTCAACCCCTTCTTCTTCTCCCGTAAGCCCCTCTGATCCACCTGAATAATTACTCTCTACTTCTTGTCACCAATGTAACATTAGACTTCATTGCAATTACTTTTTGACACTCCTGATACTGGGAGTTCCTTGAGAGCAGACTGCTATGCTTTAGAGATCTTTAGATCTCCAGCACCTAGTAGAGGGTCTGACATATAATAGATATCTGATAAATATTATGGAACTCATGGATAAATAAATCGTTGAATGAGTTAATGGGCTTCTATTTTCCTTTCACACTGGCATGCGATTTTTAAAAATTCTTGATAAATGACTAAGAGGAAGAGAAAAAGTAATTGATTTAAGTGTGTTAACTTTGCTCTGAAATAAAAATGTTATTATCTCCTTACTAGTATCTCCTCTCATAATAAAAGGAGTGTTTATACCCATGTAATAAAAGTTGAAGTACATGCTAGATGGTATCATCTCAACTGGAGATTACTCCTTTAGTCCCTAATTTGGCTTTAATTTCTATATTAATGGTGATATTTACTTGAGTACCTGCAGGATGTTGTCTCAATATTAGAGGTTTCTACCATATTTATTTTTGCATATTTTCCAGTATGACATCATCCTAACCCCATAAGTATGTTCTTCACTTCATCTATGTAAACACTAGAACCCCAGAATAACCTTAGAAGGTTCCATTCGGTACATCTTTCCGTCTTAACGCAGGACATAAACAAATATCCCATGCTTCTCAACCAATTGAAGCTGTATTTCTGGCCAAATCATATTGCTTTTGTCCTTTCCTATTAGAAATACTCAGTGGGGCTTAAAAGCAGAAAACCTGAATTCAAGATCCAACTCAACTATAAACTGGTTATATGACTCAGGTTGTGTCACTTTTCCTTCTTTATTTTCAGTTTTTGCATTTCTGAAATGGGAGTGAAAGAGAGGAGAAAAAATGAAATTTCTTTTACATTATAGCTGTGAGAAACAAATTAGCATAAATTAATTCACTTATAAATTTAGAGGCAAAAGAGAGCCCTGATATTAAGATTTTGAATGAACTGAAACTACCAGAAAAAACCTGAATCTTCCTTAGTACCTAAAAACTGAAATTTACAAAACAGGCTGTAAAATCAGATAGACTTGGGCTGGAATTTCAACTCTATCTTTTTTTGACTGTATGATCTTAGACAGTTGCCTGACCCATCTGGGCTTCAGTTTTTTCATGAATAAAAAGAGGATAAATTGTTTCATCTTCCAGAATGCTTATTCAAATCAAGTGCCTCCATATCTCAGTTTATGGCTTCTTTCTTCTGATTGTTCAAACGAAAATTTTGGAGTCATCTTTAATTTTTTTCTCTCTCTTATTCCACATCTCATAGGTATGAATTTATCATAAATCTTTTTTTTTAACATCTTTATTGGAGTATAATTGCTTTACAATGGTGTGTTAGGTTTTGCTGTATAACAAAGTGAATCAGCTATATGTATACCTATATCCCCATATCCCCTCCGTCTTTTGCCTCCCTCCCACCCTCCCTATCCCACCCCTCTAGGTGGTCACAAAGCACGGAGCTGATCTCCCTGTGTTATGCAGCTGCTTCCCACTAGCTATCTATTTTACATTTGGTAGTGTATATATGTCAATGCTACTCTCTCACTTCGTCCCAGCTTACCCTTCCCCCTCCCCATGTCCTCAAGTCCATTCTCTACATCTGCATCTTTATTCCTGTCCTGCCCCTAGGTTCATCAGAACCATTTTTTTTTTTTAGATTCCCATCATAAATCTTTAATGCAACTATTTCTCATAACCTTCAATAGACCACTTAATACTCACAAAAACCTTATGAATTAATAACAGTGATGATGCTTATGATACTAATGATAAAGTTAATGCTTAGTACTTATCTGTCAGGCACTGTTCTAAAGAATTGGGCTATATAATTCTTTTTTAGTTTTTTAAATTAATTAATTAATTTATTAATTTATTTATTTATAGCCGCGCCAGGCAACATGCCAGATCTCAGTTCCCTGACCGGGGATGGAACCCGTGCCCCCTGCAATGAAAGCATGGAATCTTAACCACTGAACCAGCAGGGAAGTCCCTGGGCTATATCATTTAATCCTTCTAACAACATTGTGAAGTATTTTCATTCACATTTTACAAATGAAGAAACTGAAGGACCAAGAGTTAAGAGTTTTGCCCAAGGTCTTAGAACTAGTAAGAGAAGACCTGGTATTTGAACCCAGGCAATTTGGCTCCACTACTCTTACCCTGGATGCTGCACTATCTTCCAAATAAAAACAAGTCCTTGGAGTCCTAGAGAGAAGAGAAGAACACTGAAACTCAAGCCAAGGCTGCACACTTTCAAAGAAATGTTGCCCATGAAATCAGGAAATACGGGCTTGAGTTCCAGTTTCATTACTTTCTATGTTACCACGTGTATTTTCTGAATCTCTCTGAGATTTAATTTCCTCATTCAGACTTGGAATTTTGGTTTTCATCTAGGATATTTGTTAGGTGCCACTCCAATATCCATTCCCCCTTATTCCTTCCTAGCAGTACCTTGAATTTCTCAGCTACATGTATGGGAAAGGCATTAACTGAACTCTGATCCAGGCATGGCCCTATATCTATAGGAAAGGACCACCCACAAGGAGATGTGACCTTCAGTAGAGAATCACAACAACTATCAACCCTAGTAGGTAGCAAGCTGAGAGAAAAAGTCCCCAACTTCACTTTTTCCTACCCATCAGTTTCCTGCTGAACCCAAGTGGAATCCAGTAGGCAACAGAGATGAAGGCTACAGTCCATGAAGATCAGCCTCCCAGCACAGAGGCACAGAGCAAGATAGAAAAGAATGGGGAGTGGGTCTGAAGGGACAAATGAAAAAGATTCAGCATAATTTAATTGTCAGTATAAAGTCTGAATGCCTCGGAATGCCTAACCTCCATCACAAGAGGGAAAGGTAACAAGAAAAGTCAAGAGACCCCTGGAAAATGAACATCCATACCTCAGGATATTATAAGAAAACACATTTCCTTTCAACTTAATTAATAAAAACTGATTTGTGTTATAATGGCAAAGAGTTCTTTCAGCGTTATTAAATTTTTACTTCTCAGTCTTGGCATTTGCATTCTTAGCCGTCTTCACAGCTTTGAATTTTGCCAGCAGCTCACCTTGGCCAGTCCTTATTCTTGTTTATTGAAAGTCTTTTCCATCTGGACTAAATCACATCTGTCCCAGCAGTTGCTGTTCACATAAAATAGGGGACCAAGCGAAGACTGAACTGATAATAACTCTTCCTTGAAGAAAATACCTGGAGTTTCCATAATTCGTTTTCTTGATAAAAATAAGTCTCTTCAATTTTCCCCCTCACTTCTACTGTCTACAGCTGCCTGCATTTTCAGTCAAGCCACCATGTAATACTTGCTTTCAAACTTACCCTTTAAAGTGTTTTCCCTCTGATACCATCATCACTCTTACTCTAGTTTATCTTATCAATAATTGAAGTGTTTCAAGCTTTTCATCCAGCCAACCCTGTGAATTACCTTTTTTTTTTGGCAAGGGAGGGGGAATTTAAGGTTTGCTTTCATTTGAGTTCCACAGAACAGAAAGAACATTTCTTTCCCTAAATAACTCCTTTGCCACTAAACCGGAAGCAAGAATGGTCCCAAATTTACCCTGGGAGACCTCTATTCTGTCCAACTTGTACACTTCTGAAGATTCACGACAATCTCTGCTGGACAGGAAGGAGTTTACATGGGAAGTCTCTGCACAATGATTCCTTCCAAGTACCTTTAGTGACAAATTGTCTTTAAATTTTAGAAGCTGAAATTTCAAGATCTGATGGGACTTGTCTCAAAAGTATATAAAATTGCAGTCGCTACATGGGGCAACAATTTAATGCCCCCTAAAGAATGGAAAAGATGAAAATAAGGTTGCTATTTGAGAGTTAAACTAAATAATCCGTGCAAAATGCATCAAAGCAGAGTTATGCAGTTATCACAGAGAGGCAAAACTGGCTGTCAAGAGTAAAAGTGCAATGTCTACAGCAACTATAGTAACATGAACAACTAATTAGAAAATTTTTAAATCAATGCACAGTATGTCAGATACTACGTAAAGCACTTGCCATGATTATTTTATTTAATTCTAACAAAGCCCTAAGAGAAAAATGGTATCATGGTTCTCTTGTACTGATGAGAAGACTGAGACTTAGGGCCATTAAATAACTTGCTTGTTCACCCAGGTAGTAAATGAGAGTTGGGACTTGAACCCTTAAAACCACTACAGTCTATATATCCAATCTGAGAGGAAGGACAGAGGATGGAAACTCTGGTAGGCACATACTGGTAGATTTGTGCAAGGTAACACAACCATGAAATAAATACCCATCCCCCCTGGAAGGCACTTGTGGAAATAGACACAGCACCTGTATTGGGCTGAAGTTATTAAACATAGCAATCTCAGAGCTGGCTCCCCGACCCTGATTCCAGGTTTACTAGCGATCCTTAATAACTTAGTTTCTTCTGTAACTTTCCTACCGGAAAATGATGTGTTGCGTCTAATGGCATTTGAATTATTTGCTGCAGCCTGTTATAAGCTATTAGTGTGAGTTTGTTTTATATACCTTCAGAAACAGGACATTAACAAGTTTGAATTTAAGGACCTGTGAAATGAGCATCTATTTTTTTTATATTCCTGGGTCAGGAACCAACTTCCACCACCTCATGACTGAGGAGATATTTCACTCCTCTCCCTCTAAGCATGGATTCTGAATGGAAGTTTCCAAACTTTTGCAGATCCAATCTCCCTAGCCACAGTCAGCATCTGGTCCACAGTGGACCTATCATAATATTTAATCTACCAGCCAAATTGTGAGTCCAGAGATGCACATCTACAGCAAATGGAACATATGCCTAGGACTGTTTAACCTGGGATTAGAGAGAGTGCATTTCGTGTTCTTTCCTAAGATGGTACTGTATGACTTTAGAGCCATGGGCAGCCACCGTCTCCATCCTGTGGGAACAAACCAATCTATAGTAATAAACAAAAGTGTCCATAGAGAAAACTGGAGAGGAAAGAAAGAGAAGATCAATTTATTATGGATGACAGTTGTTTCCTGCCCCTGCTACACTGCTACTCTGCCCTCAGTTAAGCAAGGTTTCTAATTACCCTCCTTTTGGGCCAAAGCTAGTTCACATTTGGTTTCAACCAAAAGAGTGCTGACTAATATGTATGCTAATTTAAAGACCAAACATGGACCAATATAGCCAGGACCACATACAGTTGTATACTCTTAGTCAAGGTGAGGATGGAACTTCCCTGGTGGTCCAGTGGGTAAGACTCCGAGCTCCCAATGCAGGGGGCCCAGGTTTGATCCCTGGTCGGGGAACTAGATCCCGCATGCATTCTGTAACTAAAAAGTCCGCAGGCTGCAGTGAAGATCCTGTGGGCCACAACTAAGACGTGGAGCAGCATAAGTAAGTAAGTAAGTAAGTAAGTAAGTAAGTAAGTAAAGTAAGTAAGTAAGTAAGTAAAGTAAGTAAGTAAGTAAAGTAAGTAAGTAAGTAGAGTAAGTAAGTAAGTAGAGTAAGTAAGTAAGTAAGTAAGTAAGTAAGTAAAGTAAGTAAGTAAGTCATGCAACTTGGTATGAGGCAGTGTCCATCCAGCAGTAGTGATTTTTTAGAAATTTTCATAAATCACCCTAATCACAGGCTAATGTTGGCCCTGAGTGAAGTCAACAAAGTAAGTATCAACTTGCAAGTCCTCTTGGGAGCCAAGTATACAGAGAATACCCAGACCTTACCTGATTTCTTCTAAATTAAATATCCCCATGAGTGTGTGATTGAGAGATGTCAACATCTGAGGATGATGTACCAGACCACTACACACACACATATACAGGCCCACTCCAATCTCAGTAAATCCCAGATGCTGCTTTTTTGTTGCTAAGTGAGCAAATTTAGCCAGTTTTCTTTCTCAATAACCATGAGAAGAAAGCATATTCTAATATGATGAAATTTCTCACAGATGTAGAATGTTTAACAAACATTACAGATTCAGCTGACAATTCCTGGGTTAGATATGATTTTCTTGTAAGTTTCAGGAGTTCACATGTTCACATGTACATGTGAACGCCCAGGCCAAACTCCTCATGCAAGCCACATGATCCATGCAAATGCTCAGTCACTTGGATGTGATATTCAATGTTTCCAAGTCCACAAGCTATACTTATCCTGCTTCCTGGGTATCTTAAGAGTTCCGTTGTGGTCATTGTGGTGAGTAACCCACCCATGTCATAACAGCCTATCACCACCAGCCACCACCCTTAAACTCATCACAACTATCTTTCATATTCTCTTGACTATTATTAGGGAGCATAAAAAGAAAACTGGGCTGTTGGCTTTTCCATTTACCCAGTGAGTCACTTTATCTCTAAGCCATATAGGGAATTGTAGAAAGGATGATAATTTAAACATTGACTGCATTAACAAGCAACCAAATGGGGAAATAGGCCACAATTCTTATTATGCATGTCAGTCAAATCTCTCACCAAACACCATCACTGGAGCTCCTGAAAAAATAGCTGATGATATCCACTTACATTTCCATCCATTTGGATTAATCACTGATGATTTATTCTTTTAGTTAAAAGACCGTGCAACATAATGACTAAGAATACAGGCTTTCTAGTTGGTACATGACCTTGGTAAAGGGATTGAAATTCTCTGGGCCTCAGTTTTCTCACTGGTAAAGTGATGATAATAGTGGTACCTATACTATAGAACTATGGTAAGTATGATAATACATATAGAATGTCAAGAATCATTCCTAACATATGGCAAGGACTCAGTCAGTTTTAGCTCTTATTAGTTTGCACATATTTCATAAATATTTAAGCTTTATCATATGTTGGGTATTATACTAAGAAATGAAGAAGGAAAATATAAAAATGAGTAAGACAGTCCTGCTCACAAGAAGACATATTATTTAGTAGAGTGAGGAAATACATAAACAATTAATTCTAACAAAAAGCAGAATGAATTAAGCATTAAATAGAATGAAAAATCACGTTCTAACATGGTACAAATATTCCAGATGGCTGATTCTAACTGGGTCTTCAAGAAAGCCTTCTCATTAGGACTTCACAGCTTAGGTACATGATAAAGATTAGGTGATGGAGTTAAATGAGATCAAAAGTGGAATAAGAGAGAGAATGAAAACTTCCATAGAAATCCTTAAGTAACTCCCTTCTTACAGATCTTGGCCCATAGTAGGTGCTTTGATTAATCTTTGCTGAAGCAATAAAATACTATATGTCCTTGCTATGGGTCAGTTTATGACACCTGAGTCTGCTCAATCATTCTGTGTTGGATGTTCATAAGTCTGAACCCTCACAGTGAACCTACCAGCAAGAACAGTTAGAAGAAACCCACCCTTGTGATTGTGGTAGCAGCCCTGAGGCTTTTTTTCTCTTGTGCAATAGTTATGTTTCCACACCAAAACAAAACAAAACACCTCCTGGGTAGTAAGACATAGAAAAAGTAAGAAAAGAGAACAACTGTGGAAATTCATACTAATGTATCCTTATCCTCTGGCTTCCTTGCATTTGTCTCCATGACTGTGATGCTCAGAAAATGTTTCCATCATATCAGGGGTGTTGTCACTGGAAGGGAACTCAGAGGGAGTCTAATCTCCTCCCACCCCATCCTCTAATGGCACAGATGAGGAAGTGGTTCTCACCCAAGATTGTAAGACAGGTAGGTGCAGCATGATAAAACAATAATAATAATTTTAAAAAGAGCAGGTAAGGATACAGACAGACAGAATCAAACAAAACGAGTAAGAAGTAGGAGGCCTTCAAGATGATGGATGCAAAACACGAAAACCAGAAACATGCGAGAACTTGGGCCTGGGTACTTGGTATAGAGATAAAATCATGTTTTGGGTTTGAACTGACGGAGGGGTCTAGAGGAAGTGCTCTCTGTTTGTTAAGGTTCAGGCAGTAAAACAGAACTCATGCATGCTAGTTCAGTAGAGGGATTTCAATAGCATGAACCAGTTTAAAAGGTCTAGGACAAACTGAAAGCCAACTAGGAGACACGAGGGAACCCCAAGATTAACAACACCAGAGAGCCACAATGATACCTGGGATGGGAACATAAAGAAAACTATCCAGGAGTGGATATTACCAAAGCCCAGTAGATGAGGCCAAAAAGAGGGGCTTTACAGCAGAATCTGGAACTGCAGAGGAGATAATGCCTGGCAGACATATCACAAGGAGCAAAGGAGTGAAGGAAAGAACATTCTGGTTTCCATCCAGCATGTTGCCATCCAGTCTCTTGCCAGGGCTTCCGCTGTCTGAACCTAGCAGAAAGCCAGCTGGCAAGTAAGTCTTAGAAATAACAGTGGTTGACCTTCCAAAATTCAGAGCAGATCAGGGGACAGGAGAGGAAGGCTTGTGGGAGCAAACAGGCAAACGGCAGGCAGAGTGAATGAGTAACCAGAGAAGTTGAAACCAGAATTCAAAGATGTGGATTTGAATATTGAACCAAGAAGAAAACTCATTCAGAAACTAAAAGTGGTGCGAGTGGTTAAAGATTCCTTCTTTTTCAAAAAATTTTCCCAATGTATTTTACAATAGATACTCAACTGTATCAGCTTTATGAGTTAATTACACAGCAACATCCTTATTTTGATCCAAGAATGGCTAGTAAAAGTAGGATGATCGCCTTAAAGAAGCATAAATGCAAAGCAAGTGGCCCAGAAACTTTTACAGACAGCTTCATGCAGAGATGGTTTTGTGTATTCAAGTCATGATAGTAATAATAGCTACATTAATTGAGTGCATAGTATAGAATGTATACTGTACTGAACACTTTGTATGCACTAGTCCTAAATAGTACTGCAAGGTAGCAGCATAACCACACTTAATTGTGAAAACTGAGGCACAGAAAAGTTAAGTGAACTGTTCAAGGTAAGACAACCAATAAATTGGGAAGTGAGTATTAGAATTCCAGTCCAGCTTAACTCCAAAATCTGTGCTCACGACATTAAACTGCCCTATCTCAGTACATTATAATGAATGATCTCAAATCCATATATTGAAAGAGAGTAGATTTAGAGGCTAACTGCATGGGAGCTGGAGCCAGATGGGTTCAAATCTTAGCTCTGCCACCTAATGACTGTGTTACTTTATAAGATGTATTATTATCCTGCTGCTGCTATAACAAGTCACCAATACAAATATAGGGGCTTAAAACAACAGAATTTTTAAAAATTTTATACTTCTGGAGGCCTAATATGAGAAACGAGTCTCACAGGCTTAAAATCAAGGTGCTGGCATGGATGGTTCCTTCTGGAGGCTCCAGGGAAGGGTTTGTTCCTTGCCTCTTCCAGCTTCTTGTGGCTGCTGGCAAACCTTGGCATTCCTTCGCTTGTAACTGCATCACTCCAACCTCTGTCTCCATCATCACATCTTCTTATAAGGGCACCTGTTATTGGATTTCAGGCCCCCTGACCTCATTTTAATAAATTACATCTGCAACAAGCCTATTTCCAAATAAGGTCATTTTTCTGAGGTTCTCTGTAGACATGAGATTTTTAGGGACATTATTCAACCTAGTAAGGTACTTAATAAATATTTAATTGCATGAATAAATGTATTAGTTCTGATTTTGAATCGACCAAATAGGCCTATTGCTGTAGGCAGTCTAGAAAAAAGAAAGGCAAGAAACCAGAGCGGCTGAGATTCAAGTGTGTGATTCTTAGTGGGAAAAATCTCTTCACATTTGACCTTGGTTAGTGGCAGTCAAGAATGAGCTCAGAATCTCCCCAGAATGAAATGAAGGGTCATGTCTCCCTTGTCTCTCCACACATAAACACAATGATGTGAGAGGTTTAGCTGGAATTAGAAAAGAAATTGTCAGTTTGTACATAGGCTTTAAACTAGACTTTCTGGTCATGAAAACTGCATTAATTAAGGAAATTTACTTTGAGCAAAAAAAGTATATACCAACTCTTGTAGCCCACAGCAATTAAATGAGGACACTGGGAAAGCTTCAAAACAACCATTTACTTCACTTTGGTGGGAGCAACATTATTCTATTGACCCGAACCTTCTGTCTGCACTTACTAAGTCAGAGAGCTAGTTTACAGTATAGATTTCTCAATACAGACTCTCAAAATACATCCTACATAGGTGTGTGCATGACTAGTAATTAGTCATTGCTTTATCCATCTTATGAGCCAAAGTAGGATAGATACCATAGATTAATAAAACATTAGTCAATGCAGAATGGCTAAAAATGGGCTTAATCAAACGTTGGAAGTAGACTGGGGCTGACTCCATATCTGCCAGTCACCTATTATTTCTGTCTCCATGTGTGTGTGGCCTCCATGGAAGATACAGTTAATATTCTGTGCCATAATAAAAAATAATTAAAATCTAGATAATTCTCCACCAGGAAAATAACCATTTACTTTGCTTATTCTCTATGTAAAATTTCAGCTAAAGAGGATTTAAAAAACTCTAGTCAAAACGAATATTAATGGGTATTAAAATTTATTGATCATCAGGGTCCTGGTAGGTACTTTCCTTTCTATTCATGCTTTGTCGTGTATTTTTCTCCACAAACATTCATTTCTATATGCAAGTCAGAAACCAACATCACACATCATCCCCATTGCCATAGCATCTGGCGTATTCCAGTAGCCAAAAATGTCTGCTTCAAAGGAGGGAGTTAAATGTCCCTAATGTGTATAATTGCTCAATATAATCCTCAGTTATCAGAGGTAGAGAGGAATGTCTTCCCGAAATAAATAAGTCATTAGCTTATACTGCACCTTAACTTCACAAATCAGCATCATCCCATAGTTCAGGGTATAGAAAGGGATCGGGCTTGACCTAAAATAATATTCAGCTGGAGGTTAAAGAGGAACAAGAATCGTATCAT
Organism: Balaenoptera musculus; assembly: GCF_009873245.2. Classification (NCBI taxonomy): domain Eukaryota; kingdom Metazoa; phylum Chordata; class Mammalia; order Artiodactyla; family Balaenopteridae; genus Balaenoptera; species Balaenoptera musculus. The sequence goes on from NC_045792.1 coordinate 80,924,958, forward strand.
CTCTTCTGCGTTGCTTCTGCTGCTGAGACTCAATTGCTGAAGGCAGATTGATCTTTCAGAAGCAGCAGGCAGCTTGCTCTGAGTTTTGGGAACCAGTTCCAAACACACACTCCTTCTCTGATTGAATATTACAGTTACGATAGCATCCTCCGGGGCTATGTCAGCAGGCGTTGCAAACTTGACCATTTCAGCTTAGTGATCTCTGATCTATTAATCAGAGAAGCTGGGCTGGAGTTGGGGGTGGCGGGGTAGGGGCAGAGGATGGCAGGCCCCCAGACGTGAACTAAGAGAGAGAGAGAGAGAAGGATTGGATTCTCTCGGGGAAATAATATGGATTTATAGTACAATATATTAGTCCATCCCCTTAATGAAAGAATAATTGGATATAAAGGGGTCTTAAAAAAGTAAACCATATCTATCACAAAAAGTTTTACAAAAAATAAAAACAGTATCTTACCATGTCTTCTTTAGCTTTGCATCCCTAACAACTATCATACCCTCAGAGACACACAAATTACTAACATCAGGGCAAAAGTGCACATAAAAACATTCTCAAAAGTACCTATCAGATGAATGCATGCCTGCATCAAAAGTGCAAAGGAATTTCTCTTTGTGCTTCCAGAAGTGTTAAGGGCACTTGTTTTCAGATCAATTCCTTTTGAAAGATGTTTAGCTATTTAATAAATTGTGCCAATCCTTATTAATTTCTCTCTGTCTCTGCTAAAACCTTAGGCTCTGACTCTTGGATTCTACTAGACAAATGTATCCAGTTTTCACATTATTTTATTATAATAAAAGAGGTTTTCTTTTTCCGAAAACAAAAATGCTCAAATAGCTTTTGCCACAGAACCCTAGGCTGAAGACTTTTGTTGTATCTACTCTACCAAATCCTTCATCATTAGCCTCCTTCTTATGCCGAAAATGATTTGTGCAAAAATGGGCAGCGTTGGAAGAGCCAATACTTTTATGCTTTTGGACGAAGTTTTCCACCAATAAGATGTTTGGGCAATCAGATGATGAATGAAATAATATCAGGGATTTATGTAAAGCTTATCTTCAAGCTGTTCCCTAAGTTAAAATCCCTTGGACTCTGAAGCCATGCAGAGTTCTCCACTTTGAAGTCCCACATAATGATCTACTCTTTAGAACCTTGATAAAAGAGGGCCAACCAATTTCATCAATTCATTTGCCTTGCAGTCAATGGGTGACAATGAGGTAATTTTTAAAATTCCCCAGCAAAATATCTGTCAACTTCTGATGCTCTAATTTCGTGAAAAGACTAATGATGGAGACCCAAAGAGATGGTTGGACATCTAGTTCTCCTCAATCACGTCTTTTTAAAGCTTCTAGTCCTGAACTTAGGTACTGGGATCCAAGAAAACTAGATTCACTTTATCTGTATGACTTGGGCAATGGCCACAGCCATTCAGAAAAATTAAAAATCAGACTTTGCAAATAGCTACTGTTCCAGTTTTAAGGACTATTTTGTCCTTTATATCATTTTCAGTTGTACATTTTAAAGAAAGAAGGAAAGACATCATCTTACCAATTGTCTGTGTACTGGGTTTAATGGCATCCCCCCAAAATTCATGTCGACCCAGAACTTCAAAATGTGACCTTATTTGGAAATAGGGTCTTTGCAGATGGAATTAAGTCGAAGTCATACCTCATTAGAGTGGGCCCCAATCTAATGACTGGTGTCTCTATAAGAAGAGAAAACAGAGACACAGAAACACACACAGAGGAGGCCATGTGATGATGGAGGAAGAGAGTGAAATGATGCATCTAAAGCCATGAAACACCAAGGATTGCCTGCAATCAGCAGAAGCGAGGAACAAGCAAAGAAGGCTCCTCCCCTAGAGCCTTAAGAGAGACCATGACTCTGCCAAAGCCTTGATTTTGGACTTCTAGCCTCCGGGACGGTGAGAGAATATATTTCTGATCTTTTAAGCCACCTAGGGTGTGGTACTTGGTAACAACAGCCTTCAGAAAATGATCTAGCCTGTGTTTATATCTCTACTTTGTAACCCTCTCCATTCAAGTCACACCAGGAATCCAAAGATGGAGCTAATTTCATGGTTTCTCTACTTAAGAAGAATCTGTCCCCAGCAATTTCAGGGGCTCCCTCCTTGCCGTATTTCTTTCCTCTTATTGAAGAATGCATCAAAGGTAGTAATCTCTAGTCTCCTGAGAGATCAAGTCTGGAGGGAATTCTGAAATCGAATCACCATAATAGTACTACTATTTTTCTTATAAGATTATCCTACAAATTATTATTCTCTTAATTAACTCCAAGTCAATAAATTAGAAATATCTGCTGATCTCAGTGATGGTGCCCATCAATGGGTAGTGCCAGGTTCTTCAGCAGCTCAAAGCAGAAGAAATAGGCAGTTTCTCTCCTTAGTGGCAGTTCCCAAAAGTAGTGGCGGGGGTCTTTATCATCATGGTTTACAGCAGCCTCTCCTGAAGGTGGGGTGGTTGCAGTGACAGACAGAATCTAATGACAGTAATTTTTGCTCTTAGCAATGGTGGTAACCGCCAGACATAAGGATTCCTAATGTTGATTTCATTCTGTGATTTTTGTAGGTTCCCCCATGTCCCTTTGGTGTATTTCACTTCCTCAAATAGTGTCTAAGTCTTTTAACAACTAGACATCACAGTGCAACTATCTCTGTATCACTTCCAGAGGCTGCAGGATTTTTGTAGACCACAAGGGTGATAGGAAATCACATTGATGCACATAGAATCATCTGGAAAGCTTTAAAAAAGAGATTTCTACACTCCACCCCAAGAAATCTGTAAAGGGCTTGAGGATTGTGTTATTTTTATGTGGTAGGACAATCCACGGTCCAGTGTTTGAGAGCCTTAGCTCTAATGGCATCCTAGAGGGTTCCACGAAACTAATTTGATATAGGGAAGTGAGTGTCAGTAAGAGCTCACAGGTGCACTTCTCCTAGCTAGCTTCTTAGCCAGCATCCTCTCAGTTTCTTGAACACACCAAACTCCTTTCTCATCAGGGCCTTTGGCACTTCCTTTGTCCTTTCCCTGAAATAGCTTTACCTTTCAGCAACATGTTTCTGCCTCCTTCCCATCATTCGGACCTTAGCTCAAAGGTCCCCTTCTCTGACCAGCCATTGAAGGTAATGCCTCCTTTCCACCGTTATTCTCCCCTTATCCTGTATTACTTTCTTCACATCACTTACCTCTAGCTGAAATTCTCTTATTTCTATATCTCTTTCTTGGATTACTGTCATTTTCCCTCACTGCACTATGCTCATAATGAGGGCATGACCCTGGCCCATCTTGGTCACAGTAGTAGAGCCCGTATACAAAAAGTGGCTGGCACAAAATAGAAATGTAATAAATAAAATGCATATAAAATGAAAGTAACATGTTTTTCACATTTCTTGATATCTAATTAGCAAAAGAACTCAGCTCAACAAAAAACAGTGGCCATGATTCTGGATAACCTCTTAGTTTCCTTTTGTTAAACCTTTAAGGGAAGCCAAAACCTCTGATTCTCTTTTACATACACTAACAACACAAATCACTACAACTCAGAAGTTCCCAGTATAGAGATCCTCTCTTGTTATAGTCTGAATCCAATTATCCAGAATACTTGATAAAAATCCCTCTTTATGCACTCCCCAGCCATCTTATCCAGATTTATACATGTATTAAAACTGTATCCCATAAAACAGGACTAGCTATTGTAAAATTGCCCACAACCAATGTACTAACTAAATTCTATTAGTAACTCTGGGTAATGTTAGCATTAAAATGTCCTGAAAAAATGCACATAACAAGACATTTATTCAAAGGAAGCCCTAAGGCTTTTGTACCCTTTTTTTTTTTTTTTTTCATACTAGAGCCTGGAAGTGTTCATTTCCTGGGGAGTAATTAATAAAGTAAAGAAATGACTCCTTGAAATATGGTCTACCTAGAAACTCAAAAGAAAAGTTCTCTAGCCCTGCCACATTTTAAATTAAATCCAGAATGTCCATGGTGTTTCTAGTAAGGTGATTTACTTTCCTTCCACATGTAGTACAATAAACATGTCTGCTCTGGAGAAAACAATGTTGGTACCTCACATTCAATCCAATTCAGCTCCCCAAAAAGAGGTCAAGTGAGGCTCACCAAACAAATATCAAAATCCTTGAAAAGAACAAACTTCAGTTATAGGTATGATAAGATACAAGCAGTCTGCAAATAGCATATTATAAACATACAAATTTATTATGCTTTTTAGTTCATCTTTCATTATAGAACTACTAACAACGTACTCTTCTTACAGATTCTCTTTGCAAGAAAACGGACTTCTAAAATATGAAATTTATAGCAAGTAAAATTGAAGTCTTCATAAGCCAAGAGAAGAAAATTTACCCATTGTTACTAGAAGGAAGAATTAATATGTATTGTGTAGCTACTACATATCAGCCATTTCACAAGAAGATTTATTTTTGTTATTTTTATTTAGTGCAAACCACCCTTACTGTAGATATTATTAGCTCTGTTTTTAGATGGGTAAATTGAGTCTCAGAGATGTTAGCAAATTATTTAGAGAGAGAGTTTGGAAAGTAGCTATGGCTCCAATGCCCATGCTGTTTTCCTTATCCCATGTTGATTTTCTCTGTGCTAATGCCAACATATATTATTAGAAATTTGAACTTAAATCTGCTGTAAGAACTTCATGAAGACTGTCTTAGTCAGCTCAAGCTGCTACATCAAAATACCATAGACTAGGTTGCTTAAACGATAGACATTTATTTCTCACAGTTCTGGAGGCTGGGAAGTCCAAGATGAAGGTGCCAGCAGGTTCTGTTCTTGGTGAGGGCGCTCTCCCTGGTTTGCAGACAGCAGCCTTCTCCCAATCCCTTGCAATGTTACAGCACTATTTAGCAAGTTTCAAGACTGTTTCTTGACATGATCTCACCCCGATAAAGATTCTGTTTAAGTTAAAGCACTTTCTACCTACTTAATCATTTGATGTATTTTGATCATTCACAATACAAATATTATTCTTTTAGCTCAAATCTCTTTTAATACTTTTTAATGCTCTGGTCACTGCTTATCTTTCTAAAATACTTCAAAAACAATACCAATCCTCCCCTGTGTTTATCACTTTGCTTCCTTCTTCCTTCCAACTAAAGTTGCTTTGGTTTGCTGTTTCTTATTTGAAGTTTGTTTTTTTTTGAATCCACATACCAACCCCATTCCTTCACCTAAGGGATGGTTTGTACTTTTTCTTTTTTTTTAATCCCAAATATGACTTTTTCAGGTCTTTGATTTGTTCCCTTTGCTTCTGCCCTGACTGAAGTAAGCTTCACTCTTTGGAAGCAATGGTCTTTGATCTTGACTGGATCAGCTCCCCCAAACCATTTAATGAGATGTTGGATTTTAGATGGAAATAGAAAGAATAAAAAGCCAATGACTTAAAGGAAAAATGAGAGAGTCAGAAAAAGGTTGCTTTATCCCTAGTATAGTCATCAATTAATATTTATTCAGTACCCTCTGGGTCATGAGATGGAACTAGATAAAGTAAAACTTTGATGATGAGCTAACTGAATAATTAGAAATCTGTTAAATTTTACCTTTAGAATCATAGATAGCTAGAAGCAGAGGAACTTTAGAGATAATGTACTGCCACCCTGCCATAAAATGACCAGAGAGGCTAAATGACTGGCCTAGGATCATAGGTAGTTAATGCCAGAACGGCCACGTGAGCTTAAATGTTTTCCAAAAGCATTGTGATCTGGGTGAATTCTAAGAAACTTTTACAAAATGAACAGGTAGTCAGAACAAGTTTGTAGGTGACAAAGGTAAGCTCAAAGATTTGTGAAATAGTTAGGAAGTCCAGGGAAGAAAGATCATCATCCCCATTTTATATTTTACTGGTTAAAATATGGATTCAAATCTCTGCTTCACTTACTAGGTGAATTATTTGTGACCTTGGGTAGATTACTTAGCCTATGTCTCAATATCCTTAGTATAAAATAGATTTGATAACAATAATGTCAAAAAAAGAGTAATGATTAAGATAATATACATATGTTGGTTAGGGATTACATTTGGCTGCCCATACACAAAACACAATTATAAAACTTTAACCAAATAGAAGATTTTTTTTCCCATAAATTAAAAGTCTAGAGATAGTTATTCCAGGGTTGGTACAGAGGATCCACAATGCCCCAGGATCCTTCTATCTTCTTGTTCCATCATCCCTTATATGAGGCTTGCATCCTCATGGCTGCCTGATGAAAGCCAGAGGGCTGCTCTCCGCCAGGCTCATATCCGCATGGCAGACAGAAAACAAAGAGGAGGTAACAAAGGAGTAGCAGAATTTTCCCAGAAATCCATAGCAGACCTCTTAATCTAAACCTGTTGACAGAATTTTGTTACATGGCTGTTCCTAGTTTCAAGAGAGGCTAAGAAATGTAGCTTTTAAACTAGGCACATAATTTAGGATTCTGTTTACACAGAAAAATAGAATAGGAAAGACAATTGACCATGTCTGCTCCAACAGTTAAAGTATTTAGTGCAATACTTGGCATATAGTAAGTGCTTAAGAAATGTGAGATATGATTAGCATTCTTATCATTAAAAAAGAAACCGAGGCTCCAGGTTAAATAGGAGTGCCTACCATCTCCCAGCACTGTGATGAAGAGTTCTGCTTATGTTATTTTATTCAGTAGTCACCACAACCTTATGAAGTTAATTTTGTTTGGCATAACAATAATATTTGGACATAAAGAACATTAGCACTTAGAGAAAAGTGAAAGATCTTGTCTAAGGTCTGACAGCTAGGGAATAATTGAGCTGAGATTGAAACGCAAGTTCATTTGACTCTAGAGATCCACTCTCTATCCATTCTGCCACTCTGTGACACCATCTTTTTTTTTTTTTTTTTTTGGTCAAGAAGAGTAACACCACAGGCATTGTACTATTTCCTCATGTGATCTTTTTGGGGCTTGACTCAACTATATTCGTCATCTTCAGTCTGGGCCATTTTAAGCTGTGAAATGTGAGTATAAGTTATTGGAAAGGTACTTGAGGGCAATGTGAGATAGAAAGCACAGGCAGCAGATCCACAACAACATTCCTAACAGACATCTGACTCATTTGGAGCCTGCTCCACAGCACACGTGGCCCCCGCACACTCGGTACCTTAGAACTGAACAATGCACTCCCACACCTCATTCCTGAGATGATGTGTGGGGTTCTTACTGCCAATAGAAGATCAATAGCACTGCACAATGAGTCACGTGGTGGACTTGTTGCCACATCTATCCCACAGAACTCTGAGTGCTTCTGGGTTTCTGGAAGACCTTTACAAGGTAGAATTTCTCACTTCCTTCCCAGACAGGATGAGTACTTAGCTGCACATCTTTAACCTCCCTGAAACTTCTTCAGAAGGTTTTCAACATTGAACAGGTGGGAACCATGCTCCAACACTTTATGATAATTTATTGCTGACTATTACATAAAAAGGTTTCAGACTAAGTTAAATCAATACCCTCACCGTCACCATTTGCAAAGTACCTGAATAATATGCCAGCTGACACATGATTCAAGGGGCTTAATAATATGGAGAAGTGTGAGAATACTCCCCAGTAGTCTACAGATGTGGATAAATATAAAAATTAGTGGTTTGAAGAGATTGGGGGAAAAAGGATTGAACGAAAAGACCAGAATACAGATCAGATGTAAGGAAGATCTTTTATAGGCTTCTTGCTTTGGAGCTGGTGGAAAAGTTGACGTGGGTGATTATCTTAGTAGACTTTTCACTAATATGGGCACTGATATCCCCTACAGCTTCCATGTTCTAGGTGTTGGTACTTTTATGTTTGGAATAACAGAAGCCTCCTCAAAATAGCTGATGTAACAAGGAGGATTTATTATATCTATTATTTATTCAAAAACTACTTATCCAGGCCTCCAATGTGAAAATCTTATTCTACAGTGTTGGAAAAAGAGTGGTGAACCAAATGGATGAGGTATTTGTTGTCACATGATATACTCTAGTAGGGGAAACTGATAATAAAATAAAAAGTCAAACATGTAAAGCTCATTAGCACCCATTTATGGTGTTAAATGCTATGAAAAAAATAAAGCAGAGTGACCTGGGGTAAACAGCATGACAACTGAAACTCTTAAGGGAAGGTTTCTACTAGGAGATGACATTCAAGCTGAGACCAAAATGACAAGAGAAGTCAGCTATCTTAAGACCTGGAAAAGAGTATCCATGAACTCAAGAGTAGAAGTATAGAATCCAGAACCAGGAACTGAAAAGTCATCAGAGACTGAAAAGCCTTCAAGAACTAAAATAACCGTTCTCTTAAGGGCCTGTCACTGCTTCTCTCTGTGTCATCCTGAATTTACTCTCCATCAACAAGCTTCATCAGCACTGCTTGACAAAGCTTCATCCAGATAATTTCACAAATCCAAATTCCAAGAATAATCCATTTGGTCTAGCATGGGCCAGCTGACTGCCTTTGATTCAATCTGTGACCAGTTGGGCAGATTCCCAGCCTCTGTTTTTTTGTGAAGCAGGGTGACAAGAGGACAAAGTTGGTTCTCTAAAATGGGGGTATGGAGCTTAATAAAGTGGATTTGCTGAGAATATTCTATTCTTTAAATCTCCAATGGTTCATCTAATTATTCACTCATTCACTCATTTACCCAAATTAATATATGATTAAAGAGTCAACTAACTATATACCTATTACTCCATATCTGGATATAGAGAATGGAGTGAGGAGAGGAACCATATATAATCGGGAGACAAATATGGAAGAATAGGGTCTGTTAGGAAAGATAAGTCATATAAAGGAATATCTATAATATAGAGATAAAAGTATCATAAGAGGCACACAAATAGAGAACTAAGGTATTCTAGCACAGACAGAAAGATACATACTTTTTTCCATAAATTATATATTTGGTCCCCTGTCTCAGAGTGATGATGAAACTAAAGTTCCAAGCCATTGGCAGGACTGAATCTATCACTGCCTTTCTACGACATCCTGCAAAGTTAATTTCCATCGGAAACATGAGCATAGCAGGTAAAGTGAAGGGTTCTATCAGGAAAAGTATTGGAAGGCCAGAAGGCTAAGTGCTGTATCAATAATAAATGTATGTGAATACTTTATGGGTTGTGATTAAACCAGGCTTTCCGAAGAGTCAATAATAGGGCAGCCTCTTCAGAAAGACAATTATCTTTGCCAGGACACAACTGTGCTCGTAAGAATGGAGCTGAGGTTTTCTTGGAGGGTTATACTGGTACAGCATTTTATACTTCCTCAATCACATTTCACGATCAAAATTTGAGTCTAAAAATTAGCAACTGCATTAAAAATTTTGGAATCAAAACTTTGTTGCTCTGGAGCATGGACATAAAGTTTCTTGGCCCCATTTCTAGGAGAAAATATATCTAAGCTGATGTTTAAGAGTCTACAATATGAGGAATTGTCAGTCACTCTATATAGATGTAATAGGATGTGAAATGTAATTTTTTTCTGTTCTTTTAAACTTCTACAGAGGCCTCAACAGTTGAAGACAATACTATAGGCAGCAGGCCACATAAATCGGGTTATGTTAAAAGATGTGCTACTGGCTATTCAATCCTTAGTTCATCAAGCACCTTGGGGTTGAATGTTGAACGTGTGGATGGAGAAGACTACTTGGAACAGTTTTTCTACCATGCTGGGTGTAAATGCTCTCAACCACCAATCATTACCCTCAATATGGGAAGAGTATTTCTCTTCATCTAAAGCTAAATGAGGACAGTGTTAAGAAAAACATTCAAGACCTTGGCTGTGGTTCAGGTGTCCTGTAGTGGAGAGTAAGGAGAAGACAGAGACTAAGGAGAGACTTGTGCGTGACCATACGGAAGAGACTTCATTTTCAAGCTGCATCTGCTGTTGGAAAGGCTCCTATAAGGAGAAACCTTGAAGAGCCCAAAAAGGGCCCAATAAGAAAAGCTCCCAGCTTTGGCAGTACTGAACACAGACATCAACAAAACCAGACTATGCCTTCTTAAGACTCCTTGCCCCAACCCAGCAATGCTTGACTTTGAAGGAATCCCCCAATAGTAGCAAATAAATGGGGAAAATGAAGAAAGAAAGAAGGCAGAATCAACCAAATTCCCCTTCCCTTTAGTGGATAAGTGCAAGCTGGGGGAAGTGATACACTTAAAATTGAGGAAGAGTTTTTGTTAGAATGGGCTTGACAGTTTCACTATCTGAAAATGACCAGAAGAGTTATGAGCTATGCCTGAGACTTCATTCAGGGAGGCAGTATGCTGTGGTTTTAAAATGTATCCACAAATTCTTTGATACTCCTACCTTCAAGTAGTTGAGTTTAATTCCCCTCCTTTTGGATGTGAGCTATACTTAGTGACTCCCTTTTAAAAATAGAATATGGTGGAAGTAATGGTGTATGAATAGGTCATAAAGGGTAGGGCAGCTTCTTCCTTGCTTTCTCTCTTGGATCATTCATTCTAGAGGAGGCCAGCTGTCATGCCATGAGGACACTCATGCAGCCCTTGTCTGGCTTGTACCTATTTGCAATTTTCATATGGAAGCCAAAGCCATTGGAGCTAAGTCAGGACTGGCTTTGTGCACAGTTTCACTTCTGGGGCATCGAAGAGGCTGCAGGATCCCCCATAAGTCTCTAACTCAAGGTTTTATCCCTGATAAGATGAACTGACCCTGGAAGGGAGAGGTGATAAAGATAGTCTTCTTATCTATTAGCAAACTTTTACTGCTTCATATGTGTCGGGTTTGTCCAAATTGGCAATGCTGACATTTTGGACTGGATAATTCTTTGTTGCAGGGGGCCGTCCTGTGCATTGCAGGATGTTTAGCAATATCCCTGGCTTCTAGCCATTAGATGCCAATAGAAACCCCATTCCCAGTTGTGACAACCAAAAGTGTCTCCAGATACCACTAAATGTCTCCTAAGGGCAAAATTTCTCCCAGTTGAAAAGCAGTGCCTTCCTGTGGCAGAAAACCCAGTTCAAACTGATTATAGTGCCAAAGAAGCTTATGGGTTCACATGATGAAAAAGTTTAGGTGTAGAATCTGCCTCAAGAACAGCTGGTTCCAGGGTCTCAAATGACATCACTTAGACTCTGTCTCTCTCCCTCTTCCTGAAACCTTCAGTATTACGTTCCTTTTCATGCAGGCCCTTGCTATAAGATTATTGTCAAAAATTTTAAATTGCATCCTTCACTTCTGAGATGAATAAAAAAATTTTTCTCTATTTATAAATAGTTCAAATTTAAGTGTGACCCTCATTATTCTTAATTGAGTCTTAGGCTCATCCCTAAACCAACCATTGTAATAATTACGTGACATATACTGGGGTCTGGGTTATGAGCCCAGCCCTAAATTGGCGTGAGGTCAACCTTAACCAGTCCCATGTATTGAAAATAAGGGTGGAATGTTTTCCCTAAAGCAAAGTTGGATCTGTTACAACCAAAGGACTCTGGTGGGAGGTGAACGCTTGGATGCACAAACTAAGGTTGACTCTTCAGGTGACCTTTCCCCAGGATGCATTTGGCTTGCATCCCTTTCATGGTGAAAAAAGTAGGCAAATCTGGCCTCCCAAGTTTCACCCTGACCCCAGGCTCCCTCATTAAGAAGCATTAGTCACAAAGCCTTGGAGAATCAATAACACTGAGGAATTGAGACAGCACATAATTCATCCCCTTGGAAACTTTTCAAAAATATCACCTCACTGTTGCAGAGGAGCATTTCTTTGCCTACTATAAATTAGAAAAAATAGAAGAAAAAAAGACAGAGGAAAAAATCTGAGCTGCCTGACAATCACCTTCACCGTGCAACACTCACCCTGCAATCACACCCACACCCCCGTGCCAGCACTCTAGCAACCACGGGCATGCGGGCTCACAGCACCCTCACACACCCTCTCACACACCCACCGCCTCAGAGCCAGCCCACCGGGCTGACAATCACACTGGCAGCTCAGCACAACCAAAGCCTCCTTTCCCCACACACCATCATTTCCTAGGTTACCAGATCCCCAAGCCCAGTGGGGCTGCAGAGAAGGGAAGGAAGTGCCCCAGAGACAGGCAGCAAACCTAGCTGCACAGAAAACCTGGACTATGTAGGGAAAGAAATCCTTCCAACAGTCCTTCCCAGAGGGCTGGCTGCAGGTGAGGATCTTGCCGCGGGCAATTCACCCCCAGTCCCCTTTCTGAAGCGTGAGATGCCAGAGGCATTGACCAGATCAGTAACCAGTTTACAACCCCTAACCAAGAGCCATGCTTGCTTGTGCCTGAGTTACAAGACAAAGTAAAGGCAGGCATTACTGGGAGAGATGAGGAGCGTATGAGGGGGAGGAGAATGGAGACCGTGCCAGGAATTCCAAAGAGCAGTCCTCCCCCAGGGAGCTGGGTGCCAGGCTCTGTGGGATGGGCAGGAGACATAAATAGCATTTCTCCTGAATCCCTGTGGGGCTGGTAGTGGGTGGGCAGCTGGAACCCTCTGTGACCCAGTTAGAAGAAAGCTTTCCAAGGGCTGGAGCTGGCCTCGTGTGTAATGAATAGAATAGCAATAAATGATGATATTATTTCCTCAACTGCAAAATGATGATAACAGTATTTAAATTTGCCCTCTGGGTAGTGTTGGGAGGATTAAATGTTGTGAAACATACAGAGTTCATGGAGTAGTGCCTGGCTTATAGTAAAATCTCAATAAATATTTGCTAATAATAACAATCAGAGGCAGCATGGCATAAGTTAGAAAACTAATCCTACCACCTACTTGTCCAATTCAACCTTGAGTATCATCTCTGAGCTTCAGTTTCCTTAGCTGTAAAAAAAACTTATTTCAGGAGTTATTTTATGAGAATGCATCATATAATGTATGTGAAATTTCCTTAGCACAGAATTACCTAGGAATATCATCATCATCGTCACCACTGTCATCCTTCGTACTTTTTTCTTAATAAAACACTATTATATTCATTAGCTCACTCTCCCTCCTTCAATGCTGTGTAGCATGTTGATGAACAGGACGGGCATTACTGTCACTTTCCAGATTAGAAAATTGGGGCGCAGAAATGTTAAATGACTTGTCTATAACCAAACAGTTAGGAGGTGGCATGTGGGATACACGCAGCCTTTGGATTCTTAAAATCATGCTCGCTGTTTTTGCCACAGCACCTCCTAAGCAGAGTGAGTCACCAAGAGATCCATGACAATAATTGCAGCTGTTGTTTATTGAGCATATATTAGGCTACACGTCCTGTTCTAGATACTTCCCAGGCTCTGAAAGGATGAACACAGAAGGATTCTGGGATTTCTTGTCAACCAACCCTTATAGGTGCCCTACAATCTATTTTAGGTGCACATTTCTCCAAATATCACTTATCTGCAAACTGCACGCTTTCTGGCAAGACCCACTCTCCATCTAATCCACATCTGCACCTTCCCATGCACTATTAAAAAGACTCAACTTCTGCATCATCTTCCAGAGTTTTCTTCTTGCCTCCTCCACTCTCCTCCTAGCCTTAAAAAAAGACTCCTTCAACCTCACAGCTAACTGGGTGAGTCATGGGGGAGGAGGCCAGCTTTCTTCATCTCTCCCCGAAACAAGAACCGGTTTTGATTTTGCCACCCCATGTACCAGTGCATTAGCAGAACAGGGAGCTAATCCCAGGAAGACCACAGCAGCAGGAAGACCTGCCCCATCCATGCATCAGACAGGTCCCAAAGCCCTCCAGTGTCTAACATCTCCCTTCCTCTCCAGAGGTAATGTTACACTTTTTGTGCAATCTAGATTATTCTACCTTTCAAAGAGTTCTTCATTTTTCTCGATAAGAACACTGCTCCTTTAAATGGTCTCTTTTGATATTAACGTGGGTGTCAAAATGTGGGTTTGTTTGATGAATGCCCTAACACATAAGCAATTTCTAAAGCAAATGTTAAGAAAGAACATTAAATAGTTGGGAACCAACTTGTTACATAGTTTAATTGTAAAAGGCTGGTGAGAAAGATCTATCCTTAAATCATCAGGTTTGACAAGATAAGGGAAACACAGAGAGGGATTTCAAAGGCACACAAATGATACTATGGTTTGATATTGCTCATCTGTCACAGATATAAAATGAGTCATATTTATCAGAGGCTTTGGGGAGAAATGAGAGGTGGATATCTATCCCTACACCAGAATCAAGCAGTGAAAGATTGTTATTTGCTTAAATGCTATGTTTCACAAATTGGAGAAGTAGTACTCATTTCGAATGGTGTCCATTAGTCTCCTACCTAGTTCAAATTCTCTGACCAGAGTTGATAAGTAAGAATAAACTTTTCAGTGGTCAGAAAAGGATAATTTTTTAAAATGGGTTTCAGAACCAACTCCTAAAATTTCTTTTTTCTGCTTGACTCACACCTTGACCTGGAAATCGCCTCAGCCTCTAAATGAATCCCAAATTTGTGCTGCCTGTTTATATTCCTCATTTAAGGTTAATGTTAATCAGTTAGGAATGTTTCTGACCTCTTAGACTTATGAGAAGTGAAAGTTTATGTATGACCTTGTAGTTCAAGTTCTACCAGAAACCAGCCATTGTGACTATGGGCAAACCATTTTCACTCTCTGGGATACACTCATCTCATTCATAAGCAAAGGCTATTGACTAGACAATTGAAACGTCCACAGGAGCATACAAAGATAATAAACACAGAAAGACTCTTGGGGAAAACTGAGAGTCAGGGTTCTGGGTTTTAGGAGGCAGTCAATTACCAGCTCCAATAACTTTATCAGTAGATAGATAAAGTTTTTACTTCACTCATTCATTCATTCAACAAACACTTCCTGGGAATCTGCTATTTCCCAGGCATTGCTCTAGACAGGTAAATTTAAAAATACAATTTAAACTAGGAATAGTGTTGTGAAAACAATAAAGATCTCACTTGCCAGCAGTAAGGAAGAAATACGAAAAAACACAGGCCAGGCAAGCTCAGGATCTTCCTTCCAAATGTTATCGCCTCCCATTCATGAAATATGAATAGATTCTTGAATAGAGAAAAATAAATGTGTTAATGCCAGTTGCTTCATGATGAAGTAAAGAAATAAAATGAAGAAGATAATCAGTAAACTGAAACTTGAATTGTGCTTAATAAGCCAAAGAGAGGCTGAAGCTGTTCTAGAGCAGGTGCTCACCTCCGCATTAAGCAGGATCCTCAAAGGGAAAACAATTGTCCCCAATGCATAGTACTAGCTGGCTCTAGGCAAGACAAATACAAATATCCCTAGAACATCCCTAATTTATACCCTAAGAGTTTTACATATTAAGTTCAACCAAAGATGGTCTATTTGACCTCAGTTAAAATGATAACTACAGGATATAAAAATATATAAAAAATTTAAAGAACTAAAAAGACAACATAAAGGGTAAGTAAATAATAAAATACTACCAAAATGAGGGTTAGATTTTTTTTTTAAAAGGAGTCAAATGGATTTCTATTTCTAGTTATTCAGATGATGAGCTAGGTTATTCAGACCAACCCTTTGCTGAAATTAAAAGAAAAAATATTATACTGAAATCTCCTTAAAGATATTTTTAAACATTGAAAAGATATAAAAGATTTACAGAGCCAAAATTTAAGCCAACATTTCTCGAATTGCGGTCTACCAATGCCTGCGGGACTAACCCCAAGACCCATTCAGAAGATCTAGAGGTCAAAACTATTTTAATAATAATACCAAAATGTTATTTTCCTTTTTCACTAGGTTGACATTTGTACTGTGGGTACAAAAGGAATGGAGGGGTGGGAGGGGGAGGGATGAGACTGCTGGTAACTTAACCCAAATCAAGGCAATACCGCCAATATACAGCTACTCAGAGTACTGGCATTTAAAAAGCCAGTTTCACTTAAAAATACCCTTAATTGGGTACTAAAACAATTTTATTAAATATTGATCATTGAGTACATCTTTTTAATATTTTGTGATGAAATGGACAGAACACATAAAGCATTTTTGCTGCATACTGAAGTATAATGTTTTCAAGAAGAAAAGTACATGTGTGATTTGAGTTATGAGCTCTACCAGATGCTTTTTTCAGGGATCACCATTTTTACTTGAAAGAACAACTAACAGACATACTATGGTTATTCAGACTTGGGTGTTTTCCAAGAGTTTTCTTGAAAATGAATGAAACAAGCCTGTCATTTTAAGGAACACAGATGACAATATTTCTTGCCAATGATAAAATTTGAGCTTTAAGCAAAGACTAAAATTTTGGAATTCTTACATCTACTACGATGAGCTTGACAGCTTTCCTTTACATAAAGACTTTCCTGATGATATCATTGGTGATACTAACAAACATATTTTTTTCAATTAGTAGACTTCATATTTTTAGAGAAGTTTCAGGTTTAGAGAGAAATTGGCAGATATTATAAAGAGTTTCCATATTCTCCATCTCCCCTACACAGTTTCTCCTGTTATTAACATCTTGCAATTGTGTGGAACATGTGTTACATTGATGAACTGATATTGATACATTACTATTGAATATTAACTAAATTCCATAGCATGTATTACTGTTCACTCTTTGTGTTGTACAGTTCTATGTGTCTGGACAAATCTGTAATGTCATGTATGCACATTTCAGTATCATAGATAATAGTTTCACTGCCCTAAAAATTCTCTGTGCTTCATTTATTCATCCCTCTCCCTCATGCCTTTTTAAAATCATCTCTGTGGCTTTGCCTTTTCCAGAATGTCACATAGTTAGAAATGCATAGTAGGTAGACTTTTTATACTGCCTCCTGTCACTTAGCAATATGCCTTTAAGTTTTCTCCATATCTTTTCATGTCTTGATAGCTTCTTTTTATCATTGGATAATATTCTATTGTTTAGATATATCACAGTTTATATATCCATTCACCTATTGAAGGACATCTTGGTTGCTTCCAATTTTTGGCAATTATGAATAAGGCTGTTGTAAACATTTGTATGCAGGCTTTTGTTTGAGTATACATTTTCAACTCATTTGGGTAAATATCTAGGAGTGTAATCGCTAGATCATATGATAAGACACTGTGTTTCACTTTGTAAGAAACTGTCAAACTCTCCTCCAAAGTGGCTGTACCATTTTTCATTCCCTCCAACAACAAATGAGAGTTACTGTTGCTCTACATCATTGCCAGCAATTGGTGTTGTCAGGTTATTAGATTTTAGTAATTCTAATAGGTACGTGGTGGTATCTCATTGTTTTAATTTGAAATTCCCAAATAACATATGATGTTGAGCATCTTTTAATATGCTTATTTGCCATCTGTTTATCTTCTTTGGTGAGGTGTCTTTCAGATCTTTAGACTATTTTACAATTGTGTTGTTGCTGTTTAATTGTGGAGTTTTAAGAGTTCTGTGTATATTTTGGATATAAGTCCTTTATCAGATATGTGTTCTGCAATATTTTCTCCCAGCCTGTGGTTTGTCTCTTTATTCTTTTAATTGTGTCTTTTACAGAGTAGAAGTTTTATTTTTAAGAAGTCCAACTTATGAATTTTCTTTCAGGAATCGTGCTTTTGGTATTGTATTTAAAACCTCATTGCCAAACAGAGGTAAACTAGATTTTCTCCTATATTATCCTCTAGAAATTTTATAGTTTTGCATTTTACATTTAGGCTTGTGATCTACTTTGAGTTAATTTTTGTAAAGGGTGTAAGATCTGTGTTTAGGTTCCCTTTTTTGCATGTGGAGGTCCAGTTGTTCCAGCACCATTTGATGAAAAGACTGTCCTTTCTGCATTGATTTGCCTTTGCTACTTTTTCAGAGATCATTTATATGGGTCTCTTTCTCGACCTTCCATTCTGTTCCATTGATCTATTTGTTTATTCTTTCACCATAACCACCTGTCTTTATTACTATGGATTTAAAATAAGTCTTGAAGTCAGGTCAAGCCAATTCTCCAATTTTCTTCTTGTTCTTCAGTAATATGTTGGCTATTTGGGACATTTGCCTTTCCAAATACATATAAA
Source organism: Balaenoptera musculus (assembly GCF_009873245.2). NCBI lineage: Eukaryota > Metazoa > Chordata > Mammalia > Artiodactyla > Balaenopteridae > Balaenoptera > Balaenoptera musculus. The sequence continues at coordinate 80,942,975 of NC_045792.1, forward strand.
TTATTCCTTTAGAATAAGTTTGTTGATATCCACAAAATAACTTACTGAGATTTTGATTGAGATTTCATTGAATTTATAGATCAAGTTGGGGAGAATTAACATCTTAATAATCTTCCTATCCGTGAACATGGACTCTCTCTCCATTTATTTAGACCTTTGATTTCTTTCATTAGTTTTCTAGTTTTCCTTATACAGATCCTGTACATATTTTATTAGTTTTATGCTTAAGCATTTCTTCCCTTTTTTGGTGCTAATGAAAATGGTATTGTGTTTTCAACTTCAAATTCCAATTGCTCATTTTTGATGTATAAAAAACCACTGACTTTTGTATAGTAACCTTGTATCCTACAGTCTTACTATAATTGCTTATTGATTCAAGGAGTTTTTGTGGTCTTTTTTCTTTCTTTTTTTTTTTTTGCCATTTCTTGGTATTTTCTACATAAACGATTGTGAACAAAAACAGTTTTATTTCTTCTTTCCCAATCTCTATGCCATTTATTTTCTTTTCTTCTCTCATTGCATAACTTGGTCTAGTCTCCAATTAGTTACAGAGCAGGCTGTAGTGTTGATGAAGAATTGGCTAAAATATATCTTATTCCCAACCAGGAGAGATATAAAACCTTTACTGTGATAGTTAAATCTTTTTTAAGATTCATTTATTTACTTTTGATACAGCTAGCTGGAAAAGTTTGTAGTATATATGCAGCTAAAATGGAACTGAATCTTAAGAAGGAATCCTCTCGGGCTTCCCTGGTGGCGCAGTGGTTGAGAATCTGCCTGCCAATGCAGGGGACACGGGTTCGAGCCCTGGTCTGGGAGGATCCCACATGCCACAGAGCAACTGGGCCCGTGAGCCACAACTACTGAGCCTGTGCGTCTGGAGCCTGTGCTCCGCAACAAGAGAGGCCGCGATAGTGAGAGGCCTGCACACCGCGATGAAGAGTGGCCCCCGCTTGCCGCAACTAGAGAAAGCCCTCGCACAGAAATGAAGACCCAACACAGCCAAAAATAAATATTAAAAAAAAAAGTAAAAAAAAAAGAAGGAATCCTCTCGATATAAGAGGAGGGGAAACCTTCAAGATGGTGGAGGAGTAAGACGTGGAGATCAACTTCCTCCCCACAAATACATTAAAAATACATCTACATGTGGAACAACTCCTACAGAACACCTACTGAACGCTGGCAGAAGACCTCAGACTTCCCCAAAGGCAAGAAACTCCTCACAAACCAGGGTAGGGCAAAAGAGAAACAGAGACAAAAGAATAGGGATGGAACCTGTACTGCTGGGAGGGAGCTGTGAAAGAGGAAAAATTTCCACACACTAGGAAGCTCCTTCACTGGTGGAGACCAGGGGTGGGTGGGGGGGAAGCTTTGGGGCCATGGAGGAGAGTGCAGCGACAGGGGTGAAGAGGGCAAAGTGGAGAGATTCCCGCATAGAGGATCAGTGCTAACCAGCACTCACCAGCCTGAGAGGCTTGTCTGCTCATCTGCTGCGGAGGGAGGGGGCTGGGAGCTGAGGCTCAGGCTTCAGAGGTCAAATTCCAGGGAGAGAACTGGGGTTGGCTGTGTGGTCACAGCCTGAAGGGGGCTGGTGCACCACAGCTAGCCAGGAGGGAGTCCAGGAAAAAGTCTGGACCTGCCTAAGAGGCAAGAGACCATTGTTTTGGGGTGTGAGAGGAGAGGGGATTCAGAGTGCCGCCTAAATGAGCTTCAGAGACAGGCACAAGTCGTGGCTATCAGCTCAGACCCTGGAGACGGGCATGAAATGCTAAAGCTGCTGCTACAGCCAACAAGAGGCCTGTATGCAAGCACAGGTCACTATCCACCCCTCCCCTCCCTGGAGCCTGTTCAGCCAGCCACAGCCAGGGTCCCGTGATCCAGGGACAACTTCCCCAAGAGAACACACTGCGTGCCCTAGGCTGTTGCAATGTCATGTTGGCCTCTGCCACCGCAGGCTCACCCCACATTCCAATTATAACTACTGTACCCCTCCCTCACCCCGGCCTAAATGATCAAGAGCACCCTAATCAGCCGCTGTTTTAACCCCCTTCTGTCTGGGTGGGGAAAAGATGCCTGACAGCAACCTACACGCAGAGGTGGGGCCAAAACCAAAACTGAACCCCAGGAGCTGTGCAAACAAAGAAGCGAAAGGGAAATTTCTCTGTGCAGCCTCAGAAGGAGAGGATTAAATCCCCACAATCAACTTGAGGTACCCTGCATCTGTGGAATAGCTGAATAGACAACAAACCATCCCAAAAATGTGGCGGTGGACTTTGGGAGAAATTGTAGACATGGGGTTTGCTGTCTGCGACTGATTTGTTTCTGATTTTTATGTTTATCTTAGTTTAGTGTTTAGCACTTGTTATCAATGGTGGATTTGTTTATTGGTTTGGTTGCTCTCTTTTTTTTTATTTTAATAATTTTTAAAATTTATTATTATATATATTTTTTCTTCTTTCTTTTTTTCTCCCTTTTCTTCTGAGCCATGTAGCTGACAGGGTCTTGGTGCTCCAGCCTGGTGTCAGGTCTGAGCCTCTGAGGTGGGAGAGCCGAGTTCAGGACATTGGACCACCAGAGACCTTCTGGCCCCATGTAATATCAAACAGTGAGAGCTCTCCCAGAGATCTCCATCTCAATGCTAAGACACAGCTCCACCCCACAGCCAGCAAACTCCAGTACCGGACACCCCATGCCAAACAACTAGCAAGACAAGAGCACAACCCCACCCATTAGCAGAGAGACTGCCTAAAATCATATTAAGTTCACAAACACCCCAAAACACACCACGGGACATGGCCCTGCCCACCAGAAAGACAATATCCAGCTCCACCTACCAGAACACAGGCATCAGTCCCCTCCACCAGGAAGCCTACACAAGGTACTGAATCAACCTCACCTACTGAGGGCAGACACCAAAAACAATGGGAAATATGAACCTAAAGCCTGCAAAAAGGAGACCCCAAACACAGTAAGTTAAGCAAAATGAGAAGACACAGAAATATGCAGCAGATGAAAGACCAAAGTAAAAACCCACAAGACCAAACAAATGAAGAGGGAATATGCAGTCTACCTGAAAAAGAGTGCAGAGTAATGATAGTAAAGATGATCCAAACTCTTGGAAATAGAATGGACAAAATACAAGAAACATTTAACAAGGACCTAGAAGAACTAAAGAGCAAACAAACAATGATGAACAACACAATAAATGAAATTAAAAATATCTGAAAGGAATCAATAGCAGAATAACTGATGCAGAAGAACAGATAAGTGACCTGGAAGATAAAAGAGTGGAAATAACTACTGCAGAGCAGAATAAAGAAAAAAGAATGAAAAGAATTGAGGGCAGTGTCAGAGGCATCTGGGACAACGTTAAATGCACTAACAATTGAATTATAGGGGTCCCAGAGAAGAAGAGAAAAAGATAGGGTCTGAGAAAATACTTGAAGTGATTATAGTTGAAAACTTCCCTAACATGGGAAAGGAAATAGTCAATCAAGTCCAGGAAGCACAGAGAGTCCCATACAGGACAAATCCAAGGAGAAACATGCCAAGACATATTAATCAAACTATCAAAAATTAAAAACAAAGAGAAAATATTAAAAGCAACAAATAACATACAAGGGAATCCCCATAAGGTTAATAGCTGATCTTTCAGCAGAAACTCTGCAAGCCAGAAGGGAGTGGCAGGACATATTTAAAGTGATGAAAGGGAAAAACCTGCAACCAAGATTATTCCACCCAACAAGGATCTCATTCAGATTTGAGGGAGAAATTAAAACCTTTACAAACAAGCAAAAGTTAAGAGAATTCAGCACCACCAAACCAGCTTTACAACGAATGCTAAAGGAACTTCTCTAGGAAGGAAACACAAAAGAAGGAAAAGACCTACAATAACAAACCAAAAACAATTAAGAAAATGGTAACAGGAACATACATATCAATAATTACCTTAAATAAAAATGGATTAAATGCTCCAACCAAAAGACAGAGACTGGCTGAATGGATACAAAAACAAGACCCGTATATACGTTGTCTACAAGAGACCCACTTCAAACCTAGGGACACATACAGATGAAAGTGAGGGGATGGAAAAAGATATTCCATGCAAATGGAAATCAAAAGAAAGCAGGAGTAGCAATTCTCATATCAGAGAAAATTGACTTTAAAATAAAGACTATGACAAGAGACAAAGAAGGACACTACATAATGATCAAGGGATCAATCCATGAAGAAGATGTAACAATTATAAATATTTATGCACACAACATAGGAGCACCTCAATACATAAGGCTAATGCTAACAGCCATAAAAGGGGAAATCGACAGTAACACAATCATAGTAGGAGATTTTTACACCCCACTTTCACCAATGGACAGATCAACCAAAATGAAAATAAATAAGGAAACACAAGCTTTAAATGGCACATTAAACAAGATGGGCTTAATTGATATTTATAGGACATTCCATGTAAAAACAACAGAATGCACTTTCTTCTAAAGTGCTCAGTGGAATATTCTCCAGGAGAGACGATATCTTGGGTCACAAATCAAGCCTGGTAAATTTAAGAATATTGAAATCTTATCAAGTATCTTTTCTGAACCACAATGCTATGAGACCAGATATCAATTACAGGAAAAATAAACTGTAAAAATTACAAACACAAGGAGGCTAAACACTTCGCTACTAAATGACCAAGAGATCACTGAAGAAATCAAAGAGGAAATCAAAAAATACTTAGAAACAAATGACAATGAAAACTCAATGACGCAAAACCTATTGGAAGCAGCAAAAGCAGTTCTAAGAGGGAAGTTTATAGCAATACAACCCAACCACAAGAAACAAGAATCATCTCAAATAAACAACCTAACCTTACACCTAAAGCAATTAGAGAAAGAAGAACAAAAAAACCCAAAGTTAGCAGATGGAAAGAAATCATAAAGATCAAATGAGAAATCAATGAAAAAGAAATGAAGGAAACAATAGCAAAGATCAATAAAACTAAAAACTGGTTCTTTGAGAAGATAAACAAAATTGATAAACCATTAGCCAGACTCATAAAGAAAAAGAGGGAGAAGACCCAAATCAACAAAATCAGAAATGAAAAAGGAGAAGTAACAACTGACACTGCAGAAATACAAAGGATCATGAGAGATTACTACAAGCAACTATATGCCAATAAAATGGACGGCCTGAAGAAATGGAGAAATTCTTAGAAAAGCACAACCTTCAGAGACTGAACCAGGAAGAAATAGAAAATATACACAGACCAATCACAAGCACTGAACTTGAAACTGTGATTAAAAATCTTCCAACAAACCAAAGCCCAGGACCAGATGGCTTCACAGGCGAATTCTATCAAACATTTAGAGAAGAGCTAACACCTATCCTTCTCAAACTCTTCCAAAATATAGCAGAGGTAGCAACACTCCCAAACTCATTCTACGAGGCCACCATCACCCTGATACCAAAACCAGACAAAGATGTCACAGAAAAAGAAAACTAGAGACCAATATCACTGATGAACAGTGATGCAAGAATCCTCAACAAAATACTAGCAAACAGAACCCAAGAGCACATTAAAAGGATCATACACCATGATCAAGTGGGATTTATGCCAGGAATGCAAGGATTCTTCAATATATGCAAATCAATCAATGTGATACACCATATTAACAAATTGAAGGAGAAAAACTCTATGATAATCTCAATAGATGCAGAAAAAGCTTTTGATAAAATTCAACACCGATTTATGATAAAAACTCTCCAGAAAGTAGGCAGAGAGGGAATTTACCTCAACATTATAAAGGCCATATATGACAAACCCACAGCCAACATCACTGTCAATGGTGAAAAACTGAAACCATTTCCTCTAAGATCAGGAACAAGACAAGGGTGCCCACTCTCACCACTATTATTCAACACAGACTTGGAAGTTTTAGCCACAGCAATTAGAGAAGAAAAAGAAATAAAAGGAATCCAAATGAGAAAAGAAGAAGTAAAACTGTCACTGTTTGCAGATGACATGATACTATACATAAAGAATCCTAAAGATGCTACCAGAAAACTACTAGAGCTAATCAATGAATTTGGTAAAGTAGCAAGATACAAAATTAATGCACAGAAATCTCTTGCATTCCTATACACTAATGATGAAAATTCTGAAAGAGAAGTTAAGGAAACTACCATTTACCATTGCAACAAAAAGAATAAAATACCTAGGAATAAACCTTCCTAAGGAGACAGAAGACCTGTATGCAGAAAACTATAAGACACTGATGAAAGAAATTAAAGATGATACAAACAGATGGAGAGATATACCATGTTCTTGGATTGGAAGAATCAACACTGTGAAATTGACTCTACTACTCAAAGCAATCTACAGATTCAATGCAATCCCTGTCAAACTACCAATGGCATTTTTCACAGAACTAGAACAAAAAATTTCACAATTTGTATGGAAACACAAAAGACCCTGAATAGCCAAAGCAATCTTGAGAAAGAAAAACACAGATGGAGGAATCAGGCTCCCTGCCTTCAGACTATATTACAAAGCTACAGTAATCAAGATAGTATGGTACAGGCACAAAAACAGGAATATAGATCAATGGAACAGGATAGAAAGCCCAGAGACAAACCCACACACATATGGTCACCTTATCTTTGATAAAGGAGGCAAGAATATACAATGGAGAAAATACAGCCTCTTCAATATGTGTTGCTGGGAAAACTGGACAGCTACATGTCAAAGAATGAAATTGGAACTTCATAACACCATACACAAAAATAAACTCAAAATGTATTAAAGACCTAAATGTAAGGCCAGACACTATCAAACTCTTAGAGGAAATCATAGGCAGAACAGTCTATGACATAAATCACAGCAAGATCCTTTTTGACCCACCTCCTAGAGAAATGGAAATAAAAACAAAAACCATCAAATGGGGCCTAATGAAACTTAAAAGCTTTTGCACAGCAAAGGAAACCTTAAAGAAGACAAAAAGAGAACCCTCAGGTTGGGAGAAAATATTTGCAAATGAGGCAACTGACAAAGGACTAATCTCCAAAATGTACAAGCAGCTCATGCAGCACAATATCAAAACAACAAACAACCCAATCCAAAAATGGGCAGAAGACGTAAATAGTCATTTCTCCATAGAAGATATACAGATTGCCTACAAACACATGAAAGGATGCTCAACACCAGTAATCATTAGAGAAATGCAAATCAAAACTACAATGAGATATCACCTGACACAGGTCAGAATGGCCATCATCAAAATGTCTACACACAATAAATGCTGGAACCCTCTTGCACTGTTGGGGGGAATGTAAATTGATAGAGCCACTATGGAGAACAGTATGAAGGTTCCTTAAAAAACTGAAAATAAAACTCCCATATGACCCAGCAATCCCACTACTGGGTGTATACCCTGAGCAAACCATAAATCAAAAAGAGTCATGTACCACAATGTTCATTGCAGCACTATTTACAATAGCCAGGACATGGAAGCAACCTAAGTGTCCATCGACAGATGAACGGATAAAGAAGATGTGGCACACGTATACAATGGAATATTACTCAGCCATAAAAAGAAATGAAATTGAGTTATTTGTAGTGAGGTGGATGGACCTAGAGTCTGTCATACAGAGTGAAGTATGTCAGAAAGAGAAAAACAAATACTGTATGCTAACACATATATATGGAATCTAAAAAAAAGTTTCGGTGAACCAAGGGGCAGGACAGGAATAAAGATGCAGATGTAGAGAATGGACTTGAGGACATGGGGATGGGGAAGGGGAAGGGGAAGCTCAGACAAAGTGAGAGAGTAGCACTGAAATATATTCATTACCAAATGTAAAATAGATAACTAGTGGGAAGCAGCTGCATAGCACAGGGAGATCAGCTCGGTGCTTTGTGACCACCTAGAGAGGTGGGATAGGGAGGGTGGGAGGGACACGCAAGAAGAAGGGGATATGGGTGTGTATATATATATATAGCTGATTCACTTTGTCCTACAGCAGAACCTAACACACCATTGTAAAGCAATTATACTCCAATAAAGATGTTAAAAAAAATAGAAGGAATCCTCTCTATTACAGTCACAAACCTAGAACAGGGTTTGTGCTTACCTAAGAGACAATCCCAGGGTCTCCTATATGACCATACCCTTCAGTGACAAAATTGCTGTCACCTTGACATACAACTTAATACAATGTATTGGATTAAACTCAAGAGATGCTTTTATACCAGGATCTAATAAATATGTTTGGCAGCAGGTTTATTTGTATGGGAAGAAATAGCAACTGAAAAGTATCAGCGTCAACTGGCTGACTGTAACTGTATCATGAGATCTCATTTCACAACACCAGAGTTATAACAGCAGGAGGCTAATTCTGCAATCACAATTTAGGCAAAGCTCTGACAATGCAAGCTGCTCAATTCCATGTAAACAAGAATGGAAGCTCCGTGAGGGATTGGAGAAAGGAGGGTAAGGATGGGATAATTATCCTAGTCATTAAAGAGTAAAAAGTATTCTACGCTGAAAATCAGAAGCAGTCATTGAAGTTTTAGTTACAGTTAAAAATAATGATTTCTCCTAAGAAATCCCTCCTCTTCATATTCACAAGCAGCAATGCTGTCCTCTTCCACATTCGTTATTTCTGTTATTATCTTCCAGTTTAACTCAGGAGCATGGGAACTGACATCTGAGAAATCTGGATTAGAAGGCCACTTAAGCTATGTGATCCTGGGCAAGTTACTTAACTTTTCTAATCCTCTGTTTCTTCATTTGCAAAATTAGGAAAATAACTGTATTCACCTCAGATTGTTGAAAAGGCTAAATGAGCTAATACCTGTAAAATATGTAGCGTGGTACCTAGCACATAGTTAAGATCTTTATAATATTATTGTTTATAGTATTACTACTACTAATATCCATGTGGCTTACAAGTCCCACCAGTTTTATTAAAAGCCAAAAAAGCAAAAAGAAGAAAAAAAAAACCACTGTCACATCCTCCCTTCCTCTCTTTCTATCTTATTATAGATCCGGAGTATCCATCACTTGGTCCACTCTGATAGCCTCTCATCTCTGGTCTTTCTCCCTCTGTTTTACTTTACACACAAATACCAAGTTATCTCCCTAAAGCACACTCCGTTTAAAAACCTTAATTGGGGCCACAGTGCCTACAGAAAAGAGTCTAAATCCTTCACTTTGGCACTCAAGGCCTCTGTAATCTGGCCACAACCTCCAGCTCTAAATACTCTATCCCTGCCATGCATTTAAACTCCAGCCAGACTGAACAGAGCAGCCAAGCTCAGCCTTGATTGAGCTTCACAGTCTCCCAGAATGGTCAGGAGGGAATGAAGCCAGTTGGGGAGTGTAAGATGCATCCAGAGGAGGATGCCAAGGTTTAAAACTAGACAAAAGAAGCCAGATCTGTTGTCAAGACCAAGAGCTAAACTGGGGATCAGGAAGGATAGATAAAGCCCGGAAGCTCTGAGGGTGGTAAAAGCAGAGTGGAATCAAAGAACAAGGAAACAAAGACAAGGAGGAGTAGAAGTCAGGGCGTTTTATATGAATAGGGCCAAACCCGCCAAAATGTGCTTTCATTTGGCTTTAGCTCCATGATGTAAAGGGAGGCAGCACAGTTTAAAATGTGACTTAAACAGGACTGGGAAAATAGCACATTGCATAAAAAATTATTACCTGTAAAATTTAGCCATGGGAATGTTCATCACAGCCCATTTTTGTAACATAAAACTAGAAAACATATATATGTAAGTAAAATTACTAAGAGGAATATATTAAATGACTGATACTGGTGGTAATTTTATAATGTATATTCCTACATACTTATACATATATTTGTACATATAAATATGTATGCCCGTACATTTATTTATTTATACATTTATCTTATTTAGATGTACATTTATATATTTATATACATTATTTATATAAGTTAATATGTAATTTGTCTAACATATACATTTATGTATTATATAAAAATATAACATGTGCTTACATATAATATATTATGTATAATTTATACATTTATATGCTACATAAATACGTACTCATATATGTATACATGCATATACATATATATATTTACCAGAAGATACACACTAGAATGTTAACTGTGGTGAAGAGTGGTATGGGATTATAAGCAATTCATTTTCTTCTTCCTTGTACGTAAGTTGAAAATTTTTGTGTATTGAGACAACAACCGGGATAAACCAACTGCTTAAGCCACATAGTTAATCAAAAGAAATTAGTGCTTTACTTCTCTATGAAAATTCCAAATCCACTGATTATATTAACAGGAATCTAAGAAACAGACTCAGTTATACAAAGAACTTTAACTTCTGAACAAATATACTGATTCTTAAGGGAAACAGTAATAAATAAATGTGACAAAATCAAAGACATTATCCCACCTATAAACTCAGATATATACCCTATATGACTATTAACCTTCTTTAGATGGAGGTGCTCAATAAGCTTTAGAGCACTTTTACAGATATAGTTGTATTTGGTTCTCAAGACATTCCTTTACATTCAGATGTGGAAACCTGAACACAGAGAGACTAAGGGCTTTTGTCAATTTCACAAAGCGAAATTTCACAGCAGTGGAGCTAGATAGAATCCAGAGATTCTTATGAATAACATGAGGTCTAATACGCTATATAGAACACTTAATTGCCTGGAGATTTTTGTATTTTTTAAGCTAAATGACATTTTACATGATATATCAAGAATATCTGAATCTTTTTGAAGAGTAATTTAAAAGTTGGAAAGACACTAAATTCTCTGTTATGATTGAACAACATCACTGTCTTCTGACAGATAAAAGGAACCAAACCAAAACAGGGAACAATGGGAAAAATAAATGAAGAAAGTAAGGGAGGGAGAGAGGAAGAAAAGGTGAAGAGAAAGGAGGGAGGGAGGAAGGGAAGGGAAGAAGAAATTAGATTCTTTAAGCAGTAGAGATTCATTTTTAGACAACAGAAGGTATTTTTCTTCTCTCTTTGCACATTTTCTTACAAATAATATAATCCCTCAAATCCACTATTAATATGACATCAGGGACAAATTAAACATATAAACCAAGAAGTCATTAGAATGGATTGATAGGGTTTGGACTCTGGTGAATTGCCACACAAAAGAAAAGCAAGCAAGAAACAAGTCTCTCACATTCCATTAAAAACGATTTATTATTTATTAAAGGATTCTAGATATGGATTAACCTTCTCTCATTTTTTTTTTTTTTTTTTGGCGGGGGTAGGGGTGGTCCCTGCTTTGAATCCAAAAGTGCTCTGATAAATGAAGCAAAAGCTATAGAGTTTCTGGTTAGTTTCACTTCTGTCTCCAGGTACTGGGCTATCATTGTGTTTTATTACTTCTACTGTTTTATTTCTCCTCTCACTAATAATCCTTATTGAATTATAGCAATGCCCATGGTATCTTCCAGAGTTCAGAGAGCTGAGTGTGTTTCCCACTTCTTCTAAAGAATGGAAAATGCTAGGGAAGAAAACCTGAGCTACTGTCTGAAGCCAATTCTTTCAGCCTCATTAAGACCAGACTGAGGCTATCTACACTGTGAAAGGGCCACGTGGGCTCCCTAAAGTGGGTGTTTGGCCCATAAATAAAAACAACAAGCAAAGCTTTCTGGTTTTCTGCTTGATGACTTTCCAGCTTATGATGGTACATGTTTCACCCCTTCTCTTGAGTCCAGTTTACATCTCACCCCCTGACCAACAGGGCCCCCATTGATCTCTCCTGCCTTTGAACTCATGTATTATCTGTTCCATCCATTTGGCACTTGCATTGGTATTTTTTTCTATGAACATTTTTTGCCATCCTATGTGGACTATCAGTGTAATTCATAGCCCACTAGAAGGAAACAAATCTTGTCAAGCAGCTTCCCATACAAGGCTCTGTTTAAGTGGTCCTAGGGATGAGAATCATGACTTTAATTGTCAGGTAAGGTCTATCTATGTCTGTCTATAACCATGTCCAAAGAGATTCTTTAAGTCATGACTTTACAAAGATAACAACAACAAAAAGAATGGCAGCTTATTCAGTAATTCGTGTCTACTGTACATTAGCTATGTAGCAGGCATTGTTGACATAGATATAGAAGACATAGACCCTGCCCTGAAGGATCTCACACTATTGAGAAAAGAATCAAATAAATAAGGATTATAATAGAGGATACAGTAAAAGAGCATTCTGAAACTAGAACTTAGAAGGATTTTACTATATTGTGACTTATAAAAGGCATGCAGAGACGTCCTATTTTAGCATCCTAGAGTCTTTCCTATGAAGAGCTATTGAAAAATAAGCCCTTAACCCAGGAGGGTCTCATCTGGCTGAGTGGTCCTCCCAGTTTTGTTTAATTTCTTGATTTGCCCCACATTGATCTCATCTCATGCTAAGCTACACAGGGGTGTCACTTTCTTATATCAAGGCCATTATTGAATAAAGACAGCAGTGTATTTTATTCTCCATCAAAAATTTCCAAAGTTTAGATTTAAAATACAGAAGCATTTTTCCATTGTATCACACAGCTGGTAAAAGGCTCGACAGCAATTATCAGATTTTCTCTCTGTGTAGTGCTAGATCTTCACATCTCTCCCTGAGCACGTTATGTTCTGAGGGCACCTTGCCCCACTGCCTCTGAATTTCTTATCCTGAAGCTGTCCCAATGGAAGGGACATTGTTTAGTTCTTTGGGTTGGGGGAGTGATGGAGAAGGAATGCTGTTGGGAGAGTGACTTCATTAATGTCCTGGCTATAAAAAATAGCTCTCCCCACTGGATAGAAAAATGAGTACTAAAAGAAATTCCTTTGTAATATTAGTTTACATTGTCCTACCTACCCTCCCCCACTGTAGCCATTTAGGGATATTTTGGCTCCTTAGTGATGGAATGATGGGAAAGCTATATTTTATACTCCTTTCTAACAACCTCACTTTTACTACATCCCTAGCACCTAGTATAATGCATAGTTGGCACTGAATAAATATTTAACAGACTGGTTCTTAATTATTTTTAATAGAAATTTCCATGACAGAGTCTTTAATGCAAGTTTTCATCATACAAAAACCCATTTTTATATCCATCATTGCAAAGTCTAGGCGTGCACTGTCCAATATGGTAGCCACTAAGCCACATGTGACTAGTGAACATTTTTGATGTGGTTCATTCAAGTTGAGATGTGCTATAAAGTGTAAATACATATCATATTTCATAAACTTAGTATGAAGAATGTAAAATATCTCATTAATAATTTTTACGTTGGTTACATATGGTATGTGATATTTTAGGTTAAATAAATCATTAAAATTAACTTTACCTTTTTTACTTTGAAAGAAATGTCATCAGCAGAAAGTTGAAAATTATACATGTGGTTCACATTATATCGCTACTGAACAGCTCTGGTCCAGACAAGATTAGACAACCTTTTTTTAAAAACAAATCCAAGTGAATTGTGCATTTTCACAATAAGGGCCAGAAGAAAATAATCCAGGTTGTGATCCATTTGCAGCAGTGCTCAGTCAATATACCAAAGTGATATAAGATCTGGGGAAACTGTACCATGGTGGAACCTGGGATGAGATGGGAAGAAAGACTTGGAGCTAAGCTTCAGAGTTGCCATGAAGACTTCTTACATCTAGTCTGTCACTGCTTTGGTTGGTATCTTAACAACCTGCCTTGGAGTCCTACAGAAAATTATTGTAGGATACACAGTCCTATTGGTAGTGAGAACTGTTGGGGCTTCCTGCAGTGAAATGGGAGTGGAAACACTGTTGATGATGATCTTAAGTTACAATTACAAGAAGTAAAACCTGTTCATTGAAGCAAAGTTAGAGGTACACCAAGCAGGTTAATACAAATGAAAGCTCTCTGTAGTTTCAGAGCAGATAGAAGATAGTCATCAATCCTGTAAAAGCATTTATGTTTCACTTCCCTTGCATTAATTGTCATATTTTTCATTAAAAATCATCTTTCCCTGTAGAGAATTTTCTTGGGCAAAGAAAAAAGATCCTTTCTTTATTTTAACTTAATAAAATATCTTGATAAATATGATGATTCATTATAATAATGATTTGTTCACTTTACCTTAGAAAAATCTCTGAATTCTCTGGTACTGCTGTGGACCAATCACTTTAAAATCTCTGGTACTGTTTTCTCATTTGTCTAACAAGTATAGCAATGCCTTCTATGTTTACTTTACTTAGCTATCCAATGGGAAGTTACAGTCTTCTAATAAAAAAGGGGGGGAAATATCAGCATGGATATTTGAAAGAACTTGGGGTGAAATTAATGCTGATACGAAAATTGTCACTTTCTGACTTAGGAAAGTTGCCTAACCTCTCTGACCCTTGGTTTCTTCTTTTATAAAATGCAATAATGATATAGATCTTACAAGATCACTCGAGGATTAATTGAGATCATTTATATGATGCTCTTAATACAGAACCTAACACGTAATAAATGCTCAAAACAAAGCAGCTGTTATTTACCTTCCCTGTGCTCAACAATAAAGCTGATATTCTGATATGTGTGTATATATACCTACAGATAATCAATATGTATAAATTAGGTATATAGATAGATTAAATGACTGGGAATGCCCCCAACTCCAATTAACTTCACAGAAGAGACCTGCTTGTGAGTCTCATCTCAATGGCATTTTTTTCCCATTTTTCACTTAAGATTAAATAAGCCCATTGTAAAATATTATAGGTTAAATGGAACTTTGCACAAAATGGTAGATTTGCTTAAGTGAACTTAAAAGTAGGAGGCATGAAGGTAGGTGAATATAAGAAGATTCCAAGGAAAATGTTCAAATTCTTTTGCTGGATTTTAGATAATGCCCTGGAGGAAAAAAAATCTTCACGTGATTAAGACTTTTAAGAAAGTCACATAGTTAATCACATGGACCTTCTCTGGGCCTTCTGAATTAACCACAAAGAAGTTTTAGCATCACCCCTAGTCTTAGGAAAAAAAATCACCTCTCTCCTGAAAACATTTCTTATTGTTTCTCAAAAGAAAAAGGAAGAAAGAGAAATAATAGAAGAAGAAGGAAGGAAGGAGGGATGGCAGGCAGGCAAGAAGAGGTGAAAACTAATCAAAGATCCCTGGTTGGATCTCTATTCAGACATTTCCTCTTTTCTTCCTTCATTATCTCTACCAATGACAGTCTAGCTCACTTTAACCAGAATTTTTCCTCTGCCAGTAACATGAGAGATTAAAAATAGGTCATTGTTTTTTTAGAAGTCAGCTCACTTGTGAAGAAGTTAAAAAAAAAAAAAAAGAGAATTAAAAATCCAGCTGTCATGCTAATTGGATCCTTAAATTGTTATTTCAGCTAAGTTCTCAGCTCAGTAAATGGCTTTTATAGACCCAGGTGATGGGCCATCCCCGTACCCTGGTATCAAGCCGGATATACTGTATGCTTCCCATTGTTACTCTCCTTAACTATTCCGGGATTGAGATTCCTGGAAACCACCTTGCCTGTCAGTGGAAACCACACTCTGGGTCACATGTGGACCCACTCCCCCACCACTCACGGCTGGTTCCCAACTAACTGCACAACGAGGAGGAAACAGACTGCTGGGTGTCTTACTTGTCCCTCCCTATGCCTGAAAAGACAGGGAAGACCAAACAGTCCCCTTGTAGTTTTTGCTGAGTCCACCCTGCTGGTCAGTATAGAACCAAACAGCCTCACCTGCCTGATGAGTGCGAGTCCGACTATATGTTAAGGGCCTCTGAGCCAAGCCAGCAGTGTCATTGTTATCGTTTTCATAATTTATAGCAATAATAATAGTATTTCACATTTATATATCACTTCAAATATTACAAAGTGTTTTCTTTTTTTTTTTTTAAAGTTAATTAATTAATTAATTTATTTATGGCTGTGTTGGGTCTTCGTCTCTGTGCGAGGGCTTCCTCTAGTTGCGGCAAGCGGGGGCCACTCTTCATTGCGGTGCGCGGGCCTCTCACTATCGCGGCCTCTCTTGTTGCGGAGCACAGGCTCCAGACGCGCAGGCTCAGCAGTTGTGGCTCACGGGCCCAGTTGCTCCGCGGCACGTGGGATCCTCCCAGACCAGGGCTCGAACCCGTGTCCCCTGCATTAGCAGGCAGACTCCCAACCACTGCGCCACCAGGGAAGCCCCAAAGTGTTTTCTTTCACTACATTATCACATTCAACTGTGCTTGAGCCAGAATGGAGATGTAGAAAGAACTGTGGAGCTGAGCAAATCCATGTTTAAACTCCAGCATTGCCAATTATCAGCTGTGTGACTCTGTGGCAATTATGTAACCTCTCTGAGCCTTGGTTACTCATGGGTCAAATGGGGAAAAGATCTAAGGTTCTTGTGAGGATAAAATGGACCAACATATGTAAAGTTTCTAGATACATCTCTAGGTCCAGGGTCATATTATAGTCACCCTAGCATCCCTGAGGGTTCAGTCTCAGGCAGGAGGAGAAGGAGGAGGAGGAGGAAAGGGAGGAGGGAGAGTTGGGAACGAGGAGTGGGAGAAGTAGAAAAGAAGCTAACCCAGCCAATGAAATATAATATTTACCACTAGCAGTTCTCACTATCTGTGGTGAATGCTACTCCCTTCTGTGTGTTATCTAATTTACTCTTGCAATAATTCTGTGACATGAATATATTATTCTCAATTTAGTGATATGGAAATTGAGTGGAATTTAAGGAACTTGCCTAGATTTGCACAGTTGATAAGTGGAGGAGCCTGGCTTAAAACCCAAATCCATCTGAACAAATAGCCCATGCTCATAACAATGTTTCCACCCAGAATCTACCATATTCCTCTAAAAGTGTACAGGTCATGGGAACACAGAACTCTCTCCCTTCAGTGGGAAGTTATAACAAAACAAAATTATAGTTTTTTATATAGAAATATGAAGTAAACAATTATGCTTTTGCATACATTGCCTTATCATAGCAATTGCAAAAAGTAAGCAAGACTCATTTTCTGAATCCTACAGACAAGAAACTGAAGGTGTGTGTAATTGGCTAAATCTCACATAGGTAAGAAGTAAAGTCAGGACTTGAACCCTGTTTCTCTAACTCAAAGACCAAGGCTTTTCTCAGACACACTGCCTGTCATGCAAGGTGAGAGAGACCTGGTTCTGATGGATTCTGTTCCCCAGGAATGCAGGAGTCTTTGCTAGTGCACTGATTGCTTGGAAACCCCTTCAGCATGAATTTAGTCCTGTTTCCCACCTATATACAGTTGAACTATTCACATTAATAGCATGAAAAAGTTGCAGATGGCTGTTTCCTGGCCTGCAAGGAACCATGAAGAAGAGGAATATTCTACTTTCTTAGGACCTGTCACCAGATGTTTAATATTGATTGAAATATTATCAAAACCAATGTATTTTCCAACATCACAAGTGTATGTATGTGTGTGTGTGTGTTCACATGTATGTCAGAGCTGAGTAGTAGACATGTGGGTTGTGAAAGTGTCGTTTCTAATCTTAATTTTCAGAGAAAAAAAATGTAACGTTTAGAGACATTTGACTTAGTCCAAGGCAGCAGTTTCAGGCCATCTAGACCCAGCAATTCTTGGACTAAGTAATGACATTGGTCCCATCTCCCATCTCATAGCCTCACACTCTTGCCAGCCTACTTCTTCCCAGTGCTTGTGCCGTCTTGTCCCACCCAAGTGCACTATCCACCTTTTACCTACACGGGAGACCATTACACTAAGAATGCCTTTGCAAGGCACGCAGGGTCCTCCCTTCTTTTCCCTTTAATTCTTGTCCTAAATCGTTCTGTTCTGCTTTCCAGTCCCTAGGTCCTGCTGCCGGACAGTGCGTGTTATCTTTCTTTTGCCTTCCAGATCCACACTTTACCCTTGACCTCCTTGCCCTCAGTCCCAGGTGGCTGATTTGTATGGTCTACATCAACACGTGACTGCGCCTTCTGGCTTCCGATTGGTTTGGCAGTGGCGGGCTCCATCAGGATACCAAAGGGAAGAGAAAGAAGTCCGGGCATTCCTTCCTCCAGCTTCCTCCCCATGGAGCGTCCTTGGACCGGTTCAGCCTCAGGACTGGTCAACCCTCCTCTCCAGGGGCCTTGTCTGTACTACTCTCTCCTTTACACTCTGGTAACCATTCCTCGGGCAGTATCCTTTTGGGCCTAGGGTAGTATAAGTTGCTCTGCTTTTACCTGCCTTGGGATACAATCTTTTGTGGTTTTGCTTTATCCTGCACACATTTTTATAAACAGGTCGTCCTTTATTACACCTTCTTTAAATTAGCCTATTTTGAATATACATCTATTTCTTGGTGATACGTTGACTGATACATGTACTAACTCCATTTTATATACTACCTTTAAAGTCTCAATCTGTCATCAATCTTACGCCAATGGCTCAAACTGAGGCCCACTGGATGACTGCAAAAATTCCCCAAATAGTCTCCCTGGTCAACCTTAACCTTTCCACTGTATCCTATACCACACAGCCTGAGTGATCTTTCTAAATTAAAATCTGATATTATTTTCCTCTTTAAAGCCTTTAGTGACTTCCCATCTCCTTCAAGTTAAAGTCCATGTCTCTTAGCATCCAAGGAGGTACACCTACCTACCTCTTCCTCTGCTTTCCACTTTCCCTGCCCTCTTGTTGTGAGTCCCACCCATTCACAAAGCAGACCCTGAAACAAGGACTCAGGTAAAAGTAACTTAGTAGGGAGATGCTCTAAGGAAGAAAGAAGGACAGGAAAGTGAGAAAAGACCCTGAAGTGTGCATTAAAAAGCCAGGCAGCTTCAGTTCAATTCTATTGGAGGGCTCCTGTGAAACTGTGGGGAGTGGGCCTCAGGATTCCCCACCAAGGGACCAAAGCGTTAACCACTGACTCCCTTCGTCCATTGGTTGAGGGTCACTCTTGGGGTTGTTAACCCCCAAACACACCCAAGTTGCACCCATCTGCAGTTGAGCAAATGCCTCTGCTGCCAGAGAAAGTCCCCAGGCAGAGAAGCAAAGAGTCTCAAGTGTTTAAACTGGGAAATTGTCTACAACAGCTTCCGGTGAAAGCAAAGGTAAACTTAAGGATGTGGGTTGATACATTAACAGCATCTATTACACCCACTCTGCTCTGCAACATACCCTGTACCTTAGAAATGCCTAACTACACCCTGTCTCATGCACTTCTGTCTTTTCAAGAACTTCTTTATTCCATTTCTTCAATCAGAAAGTCCACTAGTCCCACTTCTTTCTCATACAACTCCCAAAGCCCAACTAAAATATTACCTTGGAACAACACCCCAGAAAGAACAATTTGTGTTTTCCTAAGTTCCTAGATAATTTGTTTATAATTCTATTTTAGAATTCAGACCCATAAACTTATATTACATGATATTTTATTTCTCCTCCACCATATTTATTAAGCTGAATGATCTTAGCTTAGCTTTGTTGGTATCTTTGAGCCTCAGTTTCTGTATCTGAAAAATCAGATGAATACATACCCCACAGTGTTAAAAAGTTAAATGAACTGGCATATACAGAGTGCCCAACACCATGTCTGACCCCCGTAGTAAATGATCCAAAATGTTTAGTTCTCTTCACTCTATTTAACCCTTTGCCTTGTTTTCATCTCTGTATCTCAGACACCTAGCACAATCCCCAGCACACAGTAATCCCCAGCATGTATCGTTACATAGTAAGAATGTCTCAATAGCACTAAATTATCCCATGATATTCCCATAACAACTCTGTTACAGGCAAGCCAGGGATGGTGGATCTTGAAACATAACTTTAAAATTTTAAATTGCAGGCAAATAAATGTTTTGTATTGGGAAAAAGAAGAAAGTGATATGTCTGTAACCTTGTAGTCCCTCCCATTATGTCAGAATATAGGGTAGAAACTCCTCTATGGAGAATTTCAACTAACTGTAGTAATGATAGGCAACTGGATTCCAGGAGTTCTGAAATGATCTGACCTGTGGCGAATTGTTTAAAATGAAACTGTTCTTCCTAAGTTTGAAATGGTCACTTATTCCTTCTTCTGAAAAGCAATTTCAAGTACAGAACAGGTTAACTAAAATGGCATACATTTTAAAAACTCAATATAAATGACTGAACAGATCAAAGTGAGTTGACTTTGCCCTGAGAGTATGGTGAGTTGACATATGTCCTTTTAAAAAAACTAAGATTTGAGCAAAAATATTTTGTTAGAAATACGATACAACTCAGGGCCTTAAAACAACTTAGAGGAAGGAAACCAACAATGCTTGGGGAAGGTTCCTTGAGTCATTTTGTTTAAAATGTGACATCAGTATTTTAGAAATCATGGCAACCTGACAGTCCTCTTAGTGTTGGATTGTGAGCTCTCGGCTGCCCTCAACTCCTACTGTATCAACTGAGGTTCCCCGCAGCTCTAGGGGAAGCAATTTGTTTTAGCGTAAAGTATAAACTGGTTCTTAGGAGAATTCAACCATTGTTGAATGGAAGAGTGAATGACTGAATAAAATAATGACATTAAGAAAATCATTCTTGGACTCAGTTTCTTTGCACATTTAGGGAGAAGGTTAGATGATGATCTCTAAGGTACTCTCAATTCTATAATTCAAGTAGAAAGAGTTCTCTAATTACAGATGTTTCCTCCTGTCATTGAGAGAGACGAGGAGGCAGGGATGGATTTCATTTTCCACAGAGTAATATTAGTCATGGATGTTGAGAAAAAGGTGATTACCCATTGAGCTGAAATCAGAATAAAAACAGTATAAATGATAAATGAAAGTCTGTGTGCAGGACAAAGAACAAACCAACTTTAATAAGAAATTTGGTGTTTGTGGTAGAAGTAATTCATCAATCACTCACGTTAATGAATCCTGGAAAGGCAGGAGTACACAGCTGAATGGTGTTTACGAGTATAGATTTGGAACTACATTCACTTGGGTAAGATCCTGGTTCTGCCCCTACCAGCTGAGCTGCCTTTAGCAAGTTACTTGAACTTTTCACATCTAGTGTTCTCTACTGTAAAAGAGGGAGAAAAATAGTACGTTCTCTAACAGGGTCCTTGTGAGTATTCAACAAGTTAATATACATAAAATGTTTAGAATGGTGCCTGTCATGTGATGTGTGCTCAATAATTACTAGGAATTATTATCATTAGTTCTCCAGTGCATTCAATTTCCATAAAACATCAAAGAAATAAATCATAAACAATTTTTCAAAATGTATCAGTATAGATCAATAAATTCAGACTTAGCTGGAAGAATGTGTTTGAGAGAGAGCACATTAAATTATTATTAATCATGATGATAATGATTACCATTTATTTATTGCCTACCCTGTCTTATAGGAGCTGCCCAAGGAACTCCATATTTTCATTACTGCATCCTACCAACAAATCTACGAAGGAAAATATCATTGTACAAATTGAAAAACTGGGGCTCAGCTATGTTAGTAAAAAGCCTTGTATAACAACTTTGAATCCTGAAGAACCAGAGCTCAAAATTATGTCTAATAGCTCTGGAGCTTATTTTTTTCCACTTAAACAAACACAACACTATACCCATGAAATTAAATTTTAACTGGATGGACTTCAAGAAAAAGCAATACAGAAATAGGAAAGATAGGAAAATTACCAGATGGGTTAAAGACTAAATATTGAACCTGGTTGAGGATGACCAAGAACATAAATGCATCCCAGCCTCCCCATTTTAAAGATAAAACATCTGGACTAGAAGAGTTTAGCTAGTTACTCCTCTGACCGTTGAGTGTCTTTTAACTCTGTATGGTCAACACAGCTGGAAGAAACTTGAGAAATACCACAAGATCAAGGGAAGATATGAAGCGGGGAACAAAAAGGTAGAATGAAAATAGTTAAGATCCCTCAGGAAACTAAGGAAAGAGAGGTGTGAAAGAATCTGGCTGCAAGTCAGAATCTGCAGCAAATCACTTGATTTCCTAGGTAATTAGATTATGGAGAGAAGTAAATGACAGATGATACTGGCTAGGGTTAGGGTTTCTGCAGTAGAGGTGCTGGGAATGATCACATAAGGAATATATATTTTCCAAATAAGTATGCTACAGCTCTATCAGTTATCTATTGCTATGTAACCAAACTTCCCAAAATCAGAGGCTTAAAGTAACAGCCATTTGTTTGCTCAAGATTCTGCAATTTGGGCTGGGTTCATCTGGGCAGCTTTCGGCTGGTCACTCCTGGAGTCCCTCATGAAGCTGTAATCACGTGGCAGCTCGACTGGAGCTGGATGGTCTTATGTGGCCCTAGTCACACATCTGTTGGTTATCTGGGGTTGTCAGCCAGAGGACCTTGGTACACCTCTACATGGTCTCTTCAGCAGACTAGCTTAAGCTTTAAATATGCTGGTAACAGCATTCAAAAGGATAAATCTCAATGTTTCAGCACTTAAGAGGTTGCTGCTTGTGTCGTGTGTGTTGGTGTCCAATCGATCAAGGCCAGTCATAGGACCAAACCCAGACTCATTTTAGGAGGGAACTATTCAAAGGCATGGATACGGATAGGCATAAAATTAATTGGGTATCATTGATACAGTAATCTACCACCATGGCCAAAATAATAAACAGATACAGATATAGATATAGATGTAGATGTAGGTGTAGGTGTAGGTATAGATGTAGATATAGATATACAGATATAGATATAGATAGGAAGTGGGGGAGTGAGCTTAGTTGACATTAAGAGAATAGAATTTAAGGTGGAAAGAAGAATAAGTATAAATACCCTAAAATTGGCAGATGCTTAGCATATCAAGAAACAGCAAGGAGGCCAGCACTGCTGGAATCAAATACATAGGAGAAAAAGTAGTATGAAATTATTAACCAGGTATGCAGTGATCAGATCATATAGGACTTAGCCTTAGTTCAGGTCTCCTAGAAGCAAAACCTAAAACAAGAATTTGTGTGAAATTGATTTATTGAGGGAGTCTTTTTAAGAGAAGGAAATGAGGTAAGCAGTACAGGATAAGGGGAAACCAAACCAAAGCAAAACAAGGATGTGGGCTCAGCTAGAGACTAGCTTCAGCTCAATGCCATAAGGAGCCCTGGAGAATTAAATGCACTACAGAGTTGGTTCCAATTTGTAGCAAGATAAATGGCCTTTTGTTCCCTCATGTCGTTAGTCATTATCAATAAGCTGCTCCTGGGAAGAAGGGGGATGTAACTCCCCACGTGAGGCAGCTCCTGTACCACCAAGGGCAATTCTCAGGAGAAGTGGCAGCTGTGATTGAGCCACCATCAGGTAGGTACACTGGCCTGGTAAATGATATCTGGGTGAAGCACTAACAGCATCTACCACGATCCACCCCTTGCACCACTCAGATCCATTTGCTTCTCACATGAACTTCACTCTCTCCAGACAATGTTTATCCAGGATTCCAGCTGGTCACAATGTCAAGGAAAGTTTATAAGAGGAGGGTTAGTGCTGCTGCTGTTGATCCCATGGCTGTAACTGATACTCATCATCTCCTTCCTCCATCACTCATGCTGGATTCCCCTGCTGGCTCATCCAGCACTTCCACTGGACTGCTAGCTTGCCTGGCAGGGAGGCCCCCATCTATGAGGGATCTGAGTCTGTGGTTACCATGCTCTTCTCAGAACATGGTTGCACCTGCACATTACAGTATAAAATGTGCATGAGGTTGACAAGAGATGCCCCAGCAATTGCCAAAAATATGTAGCAACAACTCTATCTCTTCATGATAATCAAGGTCAATCACTCCACTTTGCCTGCTGACTTACAAGCACAAGGTATCTAAAGTAATCTAGTGGCAGTTGTAACTTTAAGTTTAGTGGAACTCTTACTGTATCCACTAGAATAAGTATTGTTCCTCTCTGGGACTCAGGACCTTTAGATCAAGGATCAGCAAACTTCTTCTTTAAAAGGTCAGAGAGTAAATATTTTAGGCCTTTAAGGACACATTTAGTATCTGTCACATATTTCTCTTTTTAAATATATAACCCTTTAAAAATGTAAAAACTATTCTTAGCTCATGGAGCTATGAAAAAACAGGCTGAGGGTAGGATTTTGTACACTGGCCCTGGGCTGCTGACCCTTGCTTAGACCCACAGAGCCTAAATTTTGGGGACAGAAAACAGAAATTACCTAGACGGGTCTCTGAGAGTGACCATGAGCAGGGTCACTCTACTTCCACCCCTAAGTTCTTGAATCCATATATTCTACCTACTGGAGACACAGAAATAACAGCCTTATGAGAAGGAACGCCTGCTGTTGGGTCTATACTTAGCTTTGACTCTGTCAATGTAGTTACCTCATTCATAATCCACTGTGCAAGCACTGGGGTACCTGGGCTGATCAAGAAGAGATGCTGGTTGATGTCAACTGGCCAAGACATTCTGTCCACTTGATTATTTAGTGGCAGTGATTGTTCTCTGGTGGCATTCAAATGCAATTAAGAGGTTGCCACACTCTGAATTTGCCCTTAGAATTGTGTAATATCTAACAGACCAGCTTCCTCTGAGCTACCAGGCTCCTCCATTCTTGTTGTTACACATTTTGAGAAAGATAAGGCGGGTGAAGCCCAGGCGTGATATTTTAACTCATCAAACTAAAATCTCATAGTGTCCCTCTTGTGTCCTTTCCTTACCCTCCATCTGCAGCTCCCTTAATTCCCCTTCCACCCATAGTGTTGTCAGATAAAATACAGGATGGGCAGCTAAATCTGAATTTTAGATAAACGACAAATAATTTTTGATGTGTGTATGCTCTATCCAATATTTCTGACATACGTCTACTAAAAAAGTACTTGTTGTTGAGCGGAAATTCTAATTTAACTGATCATTCTGTATTTTTATTTGCGAAATCTGGCAAACCTACGTATCTAAATATCACTACTGCTGTTGCCCTGTTTCATGCCCTGATACACCTCACGTTTATTACAATTCTCTAGTCATATTTCAAATTCTCTTAACCACATGTGGTTTCCTAAACATACTTTCACACTCCTCTACCTCTGCCTGCCCTTGATATTCTCTCAGCCCAGAGTGCCCACCCCTATCCACTCCTATATAGAAGAAAATCCAACTCATCCATGAAAGCCGAGCTCAGACATCATACTTCTGTGAAACTTTCCCCCAGTCTTCCTGTCAAGTTTAATTGCTTTTTCACTTTTGCTCCCACAGCAATATATTTACCTATAAGATAAAATGTATTTCATTCAGCCTTATATTTTCATTACTTGTTTGTATACTTTCCTCTCCCATTGAAATTTTAAGCTCCCCACCAATTTTTCCTTTATTATTTCACCAAAACCAAGTAAAATATAATGAATATAAAAGAGAAAAAATATTTTTCCATTTCAATTGAATTAGACCACACGTCAATATTATCTGGACTAAACATGAAACATGGTTCCACTGGCAACAATTAGCATTGATTGTAAAAATGACAGTCTTTTGGATGGTGTTTTGCCAGTTTGAAAGACAGTTTTGGAGATGGTCTAAAATCCATGGCAAGAGCAGTTGATATGAGAAGGGCCAACATTAAATATTTTTTTAGAGTAGTAATTTAAAAATCATACTATATTAATAACAATGTAAAAACTCAACATTTGAAAGTACAACCATTAATAAAGTAAAATGATTTGGGAAACATACAATAAAGGGTATGATTATTTCGTAGTCACATGCCAAACCCATCATACCTCATTTTAGAAGCAGCGTTACTGAAGGTAAAATTCCTGGGTGTGTTGTATCCCATGATCAAATCAGCTCGTCTCTGCTACATGGTCTTAAATCATGCTTAACTCTTCATCAGTAGTATTAAATATACCTCCTGGTTCTAAGAAGCCCTGCTGGAAACTCTTCAAACCAGTAACAGGTTATAAGCAGTATTACATTCAGAAGTCAACACATCTGGACAGGTATGAAAAGAGCAGCAGTCCTAGAATATAAAGGATGTAGGGGAGAGTTCCAGCTCCAGCACTTCCTAACTCGATAACCCTGGGCAACTTCCCTTCCATGAACTTTTGTGTCCTGATGATCATCAGTCCTTCTGGGGATCAAGTACAGTAATCTTCAGTAAAAACAGCATATGAAAGACATTTTTTTTAAAAAGGAAATGCCAGTTGTATTTGGAGGTTAAATTAATTTACAACAAAAAGTTCTATCACCAAGTCTCAGCCCCTTGTCCCTAGTAGTACCATTCTGATAACTTCGGTCAACCAAGTAACCTGGTGGGAAGAATGTTTCATTTAACGTCTATGTCCATGTGGCAGTTGGTCAATTGTTATGACAAAAGTGTCTCCTTGTGGATTTAACAGTCAGCCCCATACCTGCTTTTGAGAAAGTGAGGTACGCTAGTCTACATTTCCAATGGCAGTAACTCCCCTGAGCTGGGTGGGACCTTGGTGCCAGCTCTGCAGTGAGGACCTTGGTGCTTTTGCCTCTAGCAGCTTCCTGGAGTTTCATTCTTTAGGCCCTTCTTAGATGACACTTGTTAAGATTCCTTGAGAATGGAGTGAAGGAGTTCTGTTAATAGCAAATGACAGGTCTCCTTCACCAGCTTTGCTGAGGAAGGGAGAAAAGAAAATGATTCCTTTTTCTTCTGTCTAGTAGTGGAGACCAAAAAAAAAAAAAAGTGATATCATTATTTTGACTCCTGGCTGCCAGGAAGAGTTTCTCACAACTCTAATCAACAGAATACTTTTTTCACACAGAGTTTTGTAGAATGGTAAATGCATCCAACTACTCAGGTTCAAAATAGGTCACCACTTTGGTGTAAAATTGCTTTGGGGGTTGGAAAAGATGGGTGGGGAATAGATTTTTGTGGCAGGGTATACACTGGAGACTAGGCCTACATCTGCTATTATCTTCTTTTAGAAATTCTGATAATCTACGTTAAATATCTCTGTACAGATTTGATCTAGCCCCACTTCAGCCCAAGAGCCTAGCATGGTGCCTTAAACAGCCTGGAGGCTCAATAAATATTTTTGTACAAATGAACAAGAAAGAAATAAACAAACATCACCCAAGGGGGAAAAAAAATCAAAGATGTAAGACCCTCTCCTCTCTGGAGGAGACTTCCTCCCCAGACAGACAGACATCTGGTGTTTCAAATATTGGGACCAGACCTTGGGTCACGTCTCTCTACTTAGGAGGCTTACCCTTGTTTAAAGTGCAATTCAATCACTTACTGGGCATAAAAATAGTGACTTTTAATTTTATTCACTCCTACATGGCCTACACAAATAGAGGGATAACTTCTACATGATTATAAAAACAATGAATATTCTAAAACAAAATTGGCTTTGAAAGAGAATCAAGACACACTCAAATACATGCAATAACTGTCCCTCTGCAGCCACTGGCTTGTGCCCCTTTTCCCAATATGCTTATAAGATTAAATGAGGCAACATAGATTTGGTGTGCCCACTTGTTTGTGAGAAAGAAGTATCCTAGCAATCATCCCTTCAAAATGAGTACAACCTTGTTGGAAACAGGGTCTCTGTCTACCTAACTTCCAGCTCCTACCACCTAACTTATTTAAATAATAAGAATTCTCCTTTTTTCCTACCATT
This sequence comes from Balaenoptera musculus, assembly GCF_009873245.2. Classification (NCBI taxonomy): domain Eukaryota; kingdom Metazoa; phylum Chordata; class Mammalia; order Artiodactyla; family Balaenopteridae; genus Balaenoptera; species Balaenoptera musculus. The sequence continues at coordinate 80,970,541 of NC_045792.1, forward strand.
GACAGTTTCTTTGGTTTAAGTTCTCTCTGCACTAAATGCCTCCATCTGTTTATTTTATCCTATCAACCTTCATTATCTATTACATGTCAGACCTTATACTCAGCCTTTAGTGTAAGATAAAAGGGATAAAGAAATGTGACAACAGTCTGTTAAGGGAAAGCAAAATAGTAAAAACCAAAACAAAAAGTCCTTAGGGTAGATCTCATGATTTCTTAGGCTTTGTATCCCAGTGCCTATCTCACTGGCTGGCACATGCATCGTAAATGTTGATGGAAAGATATGCTTCCTAACAGAGATAAATACAAGTGCCCCTTGTACTTAGGGGCAGTTTCAAAGAAGCTGAGGCCTGAAGGATGGGTCAGCAAGTAGATGAAGAGGGGAAGGGCACGCCAAGGAGAAGTGACATGTGTAAAGGCAGGAGGAATGATAGCGGGGTGCTGATGGGCTCAGAGGGTGGAGAGTAATTGGTATGGCTTGTGTGTTGATATCAACTTGTGTTGGGAGTCGTAGCAGGAGATGAACAGGAGAGGGCTGGTAGGAGGCATAATCAGGGGCCTTGATGTTGTCTTAAGCAGTTTGGACTGTATTACTATTTAACTTGCAACATGTGACTGTTACATATCCCAGGTTAAATCACAATCTCCTTGGGGCCAATTCCTATGTAAGAGTTTATTTGTTGAATTCTAGATGCATAACATAGTGCTATTCACAGAAGGAAATCATCATCATCATCACATCACTACCATCACTCACTGTCACCACCATCACCACCATCACCATCATCTAACATTTTCTGAGTTCTTAGTGTATGCCATGTCCTGTGCTGACCTTTCAACTGTCACAAAACCCCCACTGGGGTAGGTACTGCCCTGGCTATACACATGAGCAAACATAAGCTTGTGGAAAATTAGGTAACTTCTTCAATTCCATATACTTACCAAATGTCAGAGTAGTTAAGATTTTTAATTAACTTTAACTTCAAGCTTTACCCCCCTGCCTCTCTTGATAAAAATCTGTTGATTTATTGAATTCATATTTTTCCTACAACCCAAAATAGTTGCATTTGATGATCCATATAACTCTATTTTACTACGGTTTCTTTTGTTTTAAGCTGACAGTGTGATGAGGTGTGCAATGTGGACAGACATTGTATCAGGTCAGTCTAGTCACCTTCCTTCTGGACTAGGTATGAACCCCACCTCACCCCACCCCCATCACTCATATACATTTATTCTGGTAAATCAAAAAGTGCAGAAGTCTGAGTACATTTCACCAGCAATAATAAACTTTCTCTCCTCTTTACCTTTCCCTAAATTGACAGGTATCATTAAAACCTCCTCCATAAAACTTTTTACCAGTTAACTAAGTCCCAGTCTCCATGGAAAGAATAAATGAAGGCACATTTTTTTAAATGTATAAACTGAATCTTCAGAGGTACAGCGTTGGAGGTTGCCATGGAAACTTTTCTCTCTCCTTCCCACTGTTTTTGGCAAGTTTTTTTATTAAACAAAACAAAAAAATTTTAAATGCCCTCATTAGCCCCATCTCCATTTCCAACAGAGTCAGATCATTTCTTCCAAATGTCTTATGGCCCAAGTCATTGGCTCACAATACACTGAACACTAAGAGAAATATGTATTTTGATTCCCCAATATTGAGAATTAAGGACTGAATTCATTCACTCACTCAATCAGTACATGTAATCTAGGACTCCCTCTCTGTAAAGCTCTAATTTAGGCCCTTTGTGAATATAAACTTGTAAAAAGGCCCTCACTTCAAGGAATCCATCATCTACTGTGAGAAATAAAATAAGTACATGGCTCTGATTTAAGGCAGCATATAAGAGAATTTCAAAATGACATAAGGGTTCACAGAAGAAAGCATTCATGTCCAGCTAGTGCCAGCAGCTAAGTCTTCTTGGAAGAAGTAGCACTTAAATTGATCCTTGAAAGTTAACTACAAATTAAAGGGCATGAGGTCAGGTTTAATTATACTCCATCTCCTAAGTCAGGCTGAAGAGCCTAGTCTTTACTTACTGGAAAAGCTATTTTTGAGTCACAGTGTGATGTGATATGATGTGATATGATATGACACATCTGGATAATAAATCTGAAAGGATCAACCAGTGTTGGGATATGATAGTGTTTCATTTCCCATATATCAAGCTTCAGGTAGAAAAGATCGTCTCTCTGCAAATTAATTGACAAGATAGAAAAAAAGTCACATGAATATTTCTTGTAGCAATGCTAAATGAAATCCTAGCCAAGAATGAAATTAAACCTCTTATAAAGCACAATGGAAGAGTTTTCAGAGGAAGGGACCACGGTTCTTTCTTGATAAACAATGACTAAACTTTTCTATAGGCAAACTAGCTGTATTCCTCATTTTCCTCATTATTTTCTTTGGTCATAGATTTTGTTCCACATATTCTCAGTGGTGGAGGTTAGAAACCAGAAACTACTCCTAAATAAGGAATGCTTAAAGTCTGCTCTCCCTGCATTGTCATTTCATTGAGGCAAAGGGCAGAAACTTATTTCTCTTGGGCCTATTAATTCCTGCCACTTATCAGTTACAAGCAAATATTTGTGCATTATGGTAAAATGTTTCTTGAACACTCAGCTAAGATGCTGACCCTAAAAAAAAAAAATCATCCTGCTACATCTTGAGAATTCCTAAAAATTTTTACTCTAAAATTTAACCCAAGAGCTATGACTTGGGTTAAGTCAGCAGTTCTTAGCCTAGCTCTCATAAAAAGAAGTATTTTAAAACAGAGGAACATAGATTTTAAAGAGCAAATTTTTGCTATTTTTAAAGCCTAATTGAAGTTCTCCATATGCAAATGGCAAGGTTGGAAATTTCCTTGCTTTTCACTGGATATAATCATCTCAGTGTGGTCATGCTGCTTATATCTCATGCTGATAAGGAGCTCTATCTGGCAGCTGTTTAAGTCCCTGGTTAATTAAAAATGGGAAAACAGATTAATTATTACTTAATATATGCAGTTGCCTTAATAGCTACATTTCTTTCAGAAAGTGAATCTATAGGAGACACAAAAATAAAGATGAAATAATCCATAGGTATGAAAATCTGGGACCCAGAAAATTCTTGTGATAGTTCAACTAAATACCTATTACCTCTGTTATCAGATTAAGAAGAATTCAACTTTCACAGGTACTGGAAACAGAACATGGGAAAGGTAAACTGTGAGGTAAAAGGAAGGGGGGAAAATAACTACAGCAGACCTTGATAAAGGAGGCCAGGTTTTCCGACCACAATGATATGACACTAGATATCAATTACAGGAAAAAAATCTGTAAAAAATACAAACACATGGAGGCTAAACAATACACTACTAAATAACCAAGAGATCACTGAAGAAATCAAAGAGGAAATCAAGAAATACCTTGAAACAAATGACAATGAAAACACAATGACCCAAAACCTATGGGATGCAGCAAGAGCAGTGATAAGAGGGAAGTTTATAGCATTACAATCCTACCTCAAGAAACAAGAAAAATCTCAAATAAACAATCTAACCTTACACCTAAAGCAATTAGAGAAAGAGGAACAAAAAAACCCCAAACTTAGCAGAAGGAAAGAAATCATAAAGATCAGATCAGAAATCAATGAAAAAGAAAGGAAGGAAACAATAGCAAAGATCAATAAAATTAAAAGCTGGTTCTTTGAGAAGCTAAACAAAATTGATAAACCATTAGCTAGACTCATAAAGAAAAAGAGGGAGAAGACCCAAATCAACAAAATCAGAAATGAAAAAGGAGAAGTAACAACTGACACTGCAGAAATACAAACGATCATGAGAGATTACTACAAGCAATGCTTTGCCAATAAAATGTACAACCTGGAAGAAATGGACAAATTCTTAGAAAAGCACAACCTTCTGAGACTGGACCAGGAAGAAATAGAAAATATAAACAGACCAATCACAAGCACTGAAATTGAAACCGTGATTAGAAATCTTCAAACAAACCAAAGCCCAGGACCAGATGGCTTCACAGGCGAATTCTATCAAACATTTAGAGAAGAGCTAACATCTATCCTTCTCAAACTCTTCCAAAATATAGCAGAGGGAGCAACACTCCCAAACTCATTCTACGAGGCCCCCATAACGTTGAAACCAAAACCAGACAAAGATGTCACAAAGAAAGAAAACTACAGGCCAATATCACTGATGAACAGTGATGCAAAAATCCTCAACAAAATACTAGCAAACAGAATCCAACAGCACATTAAAAGGATCATACACCATGATCAAGTGGGGTTTATCCCGGGATTGCAAGGATAATTCAATATACGCAAATCAATCAATGTGATACACCATATTAACAAATTGAAGGAGAAAAACCATATGATCATCTCAATAGATGCAGAAAAAGCTTTCGACAAAATTCAACACCGATTTATGATTAAAACCCTCCAGAAAGTAGGCATAGAGGGAACCTACCTCAACATTATAAAGGCAATATATGACAAACCCACAGCCAACATCGTTCTCAATGATGAAAAACTGAAACCATTTCCTCTAAGATCAGGAACAAGAGAAGGTTGCCCACTCCCACCACTATTATTCAACATAGTTTTGGAAGTTTTAGCCACAGCAATCAGAAAAGAAAAATAAATAAAAGGAATCCAAATCAGAAAAGAAGAATTAAAACTGTCACTGTTTGCAGGTGACCTGACACTAGACATACAGAATCCTAAAGATGCTACCAGAAAACTACTAGAGCTAATCAATGAATTTGGTAAAGTAGCAGGATACATGATTAACGCACAGAAATCTCTTGCATTCCTATACACTAATGATGAAAAATCTGAAAGAGAAATTAAGGAAACTCCCATTTACCACTGCAACAAAAAGGATAAAATACCTAGGAATAAACCTACCTAAGGAGACAGAAGACCTATATGCAGAAAACTATAAGACACTGATGAAAGAAATTAAAGATGATACAGATGGAGAGATATACCATGTTCTTGGATTGGAAGAATCAATATTGTGAAAATGACTATACTATCCAAAGCAATCCAGAGATTCAGTGCAATCCCTATCAAACTACCAATGGCATTTTTCACAGAACTAGAACAAAAAATTTCACCATTTGTATGGAAACACAAAAGACTCCGAATAGGCAAAGCAATCTTGAGAAAGCAAAACGAAGCTGGAGGAATCAGGCTCCCTGACTTCAGACTATACTACAAAGCTACAGTAATCAAGATAGTATGGTACTGGCCCAAAAACAGAAATATAGATCAATGGAACAGGATAGAAAGCCCAGAGATAAACCCACGCACCTATGGTCAACTAATCTATGACAAAGGAGGCAAGGATATACAATACAATGGAGAAAAGACAGCCTCTTCAATAAGTGGTGCTGGGAAAACTGGACAGCTACATGTAAAAGAATAAAATTAGAACACTTCCTAACACCATATACAAAAATAAACTGAAAATGGATTAAAGACCTAAATGTAAGATGGGACACTATAAAACTCTTAGAGGAAAACATAGGCAGAACACTCCATGACATAAATGACAGCAAGATCTTTCTTGACCCACCTCCTAGAGAAATGGAAATAAAAACAAAAATAAACAAATCGGACCTATTGAAACTTAAAACCTTTTGCAGAGCAAAGGAAACCATAAACAAGATGAAAAGACAACCCTCAGAATGGGAGAAAATATTTGCAAACGAAGCAACAGACAAAGGATTAATCTCCAAAATACAGAAGCAGCTCACGCAGCCCAATATCAAAAGGACAAACAACCCAATCCAAAAATGGGCAGAAGACCTAAATAGACATTTCTCCAAAGAAGATATACAGATTGCCAACAAACACATGAAAGGATGCTGAACATCACTACTCATTAGAGAAATGCAAATCAAAACCACAATGAGGTATCACCTCACACTGCTCAGAATGGCCATCATCAGAAAATCTACAAACAATAAATGTTGGAGAGGGTGTGGAGAAAAGGGTACCCTCTTGCACTGTTGGTGGGAATGTAAATTGATACAGCCACTATGGAGAACAGTATGAAGGTTCCTTAAAAAACTGAAAATAAAACTACCATATGACCCAGCATTCCCACTACTGGGTGTATACCCTGAGCAAACCATAATTCAAAAAGAGTCATGTACTACAATGTTCATTGCAGCACTATTTACAATAGCCAGGACATGGAAGCAACCTAAGTGTCCATCGACAGATGAATGGATAAAGAAGATGTGGCACATATATACAATGGAATATTACTCAGCCATAAAAAGAAATGAAATTGATTTATTTGTAGGAGGTGGATGGACTAGAGTCTGTCATACAGAGTGAAGTAAGTCAGAAAGAGAAAAACAAATACCATATGCTAACAGATATATATGGAATCTAAAATGAAATGGCCTGATGAACCTTGGGGCAGGACAGGAATAAAGACGCAGACATAGAGAATGGACTTGAGGACACGGGGTGGGGTGAAGGGTAAGCTGGGATGAAGTGAGAGAGTGGCATGGACATATATACACTACCACATGTAAAAGATAGCTAGTTGGAAGCAGCCACATAGCACAGGGAGATCAACTCGTGACCACCTAGAGGGGTGGGATAGGGAGGGTGGTAGGCAGACGCAAGAGGGAGGGGATATGGGGATATATGTGTACGTATAGCTGATTCACTTTGTTATAGAGCAGAAAGTAATGCACCATTGTAAAGCAGTTATACTCCAATAAAGATGTTAAAAAAAAAAAAAAAAGGATTTGCCCAATGTAGCACAGAGGAGTTTTAGGATAGTGAAAATATTCTGTACGATACTATAATGATGGATACACATCATACATTTGTCCAAACTCATAGAATACACAACCCCAAGATGAACCCTGATGTAAACTATGGGCTTTGGGTGATTATGATGTGTCAACCTAGGTTCATCGATTGCAACAAGTGTACCACTCCATGGGGGTTGTTGATAATGGGGGAGGCTATGCATGTGTGGGGGCATATGGAAAATTTCTTTATCCTTCTGTTAATTTTGCTGTGAATCTAAAATCGTTTTTAAAAATAAAATCTTAAAAAATTAAAAAAAAAAAGGAGGCCATGAATACCTAGGGCTTTGGGTTCCTGAGCAGCGAAGCAAGCTTGGCCTCTTTCACATCTTAGTCTTAAGCTGGCCCTGGTCTGAGGCACGTATTTGCAGATCATTAAAATAGCAGCATAACTGGCAAACAGCAAGCTCACCACATAAATGGCTTGGACTGACAGGTTAAGTGGGAAGAAATCTCAGAATTATTCTGCCATGATGGTTTGTGATACAGCTTAATAGAAAGGTCCAGTGAATTAAAAATCCAAGCTGGGATATCAATTAAGTCTAGTAAGTTCTGATTCTGAACTCCAAATCAGGAAATAATAGATTCTAATCACTGCTGACTTAACTGTGTGACCCTAGGCAAGTCAGCCGCTCGTCTTATAAAATGGATACAGTGTATTCTTGCCTCCAAGTCACAGAAACACAGCGGAGGAAATATATGAATGATTATCCTGAGTTCTGAGGAAGATATTTAGATTCTTCCTGGCTCGAAAAGCTAATGGCTTTTTTGCCTTGGGGAACTTATCTTAACTGATATTTCTTCAGCTTTACTAATACCAGGGAGGCCACCTATCTTGACTTCTTCAGGGCCATATCATATTGCTGTTACAAAGCAAATTATAAAGGGTAATTCACAGTGTAAATCCATCTCCTTTCAAACACAACATTAAAAATGACACCAGCTTCCTTAAATTTATGTTGTCATTTTCTTTCTAAGAGCTCTAAGCCCCTTTAGCTCATTTTGACCTCACAGCATCCCGAAGAGAGACTCGTACTAAAATCTCCAACCCACATTACAGATGGGGAAACTGAGAATCAGAGATAAAATGGAGATGAAATGAATTTTCAGTAGAGGTGAGATTAGGACATGTATCTCTTGACTTTCTGCCCTGTAGGAACAGCTTGCTTGGTAGAATTCAGCTGAGAGACACAGAAAGAAGCACCTCTCACAAAACAGGTCCTTCATCAGCTTCCTAAAGTGTCTTATATTCGCCCTCACTCTATCTCTAAGGCTAAATGATAATTATGATTGTTGCAGCTAATAGATATTGAGTATGTACCTCATGCCAAACATTTACAACACATTTAATTTTCACAACAGTCTTAAGAGATGTGGGCAATGACATGTAGCAAGGTTAAGTAATTTACCAGAGTTTACACAGCTGGTGGATTAGGTATTAAAAGTCCTTATTAAAGGACAAATGTGTACCTAGGTAAGTTGACCTATGTTGGGAGTGGTAGGGTAGTTTACAGGAAAAGGGTGAAACTCTGAAGTCAGGCAGATCTGAATTCAAAAACCTAACCCAGTTCATGAATCGTGAAACATCTGGCATGTTACACATGAAAAACAAAGTGAGGGACTTCCCTGGCGTTCCAGTGGTTAAGACTCCGCACTTCCACTGCAGGGGGCACAGATTCGATCCCTGGTTGGGGAAGTAAGATCCCACATGCCATGTGGTACGGCCAAATAGTACAAAAATAAAAATTTAAAAATTTAAAAAAGCAAAGTGAAACATGAATTGTGTTACTCCCTGCTTGAAACTGTTTCTGGTTTCCCATTGCTCTAGGTCCCTGCATGTTTCACTTTTCCTGCCTCTCCAGCATCATCTCCTATCAGTCTCCTCCTTGCTTACTTGCTCAGATCATGTACCAGCGCCTTTCCATTTTTCAGACAGGCCATAATCTGTCTCTTATCTCAGAGCCTTTTCACATCCCGTTCCCTTTGGAATGTATCCCCCACCCCACCTTTTACCTTGCATCAACCGTTAAGCACACCCAGCATATATCACGGGACATTTACCTTAGTCTAAACTTCATTATTCCACAACTCTGTATGGCATTCATTACTCTTAATGCATTTTACACAAAGACACTGAAGCTCAGAGAGGTTTAATCAGTTGCCTTGGGTTACACTGTTAATTAGTATCTGAGCTAAAATTCAAACCTAGTTCTAACTCCAAAGTTTGGGCTCTTTGCACTTAACCAAAACTGCCCCTGACTTTATTCTCTGAAATCAGGGATGTCCAGTGCTTTCCTGGGGCCCATCAGTTCACCACTGAAAATTAGGGCATCACAGGCCATAAGGCTTAGGCCTTTCTCACAGTACAGGACTGAAGTCACACACTGCCAAGGAATGCATGAAATCCTTCAAAACCCATCCACTTGGCCCACCTATGATATGTCTGCCAAGTGATCTATCCCAATGCTATTCCCAAGGAAGGCCACAGGGCTAAGTAACTCTGTTCTATTCTTCCTCCTGAATGTAATAATCCAAAGAGGACTTCTGATAAAATCAGTGTCACTGAGATTGGATTGTTATGAGGATTATTACAGCCAATCAACTTGAACTTACTTTGAAAATTCCGCAGTGTTATGTCATTGGTTCACTTATTTAACACATTTGTAATGAGGGACTACCATACAGTGTACACTGCCTAGGTACTTAATATACTATAAGGAGTAGGCAAGACTTGGGCCTTGCCGTTTTGCCATCTTGGGGGAAATCAAACAAGAAACAAGCAAAAAATATATCAATAAATATTTGCAAACTGTGACTGTGAAGGAAACATACAGAGTGATGTGATAAGGAATAATGAAGGGGGTGGGGTCTACATCACAGGATCTCTTCTTGGAGCCTGGGACCTGAGGGGTGTGAAGAAGTGTCCTCCACATGCAAAGATCTGGAGGAGAAAATTCAAGCTAGATGGGGATTACAACTGCCAAGGCCGTGATTCAGTAAGGAGTTTGAAGCACTCAAGGTATTGAAGGAAGAGAGGAGTTTGGAGCAGGAGAGTAGAAGGAGAAGACATTCATTCAGCCATTCATACGCTTCTACTGAGCACCCGCCATTTGCCAGGCATTATTCCAGTGCTGGAGATAAAATAATGACAAAGAGTCAGAGAAGCTCCTGCCCCTCTATGGTTGACATTCCAGCAAGAGTTTGGAGCAACAGGTAGGCTTCAAGCCTTTGGGGTTTTATAAGGCATAGAAAAGAGTTTGGAGTTTATTCTAATTGGAATGTAAAGTCAGGAAGTAACTTGATGTGATAAATATTTTAAAAGCTCACCCTGGTTTCCTCTGTGTAATGACAGCCAGAAACCTCCAGAATTACTGCTGTTGTGATTTTGATTATCATCAATAATAAATATCCTGGGTCTCTCTTGCTTACATTTTTGAAGACAGAAATCTTGTCAACACAGTGACAATATTTCAAACCACTAGAGGGAATCGTTTACAAAAGGACACCAACAGAGCATGATGCTGTTTGCTCTCAGAGCCTTTTTCCTCCAAATAATTTCTAAGCTAAAGTTAATTGACATATTAGCCAATAATGTTTATAAGGCAGAAGCCCCCTGACGTAAGTTGAAAGAAAGTAGAAGCAACAGTGCCCGTCTGTAAATACAGGGATAATTTATAATCAATCATATCCCTTTCTAAGCCTTTTCTATCCCTTTCTAATCACAGACTACTTTAGAATGTGAGGAATAATCAAATTCCATTTGATTCGTCTCTGAAAGGAAGAAGGGAGCTTTCACATCCTCTTGCAAAAAAAGTGGACTAGCTCCCTGGTTCCTTTGTCCTTGGGAAATATTGTACTCTCCTGGAAAAAACATGGGTTTTAGACTGTGAAGTCCGGATTCATATCCCAATTCCAGTATTAGCTGTTAAATGTGGGTAATTTACTTAGCTCCTCAGAAATGACGAGTTGAAAACAGGTATTTAAACAAAAACTTGTACATGAATGTTCAACTTGTACATGAATGTTCATAGCAGCACCATTATACACAATAGCCAAAAAGTGCAAATAACCCAAATGTCCATCAGCTGATGGACTGGATAAACAAAATGTGGTGTATGTATACAATGGAATATTAGTCAGCCATCAAAAGGAATGAAGTATTGATACATACTACGACATGAATGAACCTTGAACATATTACCCTAATGGAAGGAAGCCAGACACAAAAAAACATATATTATATGGTTCAATTTATAAGAAATATTCAGAATGGGTAAATCCATAGAGACAGAAGGCAGAATAGTAGGTGCCAGGGGCTGGGGAATGACTGATTAATGCGTACAAGTTTGCCTTTCTGGGTGATAAAAATATTTGGGTACTGAGTAGAGGTGATGACTGTGTCATACTGTGAACATGCTAAATGCCATTGATTTGTATACTTTATTATTATTTTTTTTTATGTCTTTATTGGAGTATAATTGCTTTACAGTGTTGTGTTAGTTTCTGCTGTATAACAAAGTGAATCAGCATATGTATACATATATCCCCATATCCCCTCCCTCTTGAGCCTCCCTCCCACCCTCCCTATCCCACCCCTCTAGGTGGTCACAAAGGACTGAGCTGATCTCCCTGCACTATGCAGCTGCTTCCCACTAGCTATCTGTTTTACATTTGGTAGTGTATATATGTCAATGCTACTCTCTCACTTCGTCCCAGCTTACCCTTCCCCCGTCCCTGTGTCCTCAAGTCCATTCTCTATGTCTGCGTCTTTATTCCTGTCCTGCCCCTAGGTTCATCAGAACCATTTTTTTTTTTTTAGATTCCACATATATGTGTTAGCATACAGTATTTGTTTTTCTCTTCTGACTTACTTCTGTCTGTATGACAGACTCTAGGTCCATCCACCTCACTACACAGCCACTATGGAGAATAGTATGGAGGTTCCTTCAAAAACTAAAAATAGAACTACCATATGACCCACCAATCCCACTATTGAGAAAACCATAATTCAAAAAGAGAATGTACCACAATGTTTATTGAAGCTCTATGTACAATCGCCAGGACGTGGAAGCAACCTAAGTGTCCATCGACAGATGAATGGATAAAGAAGATGTGGCACATATATACAATGGAATATTATTCAGCCATAAAAAGAAACAAAATTGAGTTATTTGATTTGCATACTTTAAATGGTTAATTCTATGTTATATGAATCTTACCTCAATTTTTAAAAAGTGGGAGGGAGTCCCAGGAGCCAGGAACCTTCCCCATTTTGAATAGTTATAGCCCAAATTTGGCACAAAAGTTATGTTTGCAAACTGTTTCATGGAAATCTAGAGTTACCCATGAGCCTTTGGAATCCTGGGATAACTACCTTTTCTGCTTTATACCTTGATATCCCATGAAAGATTTAATATCTGCCTTCTATAGGTTTCTTCATAGGGGTATTTTTTTAAAATCCCATATTAAAGCAAGCAATCTTTATCTGCTTTTAAATAAAAGAGGTTACAAAATGATAAGCTGAGGACTTAACTTGAACTTAGGAGTCTACATTTTATATTTAAATTATCTCTAATGTTTAAAAGAATTTGATACTTCAAAGGATCTAACAGATTAGCTTTATGTTCACTGAGCAATTATTCTTAAGACTTTTTCTGTCTGAGAAGAATAATGGTATTTAATCTTGGTAAATAGTTTTAGATTCACCGTATGGAATTTATTAATTTTTCTGGAATTGTTTAAGTATTGGGAGCATTTTGGTTATTAGTTGTACCTCTGAACTGTTTAAAAAAGAAGTAGAATAAGTTTAAAATATTTGAAGCAGCTTAATAGACCAAGTTCGTAAATGAAACCAAACTAATCAAAATGATCATCAAAATTTGCTTTACTTAAAAATAGCAGAAACTAACACACCATTGTAAAGCAATTATACTCCAATAAAGATGTTTAAAAAAAATAGAATAATAAGATGTACCAGGACTTTTTTTTTTTTTTTTTTTTAATTTTATTTATTTATTTATTTATTTATGGCTGTGTTGGGTCTTCGTTTCTGTGCGAGGGCTTTCTCTAGTTGCGGCAAGCGGGGGCCACTCTTCATCGCGGTGCGCAGGCCTCTCACTATCGTGGCCTCTCCCGTTGCGGAGCACAGGCTCCAGACGCGCAGGCTCAGCAATTGTGGCTCACGGGCTTAGTCGCTCCGCGGCATGTGGGATCTTCCCAGACCAGGGCTCGAACCCGTGTCCCCTGCATTGGCAGGCAGATTCTCAACCACTGCGCCACCAGGGAAGCCCCGATGTACCAGGACTTTTAAGGAAAAACAAAGTTTCTGAATTTGTAAGTTTAATAAATTGAATATTACATTAAAATAACCAAAAATAGCTTTTTCTATGCACAGAAATCATCTCCAAGGAAATCTAAAATGCACTCTGATATTTTCCATTCAATAAAGCCATCCAGGGACTTCCCTGGTGGTGCAGTGGTTAAGAATCTGCCTCCCAATGCAGGGGACATGGGTTCGAGCCCTGGTCTGGGAAGATCCCACATGCCGCGGAGCAACTAAGCCCGTGCACCACAACTACTGAGCCTGTGCTCTAGAGCCCACGTGCCACAGCTACTGAAGCCTGCGTGCCTAGAACCCATGCTCTGCAACAAAGAGAAGCCACCGCAATGAGAAGCCCACGCACCGCAACAAAGAGCCCCCGCTCACTGCAACTAGAGGAAGCACGCACGCAACAGTGAAGACCCAACGCAGCCAAAAATTAATTAATTAATTAATTTAAAAAAATAAACAAATAAATAAAGCCATCCACACTCTAATCTTCAGTCACTAATGCACATATATCACCTTCCTTACCCAGCCCATACTGAACTTTTAGAGCTAAGTCTCAAGCACAGTGTAGTATAGTACAACAATCTAACTGTACAACAATCTAACTGTACTTGTGGGCCCCAATGACTTTGCTTCTCTTTTCTCAAAACATAATTTATAGCAATCTTAGTTTCCACTTGCTAGGGATGTCAAAAAAAAAAAAGAAAAAAGTGCTTCCACTTTCCCCTCTTCTACCCAGACTCCAAGAACAGTCACCATTAAATGATCACGGCATACTGTCCTCCAGAGCCTGGCTATTGCCTCAGAATCTTTCCCAAAACAACCTTTTAGGTAACTGCTACCAAATTATTGGAAATAATGCACAAAATGAAATCTGTTCATCACCCTCAGTCTTCACTCCTGAATTGTTTTGTCAGCCCTACCTCTCCATCCCACACTCCTTAAGAAATAGAATAAAAGTAATACTACTCTGCACCGTATCTGATATACGTGGTTGCCTGGCCCGGCTCCATTAAAAAAGTAGCTGCTTAACAGCACCTCTGATATATGTTCACAATCTATTCCTAGGTATAGAACCCATTCAAACTGACTACTGAGAATATCCAAAGAGAGATAACTCCAAAATGGAAACTTTCCTGTTGCAAAAGTCGAGAGAACAGAACAGTCTCTTTCTAGGGGTCACAGATATCAACTTTTCCATGGCAGGCCATCTCCAAATTGTCCTATATCCAAAGAATTAAAACAGTTCATAGTATCATCGTACTTTCCACGCTAATCAAATGGAATCATCTTCAGGACCTATCATTCCCTGGACAGTCTTTTGGAGGAATATAGTATGAAAGTTCTACTCCAGTGGCATATTATGGTGTGTTAATCTATTATCAGGATGCATTACCAGTGATTCTTCTGAAACATTAGCGAGTACACTGAGGTTTATTAAAGGTCAACTACATCATCAAATGAGTTTCCAACTGACAGGATCACTTAAAAATTCTAGAACAAAGAGTCCAGAAGCAAATTCATTAATGGATTTTATTTTCAAGACAGCCCCACTGATGTTCGGTTCCCAGAATACTTAACTAATTCTGCACAGTAATTCCAGATGCTACCAGATTTGCAACATCTTTCCTCACACTCAACACCCCACTCCGCCACACACACACATGGCTTTTGTGTCTATTTCTGGATGGTTCTTTACCTCTAAATCTTTTTGTTTCATAATGTGTTCTTTATTGCATAAGTAAGTCCTTCTCAGATTATAGAAGTATGAAGTGATAGAACCAGGACTGTGACATGGTGATCCAAAAGTGGGACATGTTCAAAACTTTCTTTCTAGAACATCTGGACATATGGCAATGATTTGTTTATAGCTCATACTATCTCTTTAAGAAAATAATGTTTTATTTACGTAATTCTGTTTGTTTATGTAATTCAATCTAGTATTTATGAGCGTTTAGTTTAGAAACAGATACATGGGAATGGTTTTCAGAGCACATCAGCTGGAGAACTGCCCTTTAAAAATCAGAGATTTTTGCTTCTGGCCATGATGGAGTAACTGGTACAGGACTTGTCCTCTTGCCATAAACAGCTAGAAAATTAGACAAAATATATATTCCAATATAGCACAACAAGAAGGGCAGGACTGTGGTCACAATAAAAGGAAAATAGGATGAATCCTAGAATTATCTAGGCTTTCTGCCTGGAGACACTTTCTGGTCCATGGCTTAGGGAAAAGAAATTCAAAAAGAACTCTGCATTCTCACTTTGTTGAGGAGACAGAAATCAGAGCTGGGGAGTAGAGGTGGCTGAAATGTTTGAAGCAGAGTACCAGTAAACAGAACGCTTCACAAAGAACACCTTCCAAACACTGCAGACAAGTCCCCTAGAAAATTTGGCTTACTGCTAAGCTGCACATGCTTAAGCTGGTCCTCCATGAGGCTGGGCACAGAATAATTACCAGAGAAGGAAAGAGTACCAGGAAACTGCAGGCTCACCAATTCCCAGAGCTCACACAAGGGGACAGGACATTGAATTTCCAACAGTCAGAGTGGAAAGTCCTCATTGACACATAGGGTACATAGTAAAGACCCCGGAAAACTCACACCTTAGTGTTAGGACTAAGCTATCCTTAGAATACACTATCCTTTCTATAAACCTGCCATAACAAAGCTTAAAAATTAGCCTTGACAGCCGCATAGCACAGGGAGATCAGCTCGGTGCTTTGTGACCACCTAGAGGGGTGGGATGGGGAGGGTGGGAGGGAGGGAGAGGCAAGAGGGAAGAGATATGGGAACATATGTATATGTATAACTGATTCACTTTGTTATAAAGCAGAAACTAACACACCATTGTAAAGCAATTATACTTCAATAAAGATGTTTAAAAAAAAAAATTAGCCTTGAAAGGATAAAACTGATTAGCAAGTAACTTTACGGCCTGCCACCCTAGGAGAGAAATAGAAGATATAAAAAAGAATCAAATGGAATTCCTAAAGATGAAAAATAAAATATTTGAAAAAAATGTACTCAATTGGCTTAACATCAGATTAGAGACTACATAAGAAAAAACAGTAATCTGAAGGTATAGAAATGGAAGCCATTCAAGTTAAAGCAGTTATTTTTTAAAAGGCTAAAAAAAAAAAAAAGAAAGAAAGAGTTAACACCCAGTGACCTGTGGGAAAACATCAAACACTCTAAGAGCCATGAAATTGGAGTCCCAGGAAAAAAAGGAGATGCAGAAAAAGTATTTGAGGCAATAATCCCTAAAAATTTTCAATATTTGGTGAAAACTATAAACCCATAGTTGCAAGGCTCTCAATGAACACCAAGTGGCAGGGGGAGGGGGAGGAATCTTAGAAACAGCTTTAGAAAAAGAAACATTATAAACAAGGCAGCATCAATATGAATGGTTGACATCACATCAGAAAAATAAATGCAAACTATAAGACACACACATATATAAAACATATCCTTTAAAATAAAGGTAAAATAAATATTTTGACAGATTGAAGCCAATAGGACTCATTATCAGTAGATCTGTGCTATAAAACAATAGTAAAAGAAAATCTTCCAGCAGAAGGAAAATAATACCAGATAGAAATTGGAATCTATAGAAAGCAAGCAATAGTCATCAGAATGATAAATATGTGGGTAAAATAGAATTATTTATCAGTGTGATAGAATCCCACTAAGAATCCCAGCAGGCTTTTTGTAGAAATTGACATGCTGATTCTAAAATCTACATGGAAATGAAAAGAATCTAGACAATTCAAACTAATTTTGAAAAATAACAAACATGGAGGACTATACTCAATTTAAAAGCTTAAAGCTACAGCAATCAAGAGAATGTGGGACTGGTGAAAGAATAAATATCTAGATGAAAGGGGAAAAAATGGAGAACCAAAAAATAAACCTGCGCACATACATGGTTAAGGATGGTGCTGGAGAACTGGATATCTATTTGGGAAAAAAATCTTGACCTTTTCCTGGCATTACACCCCAAAATTAACTTGAACTAGATCACTGACCTAAAATTAAAACAAAAATTATGAAACTTTTAAAACAAAACATATAATAAAAATTTTACCAGCTTGGGGCAGGCAAACATTTCTTAGGAAATAAAATGCATTAACCAGAAAAAAAAAAAGATAAACTAGACGTCTTCGACATTGGACACCTCTGCTTTTTAAAAGACACATTTCAGAACATGAAAAATCAACCACAGACTGGACAATATATTTACAATATGTATATATAACAAGAGACTTAAATCCAAAATATACAGAGAACACATATTACAACATATTAAGAAAAACAACCCAATAAAAAAGTGGACAAAAGATTTGAAAAGGTGTTCCATAAGGTTTGATATACAAGTCACTATTAAGCCCAAGAAAAGCTGCTCAATATCATTAGTCATCAGGGAAATATAAATTAAAACCACAATAAAATAGCTCTGCATACCCACTAGAATGACTAAAATGAACAAGACATAATATCAAGTCTTGGTGAGGATCTGGAACAGCTAGAACTGTTAGGAATATAAACTAGTACAACCATTTTGGAAAAGAGTTCAGCAAATCCTTATAGGATTAAATCTATAATTATCATGTAATCCAGCCATTACATTCCTAAGTATTTACCCAAGAAAAATGAAAAAAAAAACAAACCCTCCACTTTAAGACTTTTACACAAATGTTCATTACAACTTTATTCATAATAGCTAAACACTGTAAACAACGTTAATGTCCATGAATAAGTGAACGGCTAAACACATTGTGGTAGACCCATACAACAGTATACTACCAACCAATTTTTAAAAATCAAATTACTGATACATGCAATGACTTGAATTAACCTGAACAATAAATTGGCTGAGAGAAATAAGCCAGACACAAATGAGTCCCTAGTGTTTGATTTCATTTATAGGAAATTCTAGAGCAGGCAAATGTAATCCGCAGGGACCAAAAGGTGAATGGTGGTTGCTGAGGCCAGGAGTGGTGGGGATTGAGAGCAAAGCAGTAGGAAGGATGTTTTGAGGGTAATGGAAATGTCCTCTATCATGATTGGGGTGGTGGTTATATAAGTGTGCATATTTGTCAAAACCCACAGACTGCACATCTAAAATAGATGTGTTTTACTGAATGTAAATATATATTTGATAATTAAGTAAAATATTGTTCAACCTCCTGTGGAACCCCAATATATAAGATAAAAGAAGCAGAGATTCAATGTCTGACATGGCGCTAGAAGTCTTGCAGACTCACCCACTGGAATTCCCCTTTACAGTGTCCCTTAAGGAGCCACAAAGGATAACTAGGACTCAATGGAATAAAAAATGAAAACCCACACTCCACAGTATCTATTTAAGGAGTGGCCATAAAGAAATTTACCGATTTTTATTTTATCATGTACATATTTCTCTTCAATATGAATAATTAATAGCCTATATAAAAGTACAATTAATATCAGAAAGATTATTTTTTGAAAAAATGTGGAGTGATGATAAAGATCCAAATACCTGCCTGCAATGTTTTCCCAACAAATGAAATCTGAGCTGTGTTATTAGTGTCAGCATCCTGGGCAAGAGTTACTTACAAAGAAGGAAATACTCCTGATGGAAAGTCTTTCATTTAAGGGTGGGTGAAACCTGGACCACTTCCCTAGCTCTTTCTTTCACAGTTGAATTGCACCGATGTCTGGGTTTCACGTTTAATAAAAAATGTGGTTCTGTGTCTTCCCATTTATTCTGGACTGAGCAAGAGACAAGTTCAAATAACCCTGACACAGGCATGGCAAGGACAGTAGTGCCAAGATAATTTTCAAAAGATGCTGAAGTTTCCCAATGTCGGTAGAATTTGGCTTTTATCTCTCTGCTGCCAGAACTAAAAATTCCACTGGAGTCAACACTTTATAATGACTGCTGTATGAAATAATTCTTCCTTCTTTCCATCAAAATTCCTCAGTTAGAAGCACTCAGTTGCAAGCAAAAGTGATATTTCAAATAAATACCAACCATGATAGTAATATAGTAAATACGTGACTCAAAAATTTAAATATACATTTCCTTTTATGGTGAAAGTAAACTGTTTTCTAAGTGAAATACATAGTTCATCAAATCTTCCAATTATTTCCAAACCATTTGTTGACTTTTATGAATTGTTGATGTGATTTTGTTTGACAGAGCTGTCACTAGCTAAGTGATGGCCCTGTCTGAGCCAGAATGCATTGTGGTAAACCACATCCACACTTCCAACAACTTCCCCATTAATTGAAAGTCATTTTATGACTTGTGGTCTCGATAAGTAGAGAATTTCTGTAAACTCTCCAATATGGTTATTTGATAGTTTCCCCTGTGAACTGTAGATCACTGTTCTCTGCAGCCCCAGGACTCTAAGCTGGGGGAAAGAAGATGAAGGAAAATAAGGCCCCCATTAGCTGTGTTGGTGATGTAGCATAAGCACTGCCTGGCCCTGCCTGTAAGAAATAGTAGGGAAACACTCGTTTCTCGTTGGGAAACACCAACGATCTTTGCGTTCTAGCCCCCTCTTGTAAGACAGTCCCAGCAATCCAAAAGCACTCGCCCCTCACCAGCCATTCTCAGTAGAGATTAACCAGGAGAGCAGAAGCAGTGAAGGGAGATAATGTTTTAAAGCTCAGCACCTCCTATTCTTACTCCCAGTGTAAATCAGGACCTGCCCTGCATGGAGCCCTCTTCTAATCCAGACAGACATGACCTGCAGAGGCAAAGTTACTTAACAGACCACATGTGATCTCCAAAAGCACAGAGTACTTCTGGAAAACTCCAGAACACAGCTGTGCTACTTTTCCCACCTAAGATGGAGCTGGCAGAAAGTGCTTCAATAGTTTTTCAGACATTACCCTAATAAGAAAGACCATTCATCAATGGTCATTGCAATATCCTGTGATGATTATCTTGAACTAATTTTTCTACTTATCACAAGCATTACTGCCAACAGATGAAGAAGAATGCCAACAAGTGTCATACTGATGACTACTTTGTGAATATCAATCGTGATTTCAAATAGTAGAATATTCAACCACCAATGGCTTAGGCAATAAAGACAGTTACTTCACATATCCTCAAGAGGCCCTGCTCTTTCATTTTTTCTGCTCTGGTATCCTCAGAAGGCTAGCTGTTCTTCCTTGTGCCTGTCTCCTCAGAGCCACACTGTGGATTCCATAATTCTGAGCATCACCCCGCCAGGAGTAAAGAAGGAAGGGGGAGGAAGGGGCTGAAGCCATAGTGACAAGAGATATTCATGTGCACCTTTCTCCTTTATATCAGAAATAAAAAGCATTTCCCAAAAGCTCCTCAGGAAATTTCCTTCTATCCTAGAGAGTTTGAGGACAGAGTTATATGCAAAACAGGTCAAGAGGAATGAGATCTTAATGTCTTTTTTAGACCAATTATGACTATCTTCTTGAGTTGGTGGGGTGGGAAAGGCTAACTTCCCTGAGATCTAGAACTGTCTACTACCTGTACAAAATGAGGGTTCTGTTAAGGCAAGAAAAGGTGGAAGCTGTTGAATGGCATCTGCCATAATTGGATTTTATTCTGAAGATTTATTTACAACTATTATTAGTATGACCATTATTATTACTACTAGTATTAGTACCATCATCTTTCATGGAAGGAGTACTCTTTGCCAGGAAATTCACTACATTAAATACTTTACTCGTATTATTTAATTTAATTTATACAATAATCTTCAAGGACTGAAAAGGCCAAAATAATTTACATAGTTAGACAGTGTTTAATTTAATCTAAAGCCTGCATGATTCCAAAACCCAAATCGTTTCAGGTTCATGTGATGCTCCATATTTCTACACATGGGTGAATCTTTAAAACAGCCCTCTTCACAGTTCAGTCTTGGCATTATTCCTATTATTTAATTCCAAGCAGAAGGATGCTCGCTGAAAATAAACGCAACTCGTTACCCTACCTTTGCACATAATTGGTTTTAAATTGTGTCAAGATGTGCATTGCCTTTATTAAGTCCTCTAGAAAAAGGAATTTCAATGATGCTACTAGGAAATGATGGTAGCACAGGAGTTCTCTTCCTGGGAGATTAAACAAAATAGCACGTGTGAGCTTTACTAGCCCAAAGCTTGGGGCAGAGTAAGTGACCAATGAATGCTAGGTGAATGAATGAATGAATGAGATTCAAAGACTCAGAATATTGCTCATTTGGATGCTTCTTCTGGTGCCTAGAAAGGCTTACAAACATGTGTGCTACTAATGAGCACAAGGGGAAAAACAGGAAATTATCTTTGGGCAAACTTCGAAGATCACAGACAGGCACCTGGATTTTAAGGTAGTAGATATAGGTTGGTTTGGTGGCTGTTGACCAAAAACCAAGGTTTAATATATAAATTCCCCTTGACCTTCATTTTTTCACACCAGTATCAAAACTTTCAAAGACTATTCAGAGTGATCTGGATTTGGATAAACTGAATACATTTTAAAATACATGTGATGTTGAGTCATGTTATTTTAAATAGAGTTAATATTTTTCAAGTATTTATTTAATACTGGATGCCATGCTAAGCAATTAAATGCATCTCATTTAATTATCATGATAACCCTATGAGGTAGATATTCACTGGAGTTTTAGGTGGCTCAATAAGTAACACAAATGTCTGACAATGTCTGGGTTCTGAATTAGAAGATAGACGAAACAATGCGATGGAGATCAAAATATTATTATTATATATCAGGCTGATCAAAGAACATGACTTTAGATCTGGAGCAAGTGGCCCCACCCTGTCTCAGATAGCAATACACCATAGTTGTCCCCTGGAGGGCCAGGAGCCTTCAGTGACAAGACCGTGAACTGGCCCAAGCACACACTCCCAGAAAACAAGAAGATCTACAAGAAGATCCCTCAGAGGGCTGAGAGGTGCATGCAGGCCTCCTTTTGCATATTCACCAATCAGAGAAGATGCCTCTCTTAGGTCTGGTCCCCTGAAAAGAGAGATAGAGATTTACCTGCAGGAAGTTTATTGGGGAGTTTCCTGGGGTTCAACACCTGTGGGCGCTGAAGGAAGCAGGACTGGGCCGTGGGAGGAGTTGAACTGCAAAGCAATCGCAACCGAGGCCTCTGCAGATCTCCCAGGAACTCTGGAGCAAAGGCCTTGCCCAGTTGCCTTGTGTTAAGGCAAGAGGGCCAGGCATTTGTACCCCTACATTAACTAGGGGTCACTGGGTGCAGGCTGTGCCTGGGAGGTGACATAACTTGGGCAAGGCCAATCCTTTCAGTTACAGGCAATTATTTTGTATTACTGCAGTGTGACTCAGCTGTGGCCTGTGGGCAGTCAACATCCTTGAAGGTGAAGAATTGAATGAATTGGTCCTAACGGGGGCGACTTGGGCAGAGCAGCACAGCATTCATTAGGTGAGAGACTCATGGCGGTTTTCCAGTGGAGCTTCCTCCATGTGGAAATAGAAAACAAGACATAAGAGAATCTCCAAGAATAGGCATCACAACTATACCTATTTTTTTGCAAATGAATAAAGAAATTAATGAGAATACAGGCAGATGGTAAAGATGGGAATTACAAATAATCTGAACTCACTCTGTTGTATTGCCTTTTGCTATAGAGCTTGTAGCAAAAGTAGTCTAGAAGGAAATATGCGGAGATCTTAGACTAACACTAATATATTATAAACAATATCACATGAGTTGGAAACATTTGGTTCATGATGAAAATAAAAGGAAATTGTTTAGCACAGTTTATTTTGGCCAATAATAGTATGTATATAAGCATATGTCTGAATATTAGTACTAACTTTATTTGAATTTGATATCCTACTTATGCTGACTCTTGACAGTTAAAATAGTTGTAAGAAAGTTCTCCCTTTGCACAGAATCAAAATCTGCCTTTCTGTACCTCGCACGCACTGTTTATAAATGCTAGTTATGCATCCCAATCACCTGTGGAGCTATTAACAAAACAGATGTCCAGACCCTACCACAAACCTACAGAAAATCAGAACCTCCAGAGTTGGAATCCAGATTATGGGTTTTTAGGGTTTTTTTGTTTTTTTGTTTTAAGTCTTTCAGTTAATTCTGTCCATTCTCCGGGTTAAGCACCACTGCTCTGGTATGACACATATTTAACTTATTTTTAATAACACTGAATAGACATTTACAGTGTGCATAATACATTAATCTCCTCTTACGTATTATACATGCAAATGTGCCAACCTATATTTCTGGGTCAACCAAGCATGTTCTTTCAGGCAGTACTCTGAAGTTGTGGTTTATAGATTCAACACCCTACTACTACAGCTCAACCCCCAGTGCTACAATTTAAAAATATATTTTTTGCCTTTTAACAACATACTACTACATATATTACAAACACTATAGATCTGGTCTAGGCTTGTCAGCATCTGTGTATATCAGGTACCATAAACATGGTTCTAATACCTAAAAGAAGTGGAAAAGGGAAAATCTGAAGTACATAGCTAAATACAACTTATACCTTCACAACTTACAGCAGTTCTTAACTATTTTTAAATTGTGAGTCCACAGCCACTCTATCTGATACTTTAAAAGCATTTAAAATGTTTATTATTATAACCAAATTATAGTCACACTAACACATTCTAGGTATATTTAGTGATTGTTGGACAATGTGAATATCCCACTATAATGTAAGCTCCATGAGGATGGGACTTTATTCTTTGGTTCCTGACAGCACCTTCAGCATCTAGAACAGTGGCTGGCACATAGTCCACGTTCCATCAATATTGTCAGTTGAATGAATGAACATCAGAGTTGACTGTAAGTGGAAAGCAATTTATGGAACTATTAACTCAAACCCAATCAGTTCATAAACAGAGGGGTCATGGTAGCAGGGATAGACCATGGTATTCTTCGGATGAAAAAGAGGCAGGGGGGTCTAAGTGTATTTGTATAATCAGATAAAGTCAAGAGCTGACGAGTAGAAGGCTGAAGTCAGCTGCTGCAATGAAAAGTCATGATCTCTCACTTACATCCCGTTTGTGAGTAAATGCTCATGCCAGAGCCCATTTATTGAAGGAGAGGTCGTCTTCTCTGGAGGAGAAAGTCTGGAACCAAATCAAGTATGTACAAAGGGACTTGCAGATATTTATCATAATATCTATACCCTGGGAAGGGAAAATACACAGACCATTCCAGGGTTGATGAATACACAGACCATTGCAGGGTCTGAGCTGTTACTAGTATCTGGAACCAGAAACATAAACATGGACTTTGGTTATACTGGGTGCTCATCTAAATAATAAATTGAATCTTGGCCCAAGGCCACCTCACAGTGGATCCAAAGGGTGCATGGACTCACCCTGTGGTTACTTCCCCAGTCCCTGAATGCATAATTGGGATTAGTGTACTTAGCAGCTGGCAGAATTTTCACAGTGGTTCCCTGAAATAAAAATAAGAAACATTATGGTAGCAAGTACCATGAGGAAGCCCCTTAAATTACACCCACTTACTTGCCAAAATAATAAATCAGGAGCAACTTCACAGCCTAGGCAAAGTCACCTATAATTTGAGCTACTACCAAGGACTTGACTCATAGTATGGCATTTTAAAGTTTATATATGGTGGCCAAGATGGCAGATCTATAGGAAGGAAGGAGAAACCATATCCAGAGGATGCATTAATTCCAGCAGCAATGAATTTTTTCCTCCTTCAAAATGGAAAGGATATGATATAATTAATCTGCCACCAAAGGACTTGTTAGTCTCCCTGAGAACAGTGAGATATCAATTAGCATTGATCTCTGATACTGGCACCCTGGCCATCCAGGAGAAGCTGTAGTTAGATCAGCCTTGATAAAAGGGAGCCTGTAATGGTTAACTCATGCATTGCCTCCACCCGTTACCTGGATTCTCTGTTCATAGACACATTAAGCAAGTTCTAGGATGGCTAAGGACAAAACTGACTAATATCCATAGAGAGGTTATCCTAATTCTTTTTTTTTTAAATTAATTAATTAATTTATTTATTTTTGGCTGTGTTGGGTCTTCGTTTCTGTGCGAGGGCTTTCTCTAGTTGCGGCAAGTGGGGGCCACTCTTCATCGCCGCGTGCGGGCCTCTTCACTATCGCGGCCTCTCTTGTTGGGAGCACAGGCTCCAGATGCGCAGGCTCAGTAGTTGTGGCTCACGGGCCTAGCTGCTCCGTGGCATGTGGGATCTTCCCAGACCAGGGCTCGAACCCGTGTCCCCTGCATTGGCAGGCAGATTCTCAACCACTGTGCCACCAGGGGAGCCTTATCCTAATTCTTGTATAGGACGTCTTCTTTAGATGTTGTCACCAGCCACCACTTTGAAGGCTGTATGACCATTTATTTGGGATAACCTGTTGAATTAGGGCACAAGTTCGAGGCATGAACTGTATCAGACACGTCTTTTGCCCAGCTCACATCCTTCCCACCCACGTTTTCACTCCAGCCATTGTTGCTATAGCACTCAGGGCACTCAGCTATGAGTAGGTGTAATCTGACTGCGTGTTACTTCAACTGTGTCACATAATTCTGTTTTCTGTCCTGGAACTTATTTAAACCGACCACTTCCACTACCTGCAGGATCTCTCTCAGCTATTCTGACGTGCAAACCTCAGTGAGAAGGTGTTAATACACTATGGGGCAAGCCTTGATCAAAGAGGGAAAGGAACCTATGGATAAATACTTTCTTCTTTTGTCTTGCAGGCAGACAATTCTGAGGAGCTCCCTACACAGCTCAAAAAGTCTCCAGCAAGATCAAATCAAGTATCCACAGCAGACACCGGGAGGTAACACCTCCTTAAAGGGGCCTTCTATCCTACTTCATTCTATCACTCTTCCCCTTCCCCTAATCCTGTTCCTTAGGGTCACTTCCTAAAACAAATAACCATTATGGAAGCCTGTGTTTCTGGCTCTGCTTTTTGGAGGAACCTAGACTTAAGACTTAGTCCTTTTCTGGTTTATAGAGAGAAGTTCAGTAAGAGGGCAGAAGGTCCCGTTCAAATGAAAGGGAAGAGGTCAATATTAAAAAGGAGATAGTGTACAAAAAGGAGAGAAAATGTATTTTCCAACTTTCAAATTTTGCTTCGGGATGATCCTGTGAATTTTATTTGTATGTCTACAGAAAAAAAAAAAAAAGGTATTCCATGTCTAAACATTGGGAAATTAAATGGAAATATTGCTATAAGCACAGGTTCCTCGATATAACCTAAAAATACGGAAGTACCCTTTAATATTTTTTTCTCTCTATTCCCTTGGCCCTCTTCATGTATACAAACCCTGCCCACAAATCCTATCTTTGTAACAGAGCTCATACCCACTTCTTCCTTTACTTTTCCAAAAGCCACCCCACCCTGCCTCATTTCAGGCTCTCAGTATTTTATACCTGATCTTTATTACTCCGATGCCTCTACACTACTCTAATCATATTTCTAAAATATTCTGCTCATTTTGCTGATCTGAAGCTTCATGGCCTTCTCCACTTCAGAATAATGTAAACAATCATTCATGCAAAAAGATATTTATTAATCATATATTAAGTGTCAGGCACCCTAGCCTGAGGCTAGGACTAAAATGCTGAGCAAAGCAGATGTCATCTTTCTCACCTACATTGTTAATATTCTCTCATATTACTCCTAAAATCTTCAGCCCAATTCAATTAAATGATTCTCCAGTCCCAGGAAACATGATCTTCCAGTCTCGATTTTAAGTGTTTCTGCTAAGAACCACTCCCTGTCTTCCCTCTGCTAATCTTAAGGTCATTGTTTACTCCTAATATGTACCTGTTCTCCAGAGTCTGACCAGATCTGTCTGCCTCCATGTACTATTTCCTTGCTCTGAATTTTTAATTATACTCACTGTCCTTAGCTCTCACCTGCCCCTTACTGTGTGCCCAAGCACCTGACAAAGACTGATGCTTTACACAGAAGCATTTGTCATAAAACTTGAACCTGGTTATATTCTATTTTCCCCATTAATTTATAAATTAAATATAATCTTGGACACAGGTTCATTTTACATTTGCATGAGAGTCATAATTTTACCTTTCTAAAAGCGTCCTTTTACACGATATAAAACCCAACATCCGACTTCCCTGGTGGCGGCGCAGTGGTTAAGAATCTGCCAGCCAACGCAGGGGACACGGGTTTGAGCCCTGGTCCGGGAAGTTCCCACATGCCGCGAAGCAACTAAGCCCATGTGCCACAGCTACTGAGCCCGTGTGCCACAACTACTGAAGCCTGTGTGCCTAGAGCCTGTGCCCCGCCACAATGAGAAGCCCGCGCACCACAATGAAGAGTAGCTCCGGCTTGCCGCAACTAGAGAAAGCCTGCAAGCAGCAACAAAGACCCAAGGCAGCCAGAAATTAAAAAAAAAAAAAAAATATATATATATATATATATATATATATATATATATATATATATCTCATACACTAAAGCTTCTCCTTTGCCCCTGCTTGGGACCTGCCGTGGGTTAAGAAAAAGGCTATGGGGCAGGAGTTGAGGGCATAATGGACCCTTCATTATTTGCCCATCTTCTTCCTCTATTCCTCCTCCTTATCCACCAGGACTCCTCTGAATCCACAAGCAGTGAAGTAGGGAAGGGAGAAGAAGTTAAGGTCAGGAAAGGCCTTGCTTCACTGGTATGGTTACTCTCTATTTCGGAGCCCTCAGAGTTGGTCAACTGGAAGTTTGTTTTATATTGAGACATTCGGGGATCCTCAGAGACCCTCATCTGGGGATTTCTCACTGCAGCATCCTAGAGGTGGGTGACATCTTCTCTTGTTTCCCATCTTCAAATGGCCCACCCTTCTGTGGGGCCTCCTTGCCCCTCCAGTTGTTCTTGTTGGGTGCTGTGTCTTTGGACAAGTCCCTCCTCCTGCTTCCTTTTGGGGTCTACATAAGCACACATCCATTTCCCACCAAACTCTGCAAGTGCAGGCCTATTTCTTTCTTTGCTGCCACAGACCACTTCAGGCAGGTGTCACATGCCAAGCCTTACAACATAAAAATCCCAGAAAACAGAAGCCAGGCCCTCTAAATGATTCTCCTAGAAAGCCCTCCACCTGGCTTCAAAGTTAGGAAGGCCTCTTCATCACTCCTTCTCAAACGGATGCAGGAATCACTCAGTACACTTATAAGTCTCTCCCAAAATAGTCACATTCTGACTGCTCTCAAGAACTCTTAGCTCTCTGAGAGTCTATTACACAGCCTGGACTTGATATGGGCAAAGAGCTAATCCTGGGAGGAATTTATTTTTTTTTTTGCCACTCCCAATGCATATCCTACATTGATAGCCAAGCACTTCAATGTAGATTTGGTTGTATTTAACAATTTAACATCTATTCTTCTCATTTCTGAGAACTCAGCTAAGACTCCAAGACGAGATCATTTTAGCATCCCTTCATGCATGCATAAATACACGTCGTTTGTTTTTAAAATAATGGATAATGGATACTCTACATATGGCTCTGCAACCTGCTCTTTTCACTTAACGTGTCTTTGATAACTTCCCATATTTCACATTTCTTTTGGTGAACAATTTTAGGGATAATATAATAATGCCTTAGGGATATCAAACATACATATACCTCTCTGGTCCATAAATAAGAGAAGTCATTAGAAAATTCTGCAGATTTCAGGACTTTTCATTTTTCATGAGTGTCATAAATGTCACTGGTGAGATTAAAAGCTCAGCTACTAACTGTGAATGTCAGGATTCTCATATGAGTCACACGGGGAAAAAGTTGTAAAAATATGGATCTAAGACAACTGAGTTTCTAGGCCGTAATGAGCCACACTGTACAGAAAATGTGGATCAAGGAGCAAAGCTATGGATTAAAAAATACCAAGATTGTGTGCATTCTGAATTGCAATAAAGTGGAATGGAGAAATAACAGTTATTCACCATGCTAAGTGTTTTGTGTATATTTATCACTTAATACTTACACCAATCAGTCATACTCTTCTCTAACTTGTCCCCTCATTGCATGACACCAGTCAAACTAACATCTTCAGGACTTTGCATATGCTAATTCCTCAACCTGGAATGTTCTTCCCACAGAGATGCATAGCTCCTATCTTTACTTCATTCACTAATTAGTTATTGTCACCTTTTTTAAAACGCTGTGCAAAATAACACTTCTTTCCTCGTAGCACTCACTATCCCTTTACTCCACTTGTTTTTTTCCATGCAATTTATGACTATCAAA
This sequence comes from Balaenoptera musculus, assembly GCF_009873245.2. Classification (NCBI taxonomy): domain Eukaryota; kingdom Metazoa; phylum Chordata; class Mammalia; order Artiodactyla; family Balaenopteridae; genus Balaenoptera; species Balaenoptera musculus. The sequence continues at coordinate 80,999,930 of NC_045792.1, forward strand.
CATATTTGCTCCTTTTTTCCTTGGATTAAAAAAAAAAAAAAAAAAACTGAAAAACTCCCAGTGGTTCAAAGTGACCTCTGCAGTGAAGTCTTACTTTCTAGGGGGGAATGATCAACCTCAGAGGGGCTGGGGTCTACATCCAGGACAGCAATGGTGGCCGCAGCTGTATTTTTCAAATTCTTTCTTTTGTAGCAATTTGGCTTTAAGGAGGACATTCAGCATAGTGGTAAGCAGCAACACTTAAGAGTGCCTAACCTAAGCACAGTGACCTGGAGATTCACAGCCTCTGATGGGCTGAGAAACCTCCTCAGTTGTCTTAGGGGGAGTGGGAACAAAATATTCCTTTCTCTTTTCTTTTTCATTAAACATTGATTACTTTAATTGATTAATTTAATTAAGCTTTAATTCATTCACCAGTCTCCAAGGGTAGAATTCCTTATACCCTGTAGGGTCAGGGGACAAACTGCAACAGCAACAGGGCAGGCAACAACTAAGAGATTTGCCTTTGAAGCAACATTTAAGCCTTTTAGGTTCCATGGCTTCCGTGAGGAGGGCACCCCACGTTGCATCACTATAGTTCCCCAGGTGATACTGTGCCCAGATTTTTTCCAGAGATGCCCTCTAAAAGAGCAAGCCAGTGCAATAATTAGCTTATGGGGAGAAAAGAACCCAATCTGACTGAATGACTCTTCCACTGATTTCAGTGTTGTTGAGTCAGTGAATCAGACTTGTCTCCAACACATCCTTCTGCAAGAAGCCTCTCCCCGCTCCCTTCAAGGATCCTTTGCCTTTCAGGTTAGCCAATCAACCTCATCACCGCTTCCGGGGCACGGGTTAGGGCATCAAACAGTACCCAGTGGATCCAGTTATATATCCCAGAGGTGGCTTATCCTTCCCTAAAACTAAATGAGTCCAGGTATATCATAGAGGCATATACCTTAGAAGTCCTCTTACAATTTAGGTTGGAACACCCATACATCATATGGCAGACACAGATAGAGCCATGACAACTAAAGCACAAACATCAGCCATGCCTTCCCAGGGAGCATTTTCTGGTGAATCCAGTTAATAAGTCAAGAACAAGCTAGGGGTATGCACCTTCATCAAACACCAAGTCACCCTGTTCACTGCACCACTGTCTCAACTGCACCACAGAATTTTAATTTATAAAGGTGACTTGGTAACAACAGAGAGAGGTCAATGACACTGAAAGAAGAGTTTATTACTTACAGTTTAAGAAGAGGAGGCATGCCACATCATGCAGGGCCTCATGAAGAAGCATCAACTGTAGTCAGGAAGCAGAAAGAATAAAGGGAGAGCTTGGTCCAGAGCCTTTATTACTATAGCGGTGGGAAATTGTCAGGTGAGGACATTCTCTATCGGGCAGGGAGTGAAATACAAACGTTGGGGTTTGTGGTTGGAGGATTTGTAAGATGATTTTTAAGTGTGGACCACAAGGGAGATGTAAACAACTTTGACAATTAGTTTGGCCCTGCAATGTTGTGATTTATAAGAAATATGTATTTGGTCATTCAGATGACCAAATATATATTTCTCATATACATTTGTTCTTTATCCACAGTTCCTGGCTCACAGCTCCCAAAACCCAGGTGCTTGGGAAAGCACCTAAAGATGGGGGCTGGAGCAAAACATGATTAGAAGGTTGGAATTTTCAGTCCCACTCCCTGACTTCAGGGGAGGGGAGAGGGGATGGAAGTTGACTCAGTTGCCAATGGCCAATGATTTACTCAATCACACCTATGTAATTAAGCCTCCGTAAAATCTCAAGAGAATGGGGTTCAGAGAGCTTCTGGGTTGGTGAACACGTGTGGGTGCTGGAAGAGCAGCACACCTAAACAGAGCATGGGAGGTCCTCACCCTTTCCCCATGCCTTGCCCTACGCATCTCTTCCATCCGGCTGCTCCCAAGTTATAGGTAAAATGTTTCTCTGAGTTCTGTGAGCCACTCTAGAAAATCAACCAAGCCCAAGGAAGAGATAGCAACCTCTGATCTATAGCCAGTGGTCAGAAGTACAAGTGACAACCTAGACTTATGACTGGTGTCTGAAGAGGGGGTGTGGAAAAGGGCTAACCATAGCCTTGTGGGACTGAGCCCTTAACCTGTGGAATCTGATGCTATCTCCAGACAGAAAGTGTCAGGATTGAGTTGAATTGTGGGACACCCAGATGGTATTCTGAGAATTGCTTGTTGGTGTGGGGAAGCCTCCACATACACATGTTGGAATTGGGTCCAGAAACCTAATGTAAGCCCTGTGACCATTGGATGACAAGTCATCAACTACAAAATCTATAAAAGTTGATTAGAACATAGAAGATACAGTGAAAAACAGTTTAAATAACAGTCATTAATTACCTCATATTCCAAGAGCTCTGAAGGTAAAGAAATTCCAGAAATGGCTCTGAAATAACATCAAGGCCAAGGTCCCTCTATCTTATTACTCTGCTATCCAAAACAAGCCTCAGCATGTTGATTTCTTCCCTCAGATTTGTCCTATTCATGCTCACAAAATTACTGCTATATCTCTAGGGCTCACATTCTTGTGTTGCCTCACATACATGTTTTCATTGGACAACTTCGTTGCCAGAAATATATAAAAATCTGGTTAGCAAGGCAAATGGTGTGAATGATTGCTGAAGAGGCAACCAGTGGTACCTGCTATAACAAATGTGTCTGAATTGTATCCCTATCACCAAGTAGTTTTCAATGCCTGAGGATCTAGATGATCTAATCTTTGGATAAGGGATAAGGACTGTGAAAATGAAATTGTCTTCCATGTACTTAAGATGATGAAGTCCATAGAGATATATTTGAAACAGAATCCTAATTCCTTTTCTAAAATGGTATACAGAATGTGTGAAATTGTTAAAATTTAGATTTTTCTGGCTGAATTTACATGACAAAATATTTAATTAATTGGGTTACTTCATTGAGAGTCACAAGAAGTGGTAAATTTGATGTCAGAAAGAGAAAATACAGTTTAGTGGATTAATTCTTTCAGTCTTGACCAATTTTTATAATATTAAATAAAGGATTATCCTGAGTAATAAAAGGATGCTAAAAGCAGTTTAGATTACTACCATGAGGTTTTAAATGAGGTCTCATCTATAATTAACTTGGAAATCTACTATAATTTTTGTCTCTTGATCAGGCATAGCCATATTCTCCCTAGACTGTGAGATTTTGCTTGTTTAATGCTATCTTTCCATAAGGGCCCAAAACAGTAATTTGTATAATTTATATACTTGTATATCATCTAGAGAGATGACATTTTCAGTAGGAATGATTCCCTCATTGTAAGGATTTAATGGGGTTTATTAAATGAGAATGTAGATTAATAGAAACTTTAAGAACACTTTCCCCTGAAACTTGCAGAGAAAAGAAAGTCAGATTTGGTTAAATGAAAGGACGTTTAATCATCTTCAAAGAAATAAAACAGTCACTTAGCTCCACAGCAGGGAGCAATGCCTTCCCCCACAAAAAAGTCTACATTTAAATGTAAAACCATATAGCATTTCAATTCTTGAGAACTGTTCAAAAAATACTGAGTGTCAGTAGGAAAATGTGAGCCCTGTCCTATGTTAAAACAGTTCATATGCCAAAATTTACAAGAAGAAAAAAGGTAAAACCCAATTTAAATATCTACTCATTGTTTCAACATAGTTGCTCTGTTATGGCCCAAAATATTCCAACAGCTATTACACCACTGGTATAGAATGCAATATGCCCTTTATGCAAACCGTCTGTTGATGAATAGCAAATGGAGGAAAATTGAAGACAAATTTTAAGAACGAAAAGGAGTGTAGTTGTTTCATACTAAGTGTAATAGGTTTGTATCACATATTTAGAGTATATCAGTTAGAGTCCAATGACAAAAACAAAACCTATATTAGGCATTTAAAGAAAATAGAATTGAGGATTCTGATCAAGATGGCAGAGTAGGAGGACGTGGAACTCACCTCTCCCCACAAACACATCAAAAATACATCTACATGTGAGTAATTCTCACGGAAAATGGACTTGAGACTGGTAGAAAGACTCTTATACAACCAAGGCTATAAGAAAGATACACACGGAATTGAGTAGGAAGTGAAGAAAAGTGATCAGGTCAGGACCTGTACCTCTGGGAGGGGACACAGAAGAGAAAGGGGATCCTCCCTGGGAGAGAGCAGTTGGAGCCACATATTGGATGCCCCAGCCCTGGGGTCCAAGAATGGGAAGACAAGTCCCCTTAGCTAGTTAGAAAACCAGTGGGACTAACAGGAGGACTTTAAGAAATCTAGACTCTACTCAAGAAGAGCAGACACACACTTGATCACTCTCGAAACAAGGTGGGGAAAGCAGATTGAAACTGCACTGGACCCTGGCAGGTTTCCTACAACCACCCCAGCACACATCCCAGCCTAAGCTGAGCACCCACTCAGGCTCTTCTTGTTTTACATGTAGCTTCACATTACGGAAAGGAATGCTGAGGCCAAGGGGAGTGCTCAGCTGTGAGGGACAGAGCCACCCCAGGCCCGGAACGGCATCTGAAGTGGGCAGGGGCAGCCATTACTGGCACTTATGGAGGCAGCACATCTAGGAAGCAGTCTAGGACTCTGACTGGAGCCAGGGCCACCACAGCCCTGGGGCAAGGGTGCCAGTGCTAGGAGGGGGGAGAGTGCACACTTAGAGGGAATGGAGCCAACTCAGACCTGACCCCCAGGGTTTCTGCCCCAGCAAATTGGGACCCACCCCCAATACAGTGGTGCAGGCCACTGAGCAGAGGAGAAGCCCCAGCTCATACCTGGCTCTGGCTCTAGCACCTCCATCTCCAGCCCCATCCCATACCAAGGTGGTAGTTGTTGGAACACCCTGGGGAAAGATATGAATCATGCCCACATCAGATCCAGCTCTCCCACTAAAGCCACTGAGCACATACAGACTGTATGAGGATGGTTCCACACAAGAATATCCCTTCAAGACCACAAAGGTAACTGTTTCACCTAATTTCATAGAGACAGAGAGAGTTAAGCAAAATGAGAAAACACAGAATTTTTTTCAATTGACAGAACAAGAGAAACCCCCTGAAAAAACAACTAATGAAACAAAAATATATAATTTACCAGATAAAGAGTTCAAAGCATTGGTCATAAGAATGCTAACTGAATTAGGGAAAAGAATAGATGGACACAGGGAGAATTTTAACAAGGAACAAGAACTGAAGAATATAATAACTGTAATGAAAAACATACTAGAAGGAATTAACAACAGACTGGGTGATATAGAAGAATGCACAAGTGATCTGGAAGATAGAATATTAGAAATCACCCCATCAGAACAGCAAAAAGAAAAACAAATATTAAAAATGAGAACAGATTAAAAGTCCTCTGAAACAATGTTAACTGTACCAAGATTCACCTTATAGGGGTTCCGGAAAGAGAAGAGAGAGAGAAAGGGGTTGAAAATGTATTTTATGAGATTATGGCTGAAAACTTCCTGAATCTGAAGAAAGACACAGATATCCAGGTACAGGAAGCATAGAGGGTCCCAAACAAGATGAACCCAAACAGACCAACACCAAGACATATCATAATTAAAATGGCAAAAATTAAAGATAAAGACAAAATTTAAAGGCAGCAATAGAAAAACAGAGTCATATACAAGGGAACCCCCATAAGGTTATCAGCTGATTTTTCTGCAGAAACTTTGCAGGCCAGAGGGGTTGCCATGATATATTTAAAGTGCTGAAAGGGGGAAAAAAAAAAAAACCCTGCAATCTAGGATATTCTACCCCACAAGAATATCATTTAGAATTGAAGGAGAGATAAAGAAGTTCTCAGACAAGAAAAACTAATACTATTCAACAATACTAAACCTACCCTAAATGTTAACGGGTCTTCTCTAAGTGGAAAAGAAAAGCCTATAACAAGAAGTAAGTATCAACAGGAAGGAAAAATCCCACTAATAAAGGCAAATGTATAGTAAAGGCTGAGAATCAACCATTTAAATAAACTAGTACAAAGATTAAAGGACAAAAAAATAAAAAGTAAAATCAACTATAACTACAATGACAATAAAGGGATAAACATGAAGATGTAAAATGTGATATCAGAAACACAAAATATGAAGGAGAGGAGTAAGAAAAATGTAGATTGAACTTAAATGACTACAAGTTTAAAATGAGTATGAATATATGAATGCCATGGTAACCATGAATCAAAAACCTACAATAAATACACAGAAATTACAGAGAAAGGAACACAAACATACCACTAAAAAATCATCAAACCATAAGGGAAGAAACTAAAAGAAGAAGAAAAGAACAGATAAAAACTACAAAAACACCCAGAAAATAGCTAACAAAATGGCAATAAGTACATACCTATCAATAATCACTTTAAATGTCAATCGACTAAATGCTCCAATCAAAAGACCTAGGATGGCCAATTAGATGAAAAAACAAGACCCATCTATGTGTTTCTTACAAGACACTCACTTCAGAGCTAAAGACACACACACAGACTAAAACTGAGAGGATGGAAAAATATATTTCATGCAAATGGAAACGACAAGAAAATGGGGGTAGTAATACTCATATCAGACAAAATAGACTCTAAAACAAATTCTATAACAAAAGACCAAGAAGAAAACTGTATAATGATAAAGGGATCAATACAAGACAAGGATAGAACACTCATTAACATATATGCACCCAATACAGGAGCACCTAAATATATAAAGCAAATACTAACAGACATAAAGAGAGAAATTGACAATAATGTAATAATACTAGGGAACTTTGACATCCCACTTCCATCAATGGACAGATCATCCAGACAGAAAATCAATAAGGAAACAGTGGTCTTAAATGACACATTAGACCAGTTGAATGTAATAGATACCTACAGGACTTTCCATCCAAAAAGAGCAGAGTACACATTCTTCTCAAGTGCCCAGGAAATATTCTCCAGGATACATCACATGCTAGGAACAAAACAAGTCTCAACTAATTTAAGAGGATAGAAATTATATCAAGAATTTTTTTTTTTACAACAATGGTATGAAAGTGAAATCAATTACAGAAAGAAAAATGGGGAAAACACAAACACATGGAGACTACACAACATGTCACTAAAAAAAAAAACAGTGGGTCAATGAAGAAATCAAAGAGGAAATCAGAAAATACCTCGAGACAAATGAAAATGAAAACACAAACTCCATGGGACATAGCAAAAGCAGTTCTAAGAGGGAAGTTTATAGTGACCCAGGCCTACCTTAAGAAACAAGAAAAATCTCAAATAAACAACCTAACCTACCATCTAAAGGAATTCGAAAAAAAAAGAACAAACAAAGTCCAAAGTCAGTAGAAGGAAGGAAGTAATAAAGATCAGAGAGGAAATAAATAAAATAGAGACCAAAACCAAAAACAAAAATAAACACACACACACACACACAACACACAATAGAAATGATCAATGAAACCAAGAGACAGATAAATTAAACTGATAAACCTTTATCTAGGTTCATCAAGAAAAAAAGAGGATCCAAATTAACAAAATAAGAAATAAAAGAGGAGGAATAGCAATATCACCAATATCACAGATACAAACAATCATATAAGAATACTATGAACAGTTTATATGTCAACAGGATGTATAATTTTGTAGGTATAAATTATCAGAAAATGTAACACACAGCTGTAAGTACTTTGTACATTATATCACAGGCAGGTTCTATAGATGTCACTATTCTGAAGAGCTGGTGCAGAGTTTCGATTAAAATTATTCTTGATATACCTATTTCATTCAGAAATAGTCATAATAGATGTGGTGATCAAGTTGGGTTAATTCTTTTAATGTTCTTCAAAATAACCAATACCGAATTCCCCATTTTTGTTTTATTGCCTTGAGCATTACATTTTCTATTTGACTCTAACACAATACTCAATGTCTTCAGTCTTCAATCTTCAATGTCAAAAAATGCAAACATGAAGAATGAACTACTTCTGCTACCAATGTGAAATCATTGCTGACTGAATTTAAATACTACCTGCTCTACATTAGCAAGACTAAGCAGGATATATTACAATGCATTTCCCTGTTCTCAACGAGGGATCAGGAAGACAGGAAAGTTAACGATATTAAAGCTATGTTTAAAAGTGGGTATCTGGCTGAAAATAAACTAAGCCAGAGACTTTATAATTAAACAGTGTTTTTATTTTACTTATGATACTCTAGTATCATAATTGCATATTAATGCAATTTGGTTGACAGTAATCTCTATAAGTGACAGATGTAAACATGGTCTGAATGAACTATGGGGTTGCCCTAGGTTCTTGTAAATCAAAATTTGCTAGCCTCTTTGCATGGCCTCAATAGTTACAAGAATAGGACACAAAAACAAATTTTGTGAACTCATTTTTTCAAGAAGAAATTGTTATATGATCTAATTTTCAATTTCAGTTGATTTTGCCCATGTTGTTCACTGTGTATGAAAGATATATCTTATTCTCAAGACTATGCTAACAGAGTTTCTATTATTTGCATATTGTTCCTGAGTTGTCTACTATTATTTACAGAAATTTCACATAGTCTGGTGATTTTCAGAGAAAATACAAAGCTAAAGGAAAAGAAAATCTATATACAGGAAACTCCCAAGGCATTACAGCATTATCGACAAGTACAATTTTCCTTTCTTTCCACTGATGGAAATAATACGTCCTTTCTATGTTGACATTTCTTCTCATTCCCCTTGGCTCTGTATATTCCATGCACTTATGACTCTACAAATGCTTTGCTCAATATTCCATTTTAAGGGATAATTCTTGGGCTGAGATAAATAATCTCTTATTCTGAAAAATGAGGTTGCTGGTATTTTAAATCTTGATGATTTTTCTGATACAGTTGAAACTTCTCTTGCATGTTTATTATTTAGGTTGAATGGAATTTTGATATACATATTGTGCATGGCTATTCTTCGGTTATTTTACAGATTTAATTACTGTAATGCAATTTGATCTGTTCTCCAAATGTATTTCTAAATTGAATTTCATCTAGAAACTGGAATCTTACACCTCCCTTACTTGGATAGCCAGCTACTGAGCTAATGTTACACAGAGTTGGGATTCAATAATCTTGACAATTCTGACCCCAAATATTAGGATCCTAATATTTCTAACAACAACATGTATGGGAGGTGTGTGTGTGTGTGTGTGTGTGTGTGTGTGTGTGTGTGTGTGTGAGAGAGAGAGAGAGAGAGAGAGAGAAAGACAGAGAAGGAGAACTCCATAAAAGTGATATGCCACATCTCAAAAGTAAAGTTTACAGTAATATAACCTTGCCATCATTATTAATAAGCAATTATGGAATGTGCATTTTATACAAACAAATTAAACAATTAATTTAATTAACAACTAAATTTTTAAAAAACCCTTTCCTTGAAGTGCTAATAAAGGATGTGTAATTAATGTGTTCTACTGGGGAATTTTGGCTTGATCATATTCATCTTTGAGGAATAAATCAATAATTATAAATTGATTTTTCCCATGCAGAATATTGGAATCAGCAATTAAAACAAAGGAAAAATAAAAATAGTTTATTGGAAATTAGGCTCAAGGGATAAAATACTTTTATAAGATATAATTCTTTTATTCTATGGAATTCTATGGGTGTGGAAGTAAGTTTAAACCTAAAGGTGATATCAAACAGATATACATAGGTAGAATGATGTGCTTTGTTGAAATATAACTCACATACCATACAATTCACCCACTTAAAGTATTCAATGTTTTCTACAATACTCAGAGTTCAGACTGAGAAATAGCCATGCACAATATGTATATCAAATATTCAACCATAAACAAAATCAATTTTACATTTTCACAATCTCAGAAAAGAAACCCCGTACACATTAGGGATCATTCCCATTCCTTGCAATTCCCTCAGGTCCAGGGAAACACTAACCTACTTTTTATCTCTGTATATTTACCTATTCTAGACATTTCATACAAATAGAATCATACGATATGTGATCTTTCATGAATGACTTAAACTTAGCATACAGTTTGTCAAGTTTCATCCATGTTGTAGCATTCATTCTTTTATTGTTGAATAATACTCCATTGTGTGTATATACTATAGTGCATCTATTCACCAAATGGACTAATGAGTTGATTCCAGTTTTACCTATTATGAATAATGTTGCCATAAACATGCTTTCATACCTCTATCATATATATGAAATTGCTGTGTTATATGGTAACTCTGTGTTTAACCTTTTGAGGAACTGCTACACTGTTTTCTAAAGTTGATACACTATTTTATATTCTGGGGAGCAGCAGTGTATAAGGGTTCCAATCTCTCCACATTTTCACCAACATATTTTATTGTCCATATTTTTTATTACAGTCACCCCAGTGGATGTGAAGTGATATCCTATTGTGCTTTTGATTAGAATTCCCCCAATGATTAATGATGTTGAGCATCTTTTCATGTGCTTGTTGGCCACTTGACTATCTTTTTTGAACAACTGCTATTCAGATCCTTTGTTCATTTTTAATTGGATTGTCTTTTTACTATTGAGATGAAAGATTTCTTTATTTATTCTAGATACACATCTCTTATCAGGGATATGATTTGCACATTTTTTTCCCATTCTGTGAGTTGTCTTTTCAATTACTTGATGATATCCTTTGAAACATCAAAACATAATGAAGTATAACTTATCTGTGTTTTTCTTTTGTCTCATGCTTTAGTGTCATATCTAAGAAGGCTTTGCCTAACCCAAAATCATGAATGATTATTTCTATAATTTCCTCTAAGAGTTTTATACTTTTAGCTTTTACATGAGTCTATAATCTATTTTGAGTTAATTTTTTTTTATGGCATGAGGAAAGGGTCCAATTTCATTCTTTGTATGTGGATATCCAACTGTCCCAGCATGATTTGCTGAAAAGACATCTTTCTCTACTGAATCACCTTAGAATTATTGTCAAAAATCAATTGACTATAAATGTGAGGGTCTATTTGTGGATCATCAACTCTATTCCACTGATCTTAGGCCAGTATCAGACAACCTTAATTATGGAAACTATATAACAGGTTTTCACGTAGTGTGGCTCTCAAGTTTTCTGATTCCTTGCTTATCATGATTTTAGTTCTTCCAGGCATTGTTGAAAGGGGGTAACTGAAGTCTCCAAATGTTATTATTATAGTTATTGTATGAGCTCTTCTTAAATCTACCTATATGTAATTATTATTTCTCGCTTTAATTATGTCAGTTTTTACTTCATGTATTTTGGAGCTCTGTTGTGCATAAATATAATTGTAAATCCTTCTGATATACTGCTATAAATATATAGATTCAGTGTTCTATCCTTCTTTATCTCTGGGGACATTTTTGTTTTAAAGTCTATTTTATCTTATTGTAATAATCACTCCAGCTTTCCATGGCTGCTATTTGCACAATATACCTTTTTCCATCCTTTTAATTTCAATCTATTTGTATCTTTGAATATAAAGTCTGTGTCCTGTAGACAGCACATGTTGGATCTTTTTTTTTAAAATACAGTCTGACAATCTCTGCCCTTTGATTGGATTGTTTATTCCATTCACTATTAATGTTAATATTGATATAGTTGGAATTACATCTGCCATTTTACTTTTTGTTTTCGTTGGTTCTTATTTTCCTGTTTCTTTTCATGTCATAATTTTTGGTTAAAAATTGGACATTTTAAGTAATATTTTGCACAAACTGAACATACACCCACACACATGCTTCCAGGATTTGTTATTTTCTTATTTCTTACTTACATAGTGAATTGAGTGTACTAGTTAATTGAGTGATGTCTATTTCCCCCACACTGTGAAGGCTCTCAGGTCACTCCTCAGACAGCACAGCCATGAGCGTGAATGCAGTCGCCCTGGGGTAATAGTGGTTTTACCAGGATCTTCTTTGACTGTCTCTCTTCCTGACCTCTCTATGAAGCTGCTTGCCTCTACCCGCATCACATCCAGCTATTTGGCCCTGCTAATTGCCAAATGATTACCCTACTGCTTTCAACAATGTCCTGGATATACAATGCCCTTGGTCTGCAGTCTAATCCAATTAAATTTGGAGCTCTTTTCAGTGGTAGTTTTTGAGGCCAGTAATTAATGTTTGTTTTAAACCCAGGAAGGCTCTTCTTAGCTATCTCTCTTCTCAGTTCTCTGTGGTAAACTATCTGGCCCATAGTTTAGCTTTTTGCTCTTATGAAACTACCCACCTTCTCCTAATTCTTTATCATCAAAATCTCCATTGTTTTCTAGAGCACCCTTAGGCTTAAATTTCCCAAATTTCTGTTCCAAATAAAGTGAACTCTTTTAGGGAGAGCCTTAGAGTTAGCTGTCTGTTCTTATGACCTTTGTCTCAAACTGGGCAAAATCTCTGAGCCACTACTCTGGAGCTTGGGACAGGGACAATGGCCAACTTCTAAGTGACACTTTTGCTTTACTAGCAGAGTTTTAGGTGGAGTAAGTAGCCTCTGGTCTTCTCAGACTGCTTCTCCTAGTGTGGAACCTCTGCCCTATGAGCAAGCTGGGGTAAGGGTGCTCAGGGCTCCAGTATTCTCAGCCTACCCCTTGGAGTAGAACCTCTGCCCTATGAATGAGAACTGGGTGGAGGAAGGGAGCCTCCAAACCCTCAGCCGCTCTTGCCTGGAATAGAGTCTCTGCAACATGGATCTGGGAAGGCGTGAGAAATGCTGGTGACCTGTTCCTCCAGGGGAGATATCATGGGAGAGTGAGTCCCATCCCCTTGGCCATATCTGTTCCCAGTGAAGCTGCCATTATACTCAGCTGGAGGAGAGAAAGCTTGCCATGGCTCAAGTGCCACAGACTGTGACTGTCCTTACAAAAATTTTCTCAAATAAATGACTGTTCTTAAAATAATGTTCACCATTTATGGTTGTTTCACTGGATAGCAAGTCCATGGAGTTCCTCATGCCACCATTCCAGAAGAACAATTACCAACAGTCTTTTGGCATTTGTTCCATATGTGTTGTGATCAAATCTATCCATTTCCAATGACACAGTGATGGTCTAGCCACTCAACCACATTACTAAATCATGCTCACAGTAACTTCCCAGGTGCCCAAGACTTGTAGATAAGCCTTTCTTTTACAAAAAAAAAATAATAATAACAATAATAAAAAAATAAAAACAAAACAAAACAACAACAACTACAACGACAACAAAAACCAAACAAAAAAAACTAGAATCCCTTGGAGCATAAATGTTGAATTGGAGCAGTTGGGAGAGAAACTGCTCTGACAAGTCATTTCCTTATTTTTTTTAAACAAAAGAGAATTATACAAATGAAATACTGAAAAACATCCTGCAGAGTGGCAATCTTTAACTGTAACCCACAACTGTCTAAACCTATCTGACAGGCAAAGACTATGACATCCACATGACTGGCAGTATTTATCATGCAAAGAAATACTGAGATTAGCCAGATGACAACAGCCATTTTCCAAAAAAGGTATTTAACTCCTCCAAGATTTAACAATAATGAATAAATTTATCAAGCTGAAATTTTACAAATCCTGGGTTGTGATGATTTCTTAAAGAAGTGGAATGTGTTTCATAGACTGTGTTTCCTTGACTGGTTGCTCTTAAACCAGACCCATGAATCATTTTGAGGAGCCAAAGGGGTTAAAAATAGAGTGTTGCACCCTCTACTTGCTGCCGATATTACAGACTTTTTATTTGTATTGGTGAAAAGTAAATCCATTGAATTCTAAATCCAACGTACAGAGCTAAAAATAACTCAAAGTGCATTTCTGCTCAAATAGGCAACTAAAATTGGCACAAAAACAAAGACAACTATTTCAAACAATGCATTAATTCTAGCAATTCTGAATGGTCATACATTCTCACCTGTGAAAGCTTATACTACTCATCTTTCTAAGACAAGAAGACACCATTCTCAAACATAATATAAGCAGTGGGATTCTGTATACCATTCATCTCATTCAAGGCCTGCAAAAATTTAGACTTTTGATGAGGGACTCCAGAATGTTATGCAACATAAATTGATTTTTCAGGAAAAGAAAAAGTTTATAAACTGACTTAGCACATCCATAGACAGGCAGCAGTTTTTTTTCAGTTGGATCCCAGATGCCCTGACAAATAAAATAGAATCTGGGGAGAAGGGATGCCTCCTTAAACTTATTTTAATATGTGTTTCTCTACTTTAAATTATGGGAGTTTGGGATTGACATATATACATTTCTATATTTAAAATAGTTAACCAACAAGGACCTGCTGTAGAGCATAGGGAACTCTGCTCAGTATTCTGTAATAACCTAAATGGGAAAATAATTTGAAAAAGAATAGATACATGTATATGTATAACTGAATCACTTTGCTGTACACCTGAAACTAACACAACATTGTTGATAAACTATACTCCAATATAAAATAAAAATTTTTTAAAAACATAAAAAAATAGTCACTTGAAGGTAAAAAAAAATTACACTGTCATAAACCACAAGAATTTTCTCAGTAAAAACATTTCAATTGCAAACAAACAGCCACTTCATGGAATCTGTACTGATAGGCAATCTTCATAAGGGCTTCATGGGGCTTTTTTCACAGTTAAAACAAATTAATGGGAAATCTAACCCCTCCAAAGGAAATTTGAGGAGGAAAAGGGACATTTCTTTTCTTTAAAAATAAAATTATTTGAATTTCTTACTTAGATTCATGGACAATATTTTGGGAATAGATCAGACTCATGATTCTTTCATTAGGAGTTTTAAAAAGATCTAAATTATTCTCTACCTGTATCTTTGTGTGGAAGAGCTGGAAACTGTAACCAACATAGTTTTATTTAATAGCAAATAATGCCCCTTGGTCTGTTTGATGTAGAGCAGTGGTTGAATTTCTCTACTCAACAATATAAACCTTAGCTTTTATTATCAGACACAAAAGCTGTACCAAAACCCCAAATACAGGAGTTGGTGTTTGGATGTTCCCTTTACAATTAGCAGGAAAAAGAAAATTGCATTAGGACAACCATTAACTTTTCAGAGAACTGAGAGAAAATGGGCTCATTCAGACTTTCTTTATCAAAACTTCTTTCACAGAAGTATGTTAAAGAAACTTTCTAAACCTTAACTAAAGACTTCAGAAACTGACTTAATTAAAGGGAATGAATCTAGGCCTAGACTCGCAGGTAATTCTTCCAGGGCCTAGTTTTGGCAAAATATTCAAGCAGGAGTATTCTTTCTTTTTAGTAGGAAGGCAACTTAACATCATAGAAACAGCACTGGCATTTACTATGGACTGATTTGTGTGTCCCCAAAATTCATGTTAATGCCCAAATCTTAAATGTGATAGTATTTGGAGATGGAGCCATTGGGAGGTAATTTGGTCATTAGTGTGGAGCCCTCATGATAGGATTGGTGCCATTATAAGAGACACAGATTTAGTCTCTCTCTCTAATTCTTTCTCTCTCTCTCTCTTTCTCTTTCTCTCTTGCTTTGCCATAGCAGGACAAATTAGAAAACACCCATTTGCAAGCCAGGAAGAAGGTCCTCACCAGGAACCAGATTGACTGGAACCTTGATATTGGACTTTCCAGACTCCAGAACTGTGAGATATACTGCCTGTTGCACAGTTTATGGTATTTTGTTATAGCAACCCCAATGCACTAACACAGTGTTGGACCCCAAAACATTTTAATTTAAATTCCAGCTAGGCTTCTTACTAGCTGCATGATCTTGGGCAAGTAACTTTACCTCTCTGAACCTTAATTTTTTCATTGTTGAAGTGGAACAATAAGTTTTTCCATGTTTAAATTAATTTGCTGCACATATGCAAATTAGCAAAATACTTGCTGCATACCAGTTGATCAGCAAATTCTAGTTTTCTTCCCTTGCTTATTAACATTTTCAACCTCTCTCATTATACCTCCATTCAGAAGCCTCCTCTTCTACCTTTATTCATTCTGTCTTTATTCAGGAGACAGTACAATCAACTGCTGATGGCATAACAATTATTAGTAGAATTCAGTGTTATATGTTCCAGATACATATTTACTTTTGAATAGTAGCCTCTGAAACAATGGCTAAAACACAAGCAACGATGACATTTTTAAATGGGTCAGTTTTAAATGAATAGAGAAAAGCCATTGAGTCCGAAACATAAAACGGTCATTAGAATCATTCATATTTATTACCTAAGTTGAATATAAGAACAACCAAACTTGGGTGGAAAATATATATGAATCCTCTCCTAAACATGACACAAAATTCTTCCTTTACAAAATGCACATGAACACGATTGTGTTCTATAAGACCTTACAGGAATTGACCTTGACAATTTCTTTGACTCATGCTGACCATACTCCAGCTACTAGTCTTCTGGTTGTCCTTTTTTTTTCTAACATCTTTACTGGAGTATAATTGCTTTACAATGGTGTGTTAGTTTCTGTTTTATAACAAAGTGAATCAGCTATACATATACATATATCCCCATATCTCTTCCCTCTTGTGTCTCCCTCCCTCCCACCCTCCCTATCCCACCGCTCTAGGTGGTCACAAAGCACTGAGCTGATCTTCCTGTGCTATGCGGCTGCTTCCCACTAGCTAACGGTTTTACATTTGGTAGTGTATATATGTCCATGGCACTCTCTCACTTTGTCCCAGCTTACCCGTCCTCCTCCCCGTGTCCTCAAGGCCATTCTCTAGTAGGTCTGCGTCTTTATTCCCGTCCTGCCTCTAAGTTCTTCATGACCTTTTTTTTTTTAGATTCCATATATATGTGTTAGCATACGGTATTTGTTTTTCTCTTTCTGACTTACTTCACTCTGTATGACAGACTCTAGGTCCATCCACCTCACTACAAATAACTCAATTTCATTTCTTTTTATGGCTGAGTAATATTCCATTGTATATATGTGCCACATCTTCTTTATCCATTCATCTGTCGATGGACGCTTAGGTTGCTTCCATGTCCTGGCTATTGTAAATAGTGCTGCAATGAACATTGTGGTACATGACTCTTTTTGAATTATGGTTTTCTCAGGATATATGTCCAGTAATGGGATTGCTGGGTTGTATGGTAGTTTTATTTTTAGTATTTTTAAGGAACCTCCATACTGTTCTCAATAGTGGCTGTACCAATTTACATTCCCAACAACAGTGCAAGAGGGTTCCCTTTTCTCCACACCCTCTCCAACATTTATTGTCTGGAGATTTTTTGATGACGGACATTCTGACTGGTGTGCTTCTGGTTGTCCTTTAAGCACACCAGGCTCATTCACTTTTAGGGCCTCTACACTTACTCTTCTCCAAGGGCTTTTCTTGGCATCCACATGATTATTATTCAAGTCTGCTCTTTTCCTTCCTTCATTCAACAAATATTCACAGCATGCCCACTATGTGCCAGACATTGTCATAAATCCTTGAGTTTATGGAACTTACTTTCTAGTGGAGGAGATAGACAATAAGCAATAATCATATAAGTAAACTTTGTAACATATTAGAAGATGATAAGTGCTTTGCCAACAAAATCAGGTTAAGGCAATCAGAACTGGAGGGTTACAATTTTGATCACTGAAAGAGTGACATAAGCAAAGACTCGACAGAGATGAGAAAATAGACATTCAGATCTCTGAAGAAAGAACATTGCAGGCAAGGGTATCCGCCAGCAGAAAGGCTTGAGGCTGGAATACAATGAGTAAAGGAAGTAAAATAGGAGATGAGGGATAATGGGGAAGTTGGGGAGACATAGGGATTCATGAAGGATGTAGGACAGAGAATTGATGTGATATGATTCACCACTTTAAAGAATCAACCTAGTTGTTGTGAGCAGAACAGATTAGAGTTTCTCAACTTTGGCATTATTGATATTTTGGAATGTATAATTCTCTGTTGGGGGTTGTCTTTGCTGAGAATCACAGCTGAAAACACTTAAGATTTAACATTATTTTTCCATTGCCTGAGCAAGCCATGTGTATACACTCTTTACCAAAGTTGGAATACTATGATTCTATGATGAAGATGGAAAGAGATGAAAACTGCATTTCGAGGGCTCAAACAAACTTGCGGCAAACCTTCCTGGTTAGAACAGGGAACGGGGGAAAGAAGGTAGCAAAAGTCTCTTCGGATATCTCCTTGACCAGTTTGCCCCACATTTTTACCCTCCTGTTATTTGTTATTTTATTCACTTATATTCTATGGAGAGTTTCCTTGAGTACCTGGGTAATATTCTATTTCTGAGAAATATTTCACATTCTATTCTACATTGAAATTGTAATTTTTGTGCTCACCTTATCTTTCATGGGTCAAGGCTAAAGGTAGGGGTCTCTGAATTCAAATTAGTAAGGCTGGAGGCAGGATGCCAGTAGTGGAAAAATCCATATTAAAGAAACAATCACCTGCTTATTATCTGTAAGTGCAGTGCCTCAGTACATCAGTGCCACTGGAGGCAAGGCCATTGAACACTATATTGTAGACTCACTATGTTGAAGTTCAAGTTCACAACATGAGTATGGGGACCCCAGAGAGTCCCAGTTAGTCATTAACTAGGAATAAGAACTTGGGTTTTACTACTAATCTCCTTTCACAAGAATTATAAGAGATTGGAAGATGAGATTAATTCATTCATCCACTGAGAGCCCCCTTGTTCCAAGCAGTAAGTAAAGCACTGAGCAAAACTGAAGGTCTTGTATAGTTTACTATGATTATTATGTAGGGGCTAAATCTAATCTCAGGAAATAAGGAAAGCCTACCCTGAGGAAATAACATTTAAAATGAAATCTGTAAGTTGGGCGGGAGCTAAAAGGTGAAGGATGGGGTTCCAGAAGGAGAGATAATCAGAGGTCAGAATAGTCCTATGCCAGGGAATTGAAGGAACTTTATATGGTCTCTATAAATGAAAATTATTTTAGTGCTTATCATATGATCTTAATAAGTTCACTTAATTGATCTCCTTCTAAAATGAAGAAAGTGGACAAATAAGCTTTAAACCCTCTCAGTTTAACCTTTATTAAGAGCCTATTAAGTACTAACAGGAGGATTCCTGGAACAGGGAGATACTCAGTAGAATTTGTAGGATAAATGAATTAATGTATGAATTCTTTCATCTCCCAATCTCTTGTGGTTATTGTGAAAAGAGATTGGTAGTAAAACCCAAGATTCTTATTCCTAGCCTGTTACCAGTACTTGAGGCCTCTCTGGGATTGGCATGGTCATATTGTGAAGCTTGAAGTCAAGCATGAGGGATTCTACAGTACAGTGGGGCTTTTCCTCAAGCATCTCACAGCACTTGACCTGATGTTTTAAGGTACTGCCCAATGGACACTGGGCATTTCTTTCATGTGGATCTTTGCAGTATCAGCATCCTGCCTCCCAACCTTATTATTCTGAACCCAGACACCCATAAATTTAGCCTTGATCTATGAAATATACAGTGAACACAATGACTGCAAACAATTTCAATATAAAATGGAATGTGAAATGTTACCCAACAATAGACTGAAGATAAGAACTGTGCTTTTGTAGATTAACTTGACAATGATATTAAAAAAAAAAAAAAAAGATTTGAATCAGGGAAAGACTGGGGGCAGAAAAAATATATGGTCCACTTGAATAACCACAGAGAGATAAAGAGAACCTGAACCTGAGAAAGTCACCAAAATGGAGGAGATGGGATAAATTTTAGTAAAATTGCAGAGCTGAAATCAATAGGACAGAACAACTGACTCACTATAAAGTTGGAGGAAAATGGGAAATGTACATTTTAATTGTATCAATTTGTTCTTTAGGTGGTTAAAAAATTAAGGCAGGTTTTAAAAATCTGCTTCTTACCACTCCTCACCACCTAAATCCTCCCTTCACAGAAGTAGAAGGATTATTGAGGGGAAATTGTCTGGTTGTTCTCTTACATCAAATTAATTTTCTTCATCCCCCATATGCCAATCGTTACACAGACTGTTCTGAATTTTGATCTGGTGCATTATTGATGAGCTCTTAAAACGAGATTAGAACAATCTCTCCCACTCTCTTTCTGGAAAAAAAAAAAGCTTTAGACAAAAATGAACTGGCAATTTTGACTAACATGAACCATCCAACAAATCAGTAAATCATATTTATGGCAGACTTTTTCCCAAACCTAATATTAGTTTATTAGATAAGTGTACTGGAGGACCTGCTGTATATACAGCTGTATGCTAGAAAACTGACTTATCTGACATTTAATTAGATTTCTAATAGCACCCCATGACTAGCACTCTCAGGTTGTGAAAAAGGAAAAAATTGCCCTTAACTAATTACTAAAGATGTCTCTTACTTATTAGTACCTCAGACTGGGCAGGTCTAAATTCCTCTCAAGAAAGAATTTTATAGTCTAGCACCTCTGTCTTTTGGAATACATTGAGAGATTTTTCACTTCTCAATGTTATTTTTTATTCTTAGTTATTCCTTGTCAAAGTAGTTTTTTTTTTTAATGTAATTCTCTGTGCCTGAATTTGAACATTTGTAATTAGAATTCAAGTTCTGTATTGTCAACATAATAAATTAAATAAATAATGCTGATTTTGAAGTGCACAAGATGAAATCCAGCCTGTTTTCATATACCATATCTGCTAATTGACAGGGATGACCAGCCAAACTGCAAAGGAAAAAATGATTACGTTTGTGGAAATAATCTTAACTGAGATCAAAAAAGTAAACAGTAATTAATTCCTTTAAAAATTAATTTTCTAGCCTTAGTGAAGGGTTTTTAATCATTTAATTTTTAAGTCATTGGTGACTCAATTTTAAATTTACAAATGACTGTTATTGCAGAAGCAATATACGTTTATAGGAGTTTCGTTTTTTTTTACAAAGGGAAGAAGAAGAGGAAGATGAAGAAGAAAAGTACATTCACTATCACACTACCCAGAGAAAGTTACTGTTAATATCTTATTTTGTGTGCTTCCAAATCTTTTTTTTAATGATTGATCTTTTTTTTCGAACTAGTATATACTCATACTATACTTGCTGCTTTGTAACCTGCTTACTTCCCTGAATAAAGCACTGTCATGTCAGTAACTATTCTACAACATATGTTTTAGTGATTAAATATTATTTAGAAATTATACATTAATTGTATACACCATGATTACTGTAGCCAATATCCAAGTGTTTGGCACTCACATTGTTTCTAAAATATAATATATGTTATAATAAATAGACTTGTACATACATATTTGCAAATCGTTTTATTGTTTTCTTAATATAGCAGACATCATCACTGGCTTGTCCATATCTTAAGGAGCATATAACCTGTTTCCAACCATTACTCTCTGCATCTTTATGGCTGAGTGCTTTCTACAGAAATGTGGAAGTCATTCAGCTCAAGTCCACAGCAGGCTGGAAATCTAAAGAATTAACACTCTCAGAAGCAGCTCTCCACCAATGACTTTTGAGAGTTGGTGTATAAATACCCCAACTCCCTCTCCCCTTAGGTGAGATAGTTCTGAGGCATATGTTATACCATTTCCAAGAGTTTCCCCACAGGATAACGCTCCAGCAGCCCAATGTGGCTAATGTATCCTTTATTGGTTATCTTATAAATGATCCTATTTGAATTTTTATCTCTGATACAGTTTCTGCGTGAACCTAAGAAGACACTAGAATAGATTCCATGAAATGAAATTGCTAAATTAAAGGAAAATATATTTTAAGATCTTTGATATATATTACTATGCTGCCCTTTTTAAATGCTTTACATTCTACCATTTACATTATTTGCATCATGATCTTGCCAAAGGGTAGCTGTACCATTTTTTTAATGCCAGTTTTGAAAGTTAAAAAACAATTTATTTTAAATTAAAATAATTTTATTATTAATGAGACTCTTCACCTTTTCATATGACTATGTTCATTTATGTTGCTTCACTTATGACTTGCCTGTTCATAGTCTCAGTGCATATTTTAATTGGAAAACTCATATTTTTAATTGATTTACAAGAGCTCTTTCAATGTTAAGGATATTAATTCTTTTTTAAAACTAGCTGGTTTGGATTTTTTGTACTCACATAGCATCTACCTTCCAACCAGCTAAAAAACTCATTCTTCATATGGTCTGTACCTTACACATTGTAAGAAATATGCACATCTTTACTGGCAACTCTACTAATAAATGGATTTCTTAAAAAACAAATAATTGTCACACTAGTTTGATTCTATTGTTAGAATGTTAGCCAACATACCTGCTACTACTGAATTCTTTATGCTTAAAACAAGATCGTGGGTGCTCTTGATAGTGACACCATGGACACATTATCTAAATCTAAATTATATAATCTGTCTGCATTCCTACTGCTTCACCTAAGAAACAACAACTTACCTGTCATCTTGCATAGAATGGAAGTATAAACTGGCATTACTATGACCCTGAGCTTTTCAGATAGAAGCGCTATCCAAATATAAGGGACCACTGTTATTAAATCAAGTTTCAAATACCAATAGGCATTCCTAGGAATAAATTAGCCTTTTATTCTCCCTAACAATTCAGTCATTCTGACCATTTTTGTGATCTCATCCCTAAAACTGATTAAGGGCAATTCAGACTTCATGGCTTTTTAAAAGCATTCCTACTGATGTATCATTATCATCTCTGAGAACTTTAAAATGCTTCTGAAAACACAAATGCCACTCTATGCGACACAGTCTAAATTGTGCTAATTCCCTCATTTATAGACTTGGCCTGCCTTTGTCTTGATATTTCTGCATCAATGACTTTGATTGGCCAGGCCAGCTGTTTGGACCATTTATAGTATTATTGCTAATCCACTTTCCTCTTTTAACTGTCACAATTTCCAAATCTTGGCTGACTGCCTCTCCACTCAGGGCCAACATCTTTTATCATAAAACTTGCAAACTGATTAAGCTTCAACAATTGACAGCACAGAGAAGTCAAAGAACTTGTAGATTCATCTGCTCCTCCAGCACCCCACCTCACAGCCTTTCTGAACTCTTCTCCAGCAGGGGTCTCTTGTAGTAGCATGTGCTTCGCTTATCTTTGACACTGCCTTATGGCTAAGAAAGATACAAGCACAGCTTGCAGAGTTGACTGGCAATACTCACTCATCCTCCCACCCACTTGAGATTTCCAACCTCAGTGTAAGCCCAAGAAAGTCAGAAGGTGAAGTTTCTGTCTCATTTTGAACCTTTTTGACTAACCAACAACACAAATATGGCTAATGACAATATTTTTCTCATAATTATTGAGTACTCATGACTTTCCAGAGACTATGTTAAACACTTTTCAAGTGTCATCCCATTTAATTCTCACAACCATATGAGGTACATACTGTTAAAACCTCCATTTTATAGATGAGTGACCTGATGCCTTGAGTTATTCAGGAACTCACTTCAAGGCCATATAGCCAAAAGGGCTATCTGGGTTCCAGATTTGCACACAGGCAGTCTGAATACAGAGTCTGTGCTCTTAAATACTATGCTAAATATATAATAGATAAAATTAAAAGGCAATAACAAATTGGGAGACAACATTTTCAATATATTATCAGTCTGAGTGTATAGAGATTAAAAATGTGGGCAAGAGGCGATTTATGACAGAATTATAAAAGTTAATAAGTATATAAAAAATGTCCCCCTAAATGAGTAAAGAGACTTTAATATATACATATATATATAAACTTTTACCAAGCATATTGGCAAAGTTTTTACAAACAGTAATATATAGTGTTGGCCAGGGTGTAAGGAAAATTTTCGCATTCATAAAACATAAGGATGCAAAGCGTTCCTTATTTTTTGAAACGATTTGGTCTTAGAAATTGCCTATCTTTTGTCCCAGCAACTTTACTACTAAGATTTTATCCCAAGGAAATAATTGTGGATGTATACTAAGATTTACCTGTAAGGATAATCTTTATAACATTGCTTATGATACTGAGCAGGGACCTCTGGGGCTCCTGGGCACAAAGCCTTTCTGTGTCCCCCATTTCTTTGATTACAGGAAACAGCCTTCATTCAGCCTCCATGACCTTCCCTGAGTTCCAATGGGCAGATTCAAGCAGTTGTTAATTAGGGAAGGTAGGGGATGTGAGACCAGGGAGAAACAGTCAAGAGTAGCCTTGGGGCAAGGCCCTGGTTCCCCTTCAACGGATACACACTACAATATCTCTGAGCTATTTTGCAGATAATGAAACCCCTCCAGGTGGGAGAAGTTAACAATTAATGATGGTATGCTGCCCACAAGCTTGTAGACCCCAGACCAGTTGGACCTGAAGGTTGATGATGCCGACTCCTACTTACCTTACAACTAACCCATCAAAAGAATGTCCATGAGCTGATCATGCTCTCTTTGAACAATTACTGTAAAACTTTTCACTATCTTACTTACCTTACAACTAACCCATCAAAAGAATGTCCATGAGCTGATCATGCTCTCTTTGAACAATTACTGTAAAACTTTTCACTATCTTCTCCAAGGGGGGGGCACATAATTTTTCGAGGCAGGAGCCTGTTGTGTCCCCCCTTGCCTGGCAAAGTAATAAAGCTACCCTTTTCTACTTCACCCAAAACTCTGTCTCCGAGATTTGATACGGCACCAGTGTACAGAGAAGCTGAGCTTTTGGCATCCACCATTTCTAACAGTGAAAAATGAAAACAACTTACGTATCAAAAATTAAAGGTGGTTAAAATAAGAAATATCCAAATAACAGAATACTACTCATCATTCAAAAATGATATGGTGAAAGAATATTAATGACATAGAAAATTTTATGATCAGTGTTAAGTTAAAAGCCTTGCAAAACAGTATGCACAGTGTAAACTTTATTTCATATACATGTATCAAAAGATATATGTGGAAAGATATATACCAATATGTTAACAGTAGTTATAGCTGGATAATAGAACTGTGGATGATTTCTTATTTTATTTGTGTCTTTCACATTACATAAATATTCTACAATAGCATTTATTATTTTTATACCTAAAAATGTTATTTAAACTAATTACAAAACAAGTTTCTTTTGCCCCAATTCTAAAATGGACCAACTGTACATCTCTTACAGGAGAGGAAATATGGTACGGTTAATGTAGAGAGAGAGTGGAGCAAGTTATTTGCGTCCCAGTTATCTATAGGAAGCCATCCAGCTCTTGCTTTGGGGTGGGGCAAACCTCCATCTGGGACAGCTAATTAGTGATGATAGCAGCAATCTGTAACTTTGCTGTTTCAGTTAAGTGAGAATTGTTTCTTTTCTTTGTAGAGTGCCAGCTTGTTTTAGGAACTACACACTTGGAGGTTATCGTTTAAAAAAATTAAGGTTCTGAATTTAAACTAAAGGCTTATCAAGCAAGTTGCCAAATAAATAAATAAAAGAACAAAAGAAAAAAGGAATCAAGGAAGGAGGGGAGGAAGGAAACATAGGAAATTCATATTAGTTTAATCCTCAGATAACAAATAACAGTATGGGGATTGATTTTCAAGGATGTTTAGTTTGACTTCATCATACAGATGAGAAACTGAAGTCAGAACAAAGGGGAAAGCCCCTGGTGTTTTGGCAAGGTGTAGACTCAGGTAACAAGGAAGCAAATACTGAAGGGGCCACTTAGAAAAGCTGGCTTAACTCTGGGCTAATTTTGCAGTCTTTATTCACTGCTAGGAGGCCTGGAGGATTTCCACCAATATAATATGGGTGTCCTAATGGCCGAAGCCATCTTTAAATGTTTCATTTTCATCTGTGAAGTCAGTGTCTGAAAAGGCAAAACCCTTAGTAAACCGCTCTATCTTGAAATTTGCCCTGTGATGAAATTAATAGACATCTAAGTGAATGAAACTCAATGGCAACCTGACTGATTTCCTGAAAATGAAAACCTCAAATTGAAGAAAAGAAAGAAAGAAAGAAAGGTAGAAGAAAAAATCAATATGGAAGATGAAATGCAACTTAAAAGAAAACTGAGATTGAAATGTCTTTTTGTCATGTACTGAGGACTAGAATCACGAGAAGAAACCTACCCACAGCACTCTGTGTATACGTCAAGACATCTAGGCAGCCTATTTCTTGTTGGACAGCTCCAACTTGTATAAAGGAATGCAGCGGAAAGAGCTGGGAATTTGCAGTCCAAGGGATCTGGGCTGAAATCCTAGCTTCTCCAATTGACTTGAGCAGGTGACATTCCTTAACTCCAGCTTCCCTTATATGTAAAATGAGGACAATAATTATTACTTTATGAGATAGTTATAAAAATCAAATGACATAAGTGAAAGCATATGCTTAACACATAATAGGTACTAAATAAATATTTCCTGCCTTCCTTCTAGTCTCTACCTATTGGTCCTAGTTCCACCTAAGGTTCATTATAACCCCCACTAAGTATCTATTCTCCTCTCCAGTTCAATCATTCTATTTCAAACGTTTTTCTCTCCTGTTCTGAAGCCTCCTCCTCATCCCACAGTACACTATACCACGTTCCCTGTAGATACATTATAATTTTTCAATGACCATCCTAAATTGTGGCAGCAAACACTCCCCTCAATACTCAAGTATGGTTGCTCTTGAAAAGGAAAGATTAAGATTCATTTTTAATATAATGTTTTAGATCAGTGCAGCCTCAGATCAACAGGTGTGTATGTGTGTGTCCACAGAGTCATACTGACTCACTGAGACAAAAAACAACCTCTAAGATGTTTTAATGTATGACAAATAGTTAATATTTATAGAGTGCTTTTTATGTGTCATTCACTGTTCTTAGTCCTCTATATGAAGTATTAATTTAATTATCAATGTAGCCCAAAGTGGCAGTTACCATTGTTATCCCCATTTTAGGGATAAGAAGACTAACACACAGAGAGGCTATTTTTCAACTTAAGTTAAAGAGCTGGAATCTGAGCCTGTGCCGTATGACACCAGAATTTCTGTGTCTAAAACAAGATAATTAAAATGTCACATAAAGATGCCTCATATCCCCTTAGGAAAGACAAAGAAGTTCTCGCTCCTGATATGATATCTGTATAGGCCAACCCATAAACCCACACATTATGAAACAGAAACCCCAAGGTTCACACAGCAGAGTCAAAGAATAGGAAACATATTCCCTAATGACTAAAGCCGGGCATAGGTAGGGGGAGTAGGGAAAAACACTTAGACCAAAGTGGTTGTGTCTTTTCCATCAGAGGCAGCAAGAGTAGAACTTGAACCCTTCAAACCCCAGGTTTCTACAGAGGTGCCTTGGAGTGGTGAGTAAGTGGAGGAGGAGGAATCTGTACAGGCAGGGTCTCCAAGGTCCTAAAACCCGAATTCAGCCTCAGCAGCCCCATGCTCTTTGGTTTCATCATATATTGGGCTTCTCCATAATATTTCACTTGAAGAAGTAGCTTTCTTGTTTTGAAAAAATTGAAAACCACTCGTAGACTGAGTATCTGTTTAGGATCCAAGGCACCAATAACCTCGTAGGATTCCCTTGCAACCTTGGTCATGTCCAGTACTTTCTCTGAACATTAACTTCAACCCAGTCTGACAGCATTATTATAAGGAACAAACATGGCATTTAGGAGAAGCTCTTTGAACTTACTATTAATTATAATAATATTTGGCACATTAAAAATACTAAAGAGCTGTGCCAATATGAGCGATTTCTTCCATGACCCATCAGCAAGAATACTTATGACTCTTGGCTACTCATGAGAGGCAATAATGTTTAAACAGAATGGAATTTTTAGTCAGAATCAGCTAGAATCAAATCCTAACTGATTACTGGGTCATGTGACTATGGGAAAGTTAATTCAGCTTCCTAAGCCTTTGTCCCACACTCATAAACTGGGGCTCCTGACAACAGGGTGGTTGTGAAGACTTACTTCAGTGATCCAACATGTTTTCACTCTTTGAACAGGGCACAGGACATTCCATAAAGGGACGCATTGATGACCTGTTAGTATTCTAAAGGCTCAAGGGGCAAACAGACTTCAGACTCACTCCTTTCCACAGGAGTGGAGCCTGAGCACCCACGACTGATCTGCCTTTGCTAACGGGCATAAATATTCTGTAATTGCTTCGAAGTGTACTGGTGACAACACGGCCAACTGTTCTCTGTGATGACTCATGCGTTGCTCTGAAACAGAATGGGTGCGTGCTAGGGGAAGCTGTGAAACTCTCAGGTCTGAGTCACTGCAATGCCGCAGCCTTCGAGCGCTGGTGTTCACGAGTGCCTTCAAACCCCACACCCATATGGCCACTGCTCGGCTGAAAGACACCTTGATACTTCTTACCTTAGTGAGACAACCCAACTTACCCCCGACCTGCTACGTCCTCTCCTGCCTACTGATAGCCCAGCCATCCCATATCAGGACCAGCTCAAATGCCACCTTCTCAGCAAAGCCTTTCCAGATGACCCTAGTCAGCACAAACGACTCTCCTCATTAACCTCCTCCCACAAAACATTACAAGCCCATCGATTTTTTGTTTATGCACACCTAGCATTTCAGTGTGACCGTTTTCACTTGGTCTCAACCAAACTGTTTTAGATCATAATTTGTTGAGAGCAAGAATGTTATTTTATTTATTCTGTATCCCCTCAAACTGTAATGTACACAGTGAGTGCTTAATACACAATAAAGTGAAATGAAAACATAAAATATGTCCGACTCTTTAATCTAGGCTTTATAATGATATGCTTGCTACCTCATATAATATGTAAAGATTGAGAATGTTGACAATGACTTTTAATCAATTCTCATGGATTTTAAAATGTAGTATTTTATGTGAAAGCTTAACCTTGGGTTAAACTGATATTTAATTTTTAATGAATACTATAAAAAGAAAATAAGAAATGTTTTAATACAGCCATTTTTATTTATTTTCCCCATTAAAAATTAGCTGATATATCTGTATGTTTCTAAAATAGTAATTGGTAGAGCTTTTAGCAGTCAAGGAGCCCTGGCTTCTTCTGAATTTGAATAGTATATTCCTACTGAAGAATTTGCTGTCATCACTGATTTAAAGTCACTAAACTCAGCTTGTTAACCTCCCCCAACAGCAGTTCCTGCTCTCAATATCCCTGCCTTTGTCAATAACAACATCATACCTGTCTAGCGGCTCCAAACTTTTGAGTCAAGTGCTATGAAAAATAGAAAGCACTGCCTAGATATAGCCTAGTATATTTTTACCTACAAACATTTAGCAATTCCTGTCAAAATTTTGTGCAAAGTGTTTTCTTCTCATCTATCTCTTTCTATCCATTCTCCTGGACACAGACTTCCCCCTCCCCCTGAACTATCCCCTCACACCTGGTTTACAGGAGAGGTCTCTTGTCAGCCTCCTTGACTTTCAGCTTGCTTGATCTGATCTATTTTAAGTGTAGCTTCAAAGCATTTCTTCCTTAAATAGCACCTTCATAATGTTGCTCCTGTACTTGAAAACCTTTTATAGTTTGTGAGTTCTTACAACTTCACAGCTAAACTCTTCTCTCTGATCCTGTGTAGGCACCTTATTTTCCACTTGCTTCTCCAGTTTGATGAGGTTCTGACCCATTTCACCAATCCACAAGGAAGGTGGTTCACTTAGCTCCCATGAGCAAAGTGAACTCTCTGTGCCAAGCACTGTGCAACAGGCTGCATGAATGAGAGACCGCTGACTTTGAGGATGTCACAATCAACCAGGGAAGACAGAACACAATCAGACTATAAATGCAGAGTTGTGATGCTTAAGTGGACATAAAGTGCAATGGGAGTATAAAAGAGTAGGCTAGGAAAATGGGTTGTACAGATCAGAAAGACCTTATGCCAACGTGGCAGAGTCCTCCATGATCTATGGAAAATACAGAGCTGCTCACTTTCCACCTCCCACACAGTCCTTCACTCATAGTTTGCCTTTGTCCAATCGACTTATCCACCAATGGTTGACTCAAGTCCCAATACTACATGGTGAGTCAGGAGACACTGTGTTCCCCAGACACAGATCCTGAGACAAGGATTCCAGTGAAAGCAGTGTATTAGTGCTATGATCTCAAGGAAACTCTGGAAGAGAATATATTATATAAGGGGCATATTATCAAGTAAACTGCCCCTATGGGTAATCGCCACTCAATCCCAGAGGGCAAATCCTAGAAAAACAGTATAGAACACACACCTCAGAGTTATCCCCTGTGAGGAACAAGGGAGTTGAGGTATCTATTCACCAACTTCTGTCACTCACTGGTTGAGGCTTCAGGGGGTATTAATTCTTCAGCTTTTCCAATATGGCAGAGCAGCCTCCCTAGTTGAAAACCCTCAGGTGAAGAGTTGCCAGTGGAGGTAACTGGGAGTCTGCTCTTGGAATCCTGATTTGGCAAGGCCAGGAGGATATGATCTGGTACCAAGAGATCCCTCCACACAAATCAGCTATGAGCTTTTAATGATGGTGCTGCCACTGTTTCCTATTATGTATGCGTCTATGAGGAGGTCAATTTTTCTGAGTCTCAGTCTCTTCATCTTTAAAAGTGGGGGAGGTATTATTAGTGATTTTTCAATTTTAAAATAGCAGAACCACTGATCCCCAAAGAAAATCTGGACAAGAATTCTTACTTGTAAAACAAGCAAAAGCAGAATTGTTCAGGTTGAAGTTTTGGCAAGGAGCCTCAGCTGAGAGACATCTTCTTGGATACCTATAGTTTCCAGAGAGCGAGAAGCAAAATACTCAGCATCACTGGATAGTATCTAAGATCTCCCTGGCATCATTGCATTCCCTCCCCCTTTAATGTTCTATGATGATTAGTACACAACCTGGATCCCTGCCAGGGAAAGAAAGGCACTGAGCATTCACTAAACACTCATCATGACTGATATTGTATATATAATCTGTCTAATGATGGCTCAAGCATTTCTATATGTGGGAATAGTGATTAGCAATTAAGTCAGAGTATAGCTTGTGGTGGTACTGGGGTTCTCGAAACTGTGTTTGAATGACAAAGCAATGATTAATTTTATTTAGTCTGCACAACCTATTTGCACTGACTTGGGGGTGGGGAGAGAGAGATTTTGGAGTGACTACTTTTTGCCACAACCATTTCTTTCATTAAATCTTCACAATTACATGAGATAGACATTATTATTGTTGCTATCATTATAATTATCTTATTATTATCATCATTTTTTTTTTTTAGACATGAGAAAATGAGACTCAGAGTGGGAAAGTCTTGCCCAAGGTCCACCGCAAGTTAGTAGCAGAGCCAAGACTCATGCCCAGTCTTTCTGGGTCTGGATCCCATCATGCCACACCACTTACTATTGCATCCTGCGTTATATGTGAATGTTTCATAACACAATTTGTTTAGACAACCAACCTCCAAAGTCTTGGAAATATCAGGCCCACTGACTGTCTAGGCTATAGGAGACAACTGACCACATATTAGGAACTTCATTAATATCCACTGGGTTATTGAACTTCACGTATTGAATTTTTGCCTGAAAGGAAGAACCAAGACAATTGTGAAAATTCATGATTATTATTGATTTCAGTGCAGGAAGTCATATACAAATGTTATAATCGGGAATTAGATTAAAAAGTGAGTAATTTTCATTCCTTTAACTCATTCATTTATTCAAACATTTTTGGCATATACTTTTCTTATCAAGCCATTGTGCCAAACATATAAAGCATATTAAGAATAAAGCAATAATTAAGACATAATTCTGCTTTAAATTATGTATAAGAGGGACTATAAGGTGACATATACATATTCTACTATATACATATGTAAAATCTCACTTTATGTATCTATATGTATATATAATAACTTTATAACAGGAGGAAGAACTAACTTCTTGCTGGGAATGAGAGACAGGTCATGGAGATGGCAATCTTTGTGCTTATTCTTAAAGAATGGTTTAGATTTTGGAAATCTGATAGAGGGCATTCTAGAATAAGTGAATGGTGACATAAGGCCACTAAACAGGAAAACTAGTGACATGTACATGTTCAGGTACAAGGGAGATGAGTAGGTCTGAACTGTATAGGTCTGAAAGCAAAGGGGAGATTTTGCTAGTTGAAGACATAGTTACAAGATCCTGCAGGTCAAGCTAAGGCTTCTTGCCTTTTACTCCATAAATAGTTGGTGTGTGTGGTGGGGGGAGGCTAAAGGTTAATGTTTAGGAAAATCATATGGTGGACCTGTGCTTCAGAGATGCATATTTTGGGTAAAATAACAACCCAGCAACAATAAAAATTGACAAAATCTACTGTGTTTACTGTATGCCCAGATACTATGATAAAGGTTTTAACTTGCATTAGTTCATTTAATCTCCATTTCACCCTTAAAAGGTTGTATTATTATTATCCCTCTTTTACAATTGAGAATTCCAAAACTAAGAGAACATACATAATATTCCAGTGGCTTCAGGGTTAGGAAGTAGAGAAGCTGGGATTTAAACTTAAGTCATTTTGTACCATGATCCCATGTCTCTTATAGGAACTAGAGTTGGGAGATGGAAACTGCTTGGGAAGTTACTATAAAATCCCAGCAATAACTAATAGAATTTCATATTAGAATAGAGATTTGACTTTTACTCAGCTCCACCTCATCTCCCACCCTGTCCAGTGCTTAAGTCCCTTCAACGACAGCATCTGACCTCTGAAGGAACCACCCTCAGGGACTTCAAAGTTTATGCCTTTCCAATCTTACCATCTCTCTATTGAGTCAAAATTTAGCAGGTAGAGCTAACCTCTCCCCTAAAATTGGATGCTTTTAGAGAGAGCCAGTCATCCCTAGGTTTACATCCCAGTTCTACCACTTCCTAAAGGCAATCTCATCCAACTCTCTGATTCTCTGTTTTCCCATCTGTAAATGGGATGGTACCTTCCAATAAGATGACTAATAAATATCTAAGTAAAGTGTATGACATGTTGCAGGAAATCAAAAAACTTAAGTATATAATCATTTCTCCTTGGTTCTTCTAATCATTGGTCCTATTTTTGCTCACCAAAGACATCCAGATGTGGACAGCCATTCAAATGTGTAAAGATCATACCACCCTTCTATATTGTATGGGTGTGTGTGTCTATAATTTTATATATAAATTTTTATTTAGTTATATATGACATTGTGGTTATAAAATGTATGAAATTATACATATAGCTGCTTAGTTACATTATATATTGTGGTAGGCAAAATAATTGTCCCCCCAAAATCTCTATGCCTTAATTCCTAAAAACTATAAATATGTTAGATTACATAATAAAATCCAATTAAGATTGTAGATGGAATTAAGATTACTAATAAACTGACTTTAAAATATAGGGAGATTATCCTGGATTATCTGGGCAGGCCCAATCTAATCACATAAATCCTTACAATTAGGTGATGGCAAAAGAATTGCCTTTCAGGGAGATGCTACATGAGAAGAATTGGACCTTCCTTTGTTTGCTTTGAAGATGGAGGGAAGAGCAGCTAAAAGCCAGGGAATGTGGACAGCCTCTAGAATCAGGAAAATACAAGGAAATCGATTCTGTCCTAGAGCATCCAGAAAGGAATGCAGCCATGTTGACAACTTGATTTTAGCCTAATGAGACCTATGTTGGACTTTTGACCTACAGAAATTAAGATAATATATTTATATTGTTTTAAACCACTAAGTTTGTGATGATTTGTTAAAGTAGCAATGAAAAACTAATACACATATCCCGGCTTCTAATGGATAAATTGTTTTATTTTTTTTGTATGTAGTTAACTTGACCCAGATCTGAGTGGCTTCACCAGCCATTGAAGAGCCATAGAGAAGAGATTTGACCTTAACAGTGACCTGTAAGAGAATGCCTTGATCAAAACACAGTATGTACTCTAGCAGTGGTTGTACATATTCAGAACAGCATGAAATTCTCACTTCCCTCATTGCAGAGTCTTTGAAGGCAACCTATTTTCACCTTAGCAGAAAAAAAAAAAAAAAAGTTAGGATAATGTAGAGTCTCACTAAGGTATTAGTCAACTAAAACCTACACACTTTTTTCACACAAATTGCTTTTATACCACTTCTCAATTTTGATAGTAAATTTTTTTTGAATCTCTATATGGAGAAGATAATGTATTTGAGACAATAATGAAATGATGAGAAATACAATAGCATCTACTCCATGGCTAAACATTTAAATTGAGCCACTTTGGCCGCTTATTATAAACAGGCAATGTTTTGCTGCAAGTCTCTCCCATTTGCCAGCTCAATAGTTCCCTAGTCAAATGCTTAACTATCATTCCTGATAACTTGTCCCAGAACAGTTTCATCTTATAAGACATTGGAACCTTCTCTAATTTATAAAACACAGTCTCTACTGCTCAACTATCATATTCTTATGCTGCCTTGTCTTTGAAGTCCACAGCTCTAGGTGAAGGGTGTTCCTTTCTCTAGCCTCTGTTCAACATACACGAGCTCGGTCTTAGGCCTCCTTCTTTCCCCATCTTCTTTTCCACAGAGAACATTCAAAAAGGTGGCATTATCCAGGAAGCATTTGGACAGTCTTGGAAAAGAACTCAGAACCAGAGGTATAAACCTAGTGGATAACTTCATTTGGTGGTTAACTAAGTGGACTTTGGAGGTAAAAGACCTGCCATCAAAAATCAGCTCTACACTCAGTTAAAAAAATGGGCAGAAGATCTAAATAGACATTTCTCCAAAGAAGACATACAGATGGCCAAAGAGCACATGAAAAGATGCTCAACATAATGCAAATCAAAACTACAATGAGGTATCACCTCACATCAGTCAGAATGGACATCATCAAAAAGTCTTCAAACAATAAATGCTGGAGAGGGTGTAGAGAAAAGGGAGCCCTCCTACACTGCTGGTAGGAATGTAAATTGGTACAACCACTATGGAGAACAGTATGGAGATTCCTTAAAAAACAAAAAATAAAACCACCATGTGATCCAGCAATCCTGTTCTTGGGCATATATCTGGAGAAAACTATAACTTGAAAGGACACATGCACCCCAATGTTCATTGCAGCACTATTTACAATAGCCAAAACATGGAAGCAACCTAAATGTCCATCGACAGAGGAATGGATAAAGAAGATGTGGTACATATATACAATGGAATATTACTCAGCCATAAAAAAGAATGAAATAATGACATTTGCAGCAACATGGATGGACCTAGAGATTATCATACTAAGTAAAGTAAGTCAGACAAAGAAAGACAAATATCATATGATATCATT
This sequence comes from Balaenoptera musculus, assembly GCF_009873245.2. NCBI lineage: Eukaryota > Metazoa > Chordata > Mammalia > Artiodactyla > Balaenopteridae > Balaenoptera > Balaenoptera musculus. The sequence continues at coordinate 81,035,117 of NC_045792.1, forward strand.
CATATGTGGAATCTAATTTTTAAAAAGGTACAAATGAATTTATTTACAAAACAGAAACAGACTTACAGATATCAAAAACAAACTTATGGTTACCAAAGGGGAAACATGGTGGGGAGGGATAAATCAGGAGCTTGGGAAGAACATACACACACTACTATATATAAGATAGATAACCAACAAGGACCTACTGTATAGCACAGGGAACTCTACTCAATATTCTGTGATAACCTATATGAGAAAAGAATCTAAAAAAGAATGAATATATGTATACATATAACTAAATCACTTTGCTGAACAACTGAAACTACCACAACATCATAAATCAACTATACTCCAATAAAATTAAAATTTAAAAAAAAATCAGCTCTACATACACTTCCCTCAAAACACCTGGGCTCTAGTTTCATTTCTTCCAGCAGCAGAAGGTACAAGATGCCACGTAATTCCCAGGACTCAATTTCTTATACATTAAATATTGAGCAAAATTATCACTTTGAAGTTTTATAACTTATAAGCCTTGAGGTTTTAATAGTGTTTTTGAGGGGAAAGGGTGAAACATTCTACCAACTGTATTGATTTTACTTGAAAGGCATAATGTCCCAATTTTAATACTCTTTCTTTAGGACAAAGAAAACTACTTAAGTGTTTCACTGTCTAATCCAAAGCAAAAATGAAACATCCTGAAGCCTGACTTTTAACTATGATATACTGATTTGTTATTTTTAGACCATCAGACTTAAGAAACTAAATAAAATGTACATCTCTCTGTTAAAAAAAAAAAAAAATCAGCTCTACATAAGCGTCGCATGCCTGTGGTTAAGTACGTAACCACCCAAAACTCCTCTGTAAAACAAAAACATGTCATAGGGTCCTGGTAGGGACTGTATAAGACGTGAAACCCTGAATACAGTGACTGGATCGCTATAGGTGTTCAAAATGTGTTAGGTATTGGATAACAGTGGTGACTAGAATGATGAGGTTGATTTGGGGGAGTCATATACATAGTATATTACTTGAAGCCATGAGTGTAGCTGACATCACCAAGGAAAAATTAATGAAAGAGTGGGAAAAGAACAAAACCTTTGGAAACACATATTCTGAATGCGTTAGGTTATATTTTACATAAATGGCCACAATAATATTTCTATTCCTACATGCTTTTCTGATCCTTGCCACTTCCCCTCATTAAGAAGTAGAAACTATTTCCCTTCCTCATTAAACTGAGTGGGCCTTTGTGATCACTTAAATAAAATGCATGAGAATACATGACTTCCAAGAAAAGTCATAAAAGCCTGCGCCTCTACCTTGAGACAGGTATTTTGGCTCCATGAGTTGCCAAATAAAAAGTCTGGCAGTCCTGAAGGCAGTGTTAGAAAGTTTAGCAACACTACTGCCTGCTGAAATCTGGAAAATAGGAAAAACATACCTAGTGAACCAGATGATATAAGTAAGGAGATTTCCAAACAGAGCATTGACGTCGCTGCCTGCCTTCTAGCTGCCTATAGTAGGGTGCAAGAGGAGAGAGACAATCTAAAGAAAGAATTGTCAAATATAAAGGAGTCAGGACTCGTTGAGTAAATAAAACATTTTCATTTCCAGCCTCTCTGGAAGAAAAAACATTTCTTTTATTTTTTTATTTTTTTTTATTTTTTAACATCTTTATTGGAGTATAATTGCTTTATAATCATGTGCTAGTTTCTGCTTTATAACAAAGTGAATCAGTTATACATATACATATATCTCCATATCTCTTCCCTCTTGCGTCTCCCTCCCTCCCACCCTCTCTATCCCACCCCTGCAGGTGGTCACAAAGCACCAAGCTGATCTCCCTGTGCTATGCGGCTGCTTCCCACTAGCTATCTATTTTACATTTGGTAGTGTATATATGTCCATGCCACTCTCTCACTTTGTCCCAGCTTACCCTTCCTCCTCCCCGTATCCTCAAGTCCATTCTCTAGTAGGTCTTTAGATGATGTTTCCTGATTGTATGCTAGACTTTGTCTCTATCCTGAAGCCATTTCTTAATTGAAAAATGGATTTTCTCTAGACCTACTAGACCTACTAGAGAAAAACCATTTTTAAATTAAGAAATGGCTTCAGGATAGAGACAAAGTCTAGCATACAATCAGGAAACATCGTCTAAAGATAAAGCCAGGAGTATGACTGCAAAAACCTATGTTAAGAAAAATTTAAAGTAATACCTCAAACAGGCAAAAGACCCTGTGGGAATATTAAGGCATGTCTCACAGATTCTATTACACAATAGGGCTTCTAAGAATCTGAAGTGCATTGTCCCATAACAGTCTCAAAGGAAGCTCAACATAGCCCAGAGTTTTCCCTGAAGAAGTCCGTGGATGTGGCTTTAGTCTAATGTAATGGATTAGAGATTGGTACATTAAAAAAAATACAAAGTTTTATATACACATCTCTCCATATAAAAGAGATAATCAATAAGGACCTACTGTATAGCACAGGGAACTACTCAATACTCTGTAATAACCTATATGGGAAAAGAATCAGAAAAAGAATAGATATATGTATAACTGAATTACTTTGCTGTACACTTGAAACTAACACAACATTGTAAATCAACTATACTCCAATGTAAAAAAAAATTTTTTTTAAATACAAAGCTTTTTTAAGGAATTGTATCAGCTTAAACTGAAAAGGACAAAAACAGTACCAAATTAAAGAAGACTTGGACTCTTGAGCTTCTACTAGCAGGAAACAGACTGAAAAAATTATTGAGCTGCAAACACAGACTACATTCTATGTGAAAGGCAAAGCCAGGAGCCATGAAAAATCATTCCCAGACACTATGACTAAACCTTAATCAAGGAATTGGCAATATATGCTGGGCTATTTTTTTTTCAGAATTGCTATGGACCAATGACTTCTGTGCTGCCTACTTCCCCCTTTTTAAATGGAATTATCTACTGTGGTTATTCTGAGTCTGTCCCATCATGTATGCTGAGTGTTGGGGGGAGAGGCAGACAGTTTGTCGCTTTAGTTTTACAAGTCTTAGATCAAGGAGAAGGATACTCAGGAACCTATTCACAAGGAACCACACCGAGGAGCTCATCACACCTAAACATGACGTATATGCTGAGATCCTGGCCCTTGAGAGTGAGCCCAATGTCACAATAGAATGAAACTTTGGGAGGAGGTTGTCTTCAGGACAGAGTGAGTCTATTTTGCATGTAGAAGAGACTTGTATTGTTATCAAATGCAAGTCTGTGTGCCCAACACACAGTGAGGGCAAACAATAGCAAAACATTAGAGTTTGGAGCAGAGGAAGGTCTATTGCAGGGCCATGCAAGGAGACAGGTGGCTCATGCCTTAAAAACCCAGAACTCCCTAAAAGCTTTCAGCAATACCCATTTATAGGCAAGGTGAGGGAGGCGTGTGGTTAGTTGTTGCAAACTTCTTGGTGTCAGATGCTTTGTTCTTGAGGTCAGGTCACGGTCAGGTCATGATGTTCTTGTAAACTGCCATCAAAACAAATGTTATTCTCTCTTCTGAGAAGAAAGGGCAAGGTTCCAAGCCTCAACTTTCGCCCTTGGAGGTCCAGGCCCTGGGCGGGGGGGGGGGGGGGGGGCGGGGGGGGGGGGGCCCTGTGCAGGGGCCGGTTACCCTGCCCGGGAGCGTTCGTCCAGCACTCAGTCTGGGTCCTCCCCCCAGTGCCCAGGCCCAGCTGAAGAGGCAGAGCTCAGCTGGCAGTGCCCTCAGGGCCAGGGCCCCAGACCCTGCCCAGCCCTCATCACTGAGGGAGCCAGGCGTTCAGGACCCAGATCACCTTCAGGCTTCTCATTTAAACGGGAGAGAATCGTTTGTATGGGATCAACAGGAATACATGTTGCAGCACATACCGGTCAGGTTAATCACCAGCTCACAACAATTGCCCTTCTTTGAGAATAGCCCCACCACAGAGCTGGACCTGAAGTAACGATGTGCAACATCCTGGCAACTTAACCCTGACCTCGGGCCACCTTCTAGGGGTAGACGACTGATCTAAGCTGCACCAATTTTTGAAACTTGAATGGAGAGACTGAAGCTGGTTGAAGCTGCTACCTCAATGGCAGTGTCCATATAGTCCAGTCGCTGAGGCCTCCACGGACCGCGACCCATGGAGGCTGCGGCCGCCATTAGGTCTTCAAGGCCTGGGCCGAGCCAGTGGCTGGCCGCAGTGAGGGCTTGGGAGCTCTGCAGGACACAGCCCTCGGCCTGTCCCCAGCCACACCCCCCCACCCAGAGGGCCCCGGGGAGAAGGCAGGGATCCGCTCTCACCGTACTCTCCACCAGGAGGACCCCTACAAGGCTGACTTGGTGAAGCAGGACCTCTAAGCGCTGCACTGAGGGTCACACGCTAACGGCTGTGTGCCTGTCCACCTTTATCACAGTATCACTGGGATCAGAGAACAGACTGTGGTAAGTTCTATTTTCCCAACGTGGCCACAAAAATATTTTTGGTTTCACAAGGTCTTTCAGAATCTTGTCTCATCCTTATTGATGGTGGAGCTTATTTCTCCTCCCCTCAAACCTGCACAAGCCCTTGTAACTGTCTTGATGAGTAAAATGTTTCAGAAGTGATCATTTGTGACTTCTGAGGCGAGGACATAAAACATTAGTGCTCTCTCTCTCTCTCTCTCTTTCTCAGAAATGTATCTTTGAAGCCCTGAGCCACTATGTAAACATGGCTACCCTGCAAACTGTACACTAAAAAAGACTATGAATAGGAAGGACTCCATACAGACACAGAGAGATGCCCAAGGATCCCTAGCTGCTGCATCTATTCCAATCTCCTCCTCTATTCTCAGGAGCCAGACATGAGTGAATAAGCCCTCAGAAGATTCCATCCCTGCATTCCGAATTGCAACTGCATGAGAGAGCATAAGTGAGAACCACCAATTTGAGCCAGTCAACCTCCAGAACCACAGGGGATAAAAATAAAATATTTATCATTCTAAGCCAAGAAGTTTGGAGGTAGTTTATTATGCGGTGATGAATAACCAGAGTACAATTTTTTTTCTAAAGTTGGAGGAAGTGGTGCAGTCACATAATTAGGCAGAACTAACAAGGTAGAGCCTTGTGGAAGCCAAAGGAAGAAATTCAAGAACAAGAAAGTACTCACCATTATCAAGTGCTGCCGAGGAAATGTAGAATGAGTACTGAAAAAAAGGTTACTGGAAATTAAATGCATTTGTCTTTTCTTGTCTAGGATGTAAAACTGACTAGCTTGCTTAACACAAAAACAGTATCAAATATAGAAAAGAATCAGCATATGTTCCCTCTACCTGGATCTTTCTTGTCCCCATCATCAAGTCCTTCTTCTCCAAACCTGTCCAATAGTACAGGATGAAAAGGAAGAGAGCACTCTTTATTTATCAGTTATGAGCAGGGCACAGTGTAGGTGCTTTTACTTCTATTAATAATAACAAAAAGTCCATTAAGTGAGTATTAGCCTCATGTTACTGATGAATAAGATTTAGAAAAATTAAATAATTTGAAAATAGACATATAGCTAGTAAAGAGTGAATCCATTATTTTAACCTAGTCCTGTGTGAGACCACTAGCCAGAAAGGAGACAGTTCTTTATGATCAAATCTAGTCCAATGGAGACTAAAATGGGTTTTGGTGGTTTAAGTGCTGGTCTTCTCTGAACTCTTCCCTCCTCCATATGTCATCCTCCAGATGGTTGGAAGCTCAAAAGAGTGATCTGTGGCAATCAGTTTTTCTCTCTCCCCACCAATGCCAATTCATTTATGACTTTTCCATAATACCCCCCAGACTCCAAGAGAACGGCCTTCTGTAGGCACAAATTAAGCCTGCTCTATAACAGCATGAGGAAGCTAATCTCAAAATTCTAAAAATGAACTACAGAAAAGTGTGTTTAATACAGGAATTGGGTTCCAGATTGCATCCTGTTTACAAAGGCACATATTGTGCGGATAGTAAAAGCAAGCAAGTTCTACTTTCATAATGGTGGCTGAAAATGAATGCCACCCACCCACACCCCCGCCCTGCCCATACACACACTTCATCAGCGCAATTAAATCTTAAATTCACCTTGCTCTGAACTACACAGACTAGCGGAATTTTGTGCATATATTTGTGTGGTTTGTTTATCATCTTCCCCAAACTGCTTTACAATGAAATAAAAGAACTAGCTCACCCACATATGCATTCTGGGTTCTGAGAATTAACTCACAAGATAAATGCACCCTTTCCTAGGGACCATGGGAAAAATCACTTAGACGAAACAGGTGTCATTCATTACTGGAAGCCAGTGCTTCAAACTATGCTCTAGAGAATTCTAGGTTCCATAAGACTAATAGTTATTCAATAAGATTAGGGTTTTGTGGTCAAATAATTTAGGAAAACACAGCCACTCATTCTGCTCTCTTGGAAAACTACATTGCACTGCGCATTAGTATTTAATGATGTAGGAAATCTTACAAAGTACAAATCTGCTTAACTGTTTAAACCAGGATTTCCCAAATTTATTTTTTACCACAGGCCCTTATCTTCATATAACATCTATTATATTTCTTGTAGAACACCATCCTTCAAGCAATACATCAGGGCAAACACCATTCTCATTCTTTTGCATGGAACTGTTGGTTTAGAACAATTGGTAGAACAATGGAAGGATGTTTTGAGTCTTTTCAACATGGCTAAATATCTTATGTTGATCACTGGAGAGGATGAGAAACGATGGAGGCAAATAAAATGCTATCAATATGCAGAAGAGTTTGCAAAGAAAGCATACAGAGTTGGACAAATATTCAGTTACCAAATACAAATTCAGTGTACTTACTTCATGGAAATAGTAGATATGATAAAAAGAGCTTCAGAGTGAACTCTATTTCTACCACTTATTAGCAGAACAAGTGTTTCTTTTTAAAATTAGTTTAAAGAAAATTATTTAATCTCTCTGGGCCTCAATGTCTTTGCATGTAAAATAGGGATAAAAATAGCCACTTTGTAGGAGTGGTTTTGAGAATGAAATCAGGTATAGTGCCTGACACATTATATGCATGAAATAACTAAATATGTTTCCTTTCTGATTAAGTTACTCTAATTCTTCACTTAAGCAATTTTATATTGCTATGGATAAAATAATGATCTCATATGAACTGGACAAGAACATATGAATTTAAGTTCCAGGCATTCTAATTCAGGTCTATATGGCTATGTAAATACCTTAAAGGGCACAGAGAAAAAGGAAGATCGGTACGCCTCTCAAAACTGCTCTGGTCCATGTTCTGATAATTCTAAACAATCATAAAGGAAGTGTCTAAAGGAAGAACTGTTCTATTTTCCCATCATGTTTTCTTATGCACCTGACACTCAAAATTTCTCTCCTCAATCAATAATGCTAAAAGCATCCCGCTATTTAAAAAATCCTAGAAAGGGAGTTATGTTTCTGTATCTACGTTTTCTTACTAAAAGATATCCAAACTTATACAAGTCTAAATCAAGTTCTTAACCATGTCTTCTTCCTTCTTTATAGCGCCCACAGAATCCAGCATAATCCTGGCCTCATCTCAATCTCTCGATGAATATTTATTGATCATTTTGAGTCATTCACAACTGTAAAGAGGTGCTATAGACAGAACTGTGCACCTCCAAAATTCATACGTTGAAACCTTAAACCCCAGTGTGCTGGTATTTGGAGATGGAGTCTTTGGGAGGTGGTTAGGTTGAGATGAGATCACGAGGGTGGGACCCTCAGGATGAGATTAATGCCCTTATGAGAAGAGACACCAAACAGCGTTCTCTCCTCTGTCCCCACTATGGAAGGTGGACAGCCACCTGGTGGAAGCAGAGCCAGGAAGAGAACTCTTACCAGAAACTGACCATGGTCTTGGTCATCTTGACCTTGATCTTGGACTTGTAGCCTCCAGAACTGTGAGAAAATAAGTTTCTGTCATTTAAGCCACCCAGTCTATGGTATTTTGTTATGGTATCCCGAGTTGACTAAGACAAGAGAGAGAAGATTTGGAATGCTGAGAACTAAAATCAATCAGACAATCCCCCTTCCTGGCATTTTTTCCCTTGTACATTCATGCACACTCGTGTTTTAAACTGTCTCTTTTCAGCTAGTTGTATCAGGACTGAAGGAATCAATCGTAGTCATTTCTTTCCTAGGTGATCTGAAGAAATTTTTATCAAAACATCGCTGAAACCTAAGTCCCAGAAGTCTCAGATTTCAAACACAAGATTTTGCAACCTAGCATAGGAGAAGTTACAGTGCCATGTATAAAGTTTACTAGATGGTTAATCAAGGAAAATGCAGCTGTATGACCCTTACAATAATTGATTTATCATTCTGTGATTATGTGTGACCTGAAGGAGTAAACACAAGGATTAAGAAAGGTAATGATAATAGTAATATGTAACTGCAGGAGACCCAGAGCATACTTGTTACTTGATGTAGTCGGGAAAAAAAGAAAAGAATAGAAAATTTGGCAAAATAAGATCATGCTCTGATATCATCCAGCTTTGGAAGACATAATTAAACAGAGTTGTGAAGAATGCAGAAAGTGTTTACACCTAGATAGTACTCGAATAGTGCCTTCAACTCAAATCATAAAATAAGCAAGTAATATCCATTAGGTAGCCCAGTGGGCATCAAGGAAAGGTATAGAACAAGTATTTCTGACTTGATTTGTTCCAGAACAACCCTGGTTAATTTAAAAGCAAAACTTGGAGAGATACTAAAGATATTAATGCATTCCACCCACTAAATGGCAACCCATCAACCATCAAAATTGAGGGAAAGTTTAACTATTAAATTAAGATGAATAATGCATATCAAGCAGAAAAGGAGATATTAGAGATATATACCAGGATAATAATATTAACGATTGCAATGTACAATTATAATCTGGCTATAACAAGAGAGAATATAAAAGCGGTTTCTGTTTTACTCTCTCCAGCAGGATAATTTTTAAACCCAAATTATTCCAAGTCCAGGCTCTCCCTGATAGAACCCCAAGACAACTGATTAAAGTAGGCCTTTGGAGATGAAGATGTCTCTCTTTCCATTCCTCCTTTGCTATGGTCTGAATGTCTGTGTCCTCCAAAAATTCGTATCTTAAACCTTAGCACACAGTGTGATAGTATTAGGAAGTGGGGTATTTGGGAGGTTATTAGGTCATGAGGGTGGAGCCCTCTTGAATGGGATTAGTGCCCTTATTAAAGAGGCTTCATTGAGATTCCTAGCCCCTTCTACCATGTGAGGATACAGCAAGAAGTCTGCAACCCAGAAGCAGGCCTTCACTCAACCATACTGGCACCCTGATCTCAGGCTTTTAGCCTCCAGAACCATAAGAAAGAAATTTCTATTGTTTGTTAGCCACCTAGTATGTGGTATTTTGTTATAGCAGCCCAAGCAGACTAAGACACTTTTTTGGGAGTTGTCAGCCACCTCTCTTCTCTCTTTATGGCACCAGTTGCCCTTGTCAGGACTTTGGAGCTTTGTGTCCCCTCAGGTTATCACTCCTTTCTTTCAGCCCCAGCACTAAACCCATAGCTCTTGTGGTTCTGATACTGAAGTAATCATCCCCAAGGCAACCAGTTCTTTTCTCAGTGAGAAAGGAAGAGGTTTCTCCGACATTATTGTGACTCATATCAGACCCCAAGCAAAAATGTTTCATTCTTTTAGATTCTTATCCTGTCCCTGGGGTTTCAAATTAGCTAATTGTCCTTGTCATTTCTCAGTTATTTGTTTCTCTCATGAAGACAGGCATGTTTCCTGAGGAATGAGATCAAAGACAAAACAAGTAAGACTCTAAGAGAGTGATATTCAAAATTATCTTCTTCCAATCTTAATATCCAACTAATGCCCCTGAGCTATTCTACTGATGGCAGACTCCGTTCTAGCAAAGAACGTTTCCTCCTACCTGGTATATTATGTAAATGTGGCAGTTTTTTACCTGAAATGTTTGTCTCAGTCCTGAGACTAATCATTGGGCTCTATCCTGACCAATCACTCTACATTCTTCAATATCCATCAAAACTTTAGGTGACAGAAGAAACTAATGGTTAACATCATTCTTTGAAGTAAAAAAAGGTATAGCTTCAAATCCTGTTTCTGTTATTAGTTGTGTGATCTTTGAGCAAGTTATTGAATCTTTCTAAGCCTCAACTCTTTAATTTGTAAAATCAGGGTAGTAACAAATTTCTCAAAAGGTTGGCAATAGAAATAATGAAATGATACCTGTAACTTGGCCTGGTACCAAGACAAAGTAAGAACTCAGCATATATTAATGTAAGGCTGATGATAGTGATCTAAATACAGCACATTTGTCTTACCTTGTCATGTATACATTCCCATAAAGAACTCATAGAACAGATTTCCTTTGATTATCCTGATGCTCAGCAAGTATATTTAATTAGGAGGAGAGTAGGATTGGTACCTAATATAATGTTATATATAATTCCTATCCTGTGATTAAACATTTAAAGAGAGTAATCATAAATAAAACCCACTTTATATAATATACATAACATAAAGAGTTTTGTGAGCTAAAATCTATAAGAAGCATACAAATACTGTGATATATAAAATATGGAAGATGCAAACCACTATGGAAGGAAAGTTAAATTAAGTAAGAAAATATAGGAATATATTTCATTTTTAATGTGAAGATGCTTGACTCATCCCATAGGGAAGGAGATAAAATGCTTTTTCATATAAGTGTACTTAAGTATTCCAGAAAACTTCATTCCAGGAGGTTAGAAATGTGTTTAAGTAAAATAGAATCAGCTGGTATTCTCTCTGAGTACAATATGAGAGACAAATAACAGCTAACTTGAGGACAAATCTTTATCTTTAGTGTTTCTACAGACTGAAAAAATGAGACTGCTCAGAATGTTAGACACATACACTCAAATCAAATACCTTATCACCAATCACTCCATATGGAACAAGAAGCCTTGAAATCAAGCCAAAAAAAACCCAAAAAACAAATGTGAAACTATTGACAATTAGTGAAACTACTGACAACTGTCCCTGTAGCATCTCAAACTGACCAGTATCCATTTTTAGGTACAACAAAGTTACTGTGGCTGGAATCTCCTTTATGCCTTATTAATTTCTGAGCTCCAAATGTGATATGATGTACTGCCAAAGACACTTAAATTTCCTATGTCTATTGGGAAACAATAGGAAAAATAAAATTAAAAAGTTATGACCATTTTAAAAGGTGGTCAGAACTGCTATATTTTACAAAAGAATAAAGTAAAATGGGATACTAATTCCATAAGCAAAACTCAATTTTCCATTATGTTCATATCTTTTGGATTTGTCTGGATCAGGTTCATTTAATCAGTATTTTGAAAATACATAATCCACAGAGGTTGTTGTTCAGAAAATAAGTACATGTTTTTCTAGCAGTTTATGGAAGGAAATAAACCCAGGATTAGCAGGGAGAAAGTTTACTTTTATGGGGGGTAGGGGGGCAGGTTTCCAAGGTTGACTCCTTGTAATTCAGAACAGTAGGAGTGAATGTCATTTTCTGTTCTAAGCATTAGTACACATACCGTACAAGTATGATACCCATCATCTCACTGTCACTGTTGGAAGACTGTAGGAGTATCTGAAAAAAATGCATCTCATGAGAGCAGGTGCCATTGTACATAATAATATACTCTGATGTTTGACTGGTCTCTTGGGCAATATTCATTTTTCTCCTTTTCCATTTTATTCATCAGCATTTGTTTTGGTTTGTCTATGTTTCTTCTTGCATATAAATAATTCAGTGATTAATACAAGGCAGATGTAAATTATAGGATTAAAAGGTGATCCTCTTTAATTATTTATATATGTACAGAAAAACGGTATTGTCAAGCAATCTCCCTCAGGAAGTGCAATGTGAAATCTGAATGAGCTGGGAATAAATCTAGTCTAAATTTTCGTTTACGTAAAATTTAAGAGAACCAGATGCCTGAAATGTTGCTCTCCATTTTTTTATATTTCCTTTCAACTTCTGTAATACATGATATTTTCTAAACACAATAAAAACAATGATGACAACATCAATAACTACCACTTTAAATTAATAAGATCATTTTTTTCACTTCAACACATTCTGGGCCATTTGAAAGGCAGAAGTGCCCTATGGAAAAATAAAAGCTTTCATAATATCAGAATGAAAGTATATTAAAACTCATAAGTCAACATGATATTAAAAAAGAGCATATGGATTTTAGATTCAGACATATCTTGCCAGGTTGGAATCCCAGCACTACCACTTATAATGTGACTCTGAGAAAATTAATATTTTGGAGTCTCAATTTTTTATCAGAAAAAAAAATAGATATAAAAGCACTTGTCTCCAGAAATTCCATTTCTAGGTATATACCCAAAAGAATTGAAAGCAGGGACTCAAGCAGATTCTTGTACAATAATGTTCACAGCAACATTATTCAAGTAAACAAAAGGTGGAAACCAGACAAATATCTATCAACAGATGAACAGATAAACAAAATGTAGCATATACAGACAGTAGATATTATTCAGCCATAAGAAGAATGACATTTTGATACAAGTTACAACATGAGTGAAACTTGAAAACATTATACAAAGTGAAATAAGCCAAACACAAAAGGACAAATATTGTACAGTTTCACTTTTTTGAGGTACCTAGAATAGGCAAATTCACAGAAAGTAAAATAAGGGCTGAGAGAGGGAGGGAGGGGTGAATGGGGAGTTATTGTTTAATGGGTACAGAGGTTTTGTTTGGGATGATGAAAAAGTTCTGGAAATGGATAATGGTGATGGTTGTACAACACTGCAAATATATCTAATACCACTGAATTGTACACTTAAAATGGTTTAAATGGTAGATGTCATTTTATATAACACACACACACACACACACACACACATATATATATATATATATATATATATATATATATATATATCCACAATAAGAAAAGCACTTGCCTCATGGAGTTGTAAAGATTTAATTCAATAAAATATCGAGCACCAATAGGCATCTGACAAATGCAACTCTGACCTCACCTCAAGTCATTTTCCCTAACTTTTTAGAGAATAGTACACATATAAAAATAAGCTATTGCTGTGTTGATTCACATTGGCAAAAAGAAGGTGAGAATAACCATACATAAATCCAAATCTTTTGACCAGAGAACTCTTGGACTGTTGATGGGCTTTTCATTAGATTAAAAGCTCTCTCCAACTTCTCAATGCTCTATTATAAAATTATGTGAGCACCAGTTAAGGTTTTCTTCCTTTTCAGACATTGTGTTTTTCTTATCCCTTTGGAGCAATACTTGAAATAAATAGGATTCACTTAGTCATACAGATCACTAATTTTGAATGAGTATTATATGTATAAAGCACTAAAGGAGACCCCAAGAATTACAATACTAGGTCCCTAACCCCGGGAAATGTAGTAAAGAAAAGACATGGAAATAACAGATTGCCTCCTGAAGCATGAAAGTTCCTTAGGAATGTGTTCTCCAAAGGATTCCCATACTCTAATAGGTATTTTTGCTATTTCTATTGTTGTTGAAACTCATTTCCAGTTACCTCTCTTTTCCAGCGTCTTCTATAGCCCTAACTGCTCCCTGGTATATGTATGTCTATGAGTGTTTATGCGTGTAAGTTATATATGTATGTATGTCTTTATGTGTGTATATATGTACACACACATAAACACCAAGAGACAAATACATATCAACATGCACATACATATATATTTGTTTATATATATATATATATATATATACACACAAGCACACACACACACACACAGAGGGAGGCGAGAGAGAAAGAATGAGGATAGAGATTGCTTAGGGGTTACCTCTACTACCCTCTCTGATTACTACTCTCTGCTGCCTTCGTTTGACTTGCGAAATGAATAATATACTAATTTTCTCAAATTTTTCATATGTTCTTCAGTTCATTTGTACAGAATCCCAAAGTTCAGTGGTCTCTTCCAAACTTCTTTGTGAAGAAGCTTCCACTATATTTGACAACACTATTTAACATATTGTTTCTGAAATCCCCTCACCCTTGGTGTCTATGGCACATGCAATCTGGTTCCCACTCTTCATCTCAATCAGCTCCTCTGTGCATCACTCCACTTTCTTCTTCTACATCTAAACTGTGGGGTTCCCCAAAACTCAATGCATTGTCCTATTCCTTTGTCCATTTACAGTCCTGCCCTTGCAAAGCCAGTTTACCTATACCCTTCCAAATTATACCTCCACTTACATCCTTTGACCTGAGCCTTAAAATGTTTTTTTTTTCAGAAACCTAGTGAAATTTTCATTTACATGTCTTGTTTTCATCAAAAAAAATCAACATTTTCAAAATACAATTCATCAGGTTTCCCTGGCTCTTTCCCCAAAATTCATCTCTGTAACTTTTTCACTGACCCAACTATTTGCCCAGGAAATTAGGCTCAATATCATAGATTCATCTCTAATTTATCTATTGTTAGTCCTTTCAAGATGATAATTTGAATTTGACTGACACCACCCTCACCCAGGTCTTCACCATGTCATCGTTGGATTACTTCAATGGCCTTAGGTTACTTCCCCTGATTTCACTCTTTCTTACAAATTGCTGAAAGATCAACCTTTAATATATAGTGCCTTGAATGCTATAAACCCTATTTTAAAATAAAATTATTATTGCAGATGAACAACAGAAACCTTTCATGAAAACTCAGATACATCCATTATTCCTTACTGCCTACTAAATCAAACCTAAACTTTTGTATCTGGATTTGAGGTTCTTTGTAATCTGAAACCACTCTTCCTGTTACCGAACTCAGGTTCAGCTGCTCCTTGCTCAGGAATCCAATACTGAGAGACAAGTGTTGGGCAAAAGGAAAGACAGCTTTATTGAGGAAACTGGCGAACCTGGGGAGAACATGGACTCATGTCCCAAAGAACGAACTCCCAACTTCCCAGGTTTTGCTTGGCTATTATATAGAGACAAGAAGAAGGGGCTATGTGCTGGGAAGGGGGTAATCTTCTATTTTCTCAATCACATGGTTCTAAGTAGCCCTCAGGTCTTGCTTGTGGTTGGAACATTATCTGAGCCATAAATCTCTGGTCGGCTGGGGGGGCCCCATAGGGTCCTTCTTGGTTTCATTCCTAGTTAACCTACTGTTCCGCAGGGTGTACTTTACATTCCACCACCCAGTTAATCACCTCACTGTCCACTCATTTGCCGACCACACTCACTTGTGCCTATTAATTTCCCCTTCTCTCTCTGCCTAGTGAAATTTTATCAACCCTCTAAACCCTGCCAAAAGCAATCTCTTCTGTGGAACACCCAAACCAATATTCCAACCCAAAGGCACGTTCCTTTATCTAACTTCTTTGCCTCTATGATGTAATTTAGCACTTAATGATATACTCTAAAATTATTTGCCCTTAATTCACTAATCTCCATTTTGATGTAGTTTGGAGTTCACCTGACTAGAGTTTAAACGTTTGCTTTGCTATATACTAGACGCATGGCTTACAAAAATTTGTACACTTATATGAGCACAGTCTGAGTTTTTTCAGAGGAATATCAATAACCTTTTCACGGTGTTAATAGGAATGGTAGATGAGATAACATAATAGTGTATTAGTTTATTATTGCTGCAACAACAAACTACCTCAAGTTTAGTGCTTAAAACAATACAGATATATTATCTTACAGTTCAGGAGATGAGAGGTTTAAAATAGGTAGGCAGACCTGTGTTTCTTATGAAGGATTTAGGGTAGAAACCATCTCTTTGCCTTTTCTATCCTCTAGAGGCTGCCCATTTTCCTTAGCTTATGGCCCCATATCATTCCAATCTCTGCTACTATGGTCACATCTCCTCTCTGACTCTCCTGCATTCCTCTCTCGCTGATAAGGACCCTTGTGATTACATTGAGCCCTCCTGATATTCCAGGATAATCTCCTTAGCTCTAGATGCTTAGCCCAGTGACATCTGCGCAGTCTCTTTTACCATGTAAGGTAATATATTCACAGGTTCTGGGGACTAGGACATATATATCTTCAGTCTACTGAACATAGGGTACACAATAACTGTTGGTCTCCCTTTTCTCATCCCCAATGTTATAAATTATATGACAGCAAAGACCAAGTCTCATCCTCCTTCTATAGCCTTCCCAATGTCTATCATGGTACAAAGCTAATGGCAGATGTTGAATAAATGTTAATTTTGATCAGACTCTACACGTCAGATTAGGTAGGATTGAATCATTCCCTCCTGTCTCTATTACACATCGCATTTTGTAGAACTATCAGATGCAGTCCCTAAAGGCCACCACAGAAAACAGTAATAATATATCCCAATCTGTTCCCAGTAGGGTTCATCAAAGAGGTTTAATTTTGCTCCCAGCCCTACAATAATAATTTTTCTCTCATTTGTTTGCATTACTTCACCTAATTTCTCAGTATTTTCTTTCATAAAAACCATATAATTCACTATCTGCAGTTTCTTATCCAACTAGGGATTTGATGGAGAATATATAAGATATTTATTTCTTCATATGAAAACAGATATCATATTATTAATACAAACAGATTTTCTATAAATGAACATTGTAGAAAACCCATCTCTAAGGACAAATGATTCTTTAAGGAAATAAGTTCTCTGTTTTGTTTTGCTTTTAAGCTTCACTAGGTAGTACACAGTGCTACAACTCCTCTCCTAAGAAAAAATAGAACTTTGTCTTCATTTCCAGCCAAATAGTGAAATAATGGTACTCTTCTTAGGAGATACATGAACATAAAATTCTGCACTTCAAAGTAGGAAACCTCTGGGTTAGAATTTGGGGTTTTCTTTCTTTTTTTAAAAAATTAATTAATTTATTTATTTTGGCTGCGTTGGGTTTTCATTGCTGCGCGCAGGCTTTCTCTAGTTGCGGAGAGCGGGGCTTACTCTTCGTTGAGGTGCGCAGGCTTCTCATCACGGTGGCTTCTCTTGTTGCAGAGTGCGGGCTTCAGTAGTTGTGGCATGCGGGCTCAGTAGTTTTGGCCCGCGGGCTCTAGAGCACAGGCTCAGTAGTTGTGGCTCATGGGCTTAGTTGCTCTGCAGCATGTGGGATCTTCCTGGACCAGGGCTCGAACCCATGTTCCCTGCATTGGCAGGCGGATTCTTAACCACTGTGCCACCAGGGTAGTCCTAAGGGGTTTTCTTCTTTAAAAAAATTTTTTTTGATACACATTTTCTTAAGTAATTTCAAGGCTCCTTTGCTGTGAGTTGAGTTTTAGATGTTATCCTCACTAAAGCAGTCTTCACTGTCACATCAACTGAGCTATCAGAGCTAAAATTGAAACACGAAAAACACCTCTGAGCTTGAATGTCTGTAGATCACGTACACACACACACACACACACACACACACACACACACACACACAGAGTACTATGAATCAAAACAGATGCATGTGACCTCACTTTTATGTGGCATCTAAAAAAGTCAAATATGTAGAAGCAAAAAGTAGAGCCGTGGTAATGAGGGGGGTACATGGAGAGATGTCGGTCAAAAGTTACAAAGTTGAAGTTATGTAGAATAAATAAATCTAGAGATCTAATGCACAGCATGATGAATAGACTTAATAACACTGTATTAAATACTGGAAATTTGTTAAGGGGGTAGATTGCTCTCATCACCAAAAAAAGGAAAAGAAAAAAAGATAACTATGTAAGGAGATGGATATGTTAATTAGATTGATTGTAGTAGTAATCATTTCACGATGTGTATGTGTTAAATCACCATATTGTATATCCTTAATATATAAAATTTTTATTAAAAAGAAAAGAGATGCAGGCAGAATGAGTCTTAAATCAATCACCAAAATAATGTCACATGGGTCGTGTTAAAACAGTGTCTCAAACCTAATCATTTGACTCTCTGCCACACTCTAGCCCAGAAAGTCTTTAACTGGCAGAAACGCTCCCTGATGCCTGAGGAATTATACATTCATAGATTAGCAGAAGATAATGCATCGTATCTTCTTAGACTTCACTGTATTGAGTCATATTTCTAATGTTGTTTTAGTGTACTTTCTGAATTGAATTAATTGCTCATTTGGCCCAGTAATAAAGCTTTTCGTGTTTTTCTTTTAACCAGGATTTTATCTAGTGTCTCTATTTCCTATCATCCAGTGCGATTATCCCCTGAAGAAAGTAGCCATCAAGGCTTCAGTGCTTTCACAGGTAACAAAGGAAGGTTTATTACCACACTTTGCCAATAGGCTAAAATGCTGGATTGCATAAAACTCTCCACCCTCTTCTCTACTGGAGAAAGAAGAACTCAGGGCTTGATATAATGCTAAATCTTTCCATGACATCAAAGCCTTCTTTTCTTTCCCTCCATTTGAAGAATATTCTACATTATATTAAAAAAATACATAATATAAAATTCTAGAAAACTTGAAGTTTGTTACAGAAGCCCAAACCATCTCAATCTGGAGAAAGTCAACATCACATACTATAAAATGAAACAATCCGTTTACAACTTCCTTCCTTCTCATAGATAAATGCTTTTTCTCTAATTGCCACATCATTTTAATTTTTAAGTAAATCATCATTCTAAATTATTTTTTTAAAAACATAAGCACCAAAAAAATAAAAATAAAAAAAAATAAGCACCTGCTAAGAGAAAGGCCCTTGTAAGTTGTATGAGAAATTCAGATTTGAATATGGACTCTGCCTACAAAGAGCTGTACCTAAAAACAGAGTGAAAGAAGAGAATCCATAAGCCTATATTTTAGAGTTCTGTTTCTTTGTTGATTGAATTCCCAACTGAAAGAACTACACACAGTATATATACAAGGTAGCTTCTGGGAAAGACAGAAAGGTTAAGTCAATTTTACCAGCCCTATAAATGATGAAATAATACACTGGGTACCAACCAAGAGCAGACTAAATATATTCCATTATATTTTCCTGCAGAATTTCCATTAAAAGTACAAGGGAAAATGTATCTATCCACAAAGGAATTTGGTAGTAAAGGAAAAATACAGTACCTCTGAGTAAAACACTAGGTTTTAAAATATCTGACCCCCACACCTGTGATCTTATAAACCAGGAAAATGTTGAGGACAGAAGAATTCCCGCTGAGAGTTAAGGAAAAGGGCTGGAGCACCCTCCCTCCCTCAGCGTGGCTGCCCTCCTCTTAGGGGCCAGGAGGTCTTCTACTGCAGTGACCCAGCACCTGCTGGACTCCTACTGCTGACTCATTTATTCAAAGCCATAAGCCATTAAATTTACTACAAATGCACTAGGAGGAAATGTAGGAACGGAGTTTTGACAGCTCATTTTAAGTAAATGTTTCTAAAGAGAAAAGTGAGATGTTCCATCCCCCACTTCTTTCTTTCTCTATGTCTCTTTCTCTCCCTTTCTCCCTCCTCCCCAGACTCCCTCCCTCATTTTTCCATCTCAGACACACAGACTACATACTTATATCATATACCTATTTTTTCCTGAAGCCAAAGAATTTAAAAGTCACATACAGCCACGCAGAAGGTCACAAAGGTGATAATAAAGATGCTTCTCTATAAGTCATGTACTTGTCTGATGCTCCCAAAGCCCTTGTTTTTTTAAGAGGCTCATGAAACATTGATTAAATGGAATGTATATGGGAAAAGAAATAGAACCACACATTTAGTGTCTAAGTGGACTTTTGAATCAGGACAGCTCAAGGCTTACATTTCTACCCTAATACTTAATAGCCATGTGCATTTAAGCTACCTATTTCTCTTCTGTAAACCTCAGATTTCTCTTGGGTAAAATGAAGATGATAACACTCATCTTATAGAATTATTATGAGTTAAGCTGAGATGGTGGTATCATAGCATCTAGGGTCTAGTACCTAGCATGAAGTAAGTGCTCAATAAATGTTGATTTTTTAAAACAAAATAAATAAGCAAATATAACATGGGAAAGATTTCCAAAATCTGTTTATTCCTTCTGCCTTAGCAAGTAGCAATTTGTGATCTAGCAAGTTCTCAGTGTTCTCAAACTAAGCCAGAACTGTTAAGTATCAAAGGATTAGACACTAGATTGAATATCTAGTCAGAACCTACCCCTCTTTCTTCTTTCCCTCATTCCCTCCTTCCTTCTTTCCTTTTTTCCTTTCTTCTTTCATAACAGATCTACACTGAACAACTACTCTGTGATTAGACTATGCCATGTGTTTGTGGTAAAGAAATTAAAACACTGTCAATGCTTCAGGAAAGTCATAGTCTACTAGGGAAAAGAGAGAAGTAAAATATCAGCTGTGAAGTGGGAAATCAGGGTTATGACAGGTATGTTCTAAGGCAGGGGTCCTCAATCCCCAGGCCACAGACTGGTACCAGTCCGTGGCCTATTAGGAACCAGGCCGCACAGCAGGAGGTGAGCGGCGCGTGAGCAAGTGAAGCTTCATCTGTATTTACAGCTGCTCCCCATTGCTTGCATTATTGCCTGAGCTCCGCCTCCTGTCAGATCAGCGGTGGCATTAGATTCTCATAGGAGCACGAACCCTTCTGTGAACTGCACATGCAAGGGATGTAGGTTGCGTGCTCCTTGTGAGAATCTAATGCCTGATGATCTGAGGTGGAGCTGAGGCGGTGATGCCAGCACTGGGGAGCGGCTGCAAATACAGATTATCATTAGCAGAGAGGTCTGACTGCACAGAGACCATAATAAATCAATTGCTTGCAGACTCAAATCAAAAGCCTATCAGTGAGTGGCGAGTGAAAACAAGCTCAGGGCTCCCACCGATTCTGCCTTATGGTTGGTTGTATAATTATTTCATTACATATTACAATGTAATAATAATAGAAATAAAGTGCACAATAAATGTAATGTGCTTGAATCATCCTGAAACCATCCCCCCACCCCAGGTCCATGGAAAAATTGTCTCCCATGAAAATGGTCCCTGGCGCCAGAAAGGTTGGGGACCACTGTTCTAAGGTGTTGCTGAATCAAAGTGGGAGATTTAGGAAAGTCTTGTGAGCAGTGATGGATACAGCAAGCCCAGGCAAAATACATGGACATTCAAAGATTGTGCAAATATAACACATAATACTCTCAGCCTTAAATAAGCCTTCTTAAAGCCATGTGTATATGGCGAACTACTTTCCTAATTTGGCCCACTAAGCACAAGAATCTTCAATGTCAGATTCTCAAGTTGGTCCTCTTAACTCAAAAAAGTTCTTTAATTCAGAGCTTTATAAAATTCACAGAAGGTTTCCCTAAGAATGACTGAGCTCTCAGTCATTTCATGACTCTCAGTCATGAAATGGGAATGACCTACATTTTACTCAAGACCTGAACGAGGCAAACTAATAAAACAAACTATGAAAGATTTCCAGCGTAATTCTAATAATGTTTCACTTCTCTCCTCTCTAAGGAACTGATGAAAACCCTTAGCAGGCCAATGTTTTAGCACTGTTTTAATATCCCTTCTTGCATTTTCCACGTTTTTCTGTTCCATACCGTTCTTTTGATTTGTCAGACTGAGGTGATGTTCCTTTCTTGAACTGGGGTTGTTCCTACAGATACTTTCCATCTCTATGAATGTGAGAGCATTTGTCTTATTCACTGTTATATTTGCAGAAACTGGAACTACAGTGTGCTTGGCACATAGTAGTTGCTCAATAAACATTTGATGTGTAAATAAACCAATATCCTTTCCCTCAAAAAACCAAACTGGATCTTTTCCCCAAAATTGGTTTCTACCTCTGTACAGTCTTCCTACTTTGTGCCTCTTTAATCTAGTTTCAATATGGCTGGAAGAAGTGCTTCTGAATTAGAATCCAAATTAAAAATGGTAGCACCATTGGGCAGAAATATGGATACTTATATTGAATCAGTTAGGATTTTTCGTGTCTGACTTAGGGTCACCCTTGTTGACAGCCCACCACTGAGTGGACTGGACTACACAAGAACAGGAAAGAAAAGAAAGACATGGATTGGTCGGAAGCTGTATGGCATTCATAATGCTGGGGTGTGGAGGGCTGTGTAGGAAGTAAGCAAAGAAAGTCTGAAGGGAGAGCCTGGAATTCAATCCTGTTGGGCCCTGTGAGACATGCCATGGATTTGGGCTCAGCCCTAGGTATAGCAGGGATACAAAACTGACTCAAAACTAAACCCTCCCCAAGATTTTTAAAAATTATAAAAACCTATAAATTTTAATACCCAATTTAGGTAAGATTTAGCAAGATAGGCACATTCAGACACTGCTACTGAAAGTATAGTACAGTATCAAAGTTTCTGAAGATTCTTTGAACAAAATATATCAAAATTACTTTAACAGTCCATAACCTTTGGTCAAGATATTTCATTCTGAGGTACTTATCTGAGAAAAAGCATAGACATACACAAAGATAGGTTTGTATATACAAGGATATATGTATGTACAATGTGTTCATTATAATGTAGCTAAAAAATAGGAAAACATTCAAAATAACCCAACTATTTATTAACAGTCAGTGATCTAAATTACAATTTATCTCTGTAATAGATTATGATGTGCTGTTATAAATCATGTTGTAGAACTACATATGCATTTTCAATGGGGGCTTAAAATTGCTGCTTTGCAGGGGTGAAGAAAATCTTGCTCTTTGTATGTATAAAGCACAAATATACATACAGTACATAAACAGATATGCAGTACATCTGTGGTATTAAAATTTCATGGGCATGGGGGCAATTAGGGGGGAAAATGTCTTAAAAAGCTCCTTTGTGGGACAATAATGAACCAAAGGTTGAGAAGTACTACTGTGGAAGAATATTTATTGACAAAGAAAATATTCCCAATAAATAATTATACTAACCACAGTAACTATTGTTGCTATTATAACAACAGCTAATCAAATGGGCTCCATGTTATGTGTTTTACATAAACAATATGGTTTAATTCTTAGAAAGTACTTATGAAATAGGTGTTATTATGCTCACTTTATAAACGGGGAAATGGAAACTTAGGAAGGTTTTTATTTTTCCCAGATGAGAAAACTGAGGGTCAAAAAGGTGATGAAATTTATCCAGTGTAATACAACAGTAAAAGATTCAGACCCAGGTCTATATTTGTATGAATTTATTCTATTCACTCTTAGCCATTATGCAGGTTTCTGAATGGTGTAATTATGTACAAGCACTTACACACACAAACACACACACAGATGAATGAATGGAAGCATGCAAATCAAATTATTAACAAAAATCCATAGAAGTTTAAGTGCTTAAATATCTTTGGCTTTTCTTTGTCACCAAGTTTTCTGAGTAGAGCATGTATTATTATGAATATTAAAGAATAAACTGAAAATGCTATATAATCAAACTTGCCCTCAAGTAACCTTTGGATAATTAGGAGGGAGAAGACATGAAAGCAAATAGTAATGATGTTAGTGGAATTAATTCCCACTTCAATCACTCACCACCTGTATTCCTTGGGCAAGTTCCCTAAACTTTCTTTGAGTTTCAGCTAATAAATAGAAATGAGAAAATCTATGAGGATGAATGTGGAAAGTATCGTAAAAGAAATGGAAAGTAAGCCTCCTTTCCCCTCCAGCCTCACTCCCAGGGCCTAGACGTCTCTGGTACCAAGGCTTCAGAGGCAGTGTCCAAGGTAGGGCACTGTGGACATAAAAGTGACCTCGAATGCCAGGCAGAGGAATCTGGATTAAATCTAGTCAATGTGCTCTTTTTTTTTCAGTAACACGTTTTTCTTTTTCCAGGTACCTTGTATTAAGACTGAAATGACATTTTGAAAAGTAATCGGTGAGTTTTTTTCCTCAGTGAGTTTTTTGTTTTTTTTAATTGGAGTATAGTTGCTTTACTAGTCAATGTGCTCTTGAATTAACCCCTAATGGCAGTGGGCTCCATTTTCTCTTTCCTTTCCACCTTCTAACTTGTAGGAGAAGAGGCTATGAGATTTTTAAAGTTAACCACAGGGTTCACATTAATTGAATTTTTCCTTTATTGCTTGCTGTAAAGATTGCTAGGGTTGTCTCCTGTGTTGAAGGATTTATTAGCAGGGAAAATGGCACATTTTGCAGCCTGCCAGCAGAATTCAAAGCAGCCTAGCACCTGCCTTGTTCGATTAATAAGCAAGTAAGGGTTTTATCTGAGTGCACATTCCCCTTCCCCTCTCCTCGTCCACCTTGAACAATCACTAGAGCCAGATGGCTTCTGCTCTGCTCCTGGGAAAGGCTTCCTCCCAAAGTCATCCTTCTCTGGACCTCCACTTGTTGTGGCCCTCCTTGGGCAGATGGTGTCTGGAAGGCATGATTGATAAACATGTTTAAATATAGAAGGCAATCTTTCCTGTGTGCCAAGCAATTACTCAACATCACAGATAGGCCTGCCATGGACCAACAAAATAGCTATAGTTTTTTTATTTAACACATGGAAGAAATGGAAAATTATTAAGAAACCATCAAACGTCAGTGTGACAGCAAATTCTGGAAAACATTTACCAGTCAGCATTCGCAAGAAAAGCTACCAAAATATAGGGAGGCTGAAAGTCACCTTGCCTTCTCCACACACTGTATATTCACAGTTTGGAGAGATTCATCTCTCTTTAAGGAAAATGACTCTACTACAGAGCATATTTTACTACCAAACGACATCCCTTCGTCAGACCCTGATTGTTTTCTTCTCTGTACCTGACCTGAATGAGTATGATAATCATGAGTGTCATGATGTCTTTGACATTGCAAGTGTCAGGTGCTGTGTTAAGCACTTTACATTTACATACATGGTCTTGTTTAATCCCCATGGCAAACACACCAGTGAGTACTGTTCTCTCCCAAATAGTAGCTGTGGAAATTAAAGCTCGGGAAGGTAAATTGTTTAAGATAACAGAGCTGACAAGTGCTAGTGGCAGAATTTAAGTCAAGGGCTGTCTGACTCCAAATCCTATGATTGCTCCTTGGGGTCAGGTTGATCGATCGTCCAACCATTCACTAGAATCCACTCAACTCATGGCAGGCCTCTCCAAGGACTTGTCATCACTAATAGGGCAGCCCTACCCCAGCACCTTCTCTAACTCTAAGTTGTGGCTGCATAACAAAAAGAATACATATTGGAGAGGGTTTTCCCAGGCATAGCAATGGCTTCAATTTTCCAAGAGTAAATTATGGTTACTGCATATTATTTATTAAGAGAAAAAGGTAGACTGACCCATTTAATATAGAAGAAAATAATTTTCTAACAAAAGCAACAACAAAAGTGATCAACACCAGAGGGAGGAGCTTTGGTGCAGGCGAGTGAACCATAATCTAAGCCCGATGACAGCCCTCCCCACCAACAGGCAAGTGTCTGTGGTCACGTAATAGAGGTTTGAAAAGAAGCAAGACATACCTAGAGAGACGAAACAGGGTCAGGTTCAAATCAAATAAGAAAACTTTTTTATGTCTCATTCTTTCTTTTCTTTTCTTTTTGAGGATCTGTATTTGTGGGGTAGTGCGGGGTACATTTCTCAGAGTTAGTGTAAGGAGACAGGGAAAATCATAGGGAAGAGGTAGAGGTGAGGGGCCACAAGGGAGCAACAGAAATTTTATGAGATGAAAAAAAATCTGCCATGCAATACCTTTTTTTTTTTTTTTTAATTATTTATTTATTTATTTATTTTTGGCTGTGTTGGGTCTTCGTTTCTGTGCGAGGGCTTTCTCTAGTTGCAGCAAGCGGGGGCCACTCTTCATCGCGGTGCGCGGGCCTCTCACTATCGTGGCCTCTCTTGTTGTGGAGCACAGGCTCCAGATGCGCAGGCTCAGTAATTGTGGCTCACGGGCCTAGCTGCTCCGCGGCATGTGGGATCCTCCCAGACCAGGGCTCGAACCCGCGTCCCCTGCATTGGCAGGCAGACCCTCAACCACTGCGCCATCAGGGAAGCCCCCTTTTTTTTAAAGTTAAAGAATAATGTTTGTGTATCTACATATTTATGGTCATAAACACAGAAGGAGATCAAAATACAAATGAAGCCTTACATCTCCATTCAACTTGATAGCCAAAGACATCACAGTAAAAGTGACTGTAGCATCACTGGCTTCTTTTTTAGGCTTCTCTGCATCATCTTCCACCAAGGAACATGAAATTTCACAATATGATGATCCCCTCATAGTTTAATATCTACAGAAAAAGATTTGCAAATCATTTCTGGACTTGTAGCCCTATTAACAGTAGTTAATATTTATTAAGCATTTAGTATGTATATTTCAGTACACTAAACGTTTGACACAGTACCTAACTTAATGCTTACAACAACCTTGTGGGTAGAAATTATGGTTACACCTGCTTTACAGACTGGAGCCCAGATCTGCTCATACTTTTAACAATCATTCTATTGGTAGTTTTCTGATTTTAATATTTCTTTTTACCCATCTGTCAGGGCAATGAGCATTTTTCTCTAATAGATGCTAATAGAGCACACAATGACTCTGAAACAAATATCCATTCTTTTTAAATACAGGACTCTGCACAATCATTTAAGAGCAAGAATTTACAATAAATAATTTAAAATGTAACATAAAAGATACTATTTATAAGAGTAACCAAAAATATAAAATGGCTCATTATAACTTAATTTTTTAAATAAGCAGGAGCTTAAAAAAAAAAACTACAAAACTTCTTTTTCCCCCCAAGGGTCATAAAGTAATAGAGATAAAGAGAGACAATGTTCCTAGAAGAGAATGGCTTCATTTTGAAAAGATGACACTCTTTCCAAATTAATGAAGAGGTTTCATGCAATTGTAATCAAAAGTCCAATAAGATTATTTGGAAAGCAGTAGAAGAGGCTAAAAGAAAGATCCAGGTGTTCATCTGGTAGAATAAACCAATTAAAACAAATATTAAAATTTTGCCCAGAGGAATTGGGCAGAGAAATATGCAAAATATAAAGCTTCAACATACTCCCTTGCTAGCTGTTTAACCTTAACCATTTACTTAAACTCTCAGTGCCTCTGGTTTTCTTACCTGTAAGTGTGTGATACAATAGTGCCCACTATTATTAAGTGCTATTTGCAGTAATAAAGGTCAGTATGTCCTCAATGAGCAGATTCTATTTGGCAGATTATGTGAAGTAATGCTTGTAAACCACTTAGCAGATTGACTACCACAGAAAAAGCACTCAGTAAAGGTTAGCTGTTATTGTTGTCATAACTGTTATATTATGGTAGTTGGCTAATAACACACACCAAATCTATTCATTCATCTGACTAAGGAACATGTTAATTGAATATGTACTGCATACCAGGCCAATCTAATCCTCAATGTTGGGGAAATGGTGGCGAAGCAAAGAGGCAAGGCCCCTGTTCCCACAGAGCTTACATTCTGGTGTGGGAGACAATTAACAACTATACAAGCAAATGGACAAGTAATTTTGGATATGACTAAGACCTGGGGAGAAAATACAATAAGGTCACAGGCCTAGTAGTGATACAGGAGCAGTCCTTAAGGCAGAGTGATCAGCAAAGACTCTTTGAAAGAGATGAGGAAAAAGCCATATGGAGATCTGGGAAGGAGCTTTCCAAGCAAGAGAATCAAATGTCAAAACTGTGAGGTAGGAACCAACTTGGGGTGTAAAGGAAGAGTAAAAAGGACAGTATAGATGTAGAGTAGTGATTCAGGGCAGAGTGAAGGAGATGATTGTGTTTAGTGAGACAGGCGGGGACCAGGACATGTAGGGCCCTTTGGGCCAGGACAAGAAGTTCATCAGGGAACAAATCAAAGCAAACCCCTACATCATGGCCATACACCAAGGAAAGTTCCAGAGAGGTCAAAGGGTTGAATAGAAAACATGAAACACGCTACAAGAAAACATAGGGAATTATCTGCTTCGGGAATGGCAAAAACCTTTTTAAGCCTAGAATTAAAGGCAGAAAGCATAAAGGAATAGGTAGATATATGTGAACACATGGTACCTTAAAATTCCCATGCATTTAAAAAACACAATAAAGAACGACAAATTAGCTTTAATGATAAAGTTAAAAAGCCTATGACAAGCTCTGAAAAACATAGACAATTCATTTAACAAAGTGTTAAAATCCTTAATAAGCCATAAGAGAGTGAAAAAAATATAAAAATATGTGAATTCAAATTTTAAAATATGGGAATAAAAATATACAAATATATGTATAGGTAATTCACAAAGAGTGAAATACCGATGGCCAATAAACACATAAAAAGCATTACTAATAATCAAAGAAATGCAAAACTGAAAAGCAGAACATAAATTTCTATCAATTTATATTAAATTCGTAAGTTAAGTACAAATTATCAATTCAGTGTTGATGAAAGTCAATTATGCTACCCAGTGGGACATGCAGCCCCACTGAGGGCTTTAGAAAGTGTAAATGAGAGTATAAATTGAAATATAAAATGTAAATGTAAATTAGCAGAACCTTCTGGAGCTTAAGAGCCTAAAAATGTATACATCTTTAACCCATTAACTCCACTCCTGAAAATCTAGATTTCAGGATAATCTAAAATACTAAAGAAATATTTATTCACAAAGACACTGATTCTATGATATTTATTGGACAAAGCAAACCACAAAACTGCATATGTTAAATGAACACAACTATGTGAAAATGAAAGAAAAAAAGAGAGAAAAGCCTGGAAGGAAATATACAGATTGCTGGGATTCATGCTGGTATTTTTCTGCCCCTTTAAACTGTTCTAATACTTTCAACATTTTCAAATATGAGCATGTATTTCACTTTAACATATAAAAAAGAAGAAAAATAACTATTTAATATAAACAGTATTCTATATCCTACAATCTTTTGTAAAATTTTCCTAGTCTTCCCTTCTTCATTATCACCCTCTGTTAATAATTTGTTTTGTCTCTCCTCTTCTCTACCAGACAACCTCTATCAAGAAAGTAGAAATCATAAGGCACAGACCTTTTTTATCCCCATACCAGAGACATCTGGATATACTCATTTATAATTCAAAGAAAGAATTTTATAAGGCTAACAGACTAAAACAATTATAGTGGTATATTTGGGAAATAGATAGGTAGGTAGATAGTAGACAGATATGATAGGTAGATATGATAGTCACATAGAGATAACATTACTTCCACTCTGACCCTGAGGGTGTAGCTGTATAATTAAAGTAAATATACAGTTGAACAAGTATGGTATATAACATCCTGAAAGCCAAACGGTAGTTTGGTTGTTGCACGTCTAAGGTATCATTGAGTCACTGGTTTACCTTACATGAAATTCTCTGCTCAGCTTATTTTGAGCAATCTAAGAATATTCACACAATTTGTTTTGCTTGGCGCAAAGCTAAGAATATGCACTTCCTGAAGTCTTCAATCCTCCCCTCCATACTTCTCAAACTCACCTCAGTTCACCAGACAGATCCACTCACTCTGCAAAGCACATGGAAATGTTAATGGTTACTGAGGGCAAATGAATGAGCTAAAAGAATTCCCAGATTTTAAGGAGGACTGGGAATTCCAGGGGAGCTGAGCTCCAACTTTTCCGGGCAGGCACTAAGGAAGAAGGAGATACTTTTCAACAAAGCGCAATCTGCCTGAACCTATTAATTTCCCTGTTGACCAAACAGATCAAGCACAATTCAGGATTATTTCAACAAACCATCTTGGCAGGTAAACATTTTCTGCAGACTGCAGCTCTTTCTGGCTATTGCAAAATGAATTGTATGAACAATGCTGAGGTAATACTGATATGAATCAAACAATAAAGCAACACTGTGTTTGTGTACCCAGCTGCCCAGCTGTCCCTGGAGACTGAGACAGTTTGAAGAGCCTAAACAGGCTATTCAAAAACATTCTTCATATTTTCCTTTAGCAGATGCAGGTTTTCTGGTACTATTTTTAGCAGCAATATCTTTTTTTTACCCTACCCTGAAGAGATTCACACATGAAAACCCAATTCATAAAACATATAAATAGAAGCATTTCTGGCTGACATGTGGCAGGGGCCAAGCCATTCCAAATATCCCTTCTGAGTCCTCTCAGGCACTTTCCTGTAACCCTAGGATGCATGCAAGATAGACTCTCCCACTTTTGAAGAGCTAGGAAAACCAACTCCAAAAAATGGACAGATACTGTCTATGCTTACCTTGCAATGGTACATGAAATCCACGGGGCACAAAAGGATTGTGTAAGCAAAAGTGTTCTCCCACATCTATTTCCTTAACCACTCACCCTTCCCCCTCCTTAATACTCCCTCACCCTTTTCCCCAAAGGATGCACCCCTGCCAGAGAAGCTTTAGCTAATCAGAGCTCCCCTCACCACCCCCAGCCCCTATGGTCATCCTTGCATCCTCTCAGCATCCTGCCCTCCCAATGGAACAAATAATTGTAGAGCCATTACAGTGAATATTGTGGTCTTGCCACCCAACCTCTATTCCCAGCTTTCTCCTGATAGCATTTCCTTTCCTTCAGTGTTGGCAGTCTTGATGGTCCGTTAATCAAGGTGTCTTGCCCCAGCTAAACAAGGTGGAAGGCTTCTATCCCAAGATGGGGACATTTGGTCTTGGTCTCTTCTCTCCAGAGATTCTAAATCTTGAACAGATGACCTCACAGAGATAAAGACAGAACTTATTCATCCTGACAATGGCATCTTGACAGGACTACCCACTAGCTCCTGTAATTTAGATTCCTGGTCCAGTGCTGGGGTTTCTGTGCTTCTACACCTAGTATACCAGTTTTGTCCTTTCATTTACTGACTTACCCAAGGGCCTTCCAATAAATTCCTTTTTTTCTTAAATTAGAATCTGTTGCTTATATCCAAAGAATCCTAAATGATACAAGCTTTTATAAAGCAGTTTGATTCATTTCTTTAACTTGGCCCCAGAAAAATCCTTTGAAGTTGGGTAGAGAATACTATCAATCTCATTTCACAGAGAAAGAAATGAAGGCTTGGATTATTTAATTCCATCATCTGAAGTATAATGTCCAGTACACGATACAGCATCACAATTTAAACCCAGTTCTTCTGACCCCAACACACACTCTTTCCTCTGCCATGCTGACTCTTGCTTGAGGTAGTACCAAAATTCTGGATCTAACCCTCCCAGGGAAACGTGCTTTTTTATATCTAATTCCTTCAGAGCCTCCTGAAATTACTACTAACTCAAAAAGCCAGGTCCCATGGAATAAAAGGCTGATAGAGAATCCATGTGTTTTCCTTCTCAGGGGTATTTATTTTCAACAGGAAGTCAAACAAGCATATACTCCCTTAACCACAAAAGGAGTCAGACAAATTATATATATATATATGGAATTCTACATTTCCTATTTTCAAGGACGTTGACCCAAATACTGTTTGTCAGGTATTCTGTAGAGAGCATCCAAGCTCAGCCATTATCTGACTTCAGTCTGGTGGTTAAATTCATATGTAACCCAAAACTGCTACAAGGAGAAAAAAATTAAATACGTTGGAAAATTAATAATAAGCTACTTGGATTACAACAGAAAGGGGAAAAAAAAGATAATTAAATTTCCAAGCTCCAGAAGGGAACTAAATGACCCAGACAATAAAATTCTCCTTTGTGACTGAGATCAACAAGGGACAAATTATTATTGTCCCACCATGCTTGCCAGAGCTGCTTGTAAAATACAGTGAATTGATCACAGAAATAATTCCAGGATCCCTGCCCATCCCAACACACACACACACACACACACACACACACACACATACACACAGCTAGATTTCCAGGACGATGGATAGTTTGTGAAAAGAAAAAAAGAGAATTTTTATTTTTAAAGGCTTAACTCTGGTTTCAACAATCTGTCTAGAATTACTACCCTTTTTCCAATGAAAAGAGAAACTTCCCTCCCCACCTTTCACCTACACTTCCAGGCTTCAGGCTGTCCCACTGACCACAGGAGAGAAGAGGAGATTAAATAACACAGTACTCAGAGTCAGAAGATCAAACTTGAGACCACGTTCCACCATTAACCCCAGTATGACTTTGGGCAAACTGTTGTTCCTGAACACTTGTTTGAGTCCATTTAAAATAGACAAAAATTATACTACATATCCTTCCAACTCAGGAAGATTTTCAGATGACCAGTGATGCAGATAAGAGATAAAAGTGTACAGGGAATTTGGGTATCATCTGATAGAGACTGGCTAGCCACTCAGACAGATCTGTAAGGCACTTTGCTCAGCCTTACTCAAAAATCTGGACTAAAAAATCTGGCCTGTTAGTATACTAAGAGAGGATCCATCTCTCAGTGGTAGCCCCATGTTAACTACTGTGTAATTCCAGAATGCCCTGTTACTATTTTACATTAATATAATGTAAAAAATATAATGTAAATTATACAAAAATATAACTTACTCTCAAAACATTTCTCTATGCTTGGTGAGTGCATATATATTGACTTAATATGGGTCTGTATTCAAATGAAGTCATTACACATTAATACATAATTTGCAACAGCTCTGCATTCCCTTACTCTTTGAGTGATAATTCTAATATGTTCCACAAGTATCCTTACCCAAAGATCTCTAAGGATCTCCAAGCGTGCTCATGTGTCCAAGAGCCACTGCTTGTCTGCTGCTTCCTGCCTGAAGAGAACACAGCCCTTAAGATTAAACTTGATACCTACTGAAATTAGCATTTATATTTGCTGGCCCGCAACAGTCCTGCGTGTTAGTTTTAATTAGCATCATTGTCACTGACTGTCTGCTGATGAAGCTGGGCTTCCATCCCGCATCATGGTGGTGTTGCATATATTCCTACGTGGCTTTTAGGAGAGAGCGCCACAGATTCCTCAGGCAAAGATGGTTCCATGATGTGTGGTGGAGGAATAATGCTGTTAGCTTTCAGCTCCCCTCAGTCAGGAGTCCTAAAGAAAAGCTGCCTGATGCCCTAAGAGTTTCCATGTTTTAGTGGAGAAGTTCTTTCAATTCAAACATGCACGAATGTCTTTCCGAAGGCATATCCAAGGTGTCAAGGGGGTTGTGCCCAAATGATTCCAGTGTCAATCATCTTGGGCATAGAATCAGGACTTCCTCTCCTCCAAAGCTTAGCCACTGATGGAAGGAAGGCTCCTTGTACTTTTTATGCCTGCAGGATGATTTGCCTTTCAAGCACTTCATTGCTTTTTCCCATAATTTGGCCTTTATCAAGGTCATCCTAATCCATCAGACATATTTCAATACCTTTGAACCTTAAAAAAAGAGGAGCCAGGCCAAATCTCTTTTCTCTCTAGTAGCTCTTCTCTCTCATGTAAATTAATAGATGCAAATAAACTCAAGCAAGGGTGATGCTGCCCACTTCACCCTGTAGCATCCAAGCTGCAAGAGTTAATAAGTTAATAGATGTTGGAGAAAACTGTTAAAGCAATCCTCTCCACCCACAAAGTTTGAGCCCTAGACCTAGCCAATATGCCCTAACACACACGCACGCGCACACACACACACACACACATACACACATTCATACAAACTCACACAAATATATCTATAGAAAGCACTGTTCAAAAAACCATAGTACCGGGCTTCCCTGGTGGTGCAGTGGTTGAGAATCTGCCTGCCAATGCAGGGCACACGGGTTCGAGCCCTGGTCTGGGAAGATCCCACATGCCGCGGAGCGACTAGGCCCGTGAGCCACAATTACTGAGCCTGCGCATCTGGAGCCTGTGCTCCGCAACAAGAGAGGCCGCGATAGTGAGGGGCCCGCGCACCGCGATGAAGAGTGGCCCCCGCTTGCCGCAACTAGAGAAAGCCCTCGCACAGAAACGAAGACCCAACACAGCCATAAAAATAAATAAATTAATTTAAAAAATTAAAAAAAAAAAAAAACATAGTACCAATGAAAATGTACCGAATGGAAATCTAGACTGAAAAATGGGATGAAAAATATACAGAGATATCAAATGAGCAAGTAGGCCACATAATGAGCTGCTTGATGGAGCTTGGAAATTTAATGAGCAACTTGAAAAATCATTTAATATCTGGTTGGGAAGGAACTTAAAGATCATTTAGTCCAGCCTCTTCATTTTTCTAGCTAGGAAAATGGAGAGCCAGACTGATGAAGAGACTTTCCCAAGGTCACACTGCTCCTCTGAGACAAATTCTGGACTAAAGTTTTTCCATGATACCCTATCACCTATGATTCCTTCATATGTACTGTTTTCTTGAAAGCTTATTCTTCTTTTACTAATAGGCAAAAGGGAAGGAATCATTTTCATCAAATCAATCAAATCTTATGAATCACAATTTAATTTTTTGACTCAGAATTCAAAAGGAAAAAACTCATACAGAAGATTCATTCCCTCCTGCAGCATTAAACTGTTACCTGAAGACTTCCCAAATAATAATGGCAATAATAATAATTATTATGTATTGAATATTTCCCATTCTTCGAGCACAATGCCAGATATTTTATAGTTTGTGGCTTTTTTTTCCTTATCAATCTGCATAGCAAACTCACATTGGAAATGAATTTAAGAACTTAAGTAACTTGTCCAAGGTCATGTGAGTACTAAGTGTCAGACTAGGAGTCAGGCCTGAGCAGATTGACAGTACTCTGGAGGGAGAAGCAGATTGAAGCCAGCTGTTTAGGGTATTAAACTGTTAAATAACTTTTTTTTAATATCCTTTGGACCACTCTGACACCTGTTCTGCTTTATTCACCCATCTCTGGTCTCCATATTTCCTGTCTACCCTTTCCTTTCACCAGTCTATATTGTTCACTGCTACCATATTCACCTTCCTGAAGACTAATTTCTCGGTGTCTCACTCTCAATCCACAACCTTCTGTGGCTCTATTTAATAGAGTCTATTTAATGCCTTGGTATATAAGACCTCCATAATCTGTCTCAGTCTACCTTTCTAACATAAGATCCCACTTCTTCTCTATCAAACGCTTGCTCTTTTCAAACTAGATAACTTCCTATCCTCAATATACACCTTGCCATTTATCCTTCATTCTTCAACACTTACTGAGGGCCTACTACGTGCCTGACACTGTGTTAAACATTGAAAATACAAACATGAAAGAGACTCCCCACTTCCTTAAGTTTAGACTATTATAGACAGACAGACATGCAAACAAGTGCCTAACTAAAGCTGGTCAAAGTACAGTGGGAACCAAGACGAGCTCTGAGTTTTCAGTTTAGAATTGTGGGGTCTTTTGTTCATTTGCTTTTTTGCCTGACATGCCTCCCACAACCCCTACTTCCATCTTCATGTAACTGTGACCCATAGAATCAAGTCCAAATGCCACTTCCTTCAGGAAGTCTTGCTCATAATCATGTGGATATGTTTCTTCCCCTTCTTGGTGAGTGCCCCCTCCCAAAAATGTAGGGAAAATTCCTAATACATAAACCAAAAATATGTATTTTACTTTTTGTTTTAAAATCTTGAATGTCCATGCTCAGGAAGGCAAGAGAAGCAGAAAATAAATTTGCCAAAATTCTGATGGTGATTACAAGAGCCCTAGTAATTTCAGGCTATGATTCTTTCTAGCTAATTTTACTGACTTTCCTTTTCTTATATACACTTATCTAGGATTAGGGTCTTTTATTGGCTCACAAACAGAGTGGGAAGGGAGCAAAGATGGTAGAAGATTTCCTGGTATGAATAGCTAAAAGAGAGAAAAGTACTAAGAAGGATATGTGTGTATTGTGACAGCAAAGCTACCTGAAGTGAAATAAACTGGATTGTAGCAATGAAAGGTACAGGAAAATGAAGGCACAGGAGGGTAAACTCCTGCCCTGAAATATAGCCAGGGATGTACTGAAAAAATGCAAAACCAAGCAGTTCCCAACACCAGCCACTAGGCATCCCAGCTATTCAGTCCTTTAGGACTACGTCTAGGGAACAAGATGATTAGGAGGCTGTCTCTAGCCAGCCAGACAGACTGCAGTTATCTGAATACAAGATGTTACGGAAAAACCCGAACGAACTTTTTGGCCATTCTAATACATTCCAAACTTAGGCTTCTTGAGCCCAGGGGCCTTCTCAAATTCATTTCATGTTCCACAATGTCTAACACACTCCTGGGCACATAGAAGGTCTTCAGAAATATCTGCTGAATACATGTTAAATAAAAGAACAAACAGGCACTTACATGGTTGTCAATAGCAAATCTAGCTCACTGTCATCAATAGTTTTCTAGAGCTTTTCTTTGACATGCAGTATTGGTAGTGCTTCCGAGTTCTTCATCATCCCAGTCAATGCTGCAATAAATCTCTGGACACGTCGAGTTTACAGCACACCCGAGAAAATTGCTCATACCTTTCCTCTATACGGAAAAGGAAGTAAAAGATATTAATGATGAGGTTTGAAGCAACAAGCCAAGGGATGGAATGTTCCAAAAGTATTCCTGGACTTGTACAACTTACAAGGTTTAACAGCCACTATAGACTGGGTTCAGTGCTCAGAACACTGACAAGCAATTACTGCCCAAGGGCTCTGAGTGCTAAGAAGCCCACAACAAAACCACTGCGGGCAGCTTTCTGATCTCCTACTCACTCTATATTTATTGGCCCCCACGGCTTTCTATCCTAAGCCATGAAAACATTTTGTAAAAGAGAATATGATCTGGGGAATTAACTGGACTCTTCCCTGTGCTCAAATAGTAAATCAGGAGACTAGATGGCCTACAGCCTACCGAATTTCCAGCCCTGGTCAGAGGCTGTGATGCAAAGAACAGTATATTCTGTACATAAAATAACCGCCAGACAAAGTAATAGATTTTTAGGACTGGAAAGAGCCCTACAATCATCTAAGGACAGCAGTTTTCAAGTTGTTTTCATCATGGAGTCCTTGTTTCAAATAAAATTGTGAATGACGTTTAGTATAACTGAGTAAGTAAAAGTTATTGCTGGGGAAAGGGTAGGGAAGGCAGTTGAGGCAGAATCTCTAGAGTTTCAGAAAATAGTACTAGAACACAGTCATTCTAATCCACCCCCTGATTTTATATATACAAAGCGTCTATGAGAAGAGAAATGACTTTACCTCCACTTTATAGATGAGGATACTGAAGCACAGTTTCAAATCTTTTGTCAAGATTGTACAGCTAGTGCATCAGAGCCCCTTTAGAAAACAGATGGCACAGCCAAATTTGGATAAGTTAAAGAGGAGTTAATAAAGGGACAATTTACAAAGGTGTAGGCAGGGTTTCCAAATAAATAAGGGATAGCTCAGTAACCTGGAATTGGTACTTTAGGCCTGAGAAGGGAAGGGGAGAGAATAGTTACATGAACTTGTAAGGAGAGAATCATGTAGCAAAGGCCACCTTAAGAGATGTAATCTATAGTTGAAAGACACAGCCAGCCCTAGGCAACCCTATGGGAGAAAACTAGAGGAATACATATATCATCCTCATTCTCTTCCTTCTTCCAGATCTCCTGCTAGGGCTTCCATTGGCTGAACTAACTAGAAATCAGACAACAGAGGGTCTATCAGTGTATTCCATTTAGATTAGCCTCCTGGAGCAAAGAGTAGGATGGAGAAGTGCAGAGAGTGGATCGGAAGGGACAAACTGAAGTTGTCTGCCATAGTTAGCAGGTGCCAGAGACAGAATTATCCAGATACCTAGTGGCAAAAATCTATGTTCTTGATCACAGTGGTGTTTCACATTTCAGGATTTTTTTTTAATCCATAAACTCTTCGGTGACAGAGCTAGTATTGACTATGATTTCTTCTCTATTACACCACAAATATATGTCTTGTCTCTTATCATTCTATAAATTTATTGAGAATGGTCCCTCCAAATATTCAGCAATATCTCCAACTTCTCAGACAACTTTAATCATGTTCTCTTAATATAAATATAGGGTACTATAGTCATCCTAATGTACTTTATAACATTAAAATGACTTCGTGTTTTAATAAATACTTAACTACTACATTTCAATTCATATACCTATTGTATGTCAGTTCATCTTCACCATATGAAATGTTTAACATTGTAAAGAATGTTTGGCAAATAATGGGAGCCCACTTGCTCAGCCTAATGGTTCTTTTTCTTGCTAAGAACAGACACCAACTTTGGATCCTTCTCAGCATAGTCAACAACTTCCAAATGATCAGTTAGCACATGAGAAGCCCAAATTTATCTATATATTGAAGAAGAAAAAGAGAGAAAAAGTCTGTGAGAACCTAAGAGCATAAGCCTGAATGCCCCAACACACTGAATGACATTTGTAAAGAACCCTGATCTGAAGTAGTCACTTTTACAACAGGCAAGAAAAAATAAATATGTGTTGAAACAAAATACCTCTTTGCTCCAGGGAACAAATCTTAGTTAAATCTGAGAATATTCAACATGGGGTAGATAGTTTTAAATTGTTACAAAATGAATATAATTTCACAATGAAAAACATTTCTAAATATCTGTTGGATGGACAGTTGAACATTCTCTTTGGGTCATACAGGGATGAACTTTGCTCAGGAAACAAACTGATGTGAAGGTTCTATGAAACACAGAACAGAAATCCTCTCTCTCTTATACCTCACTTTATTAGATCAGGGTGTTAAGAAATTATCCAATGCCTCTCCATGAAACTTGCAGAGTGAAATACAAACTCCTTACCGGGAACAACAAGATCCCAACTGGTCAACTCACTGGCTCTTTCTCCTATTTAATTCCTTGCCTCTCTCTCCCTTGTCTACCACACTCTAATCCCCCTGGTCTGTGTGCACTTCCTTGAATATTCCCAGCTCTTTTCTACCTCAAGACCCCTGCCGTTCCTCTCTGTCTGGAATGCTGCCACCCATCCTACTTCATGACTAGTTCCCACACATTCTTTAGAAATCAGCTTACATAAAGACTTTCTCTGAAAACTTTATTTAAAGTAGGTCCCGTCTGTTATTCTCTAGCTCTGTTCCTTATGTTTGTTACCTTGGTTTTTCTGAACTTTATAGTTGTATCTATTTTATTTATACCCCAATTTGTCTGTTCTTTGCTTGGCCACTGCACTGGGATATGAGTTCTGTAAGAGCAAAAACTATCTCGATTTTGCTCACAGTTATATTCCCAGAGCCTACTACAGTGGCAACCGCACAATGAGTATTCTATAAATATTTGAGGAATAAATGAATGGCAACTCTTGAGAAAGCTTTTATTTTGCTTCTAGCCTATAAATCTCTTCAATCTTACCTCCAGGTCCTGCAAGTCAAAAGCACATGAAATTTTGTAGAGGTCTGATTTGCAGGTAATAATCACTGAAGCTTATTTGAACACCTGCTTGCTGTGTTTAGACATGTGAGTGTATAATTTTAAACCTCACAAAATCCCAGTGGATTATTATCAGCCCCATATTACAGATGAATAAAATGAGGATTTGATGGATTTAGCTATTCAAATGGAGAAAAGTCTTAAAATGGCAAGTTCTGGAAATGTCATGATAGGTGATTTTCAAATAACTTTTTCAACATTCCAAGAAACCAAGGTGACCCAGATATGCTCTCTGGGGATTGTTCCTGAGAAACAGCCATGATAGCATAGAAAGAAAATGGGCAGAGTCAAGGACACTAGAATTAGACCCCTTCTCTTCTATTCACTACTTGTATGACAGTAATCTCTTCTCTCTCTTACCTGACCTCAGATTCTTCATTTGTCCAAGGAGGAGTTGGGACTAGATGTGCAACTTAGTGATATAATGTAACTTAGAGACCTGCCACCATGGTTAAGAAATGGCCCCATATAACAAATATGTTCTGGTCAACACTTGTTATTGCTTGTCTTTTTGACGATAGCCATTCGGACTGGTGTGAGGTAGTATCTCATTGTGGTTTTGATTTGCATTTGCCTGATGATTCGTGGTATTGGGCATCTTTTCTTGTGTCTGTTTGGCCATCTGTATATCTTCTTGGAAAAATGCCTATTCAGGTCCTCTGCCCATATTTTAATCAGGTTGTTTGATTTTTTGATATTAAGATGAATAGGTTCTTTACATATTTTGACTATTAACCCTTTATCTTACATATCCCTTTGGCAAATATCTTCTCCCATTCAGTAAGCTGCCTTTTCATTTTGTTGAGGGTTTCCTTTGCTGTGCAAAAGCTTTTAAGTTTGATTAGGTCCCATTTATTCATTTTTGCTTCTGTTTCCCTTGCCTGAGGAGACAGATCCAAAAAATATTGGTAAAACCAATGTCAAAGAGCATACTGCTTATATTTTCTTCTACAAGTTTTATGGTTTCAAGTCTTACATTTAGATTTTGTTATAACTTTGTATGAAGTAGAATCTATAAAAATATCAACTTGTTATGTTGTATACCTGAAACTAATATAACATTGTAAGTCCACTATTCTCTAATAAAAACAGAAAAAATTTTAAAAATATGTTCCAGCATGATATTGATTGCCAGGAACCGTGCTTTCTGAAAACTGTTCCTTGATAAGTAATAAGAGATCACAATATTGCGTTTTCAGTGTAGCAAATTTAAAATTAATGCTGACAGGCAAGAGGAGTTACTAGCTGGGATTAAAGTGGTAGTAGTAGAGTTGAGAATGGAAAGATTCAGGAATATGTTTGAGTCAACAGAGAACTGAGTGAAAAGAACTGAATTTAAATTCAATTTAAATAAACAAGAGAGATGTTTGTTTTGTATCTCAAACCTTACTTAGAAAAAATGTAATATAACATCATCAAAAATAAAGTTAACATACTGAAAAAATAAATGCCAGCATGTTTCCACATTCAACAGAAAGCTGTGGATATTTGGGGAAGCATATGGGAACGAGAGATTTCTCACCCATAAAATGAAGGAGTTGAAGCAGATACTCCTTTAGACCTTCTCAGGACCTCAATAATTCTCTGATTCTGAATTTCATAAGTGCTTACTGAGAATTTCACATGGACTTCATCCCATCGTGGGCAGAACAAGTCATACAAAATAAGAAAACATCATCCCTGCCCTCAAAGGGATTCTAATCTAACACTATAGATCAAATTGATAAAAAATATAATATGTAATTCCAATTTCAATTCATCCCTATTTTATTATATCCATCAAAACATACTTATTAGAAGCCTGATTTTTTGCCATAAAATGGCAAGTTTTAGGATTTTTAAGACATTATATGTAGTAATATCTTGGGGTAAAAAAATAAAAGTACATGATTGTTTTTATTATGTTGACCAGATAACATGAACTTAAAACATTTTAATAGGAATTGGTTTAGAATGTAAATGGAAAGTTACTTTTGCAGGAAATAGAAGTCTCTGATGATGGACATAATGACAACAATGGAAAAGAAAAGAAAAGGAAACAAATGACAGGTGTAGAAGAGCGAGAAAATGGATCCAAACGTTATTAGGATTAAAATGTCAAACATTGCCTAAACCCAAAGGATCATCACAATAGTGATGCTGACCAGGGACAAGTATTAAATATGAGGGAAAATTGAAAGATAAATTTCCTCCAAATATATAATATACATAGTAAGATGGACAGCAGCATCAATAATTGCTAGGAGGCAGATTATCCTCAGAAATTTCCCTTT
The DNA here is from genome assembly GCF_009873245.2 of Balaenoptera musculus. Taxonomy (NCBI): domain Eukaryota; kingdom Metazoa; phylum Chordata; class Mammalia; order Artiodactyla; family Balaenopteridae; genus Balaenoptera; species Balaenoptera musculus. The sequence goes on from NC_045792.1 coordinate 81,076,562, forward strand.
TCATGAACTAGTGTTCATAAAATCTGAAAACTCTGCTGGAATTATCCTTTCAGAAATACATTTCTCTTTGTTAACAGGCTGCTAGCAAAATCAAGATTTTGAAAAATAGTTGAATTAATGAAGACAAAGATAAATATTAACATTTAAAATATTCCCAGGATCTTAATGTAAATATAATGCATATTTAAATCAGGCTCTTAAAAGATCAAATAGATGAACTGGGTTGATTAGAATCTAACTTCTAAAATGAGGGAGGAAAAACCTAATCCATTATCATCATATGACACGAATTCTCATATCATGAGTAAAAAGTAATCTTTTGAGAAGAATTTCCCAGGTATTTTAATTTTTATAAAAAATATTTTAACCACATGGAAAAAATATAAGATGTCAACAAAGTAGAGGTAACTTAAAACTGTATGTATAAAGGAAAGAAACAAATGCATGAAAAATTATTCATGCATTCATTCATTCAAAAGATACTTCTTGAGCATTTCTATGTTCGGTACTGTGTTCAGTGATGATATAAAATACAAAATATATACCTCATGGATTTCAAGATCCCAAGGAACTTACTTACACTGAGGACTAGGGGTATGGCAAATAAATGTACAAATAAACATTAAAAGGCAATCGAACTGTATCCCATAATAATAATACAGACAGTCAAGTTTATAGGAGATCTGAGTTAGTGATCCGTTTAGGTGATTGGAGATGGCCACCAAATTAAGTAGCAAATGGGGTCAATATTGAAGGATAGGTGACTTTTCAGAGGTTTGGGGAAGGATAGAAGTAATAAAGTTGTTAACATGAGAAACGGACACAAGAGACAGAAAAGGTATATGAGTCAGGAGTTGGAAAGTTTTGATTGCTACAGTAAATATTTTATGCTTAAATTTATGGGCAATGGTGCACCAATGTCATTGTTTCCAGCATATACATGGCATAAAATCATAGACTCATAAATCTTCTGGAGGTTGGTGGGGAGCAGGGGATGGGATGGGAAGTGCTGAAAAGAATAACACAGGATGCCATTCCCTCCTTCCTTGTCCATGGCAGAATTCCATAATTAACCACTGGACTCTGTCCCGTTTATTCTGCATGACTCCAAAATACCATCTCAACACAATATTCCAAGAAGCCATTGCCGATCTCACCGAGTTAAATGTGAAGTTTGAATCTTCATCCAGTATTTTGTTGTTTTTATTTACTCTCCCACATCTCATATTCAACCATTTGACCTGAACAAGTTATCAAACCAGACTCTATGCTAGGCGCTAGTGAAGAAGAAAATAGACCCAAACTAAAATCAATACTGAGTTTAGGAAAGTTAGAAGGAAAGAGTAATTTATATTCACTGAGATAGCGTCAGCTTTTGGAATAAATAATCTTTATGCTCTTCTATATAATGTTGTCTTTTGGAGTAAATAGTATCTGAATTATGGTGAAAGTGGTGGGCCTGGAAAGAGAAGCAGAGATGAGATTAATCACAGACCTGTCTCCAAAGTACTAACTGGATTTCTGTTATTCACTTTCATGTGCCGTATGATCCAGGCACCTCAAAATTTCCCCTGAACATGCCATGCTTCCTCATGCCTTTATATGGGTTATTCCCCTCATCTGAACATCTCCTCTGCTTTCTTCACTCTTTGGTGAACTGCCTGCCCATCAAACCTAAATCAATATCATATCTTCCAGGAAGCTTTATTCAACAGTCACTCCTTGCTGCTTCCATGATATTTGAAACCTCTATTTTAGCACTTATCAACTATGTTTATTCACTTGTCTTCTTGTTCTTCAGGTCTAAAGTGATCTTTATCTTCACACTGCTGATACTCAACAGAGTGCCCACCACCCAGCAGGGTGTTCAAAAGTATGATTTGATTGAATAAATAAATGCTTAAGTTGAACAGAGTATATGATATAGGGCTTTCACCACGTTTGTTTTTTCATGTTTCCTAATGCTCATGTTGTAAGCTTAAACATAAAGAGTTTAAAGACATCACTTGGTGGGGCTTCTAAAATATTGTAGTGGCTATAAGGAACCCAGATCAAAATGACAGATTTCTTGTGACTGATACGCAAAACAAGTAATCCTGAGAACTGATGTATGAGTTTCTGTACTTGAAAAAAGCTATGTTTAGCTTGGAAGATTAGTGTCCCTCTTGAAACACGTCTCAAACACATCTTTTTTTAAAAATTTATTTATTTTACTTATTTATTTTTGGCTGCATTGGGTCTTTGTTGCTGCACGCGGGCTTTCTCTAGTTGCAGCGAGTGGGAGCTATTCTTCGTTGTGGTGTGCGGGCTTCTCATTGCGGTGGATTCTCTTGTTGCGGAGCATGGGCTCTAGGTGCACGGGCTTCAGTAGTTGTGGCACGCAGGCTCTAGAGCGCAGGCTCAGTAGTTGTGGTGCATGGACTTAATTGCTCCACTGCATGTGGGATCTTCCTGGACCAGGGCTCAAACCCATGTCCCCTGTGCTGGCAGGTGGATTCTTAACCACTGCGCCACCAGGGAAGCCCTCAAACACATCTTTTTAAAGAACCTATTCTTCTAGATGTTTACTGGTTTGTGAATTGTTTGCACTTTCTGTATCTTTTTGTCCACATCATCCCAGGGTCGTTCAACATTGTGATGAGCAGAGATAAACAGTTCTAGAATATTGCCTCTGAACTCATGAGACATCACTGTACTGGGCCTGTACTCATGAAGGCTGGTGACAGTAAGAGGGAAAACTGCAAGCCACAGTGAAGGTTTCATAGAAAGTCTCAAGTTCCACTTCAAATAATTTCAACATCCTTCAGCTTGGCAGTCATTCTTGGTGGCCTTGACACATTTAATGAGAACCTACCATGATCCAATATGTTGTTGAATTTTATTATTCACAATTATGTGAGAGGGTTACAGCATCATCTCTATTTTAAAGGTGAGGGAATTCCCTGGCAGTCCAGTGGTTAGGACTCTGCACTTCCACTGCCTGATTCGATCCCTGGTGGGGGAACTAAGAAACCACATGCCATGCAGCATGGCCAAAAATAAATAAATAAATGAATAAAATAAAGATGAGCAAATTGATATTCAACAAGCTAAGGTTATTGCTGCTCAAGATTTACAATCAGAAAATGGTGGAACCTAGACTTGAACCAAACATCATAAGAAACTACCAGCTAGAAATCACTACTATTTTCTAGGGAATTATTATTGCTAGATGGCATTACTGTTATTACCACCAGATTCAAAGGTCCGTTCCTTTGCTGACTGGGCTCCCATGTACCAAATCAACAAGCAATGAAAACTGTAATAACCCTAGAAAAAATTAGGACAAAGCCTCTTTCCTAATGCCCAATGAGAAAACTATAGAGTACTAATAAATGTGAAAAAGGACACAAGCAAATTAATGTTCAAATAAGATTTTTGGTTTTCACAAAGGCAAAAATTTAAGATTGATATTTAGTGTTAGAGAAGTTATAAAAGGAAATATACTCTTACACTTTTGTTAGTGTGAATAAATGGTTCGAACATTTTTAGAGGATGATTTGACAGTACTCATCAAACTTTAAATGGGTAGATTCTTTGACTAACCCATTCCAGTCTTCAGAATCTTTCCTACAGAAATGTTTGCACATCTGTATGTCTTCTTTGGTGAAATGTCTGTTCATTGAAGCACTATTTACAGTAGCCAGGACATGGAAGCAACCTAAATGTCCATTGACAGGTGAATGGATAAAGAAGATGTGGTACATACATACAGTGGAATATTACTCAGCAATAAAAAGAAATGAAACTGAGTTATTTGTAATGAGGTGGATGGACCTAGAGCCTGTCATACAGAATGAAGTCAGAAAAAGAAAAACAAATACTGTATGCTAATGCATATATATGGAATCTAAAAAAAAAAAAAGGTACTGATGAACCTAGTGGCAGGGAAGGAATAAAGATGCAGACACAGAGAATGGACTTGAGGACACAGGGTGGGGGAGGGGAAAGGTGGGGTGAAGTGAGAGAAGCATCGACATATATACACTACCGAATGTAAAATAGATAGCTAGTGGGAAGCAGCCGCATAGCACAGGGAGATCAGCTCGGTGGTTTGTGACCACCTAGAGGGGTGGGATAGGGAGGGTGGGAGGGAGGCTCAAGAGGGAGGGGATATGGGGACATATGTATGCATATGGCTGATTCACTTTGTTGTACAACAGAAACTAACACAGCATTGTAAAGCAATTATACTCCAATAAAGATGTATTAAAAAAAGAAAAAAGAAATGTTTGCACACATTCCCAAAGGCTTACATGCAAGAATGTTTGCTGGAGCACTATTTATAATAATGAGAAAATAGAAATAACCAAAACACCCATCAGTAGAAGACTGGTGAAAGACATCATGGTGCCTTCATATTATGGAATATTATGGAGCTGTTTGAAATATGAGGTGGATATGTGTCACTAACAGAGAATGAAGAAAATAATATTAGTGAGAGAAAAAGCTGTAGAATAAATGCTTAATATGGTATAACACATATGCACACAAATACACACACTCACACTCACGCACACACACTCACATGCCTGCATGCACAAACTAAAAGAACACATATCAAAATGTTTAATGGTAGATGTCTCTGGGAAACTGAATTGGCATTAAATTGGAATAGATGAGGAAAAAAACCTTATACTTTTAATATATATTTTTTGTGTTTTTGGATTTTTTAACCATTAACATGTATGCCTTGTGCAAAAAAATTTTTGTAATTAAAAGTTTTAGAAGCATAAAAGCAATTCCTCCTTATCTTTGCTGCACAGTTGATACCACACATTTCTATCTATCATCTGACTTCAACCTTCCAACCACCCTGCAGTGAAGGTATTAGCCCTCTTTTATGGATGAGTATAAACCCAGGAAGAATGGTGATTTGCCCAGGGTCACAGGTTTCTGTTAGAAATCTCCAGTAGTCTGCCTGAAGCTGTGGTTCTGAACCTATTTCTATAAACCTACAAGGCCAACCAGCCCTCTCAGAGGTGGCCTGTGTAGTCAAAATGGTAGGATCTTAATTAGTAACAGCTGCTGCAGGATCCCAACCAGCAAGACAGCCTGCAAAAGCCAGTCCACACAAGCCAACTGAGGGAAAAACATGCCTTTCTAGTCAAATACCCAACCCATAGCAAGAGCACTGTCAGTTATGCCTACTTTCAGTTCTAAAGACAATGAAATAGATGTTCCATCAACCTTGCCCCCCGCCCAAAAAAAGTTCTTTCAGAGAAAATAATATCCTTTTAAAATTAATAACTCCAAAAAAATGATTAAGCTGATGTTCTATGGGCAGCTAAGACAGTCTTCCCTTCCTCCCTCCCTCCCTTCCGCACTCCCTCTCTCCCTCCCTCCTTCCTTCCTTCCTTCCTTCCTTTCACTGGGAGCCTTAAAATGGCACCAGTGCTCTGGACAGAATTAGTTTTTACAGAGGATAAGGATCTACTTTTGCTGCCTCTGTTTCTGTCTGTGCAGTTGAGTGAGTGAATCCATGCCTCAAAATATCAAATTCCAGCCCCATCACATACTAGATGTATGACTTGATAAGACTCATCCTTTACTTCTCAGTTTCCTCATCTGTTAAATGAGGAGAGCAACAGCCCACGTCATGGGGTGTTGTGAGGAGTAGGTGAGAGAGGCCACGACGCTCTTACAGCACAGGGACACATCACATGCCAACTCAACAAGTGTGTTAATAGCTCTTAATATCATTAATGAAAGTATTGTACTGCTAATATAGAGTAGCTATCATTGTCATTATTGTACTCTAATGTGCCCAAATGCTTTTAAACCTTTAAACATTTGGAGATACTCTGCCTATTTATTAAAATTTTCCCTGACTTCATTGTAATGTGGGTCTCTTTAATTCAACAGATATCTTCCCTATACTTAAGAATCAGGTCCTGACTTTCAGCAAGGAGATTCTGGGTTAGGGAAACTAAACACTCTATTTTTTTTAACTTCAAGACTCTAAAATGATGCATAATATTTATAAAATCTTTGGCATATGTGTTATTGGACTCCAAAACCTGCCTTTGGAATTGCTAACTGAAGATCCCCACCTATATATCCCCTGGCACCTCAAACTCAGTATGTCCAAAAGAGATTCACCGTCTTCCTTCTCAAACATTATCTTTCCCCCAGTTTCCTCTTCTAGCCAATGGCATAAATGTGTTCCTAATAATCCAGACTTGAACCTGAAATTATAATTGACACTTCCCCCATCAGCCCCAATAAATCATATGCAAAATCTTGTAAATTCTGTTACTTGATATTTCTCTCATCTACCCTATCACCTCTCCATTCCTATCTCACTACTTCACTTCAGAACTTCAATGCTTTTTGTCTGAACTATTGCCATAGCTTTCTCCCATTCTCCCCAACTCTACATTCCTTGCGCACTGCATTTTATTTCACTGTCCAATGGCTCTTTTTGAAGTGTGAAAGTTTTAATGCCCCTCTCCTGTTCAAAACTGCCTCCTCCTCCCCCTTGCCAACTGTCTTACAAATTCAGGTTCTAAACTTACATTCTAGTTTATACCATTTCCTAGAACTATTCTTCAGACAAAGAATATAATGTCCCACAAACTTAGGAATGGCTCTGTACCTCTGGATCTTTGTTATAATTCCCTCAGCCTGGAACTATTCTTCCATGCCCATTCTCCAAAACCTACCAAACACTCATGGTCTAGCCTAGTGCCACCCTGACCCCCAAAGCCAGAGGTAAACTCTTCTTATTCTAACCTCCCAGAAAACTTGCCTGAATTTTTTCAACAAATATTGCTTTCATCGTATTATAATTATTTAAATATGTTTTTCTCCTACATGAGAATACAAAATCCTATAAGGCAGGTCCATGAATGTTTCATTTTGGTATCCCCATGCTATCTAAAACAGTGGGTACTCAACAAACAGAGCACTTCAATTTTTGAATGGCTTAAACTGGGAATACTAGCTACAGTATGACCTCTCCCAATATTACCTTCTTTGCTTTACAGATTCAGGGACAGTAACATCACTTTTGGACGAATCGCTTCTGTGTTTCTCAATCATTCTTAACCTAAACCCTCTTTTGATATGTGCAAATCTGATATGTCACAGGCAATATGACATTCCTTTACTCAACACTCACCCTAGCATTCCAACACCTATCAATATCTAAGAACAGAACATGTGGTTAAGCTTTGCTTTCTATAGCTTGTATTATGTAGGACACAATAACTTAGTTTTGTCTCCCAATTATGAAAGTATTGTTTTCAGTATTTTCTGAATGTCCCTTATGTTGAAAAATCGCTATTACAGTCAGTTTTCATATACAAATATTGAACAGTAATGATGATTCTTGCCTTGGCCTTGGATGGTCATAGGCTTATACATTCTCACTTAGCGTACTTGCAGAAATGTGCTCTCATCCTATTGATTTGGCCTGGTATACACTTCTGACTTTTATTTCCCTTCCATAACAGTGCAACAACAGCAGAATTTAATCACACTGATGACTAGAGACCCTTTGTGTATTTTATGAATTAGTGATAAAGTGGAACAAATCTGTAAAATAAAGGAAAATGCCTCATCAAATTTATTCATTTATTTTGACAAGAGCAATTTTGTTATAATTACTTATGATAGCATCTCAGTAAATGTGCTATAGCATGTTTTCCCAAATTAATTAGGCCCCCTTTTCCCACCAAGGTCTTCTGCTTAGACAAGAAAAAGAAAAGGAAGGGAAAAACCACAAATTTAGTCATTTTTAGGACTTCAGGAGAATATATGAACATTTTTCAAAAGACAGTCTCTGTTCCTTTTGAATATATATTCTATAAGCTCATTTGGAGAGAAAATTAGGTATTGCTCTTATAAGATAAATTTGGATATGAATTGAATTTGGAGATGAATTTGCTTTTCTACTTGAAAAGTGTTTTGAAATGTGCTCTAAGAGGAAATAGTTTCAACTAAAACATTTTTACTAATTCACAGAATTTCAGGACTAAAAGCAATTGAAAAATTGTCCAATCTGATATATTAATAGATGCAATATTTTGTGTTTTACACCCCATGTATCTCCTTATGGAAGAACTGAATCCCACCACAGTTGAAATGAAGACTTTTGGTTCTGTTAAGAACATCTAATTTTTTCGGCTAGCTCCATATTAATACATTGGAGGAAGTGTAATATATCAGTTAAGAGAAAGGACCCTGAAGGCCAACTAACTGGGATCATATCCCATTTTCACCATCTCCCACCCATATGACCTTGAACAAGTTCTGAACCTCAGCTTATGATGTTTTTTAAATGCAGATAATAATAATATATTCCTCATTATATTGTTCTGAGAATAAAATGACATAATGCACATAGAGTGCTTTACACAGTGTCTGGCATATAACAAGCATTAATATACGTAAACTATTTTTAGGAAGTTGATAACCACACACTGTTGCCTTAAGGAGCAGCTTGATCCAAGCATAGAACTTAGAATATAATTTCTACTAACATGGATCCACTCACTGAGTTGGAGCAAATTAATGAAGTCTCTCAGTACCCTTATTTCTCACCCCTCAAAATGGGGTTTAGTGGCTAACCAAGAATAAAAATCTACACTAGATGAATTTAGGTCCATCATAAATGTCCAGGACTCTATCTTATAGCACTGAATCACAATATCCATTACCTTTATTTTGTGCATAGAGTAAAATACATCTTCCTAGCCGGGGAATCATAGCATTCTTTAACTCATTAAAGCCTTTCTCTGACCTTGGAAAAAGATGTTTACATGACTGAGTTTTATGTTTCAATTAACACAGTGGCACTGATTCAAATCTACTGCAAAAATTTTTTTAAGTAGCACTTTAGCAAACTCAATTAAGATTCATGGCTAAAGTTCCACACTCTATGTTTTCCATCATACTCTTGGAGCAAACAGAAGACAACCATATTATGGGTTGACCACAGGCACCAATTACACATGCATGATAAACTGCCTGGCATCAAGTTGTATTGTGAAAACACCTTCCTGTTTACATAAAGTATTATATAATGATACTTAAAACTCTCTTTTATTTCTCTTTAAGGCAAAAAACTCCCATTTTGTTCACAAGTGGTAATGGCTTCTGGATAACTGAAAGCTGATTCTGCAAGTGGATAATCCATTTGTCTTAACTCTCATTTTCAGTGCTGCCTAAGAAACATATTCAAGGAAATTATGTATCTGTTTCTGACAAACTAAAAAAGAAAGGAATTGTATTTACATTTTAAAAGTACGATTTAAAAACCTGAGCAAACTCAAATAACCAACACTTTATTTCAATCACTGATTTAGCACTTATTTTGACTGAATTGATGCTTTTGATTCTTTCTTCTCCCCCTTCCTCACCATAAATAATTTTGATCGACATATTCCCTTCAATTATTTTATGTTATAGACCTTGCTTACTGTCTTTGTCTGATTTTATGCCTACTTACAGCCCAAAGACAAATACACAAGATTTGGGGATTCCACAATCAATATACTTGCTCTGCAGGGAGCCCAGCGCAGGGTATTCAGGGAGAGAAATATAAAAGACATGGTCCCTGCTCTCAAAAAGGATTATCCGCCATGCTACGATCTCTTCTCCCCCCATGCATTAGACAATATGATTTGTATAAGGCTACATGAAACAAATTTCTCCATTTTTTCTGCCTGGTAATCTACATTCTCATCTTTTGTAATACATAAATGAGAAAACAATATTCTGTACACATACTTGAATTAGCTTTTTTATTTTCTTCAAATGCAGTGTCATAATTATACAGCAACAGGTGCCAAATTTACAGTAGTACAACTATGATAGATTTTGCATTCTTATATTATATAGCTATGATACATACCTTCTTACAGCAGCCACAGCCAGCCATCTAAATTTACGAAGAGGTAGACACAAAGTAGCCCAACAGATTATATACAACTCAGAAATGGGGGAGAGCTCATCCAGTTTTCTATCCTGACTTTCTACTACCAAGTTAGAAAAGCTCTTATTTGGATTTATATGGGGAACAAGAAGACAAAACAAAGCAAAACAATATACACTACCGCCAATACAAGAACATATATACTAGAATATGCACAAGTACCCAGGATATTTTATGTCATTCTAAAAATTGTAGTTTATAGTTGAGTAAATCACTAGATAATTTTGGATTTGTTTTTTCCCCACGTTGGGTGTCTATGTTATGTTGAATCTCTTCTGCTCCAACAAACTGAGTGTAACCCATGTAAGAAGCATCTTGATTGTTATTATTATTAGTGCTTTATTATACAATTCTAGGAATATAATAAAATCCTGATTCAGACTCAATTAATTTAAAATGTTTGACATGACCAAGGATTAGACTAAAGCTTAACTTGTCACAATGAAGAAAGTGTTTGTAATCAAAACTGCAGAAAATATGTTTAACCCACTGAAGACAAAAGGCTTTTAATGACTCCATCAATTGTTTGCAAACAGGAATTTCTAATTACAAATAAATCTTAACTAATTCACTATAACAGGCCCTCCATTACAAAGAATTTGTTAGCAAGGAATTTGAAGAGTAATCAATCTAAGCACTGAGAAGGGACTTAAAGGAATAACATTGCATTTATTTTTAGCACAATCCAGATATTTTGCTGGCATCTCAGCCCAGTTACTCTGAGTACACAGAGTACTCAGAGTAAAAAGCGATTGTAGTACTAAAAAAATAATAAAATGACATTTGAGGCAAATCGGTTTTATAATAGCTTTAAGCAATATTTAAGTATTTGACAGTGGATGTTAACCAAATCACAGGGTGCAAAGATCATCTGTTGACAACGTGATTTCAGCATAACCCAGGGCCTTATCAGCTCCGCTCCTGTGAGGATATTTCCCTTCCCATGACCAGCATGCACATCAGTAATCAATTGTGTCGCTCTTTTCCATCAAGCTCAGATCATAGCCTTGGAATCTTTCTACAGACATCTACTGAAGAAGAAATGAATGGAGTTAGTCCAAGATATGAATCTTGTTACTCCAGCCTTAGATTAAACAATGATAGCCCTTTCTGAATTAGTGATAAACTTTCATACAGAGACTCAGTTAACTCTTTGTTCTAAACTGGGTGCATGAGTATTGAAATGGTTAGAGGGGTTACATGAGTAGGTCTAACTAGGCATTCTGGATGTGTATTTACCATTCAGTTATTGTTTACAGAACAGAGATCCAAACTCTCCCAGCTCAGACTTCTCAAATACACCATGGAATACTTCAGACACACACAGCAAGTGTCAAAGCACAGAGCTTTTTGCTACTTTATTCTAAATCTATGAATGGGTGTACCCCTCATAGCCAGGAAAAAAACATATATATGAAAAAAATAAAGAGCATGTAAGTCATATATAAGTGTATTATCTGGCTTGCATAAAAACTACTTCCAGCTCAAACTTCAGTCCTGTGGAGGAAATGCCTTTCTAATCAGCTCACCTCCGGGCTCCAGGTAGCAGAGACCATTTTAACATTTTTCACCCGGGAATGCCCTTAAGCACTCAAAGTGTGTTCCAGAGGTCAGTGGCATCAGTATCACCTGGGAGCTTGTTAGAAATGCAAAATCACTGCCCCCGTTGAGACTAACTGAATCAAATTCTGCATATTAACAGGCTATCCAACAAATTTGCATGCACATTAAAGTTTTAGAAGCACTTATCTAGACTCTTAGAAGCCCAGACACAAGAGAGATGTTACAGAATTTTCATACAAATTTTCAAAAATTCTCTTTTCTAGATTCTATAAACAGTATGGACCAAATTCTGTTCTGTGGAACAAGAATCCAATGAGATTCTCTGAAAAGAAATAAAAGAGATGGCGGGGGAGCAGCGGGGGGATTATGTTTAAATATATGAAAGTCCACACATCAACCTTTTGGAAATTCACTATACACATTACCATATTGTAGGCTCTAAAAGTACCATCACAAAGAAACTAGTTTCACTTTGTTTAACTCAATCTTTCAAAAATGGCCCCTTTTTTCAACTAATAACTATTAACTGCTTATGAGACCCTTTGGGAAAACCACTAGAGACCAATTTCCGGCAGCCCACAAAAGTATGCAGCATATGAAAGCCTCCTACTACTTCATCTTTAGGATCCATATTATTCAAAGATGAAGGTATAGTGAAGTCCTTTTGGTATATCTGCAAATTGAAAAAGTAAAAGAAAAATGAGAATCTTGGCTAGGGCCCCAGAATAACCTATATCAAAGTGAATTTTTGCTATGTAAGACTGTATTCACAAGCTCCTGTATATCTGCCTGGAGTCAAAGTACACACAAAGAGGGGGCTTCCCTGGTGGCGCAGTGGTTGAGAATCTGCCTGCTAATGCAGGGGACACGGGTTCGAGCCCTGGTCTGGGAAGATCCCACATGCCGCGGAGTGGCTGGGCCCGTGAGCCACAACTGCTGAGCCTGCGCGTCTGGAGCCTGTGCCCCGCAACGGGAGGGGCCGCGATAGTGAAAGGCCCGCGCACCGCGATGAAGAGCGGTCCCCGCACCGCGATGAAAGAGTGGCCCCCGCTTGCCGCAACTAGAGAAAGCCCTCGCACGAACCGAAGACCCAGCACAGCCAAAAATAAATAAATAAATAAATAAATAAAGATTTAAAAAAAAAAAAAAAAAAAAAAGTACACACAAAGATCTAGAGCTGGAAACTGACCCACGTCAAAAAAGCAGAACATCCTAAAAACCTAATAATAAAAGATTCTGATGCTCTCAGCCTCATGCTTTAGAGTTAGTTCTTAGAGTGATCTTACTGCTCAAGATGATTCACAAATACTAAGAAGAGTTCTGTCCTTATCTATATGAGTATCTTTATAGATTCACAGTAAAAACATCATTGCTCCCTGAAAACTGTAATCAATAAATTAGTCAAATGTAGGGTACTACGAACACTCAAATGAACTAACCGTTCAGTACCACCCCAATCTATACATTTAAAGAAAGCAGAAAGAGCTTAAGACAGGGTGCAACAACACGTGCATGAGAAAGCGGGGTGATAACAGGATAGAGAAAACCACTCGTAGCCCTTATACTTCCCACCCAAGTCTTCCACCACCACACATGCCACAGCCTGGTGGCATGTACTCACACGTATTCTTGTCAAGTTCTCAACATTTCCATCTCTTCCAAAAGACGTTTCAAGTGGGTTCTAAAATTTCACAAAGCCCCAATCTTTTGTTGAGTTTTACTTTTATCTTCTGGACGGTTAGCCTAAGGCAAAACTTCAACTGGTTGTTGAGAGGAGCCAGAGCCTCCAGAGAAACCTACTCTGTAACCCGTGCATCACTAATCTACCCAGTCAGATGAGCAACACCTGGTAATAAAATTAAAGGTACAGTCCCTTCTCTCTCCACAAACCCCTACTTGTTCCATTCCAAATGCAAAGAGAGGAACAAAATAATACCACAGGCTCCTGCCTGGGGAGGCAGATGTTGCCCCTCTGAATCATTATCACCAAGATCTTAGAGACTGTGATTCTTCTTAAGGGTGGAGGATCCCCAGCCAAGAATGGAGGACCAAGCCACATCAGCAAACAACTGTTTGATCCCAAACCAAAGTTAATGGAGCCCTTGGATATGTTTTATTATGAACCAGGAATAAACAATCATACAGCCACTTATCAGAACATTCCCCCAAATCTAAATACATCCTCCTATATCATGATTGTTATTAACAGCTATTAATAATTAAGAACTCTTAATACCTTATATTCTAATCAGATTTATCCACCTTGGGGCCAAAAGTTCAGTGCTGCAAATTAAAGGACACTAAACTTTTTTTTTTGTAACTGAGATCCGAAGAGGAGGAAAGGGTCCACTTAATAGTAACAAAGGTATAGCAACCAACCAGGTTTGAGCTATACACACAACACACACACACACACACACACACACACACACACACGTATATACATGATATAATAGCCCCCAAATTGGATCCTACATCATACAATACGTTCCAACTTTTGATTCAGAAAATACTATCACTCGAACATTAACTAGAGTTAAAGTATGTGAAGTATCAATATCTTGAGTCAAATTTGGTAGAGGTTACATGACTTTGGAGGTAAGTAAGAAAGAAAAGCCACATTTGGGACTCTCAATCTAGTTCACGCTGTAAGTCACTAGAAGGCAGTACCTCCAAATAGCTGCTTGGTAGCCTGTACAAAATGAGTCAATTTTCTAAATCAGGTCTTCAGTGAAGTGCAGAGGCCAATGGAGGTTGCACTGCTATTAAGAGGGACTATGGTGCAGAGGGCACAAATGGAACCAGCTGCGTGGGCAACAGTGGCGAGGACTTCCAGCATCACACATCTAAAAGAAAAACAAATCTGACAATTGCTTTTTTTCTCTGAAAGAAAATCTTGATTCCAAGGGTCATGAATAATTCCCTTCAAGGGCTCCCCAAAAAACTCGCTTAGATCTCTGCTAACCAACCACATGAAATTACTCTAATCGGATCCATCTTACTATCAGAAGTTATTTCAGGGGAAAAATGACTTGTCTCTTAAAAACAAATAAAATTATTCTATTTATATTACATATAACTCTGAAAAGTGTAAAAGCATCAGCCCAGACAGAGTGCCCTTGTAGGAAAGGATATTAATCCTTGATGACATATGAGCACAGCCAGAAGTCAGATCTAAAGAGACAAAACTGGAAAGCCCAAGCACTGGATAATGCACAAGATATGGCACAGAAAGCAAGCTAGTGCGAGATCAACCAGGAGACAGAGCACAAATCACAGGGCCTGTACCTTCACATGTCTAAATTCTCTCTCTTTTTTAAGGGTCAGCTAAGATGCCATGAAAACACACCAAGAAGCCCTCTCTGAACCCCATAACATAGTTCATCTCTGACCTCCAACAGTTCCTTATCTGGACCTCTCTCGTGCCACTTATCACTTTTGCCTTGTATTACAGTTATTTATAGATAGCTCATCTCTCCTACTAGGCTGTGAGCTCTTTGAAGATGGAAACTAACATTTATAAAGCACCTGCTCTGCATGAGGTACTGTATTTGGTGTTTTCACATGCATTACCTCAGTTTAATACTTGTAACCCCCCTGGGAGATAGGTCTCATTTTCCCACTTTTGGAAGTTTAAAGCAGTTAAGTATTTGCTCACAGTCTGACTTTTACTAAGGGCTAGAAAGAAAATAGGAACTAAAGTTGAATCCAAAGTTGATGGCTTTCCCATTATAAAAAGTTGTGTCTAATTCATCTTGATATCCCCAGCATGGTTCTTTGAACACAGGAGATGCTCAATAAACCCTTGCTTATTTGGTTAGGTAATGTCTACTGAATACAAATGAGAAGATCAGTTGTCTATCTTTCAGGTCATCTTCTAAAATGCAGCCCAGAAAATAAAACAGCATCAAAATGACTAAATTTATCCTCTATAGACTGTAAAAATTCAAACTTCAGAAAGAGTAAAAAAGAAAAATGAAATAGAGGCAGCGAGCCAGTTTCTAATTTATTTTATCCTTGGGTGAGCTTCATAAAAACCATATATACTGTACATAAGAACACACTGTTCTAATTGACTATAGCATCCTGGTACACTACACAGATGAAATGTAGGAAATTAAATGGTACTGTGAGTTTTCTAAACAGGCCATTAAATAGTCAGTCTAAACAAGCAATAGCATAGCTCTAATCATGCCCACTTTTCATAAAAATCAATTGTTTACCTTTTTTAGTATGGAATTTTCTTAATTGTGGCCTGAATGAGAAGTATTCACAAAGATCATATTTTTCCCCTCTGAAGAGGAAGAATTCTGGGCTTCACAATTTCGACTGGAGCCACAGTTATACATTTTATAAGCTTCTTGGGAGCACCTTAAGTATTTTTCCCTTTAAAAAAAAACAGTCACTGAACTAATTTTGAAGTATCCAGCTCTTTTGTTAAATGTGTCAAAAAATGAAGTCCAAGAGGATAAACGGCCTTCAGATTTCAAAGTGGCTTCAAATCCCAAAGTGGCTTCAAATTCAGTCTAAAACTACTCTTTGGAATTTTATAATATGGCTTCTTAATAAAAAAAAAAAAGTAATGAATTGGCCAATGGGCACAGTTTTAAGAGATGCTGCATACAAACTGGAAAAGTCATCTAATTAGAGATCCAAGACCTGGGTTTTAGTCCCAGGTAGTATAATCCTTATCTACCACATTTTAGTTTCCTCATCTCTAAAATGACTGATCTAATGTACCTTTTAGATCTCAAGTTCTGTGATTCTACTCAACAGGTAATGGTCATGGTTTTCACTGGACCTTCCATCAGGCACAATAATGGACCCCAAATACATTCACATCCTGATTCCCAGAACTTGTGAGAAAGACTTTGTAGATGTGATTCAGTTAAAGATTTTGAGATGGGAGATTATCCTGGATTATCCAGATGGGCCCAATGCAATCACAAGGATACTTGTAAGCGCAAGTTGAAAGGGTCAGAGTAAGAGAAGGAGATGTGAAGTGGAGGTTGGAGTGATGTGACTGCTGGCTTTGAAGATGGAAGAGGGCCAGGAGCCTAGGGATGTGGGAAACCCCTAAAAGCTGAAAAAGGCAAGGAAGTAGATTCTCCACTTGAGCCTCTAGAAAGAATGCTGATACCTTGATTTTAGAAACTCTGATCTCCATAACTATAAGATAATAAATTTGTGTTGTTTCAAGACACAAGTCTGTGGTAATTTTTAAAAGCAGCAATAAGAAACTAACACAGACCTGAATATGCTTCAGTACCATTTGTATCAGATATACCACAAAATATGGAAAGATACTGTTATCTTTCTTACATTTGTCAATTGATATATTCAAAGGTGAAAATTTTCTATTGCTAATGATTATGAGGGATGGTGGAGAAATACTTAAACTATTCAATCTGACAATCATGAGACATTCATGTAAAAGCAAAGTGGAGTAATGAGGATAATAATCACAATAATAAACAAACATTGAGCATTTATTATGCACTGGGTACCATTTTAGTCACTTTGCATGTGTTATCTTGGTTGTGGCATGCTCTGATTTCACTGACTCTCTGTCTTCTGCCTTCTCACCTGCTCCACAAAGAAAAGCAGCATTCAATACCCGCAGGTGGGAAACCATGGAGGAGGAAGGCAAGGTAAGATTAGTTAGTAGTAGATAATGTTCTTTAGAAAGAGGAACTGAGGCTATTTTTTCTGATTTAATTCAGAGGCAAAACTGATGCTACAATCATGAAATATGAGGTCAGCCTTCTCATTAGACTCCAAGTCAGACCAGCCAGACACAGTCTACAATGTACCAGACAATCTCTCTTCCGTTTGAGACTCAAACAGACAACACCTTGTCCAAAAGCCATCCCCCAGAAGCCAAGAGCAGAAACTTAAAAACAAATGCCTAACTGAGCTGCTTACCTAGAAATTTCCTATGAGAAGAATTACATTATTATTACTTAACTGAAGCCCATTATATTACATTTTGTGTGTGTGTGAGAGAGAGAGAGAGAGTGTGTGTGTGTGTATGTCAGAGAGAGAGAGGAAAGAGAGAATACACAGCAATTGATTAGGTGCTTTCTCATTTAATTCAATTACCTAGAAGAGCAAAATACCATAAGTGAAATTCCACTGTTGCAAGAGACAGATGCTGAGAGACAACCAAAGCTGTACCTCTATGAGCAATATAATAATCAGCTGATGAAATACCAAGTTAGTGATACATGAAGAAATCATGGAGATTAACAAAGATAGACCCCTCCACTGTAAATGTCAATATCCAATTTTTAAATCATATGCAAAGAAAATATGTCATTGTTTGTGAGAATATCCCTGCTTTCACTCAAGGCTAATCAATTTCTCCCATCATCTCTCTAAATATGAAATATAAAATGCTTCTTTCCAGTAGCACCATTATTTCAAAAATAAGGTACAAAATTTAAAGAATATTAAACCTACAGTTCTAAATACATATTTGCAACAGTTTAAAATAAATAAGATCAAAGTTGTGTGCTTTCCTCTGAACAAAAATCTTCCTAAAATAACGGACTGGGTTTAGCTGACAAAATTAGTTTTCTTCCCCACTCCCCATTAGTTTTCAATAAAGGTCTGGTATAAAATAAATACCAAGTCAACAGGGAATTTAAGATTTCCATGGCACTGGATTTATAGCCCCATTCACATGTCTCACAGTGACTAACATGATTTGTTCCCAAATCTGTCTCTCTTACATGACTGTAAGCTCAAGGTGTAAGAATGAGTATCATATTGATCTCTATGCATCTCCATAACATCAAATATTTGTTGGCCCATAATGAGTGCCTATAGGTACTCACTAAGAGTTTTTTGAATTATAAATTAATACACTAATGCCAAAGACTTTGACGGGAATACACATTAAAGTCAAGTGTATGCCTCATTGAAACTGAAGCCACAGTCTAATAAAGAGAGAGAGACCTGGGGCTTCCCTGGTGGCACAGTGGTTGAGAATCTGCCTGCCAATGCAGGGGACACGGGTTCGAGCCCTGGTCTGGGAAGATCCCACATGCCGCGGAGCAACTGGGCCCGTGAGCCACAACTACTGAGCCTGTGCGTCTGGAGCCTGTGCTCCGCAACAAGAGAGGCCACGATAGTGAGAGGCCCGCGCACCGCGATGAAGAGTGGCCCCCGCTTGCCGCAACTAGAGAAAGCCCTCGCACAGAAACGAAGACCCAACACAGCCAAAAATAAATAAATTAATTAATTAATTTAAAAAAAAAAAAGAGAGAGAGACCTGTAGAAGATCATGAAAAAAACAATCAAAGATTTAAATGGGATGTCAGATGTGACCTTTTGAAGAATGTCAGTGAAGTGTTGTGGTGCTAGTTCTAAATACATCTATTTTCATATCACCAAAAAAAAAGAGTATGCTTCATCCATGCCACTGACCCAGCACAGGAGTCTTCATATAGTATAGGCTCACTTCAAGTATTAGTTGAAGACTGAATTAATGAACGATTATACCACATGCTATGAGTGGGCTTTTTGAATTTTAAGATCAGTGACACTATCAAATTATAACAATTTTACAAGACCCTAAATGTCCACTAACCAAGTCTGATGTATTTTCTCCCTGCTGTAAGAGTCATTGCTAATATGGTTGTAAATCAAATTAAAAATGGCAATTTTCTTTTATTAATGCTCAAAGACAACCTATGCCAGCATATCAGTACCTTTTTTCCCTACCTCTCCCACTGCCTCATTCACCCCTCCACTTAGCCAACTGGTTCACCAGGGTCCCAGTCTGCAGTTGGAAGCACAACTGCCTAATTGTTATATCATCACAACTAAGCTAAAGAATACATGATTAGTTGAACATGAGATGGAATGAGATAGAATCCCAGGAGCCTTACACAGTCAGTGCAGTCAAAGCAACTATGAGTGGGAGGAAGGAAGTGCCCCAAAAGGGGTAGAAGAGGAATGTGCCTAAGGGGACTTACTTAGTTGTTTAGATATACATATGTTTAGAGTTGTGTGTGTGAGTATATATATATACAAGTATATACATACACACATATATGTTTGTATTTTTATATACATAATCTTTACACTGATGAAGTGGTCACGTACTTTGGCAAAACATTTTAAGGAGATGCATTTGGCTGAAATTCTTTTAGGAAAGCAAACTGAACAATGCTACAAAGATCTTAAGGCAGCTTCTAAAACAGAAATCCCACTGGGACCAGTTCTAGGAGCTTTGCCAGGGTATAGGATACAGAACTCACTCTAGCAACAGCTTTGAGTTTTCTGGGTTAGGAAAGCAAAATTTCATAGGCAAGATGGTCAAAGCAGAGCAGAAAGAATTTCTCTTGTGGTGCTCAGTCCTTCCTTGGAGAATCTGTGGCTAGAGGGGGAATAGGAAGAAAAAGAGAGAAATGCAGATGAAAAATGAAGGAGAAAGAAAACTGGAGAGAAAGAGAAGAGAGAACAGGAACAGTGGGAGTCCCAGATAACTTAAAAATGTGAATGTACTTAGACATTAAGTCTGGATGTTTAAAAGAAATGATCTAAAAGAAAGATTTAAAAGAACAGTCCTCCTAAACTCACGTTGCTCCTAACTTCAGTAGCTATACTATGTTTGGCAGAGGCAAAATTGGTCTTCAAAAATTTGCTTCAGTGGAGAGGCTGCAGCTCGCTCCATGAGTGTAACTTCCAGAAGAAGATTGTTACTTTAAAAAAAACTAATGAAAGTCTCAAAGAGTTTATATTTCAAATGAGGAACACAGAAAACTCTGCATTTCATTTATCAACTTCTATAACTGAAATCACTCTAACTGTCATGTACTGTTTCTTTGAAGCAAGGAAGTGCTCTGTCAGTGGACTGCTGGTCTACCTATATGTCAGCATGTATTTCTAGGGAAATCCTCATCATTGCTGCCATCAAAGTAACAAAAATGGCCCAGAGATAAAAGTGACCTCTGGAGAAAAAGAATACACATTCTTGATTAGAAGCACTTCGTTTCAGAAAGAAATCATTAAGAACTGATTTTTTTTAAATATTAAGTAATTCTACTGAAATATACATATCCTATATAAACTTTTAATGGTAGATTGGTTTCTTGTAGTATATAAAGAATATAACCAAGTAGTAGAGTAAATGACAAAAGATGAATGAAATTTAGGTTTAAGGACATGAAACAATTAGCGGGTGACACTAAGAACAAGATTTGGCGGGGAAAAAAAAAAACAAAACATCAAAACAGGGTTTAGAAAACCTAAATGTCCACCAAGAGGTGAATGGATTAAACAGAATGTGATATGTCCATACAATGAAATTGTACTCAGCAATAAAAAGAAAAAAACTAACTGCTGAATGATATATGCAACAACACAGATGAATCAAAAACATGGTGCTAAGTGAAAGCAGCCAGAAACAAGAGTCCATTTATACAAAATTCTGGAAACTGTGAAACTCATCTATAGTGACACAATGCAGGTTTCATTGGTTGCTGGAGTCATGTCTGCATCTTGATTGTAGTCGTGGATTCACAGGTGTATACATTTGTCAAAATTCATTGACTTGTACACTTGAGGTAGATACTGCTTATTGTACAAACGCTATACATATCACAATAGAGATGATTTTAAAAGAAAAAAATAATAAATAGAAAAAACAGGTATGGGTTTAATCTTGCCATATTTTCCAAGATACGTTAGCAAGCATTTAACATTTACCATAATAAAATTAATGAGTTAGATTTCCAGGGTGGGGCCTATTTCCTGAGTGCTTCACCTACTGATCAGTTCAGCTCCTTCACAACCATTGGATAAGTGAGAGTATCAAAATTCAATGGTTTCCACCATCAGAAGGGAAAAGACTGGGGTACGGAAGACCTCATGAACAGGACAGCCAATGTAGATGAGTGCAGTGCAGCAGTAAGTGGTCCAAGAAAACAGTTTCTTGCTCCCTTCTTGCTTTTGAAATGTGATTTTTCACATTTTACAGTGATAAAAAAAGAGATGTCTGAAAGTACCAGAAACATGGCAAAGGATACAGAAGTCTAAGTCTACCCAACTGTTTTTGACAAATATGCCATATCGAAAATTCTTCCAGATCCTTCAATTCTGGTCCCTGTCATCAGGGACAGGTCCCTGTTTCCTGGACATTTTTTCTTTGACTTTTTAATATTAGCAATCACATCACTGGGCAAAGAGCACACAAAAAAATGACCTATAAGCATGGTATGTGTTTCTTTATGAAAAGTTAAATAAATGTTATGAAACCAAACAGAAGGCAAATTTAGGAAGTAACTTTTGATTACTACTGTCTTCTTTCATTAAATATGTACTTATAATTTTTGCGATCTTCCTCTAGAAATCCCTGAAAAATGAAGTATTAAATGAAGTCACTCACACCAAGTAGTGGATATGCCTATTTTCTGGCAAAAAAAAAAAGTGTTTAGAAAACCTTACTTATTATTATTGTTATGATTCAAAATTTAATCTATATACATTCAGAGAACACTACAAGGGCTCTGCTGCCTTAGGTATATGGAAAAGTGACTGCTGCAAGAAATTTCATTGATGGAAGCATCCAAAGAAAAGAATTGCCTTTAATTATTAAAGAATCCTAATGTTACCCAAAGCATTTACTTTGCCATCTAATGGTTATTTGGAAATGAAAAGGCAATTTTCAGCTATAAAATTTAAATATGGCAAAGGAAGCATCCAAAATCTTTCATGGATAGGAACAAGGAATTTAGACCTTTCAGCCAAAGGGAAAAAGATGCAACCATATACATGTCTATACACCGCAGCAAGGGAGAGAATTATTATTACATGACTACTATTATTATAGCAACTATTATTATATGACTATGGGTAGTGATGAGAACTTTTCTATAATACATGGATTTACCTGTTCCACCAATAGTACCTTCCAAAGTCCCTGTAATATTATTTAATGATTTGCTGATAGATTAGACTATCATACGCATTTGGAAAGACATCTTAATACCATAGGGAGAGGAAACAATATAGTAATTCTTAAGTCATTTCCTCACAGGTACATTAGAAAAAAATATTAGCTTCCTTGTTCTATGACTGCCAGACATCTATTATAACATGGCAAGAGAAGTACCAAGTTTAACATAATTATTATTGATATCAGTAATTAGCCAATATGAATGCTCTGAAATCACTTGAAAATTTGTTACAAGATTGATACTTTACTCAGTAGATATCAAATTGAGCACATTACACTACCAGATGTTTCATTGGCGGCTGACAGAACTGATCCAGCGTCTGATGAAATTCACGTGTGCTGCATGTAAAACGACAGATCCAAAGTTGGACATGCCTTACCAGATTTCACAAGAAATAAGCTTTAAATTCACAGTAGAAACCAATGTTCTTGGCTCAAAATTCAAGGCACAAATAAGCAGCTCACGTTAATGCAAAGATTTATTTTTTCAAATAATTATTTTAAACAACTGCTAAAAAGCACTGAGTCACAAGCAAACATAACAAAATGATGTAAACACGCTTAACGTGAAAGTCTTGTCTATGTCTAGTCAGTGGAGGCTACAGTTTAGCCAATAACACTATGTGCAGGCTACAAGACTGGGAAATAATACCAAAAGAAGCAATCAATCCTTTATCTCTTGAAGCTTATAATTCTCTCAGGAAGGAATTTTTTTAAAAAACCTAATAGAGATAAAAAATAACTTTAAAGCACTTGTTATAAACGACTTCCTTCACAAGCACATATAACCCAGAGTCCATAATGTCCCAAGGTGCACTAGGCAGAAGAGAGTTTGAAAAGTGAACTAAATTAAAATATTCTTTTTTTCCATGCATTCTCTCTATAGACAAGGACAGCTATCTCTAAAATATTTGTTCTGGGATAGATTTTTTTTGTTTGTTTTTTTGTTTTTGGCTGTGCCACATGCCTTGCGGGATCTTAGTTCCCCAACCAGGGATCAAACCTGAGACCCAGCAGTGAAAGCACTGAGTCCTAACCACTGGACTGCAAGGGAATTCCCATGTTCTGGGATAGATTCTTTATCAAAAGAAATTTGGTTACGTGCTGTTGTCATCAACTGAAAAAATGACCACAAATATTTCATAACTTCTCTAATGACAAAAAGAACTCTGTTTCCCTACCCCTTGAATCTGGGCTTGGCCATGTAACTTGTTTGGCTAACGGGATGTTAGCAAAGAAGATGCAAGCAGAGGCTTGAGAAGTTCTTACCTCATGTTTGCCCTCTTTTGCCACTTTTGGAACCCAGCTGCCATGTGAAGAAGCACAGACTATCCCACTAAATGCTGGAGGCACATGGATTGATCACCCCCATTAATTTAAAGTTTGTGTTTGAGGCCATCTGGGATCAATCAGCCAGGAGTAGTCCACTCAGCTGACTGTAGTCACATGTGGGATCTCTGGTGATACCAAAATAAAAACCAACCAGCTGAACCCAACCCAAATTGCCAACCTACAAAATCATGCCTAATAACTGTCTGTTCTTTTAAGCCACTAAGTTTTGGCCTGATACACGGAAAATGTTAACTGATCTACACATTAACATGTAAACCAATTTATGATTAAAACCTTTAAGCACTGGACAAACTCCAGCTGGTATTTATCCATCCTTTCTATGAGTCTGGTTTCCTCAGATCCTGATGCAAATGGGTAGACTAAGGCATAGAAGAAGTAAATAAATCTAAAATACCCGAAGCCAAAGTTGGTGTCAGAACTAGAAACAGAATCCAGAAATGCTAGAACTCAAAATGCTAGAACTGCAGGATCACCTAAGGTCTGGTCTCATGACCAGGAATGATATTTAAAATATATATACAACTGATAAAGCATGAACAATTAAGGTAGATCACAGCCTTAGCAACAGGGCTGAGTTTTAGAGGTCCCCTGATATGCCAGGAGTTTGCCCATTAATTCATGGATCTTGAAGAGATTTAAGGGGAGGGGCCAAGATCTTGGGGCACTTGGTAAGCTCCACAGAGTCCACTGGATACCAATCAGTACAGACAAATTTCAACATTTAAACAACTTGTACAGCCAGGCCAGTGCACAGAAGTCATCCCCAAACACAACTAAATTTCCAAAAATAGAAGCATTATTCATAATTTCACTGTTTCACTTAGTGAGTTTAAATGTTCTAATCTCTTTGTTTCCTTGTTTGTTCTAGAAACTGAGATTTGGCTCCTGGCTTTATGACCTTTTTATTGGAATGACTGACCCTTAAAACCCCGTAGTTATGGTTTAAGATACCAAGACCTCTCTCTCTGAAAAGAAAGGTACAATTAGAAGAAATGCAGTAGGCAAACTGTCCACAAGATATTACAAATTGTTTCAAATCTTAAAAAAAAAAAAAACCAACTTGTTTATTTCTACTGTTTTTTCCTGAAACAAGAAGGGGTTCCAGGAATAATTGGAAACAGCTCTAATTTAATTGGATCAATTCTCCAAAAACCAGCATTTCCAAGATAAGCAGATAATAAGAAACAGTAAAGAGTTATGGGCTCAGAGTTTAAAATCAGCAAAGTTTTTCAAAAATTCCAGAAATCCTTTCAGGAGCCCTGGAAAAAGGAGATAAAAATGTGCTTTTAGCTGCCAAGGAAAAGAAAAAAAAAAAAATTATCCATTCCTCTTCCCCACCCCCCGCCTTTTTTCATTAAAATATTGAATCCAAGAAGTTAGGCAAACAGATTATTCTTCAAGAGCAGGAATTAATATTCCCAGGAATAACCTGTATTATTTCCAGAGGCAAGTACCATTAGAATATAACATTTAATCTTTATAAAATTCAGTAGCCTACATAGCTTGGTTCTCTTACTAGGAGACAGGCTGCTTAGCTTGAAAATGAACAGTTTTAAACTCTTCTAAGGGACCATCCAATTCCAAGGTGAGAAGAAGTAGGCAGAGCATTTCCCATTTGTAATCTGTCCCTCAATACTGAAACATCAAGTCAGTGAAAAGTGAGATATTCAGTCAAAAAGAAAAAAAGAGAGAGAGAGAAGAAAAGGAGTTGAAGGAAAAGAAGGAAGAAGAGAATAGAGAAAGAGGAAAAATGGAACTGGAGATAAAACCTGTCTCCTATAATTCAATATCCCATGATGAAATTACCATGAAAACATTCACAAGCCATACAGAGATTAGGAGTTCAGAAGAGTAGTTGTCTTAAGGACAGATGAAAGGCTTGAGTGATGGCAGAGTTAAGAGAGATTAGAGAGCTGAAGGCAGGCCCTTCAGGTAAGACAAAGAGAGAGAGAGATACAGTTGGGCCTTCATACCCATGGGTTCCACATCCTTGGATTCAACCAACCACGGATCAAAAATATTTGGGGAAAAAACAAAATTCTAGAAAGTTCCAAACAGCAAAACTTGAATTTGCCACACACTGGCAACTATTTACATAGCACATGTATTGTATGTACAACTATGTACATAGCATTTACATTGTATTAGGTATTATAAGTAATCTAGAAATGATTTAAAGTATATGAGAGGGTGTGTGTAGATTACATGCAAATACTACACCATTTTATACAAGGGACTTGAGAATCCTCGGATTTCGGTATCTGACGAGAGTCCTGGAACCAATCCCCCGTGGATACTAAGGGACAAATGTATAATTATCCTGATTACCATGAACCAAATGAAAAGGTACAGGAGTCTGCTTACAGTAGGAGACCAGAGAACTAACGTGAACCACTTTGTCATGAGCTGCTCAAGCAACACTTACATCTAAAACAACTTGCTATATGAATAGGCAAAGTTAAGGTCAGTGTATAGCCATTACATCATTGATAATATTTAAATGATTAATGTTTGCTAAACTGCAGAGAACAGCAAATAAATTATTTTCAAAATTTATTTCTTGACCCACTAGATTCATTATTAATATATTATATTATATTGGAAAAGACTACAATAGCATTTAAAATTAAAGTCCCTTTATTTAAAAACAAACAACTTCTCTTGGGAAGCTAGCTTTAAAAAATAGTAAAAAAAATTTTTTTAAATATTATATTCATGAAGATAGCAGTTTTATTTATAATGAAAAAAATAAAGCAATCTAGAAAATATCCATCATACTGAAATGAACAAGAAAACTATGCACATTGATTTGATAGATTGTGGTACAGACACAAAATCATGGCAAAAAATAAAAGAATAATAAAAAACTACGTAGTGACACTAAGGAAAAGGCAGTGATACTATAATCAGGGAAAAACACAACTCAGATTATAAGTATATTGTAATTATAATGAGGTAGGATAACAATGCATAGGAAAAAAGGAGTTAGAATAACAAAACACCTTTCCCCGCCTCACTCTGCCTGTTCTCTATTCTACATATTGAGAATATAATAGGGTAATATTATTTTAGTTTAAAAAAATATTTAAAATAACTCCTCAAGCCTTAACTATGTCTGTTACTCTTTTTGTTATTGATCACATGCCATCATGGTTACATGTGATCATTATATTTTATTATACTCTGAAATACAAGCATGAGATAAACACACTTCAATAGTACTTTTAAAAGATATATAAAAGCATCTGCACAGCATCTACAAAAGCAATGAGTAAATACTTTGGTCAACTTCATCAACATAAAGGCACAATTCAAATGATTCCAGAACCTCTTACAATTTGCTGGAATGCATCTAGCACATCACACCCCCTTGAGTTTCCAACGTCATTAAGTAGCACAAGCCAGTCTGAAGTATGAAGCTTATCTTCCACTAGCATGAATACAAACGATGACTCTTTTCTCAGTTGTAAATGAGTCTCCTTTAAAACACTTCACACAGATAAGAAGCACACATTAACCAGTTCAACCAGTCAAGGAAAAACATATGTATGTTTTGATCTGGACATGGACAAACAACCTAAGTGGCCAAAACTACGAATAACACACAACTACTTCTCCCACACACTCTATTGCCACATGATCTCGATTTCAAGGATGGATTTGATAGATTCTCCTAAAAAATAAAGATTTCTTTAAATAAAATAAAATTAAATACTCTTCTCTGAGAACCTAAGAAAGAAATGAAAAATAAGCTTTCATCACAAATATGTTCATAGTACTAGTAGTGATGTGGACAGTGGCAAATTCTATGACCATGTCTGTCCATCTGCTAACCGGTAGCTGGCTGCAAAGCACACAACCTAAATTTACCACCTAGGCTTCCGTGGAAATTAACAAGTTATTAAAATGTGATGATATTAGCATGCTAATGATAGAAATTATAAGATAATAGGTTTGTGTTATAGCCACAAGCAGAAACATACCACAAAAGCAAATTCTGCTTATTCATGATTAATCTGACTTTGAACTTCTTGCTCTTGTTATCTGCCAGTTAGAAAACCAAACATGTCCTATAATTAGAATTTGTTTGCAGAGGTAGGAATGGTTTCAAAATTAAAAATGTTATTTTATTTAATAGCAAAACTCTCTATACCTCATCCCCAATTTTTCATTTGACCATCCACTGACAAATAATTTTGTGCAACAATGTGATTTAAAAGACTGGAGCTATGGCAACATTCAACTTGTTAAGAATATGGGCTTTTTTTTTTTTTTTTAGTGAAATTGAATCACTTAAGTTGTCTGTACTTTCCATTAAATACCCTAGAGCTGCGTACAATACCGTCCTTGAATACCTGCCATGGAACCATCTTTCTGGTGAGAGGTTTATTACAAGATGCTTTTAATACTATTCTATGGAGGCCAAGAGGTTTATTTCTCCATGGCAAACAGCCAGCTTTTGATAAATAGCATGAGCAGATTGCAATAAATACTTAGTAAAATAATGTGAGTTTCACATTTTTAAAAAGCAGAAAAACATAATTACTGAGAAATGGCTCTACATGACCAGTGAAAAGAGAAATGTCTGTTTTATGTACTAATTCTCTAGGGGTCAATCTGTACAAATTATTAGTCCTTATTTTTAAGGTAAAGTTTTATTCTAATAGGAACAAGTAATTAATGATTACTTAATGCCACAGAAACCATCAGTTGATACTAGAAAAAGGGAAACCAAATTTAAGATCAAGATCTAAAATAAAAGTTAAAGACAGAGTAATATACTTATATTCAAATGTGTACATAAAGAGACTTTTCTTCTGAAAACATATTGCTCATTCAGGGAAATAGGGTTTTAAATTGTCAAACTCTATTCTGAGAACACTCACATGCACCTGTTAGACAATTTAGTATGTTTTTTTTTTAAAGGCCCTAAATAGAGGTAATGTTATATAATATGAATTTATTTTAAAATTTCAGAAATGTAATCTACTTAATGTAATATCACATTTCTAAATTACACTCTCTGGTTAGGTATAGAAAAATTCTGATATATTGTAAATGCAGTTGGCTTCTGTTAAAGGACTTCTGAATGAACCACACGAAACATTCTGCTATCTGTTACCTTCAGCCTCTTTCAGAAATTGTAAATAAATATATGTCTTTCTATCTCCAATATCTGATGTGTAAAAAAAAAATTGTAAGAGTCATTTACTCCTTCACACTAAATAATGAGCAATTCAGCTATTTGGCTAAAAAAATCTTCAAATATTAACTATGTATTTGCTAATTTAGGCTAAATATACCTTTTTAAAGTTTGAAAATGCTTTCAGGAAAAATTGTGAAGGGAAAATCATCTTAGTTTTAAGAAATCACATAAACAATGGTTTTGTTTGCATTTAGTATGCAGAATGTCCTATTTCTAAGGCACAGGAATAGTTACAATTCGCTAAAGTAAAAAATAAAAATTCCACAAAATAATGGTTTTACGATTAAAAGTATCTCCCTGACAGAATAGATAGTACTTGAAAACTCCCCAAATTTAAAAAGAATCTAGGATGCGTTTCATACTAACGGCTTTAATGAAGCAGAACTGAATCAATGACTTCACAATGCCAGACAATCAACGTGGTTTCTTTTTTTTTTTCCTTCACTGACTCGACCAATTGTTTTGGCTTCAAGTTAGAAGGAGCTTCAATTAAAGATAATGGTTGTTTGGCTTGAATGAACACTGAAAGCCCGGGTCTCTAATGTATTTTCTGAAACACTCAGAAAACAAACAAGATAGTCCTTAAGACATATTTCATAGAAGTTTGAGTTGTTCTGAAGAAATTAAAGCTAGATAGAGAAAGCTAAACATGTTATTACAACCAAATTTCAAATGTGAAAGCCTTAACTCCAAGAGAAAGAAATCAAAAAAAAAAAAAAAAAAGAGAGAGAGAAAGAAATCAGATAGCATCCTAAAAGCAAATAGACATCTGAGCAAACACTTATGAGATCTGAGCAATGCAGACAGAAGGCACCTCAGAAAAATCCCGAAAGTAGGCCTCAACTGCCCTGACTTAGCCTGTAATTGACACAGTTTCATTTGGCTTGCCTAGGTAGCTAGTCCACAAGAAGCACAAGCTTTTTTACATTTATCCAAAGAAGAAACTCAGGTCTTTGCTCAAGTCAAAATTTGAAAATGCACCATCAATAGCACTCATACCATTCCAAGGAGAAAGACAGATACAGATGTGTTTAAAAAAAATGTTCTAATGGAACAGAAGAGCCATGGTCCTGGAAAAAATCTACTTTGGAATAAAAAATATGACTATTGTTTACTGTTTCACAGATGTTTATTATTTCAATCAAATCTTTGCTTCTCTCCTCCTCTCTGAGTTGTAACTTAAACACATGCTATCAAATAGAATATAAATGCTGGGAATTAAAATAAGTAAATACTCTTTGTAGAGGTGATTATTACCTCTACTGTTTGAAAGCACTGACTATTGTTATTACATGAGCAAGAATCCTAAAAAATTGGCAAGTTGAATTTGGTCCCACTTACTACGCAGTTTATACAGAAGATATTACAGAAACGGAAGCACTTTACAAACACTAGATAGAATTTATAAAAAGTATTATTAAAGCATGATAGCTTGGCAATTCACTCTCTCTAAGGAGAAACCAGACGCAGTCAAACATATAGATTCTAGTGGGGAGAGGGGGTAATAGTAATAATAAACAAGAATCCTGTTATTTAGAAGAATAAATCTTTCCGTAACTCAAAAATCCTTCTACGTGGATTGTGATTCTCTGAAGTGTTAGTACCTGTAGAGATTGGGAACACAGGTACAGCCCAGTCACCTGGCATGAGCTTAACAAACCTCTGTTGAAAAAATAATTGGTGAAGGAAAGAAGTCAGGGCACTCTTTTTATTCTAATTTTAGTCCAGGGTGAGGAACCAACAAATTCAGTGGGTGAATTACATTTGTCCCTTTCACAATACCAAACAGTTTTATAAACGTGCAAATGTTCATAATAAAACACTGTGTTGTCTTCGAATTTCAACCCCTCCAGTCAGGGTTGAAGTTAGTCACAAAGGGACCAACCTAAAAATAGGCTGATGAGTGAAAGGACGGGAGCCTGCCTGCTCTGTCAGCTTCCGTTGCCAGCAGCGAATGGAAAGCTCAGGTGACGTCTCCTCGTGTATAGACATTTCCCCTTAAGCAAATAAATGTAACAGTCAAAGCAGAGCTTCGGTAGCCTAAGGAATATCACGAGAGGCATTCAAAAAGTTGGTAAATCAACTGCTTTGTCCGGGAATGGAAATGAGTGCATCATCTCTAACAACGTGTTTGTAAAGTGAACAATTTGCCCCTGATTTTCTTCATTACATTCCTAATAACAACAGTTGCATCAGAGGAAGATTTTTGCTATTATACTTGCAGCTCATTCCACATTGGGGCTGTTTCTACACGGTAATAAAGCATCTGGGTGAAAAAATGGAAAATACACAACTAATCATCCAGCTGTTTCTAAAATCCCAGCTGTTCACTAATAGGCAGAAAATAACCTAGCATAATGACCGAACATAACAGACCCACATTGCAGGTGATCGTAGAAGCTTTCTGGGTATGCACTGGCATGACCTGATTTATAAAATGGCAAGACATCTACCTGGATCACACAAAAAAAGCTCTCCCTGAGAAATCGCTGAACCTGGGATGGCAGAAGCCTTCCTGATCGGGGCTTTTGTTGAAGCAAAGGTGAGTTGGGCGTGCAAGCATTTTATGTGGCCATCTCTGCGGTTTAAAAAAAGGCAATAGGCTTAATAACTGAGGGGAAAGACTGAAAGGGAAAACCAGAAAGGAAACCTTTGAACCCTTTATTTTGAACAAGTTTATATTTGGTTGGAACTTATATTAGAATCTTCTATTTCCTTTTCAAATCCTTTTAAGGGTACAGTAACATTTTTGAAAGTTGAATGACTTCACGTCTCTCTTGCAAAGCTTATAACACAACTACAGCTTTTCATAACTGAAACGAAAAAAAAAAAAATGTTTCCAGCATGTAATTTTCAGCTTATTTTAGCAATGACAGCGGGATTTATCCCATGCTAGACTGATCTCCAACAGTGATACCACGGACAAACCGAAAAGAAACAGTAATTCCTAAACAGCCTCTCCCATCCAAAGAGTCAACTCAGTCCCTTGAGTGAGTAAATATAGTTTGGTGTCACAAGACGATTCACACCTTACAATACTGTACTTCGCTTCATCTTCATCTGTCTAATCTAACCCTTTCTCCACTGTTTCTCACACTGCCTTGCAGCCTGGGAAGTATGTGGATTCTAGTAGTGAAATGACACCTCTTCTCTGTGGTTGAGCAGCAGCTAAATCAGCAAGGAGCATATGACAGCAGCAAGGAGTTCTAATTTTGTGACTGCACAGATTTTATGATTTTTCCATTCCTCTAAGAATTGCACACCGGCAATCACCAACATAAACACATCATTCAGCTCTGTGTTAGTGACATTCACTCTCAGGGCTTCAACTGGTCGCTTAATTCTGTCTTGGTTTTAATACACTACCACATTAACATTCTGTATTAGAATGAGAGGGTGAGGCAGGAGGAGGGAATTATCCCCTGTGAAATATAAGTGCCCAAATTGTAATCTTCAAGTTGTAATCTTCTGAGGAAGTGAAAGAATCCCTTGCTCTGAAAGGAAAGGTGAGTTTTATCTTTAATAAGACATATAGCTTTAATTCTCAGCAACAGTTTTATGGTTTTGAATGTGAGTGCTCTCAAAGACTAAGAACGAAGCGAATTAGGGTATTGGGACATATACATACACATGCCTACTAAGTCTGGTACCAATACTAAGTGATCAATTCACTGTCCTGGATTTCCTGGATTAATACATACTAGCAGTTAACACTATCAAATGAAGCAGTTTTTAAACTGATCTAGCTATTTTTGCCATCCTATTAATGACTTCATTTAGGCATAACTCTTTGCCCCTTGCCTCCCACCCTCCCTCCCACTCCCTTATCCCCCACTTAGCTCTGATCCTCCTTATATTCTGCTGTTACTGCAAGAAAAAAAGCAGTTTACTAGCTTCTCATTGGCCGGATCAGATCTGGAGGAAACAGGTCAAGAACTCTGAGAATACTTCTAAAAACCCAGAAGGAAAATCTGTTCCTAATACTCCTGTGTCATCTAGATGGTAATATGGTATATATGCATTTCCCTATGCCATTTTTCACATATACTGAAATCAGCTTCTAGACCGATTAATAGCCAAGTTGCAAAAAAGATCATCAAACAATCTTGTCATTCTCTAATCAATCACAACCAACCCTTTCACTTGGTCTGCTAGAAGGTAAACATTTATATCCACCAATTTAAACATAATCACAAATTTAAATATAATGTGGAAAAGTCAAGGAAAAGGGAAGAAAAACAACATTAACCTCTCAAGAAATCTGAATAAATGAATCATTATTTATGGGATAAATCTCCCTCCAAATACATGGCTCTAAATATAGATTGCAATCTCCAAATCTCACATTAATTTCTTAAAGTATTTAATTAGAGATACTCCTGAAGCTAATAAGATAGTGTGGAACTTAGAGTCTCTATTTTCTTATCAAAAGTCATGTTAAAAACAAAACAAACAAAAAAAGTCATGTTAATCTTAGGTAAACCATCCTAAAACTAATATCCATCTCCCAATAGTAATGCCAATATGACACCAATGAGGAACGGCAAATGAACAAATAAATATAAATCCTACTACAATCCCTAGAGATTCTATCTCCTCTTGATAGATTTCAGTCCGGGGGGGCCGGGGGGGGGGGAGCTTCATTAATTATTTCCTACCCTGCCTGATAGCAAATGAAAGCCTCATTTGGATCATGATCCTTACCAATTGAAGGAGAAAAAAAGACTCCCTCGGGTGCCATCAACACCATTAGTGTTCTCCAGGGGAATCATTCATCTATTCAGGTATGAGTGAATTAAGTTTATAAATAGAATAACATGCACCGTCCATGTTAACAAATGTGGCCCCCATCACTGAGAGAGTTCAGATAATATAGGCCTGGTCCCCAAGAGATACGGGATTTTCCAATTATTTTACAGTTTTATATGTGAGTGCCCTCAGAGGCTGAAAGATATTAGAACATTCACCAAAAAACAAAAAAAACAATAACCTGAGACTTTTAATACTGTAACTGAACCTAAGAGAATTAAGGAAGTCACATCAAACAACAGCACAACAAAAATGCAGAAAGATAATGGCTTCAAATCAATCTATTTCTAGAGAGCACAGAGTAGATCTATGCAGCCAAATAGTCCAGTTTCCATGCTATATGCATCCTTTATATAATGTCCATGAAAAATAAAATAAAATAAACATTTTGCAATGTTCCATAAAACAGAAAAACCTTTCCTGGGAATGAATTCCACATCTCCTTATCCAATGGAATGTCTCAGAGTTTAACCCTAATACCGCTGTGGTTATATGGCATAAAAATCCAACCTAGAGTATAAAGAAAGATTTTTCAATCCTTAAGTGTCACCATTTCCCCAAACCACATGATATTTACACACTTTCACTTCACTTCAAGAAGTCTCTTTCGGTGCCTCAGACCATTCATTTGCTTATATATCTTTTGCCAGAATAAAGGCAGAAAATGAAATATATATGTAAACATATGGATATATATTAATCTAATTATGTTAAAACAAATATAATTCTTTGGCTCAGCACTGGCACAACTTTAGTTGATATCCATAGGGGCTATTTATTTAAGTGCTTTGACTGATTTAAGAGGTGACCGACCCCTCAACAGCCAGTAGCTTACTGTGGATAAAAATGCCTTCATGCTCTCTGGCTTTAAAAATATGTCCCTGGTCTAGAGAATCATGAAAAAACAATCCAAGTACATTTCCACATAATGCCAATAACTGAAAAAAACAGCATATTTTCCATGTTTATTAATTATTCCTAAAAATTACTACTAAGACCACTGCTAAAGTAAGTTGACATTTCTATCATCTTCACAGAAAATGTTCACATTGTATATTCTTTCAGTGACTTATCTCTGCTAGTGGTGAGGAGCCATGACAAAGTCTACCCCTAAATACTTTATATTTCATTTTGATATATGCGACACATTGATTTGAACAACAGACTTGGCCTCCCAGTTAGGTTTTTCTTGGCTTTCTGGTTTCAGTATATTTGTTGATTCTTTGTACTGTATTATTTTCTTTTTATGATTTTGCATTTTCTGGAATGGCTGTTTAATGGGAGACAATGGTTCTGAGCCTTAGTAAAGCCAGCCTCAGATGAGAAACTAGTTATGAAAAAAATCTGTACAACAGATAATTTGCAGATAAGGAAGCAAAAGTTGAATGTTTGTGGATCAACTATCACAATCATTTAGCTCCTAGTCTTCAGGATACAAATTCTCCTTCCAAGATACCAGTGACAGAAAATGGATCAAAAACTTAACTGCAGGTCAGCAACACCATGACCAGTGAATGTGGAACTATCCTTTCCTACATGACAGTAAGACTCCTTATTTAGCACATTACTTGCCTTATACATCAATCCCACCTAGTATTACTTACAGGCCTGAAAGGGGATATGCTAGGGTCTCACTCAGAGCTGCAGCTCATTAAATATGTGCTGTTTTTCAAATCACCCAACTCATACCCTGGGATTAATTTATTTACCCATAAATAAAGCCACCATATTTTCTGAACCTCAAATTGGGCCATATCATATGGTCTGATATGTATTAGCATACTTCTTAAGAGGAGGATATTATGAGAAATTGGGACTGCTATGGAAACAGAAAACCAAGTCAGAAATAAAACTCATATCACAGTCCTAATCTTAATTCACATTTCAGAAGTACATATTCCCATTTACTGCAAAAATAGGTCTGCTCCCTTCAATCTTGAACACAGACCACTCCATCAACCTTCTTTCAAACAGGAATACTGATCGCCATACTAGAAAGTAGGATTGTCTTCTAACCTGTAGTGGTGGATGGATTGGTCTGGAAGACTGTGTTTTGAGTCAAGTTTCTTTGCAAGCAGGAAAACCAAGAGGTACCTTTTGTTCACACCAAATGTCCCTTGCAGAATTCAGAATGACTTTTGGGTCAGGAAGATTTCCTGGAACAGGCCCCTTTGTCACTGAATGACAACCCGTAATCATTCTAAACTGCATCAATAAAAAATAAATATATATATATATAAAGAGGGTTGTTACACTCTGCATCGTGCCCATGAACACCTCACATGTTAACTTAAAAATGTAAACTGAACCAAGGTGTATTTATTTCCCACTTTACCTAGGAATAGCTGCAATGTTAATGCTGAAGATGCATCACAATCCTGAAAATCAACAACAGAGAACACCCTTCCTGATTCTCTTGGGACATGGGGGTACTACCATTTATGATTCCAAAGCAATTAAAAATAATTTTCCACTGGTTAAAGCTGACTTTCTAAAATATGGGGAAATATATATATATATATATATATATATATATACATACACATACTTTAACTCAGAGTATTTTCCTTAGGTATTTCTTATTCATATATTGGATGCTATTTCAACATATGCTTAATGAAAAGATTTTCACAGAGCTTCAGCTATCCTGTTTAAAACAAACTGGACAAGGAAAGCAGTAGCACTTGTGAAATACTACATGTGTCTAAGCAGAAAATGAGTTCCCCAGCACAGGTCGGAACACTGCTTACTGACAAGACTGTACTTTAACAAAGCAAGAAATCAAAATGTTTACTTACCAACTTTCACCATGTGGATTCAACTGGAGACTGAGGAGTTATTTTTTTTTAAGCGAATCCCTTCCCTTTAGAAGTTGCTACAATAAATAGCTTCAAAATAAACCCCATTCATTCAGTTTAGTTTACATTCTAAAAGCTCAATCTCAAACTCCTGGTTCTGCATTTAACCTAACAGGGAGATTTTAAAACCATTTTGTTCTTACTACCTAACTATAAAATCAAGTCTGGTATGACTTGAGGGGTACTTAGAAAATATCAAGCTAATCTAGTGTTTTCTTCAACTCTACAGAATTTTGGTACTGGAAGGAATCAAGTGATAATGTAGCCCAATCACCTGATTGTACATTTAAAAACAAAAACCTGAGATCACGGAGATGAGATGATGTGCCCACAGTCAACAAGTCGGCTCTGGACCCCTAGACCAACTGTCACACCTCTGGTATCCAGAAGCTCTCTTTTCACAGAAATTCAAAGGAATATTTATCCCTCCTCTCTCCTCCACAACTGTTAGGCATAGCTGTTTCCTTTTCAAGCATATGCAAAAGAGAACAATGCATCCACTCGTGAAAAGACTCTGATTAGGATGACCCTCAAATACTGTACTTTTGGTAACATTTATTATCATCTGAAAACCAAATAAATGATCCCAGATTCCAAGAATTCAAATCTCTAAATGGGGTAATTTCTCTTTTATCTTACAGCCAAATGTGTATGGTGGCCTTGAAAAAGACACAGTTTCCTAAATAAGTTACAGATAGCCCCTGGAAGCATATTTCTTAGTATAAAACATTCACAAATGATACTAAAGCACTCTGCCTAGCTGTGACTTGGAAAAATACTACAAATCCACAGCTGCACTGAGGAATCTACCTTCACAGATTATCTATAAGAGAAGTGTTCTATATAGAAGTGTTCCTATACAAGTCTTGAGGGCTTAAATGCTTCCTTCTCAGTGTGAAATCACGATCCAGA
Organism: Balaenoptera musculus; assembly: GCF_009873245.2. Taxonomy (NCBI): domain Eukaryota; kingdom Metazoa; phylum Chordata; class Mammalia; order Artiodactyla; family Balaenopteridae; genus Balaenoptera; species Balaenoptera musculus. Next base: position 81,114,208 of record NC_045792.1, read on the forward strand.
CATGCTAAAATAAACGCACCTTGCAGGAAAAAACAAACAAACAAACAAACATTTAGTAATAATCTAATAATATTTGGTTTGGAAGCCCTTGCTGTTACTTCTTGACCCTTTTACCCTTAAGAAAACCATGTAAGATAAAGGAAAACCCCAGAGTCCCCAAATGACTATATTTCCTGGATTCTCAGAAATACCAAATTCTAATACATATCAATAAAATTTCATGTAACTTTTCAGATTTTAAAAGGAGATGTTGTGGAAACAATGAAACACATCTTTCCTTCCTAACATAGCCAAATCATTGCTATTGCTATTATAGAATAGTCAATAAACATCCAATACCAGAGAGCATTTAAACTATATTAAGATATAACCTGACCTAGTTGGGTACAGCAAAAGCTACACAGTGCCTTGTCCACAGAGCCAACTTTTTATACCATGACATGCCTGGGATCTTCCCCAAAAAGAAGAAACTGAAGTAATTATTCAGTGACAGGCTATCTTGTATCTGCAAATCAACTTCTTGTAAGGAGCTCAAAATTAAAGAAATTACCCATTATTTTCACAATATCCTAATAAAGCAGATGTAACTCATGGGTTCTAAGTCTCTTTTTCTCCCAGAGGAAGATTAAACAATTTAGACATAGCATCAGGCATTTATACGGAACTCGGCATTTCAGAGGTTTCACACGTTCTCATTTGCCTCCCATAACAACTCTGTGATGTAACAAATGCTTTATGTGCCCTCTTTTTCACTAATGAGGAAACTGGGGTACAGAGATTAACAGAGTGACTTTCCCAAATGAACGGTGACCAACCCAAATAGTGTTACCCTTAGTCTAATGTTTGTTACATTTTTTGCTCTAAATGCAAAATATATTAAAATGTCACTTTTGAAGTCTTGTTACAAGATGGCATTTCCTTGCTCTGTCACTCTCCATTGTCCACTAGAGATCTTTGGTCTGCACTCAATCAACAACCCCCCCCTACCCCTGGCGGTTTTTCATTCTCCAAAAGGTGTTCTTGAGAGGTGTTTCTCTAAAGTGGTTGTGAAGGGGTAAAGAGAAGGGGGTAGCTTTGGTTTTAAACCTAACATTGAATTTACTTTGAATTTTAAATATCATTCAAGGAGAGGTAAGATTTATATTATTATCAAATGATGGCCTGGGATTAAAAGGCTTGAGAAAAGCTATTCTAGCGCTTTTTTTTTTTTTAAGTTCGCAGTTGTCAGAGTTCATTACGTGCTGAGATACCCTACATATCATTTTTTCCCCAGACTTCAGAACAACAACTTTATAAAGAATAGAAGTTGAAATACTGGAGAATAAGGCCTCTTATGTATTCTGAGTTTGTGAACCTATATCTCATTATGACTTAACGGTGTAAGTTGGATCACTAGCTGTTACCTCACATTCTAGAACATCTTGTCGTGAGTCAAATGCAGTTATATGTGTCACTAATTCCTTTAATAGAAATGATAACGATGGTGATGTGGAAGCCAAATGTTTTGACACAATTCTTTCTTATATCAATTTTAGCAAATAGAATGCTATTTGCTAAATAAATTCTGAGGTGAATCCCCACATTCTGCACTTATGTCGCTACACAAATAAATAAACTTAATAAATCTAGAATTTATGTTGCACATTTAATAGAAAGCTCTTAAGCCATAATCACTGTAGCTGCTGGGCGTCTTAATTCTTCAAGAATTCTTTCAGTGCATGCATTAACTTTGGTTAAATTATTCTGGATTTAAAGGCAGAAGAATATTTAAAATAGTATGGTTTCAGAAGCATCATTGTAACAGAGCAATTTCAAAAGATTCAGTTGCTAAATTTGACTTCATAGTCCCTTTGCAGATCAGTTATTCAGATTTAAGAAGAGAAGGGAATCATGTGCTGTTATCTCTGTGGCCATTCTTCTCACACAAAGAAAATGAGAGAACAATAAAATAAGACTAAGAAATCATTCTTCCAATGATTGTCATTGAACTGTTACATTAGTAAACATTCACAGTATGAAGTCTCTCTCAATCTCCAGCATATAAAGTAGTGCAAAGGAAAAGAAAAAAAAAAAAAAAAAAAAAGAAAGAAAATTCCAGTTCTGTTATCTGTGAACAAAACTTGTTGCATTTTCTCTGATTTCATTTCTTCCATTATTGTTAGGCATTTGCCGTCACATCTCCCCAAAATTAATAATAAAATATAATCAATTTCTAAAGGCCCCTGCAGCCTTTTTAAAAGTTAATTTCCAGTTAAAAATAAACTTTAATTAAATCCAAGATAAAATTGTAACCTATAGTCTATTAAATAATCCACTTTCTTTTTTTTCTACATAGTAATTCTTACAATTTTTAAAAAACAACAGCTATGGAATCCAAAGACATGAAATGCTATTAAAGCACTGATAAATGACTGCTCAAATTCATTAGGTCTTACATAGTAAATACTTCAAAATGCCAACTTTTCCCATCACTGCACGATTACTAACAACGTTGACAATTTACTTACACATACACACACGCACGCAGCACTCACACACACACACACACATACACATTCTCTCCACAGAACCATCTTTACTTTTAACATCTCCTCCAGTAAATGTGCAAAATTCTTGCATTCTAATAAAAAATATAAAGATAGATTTGCTCCTATTTAAGCCTCCCTCTTCTCCAAGATGTATCATTTGTTTGATATGTAATACAAGTTTAGTAACAATTATGCCATGTATAACCATTAAATGGCGTACTACTGTATGCATTGGATTCATTTGCATATATCATTTTCATAACTGCACTCTCTATGCATAAATATATTTGGAGATGCCGGGATTAGGGGGAGGGGCAGTGGCGGGTGGAGAACGAGATTCACACGTCGGTCTCCACAGCTTTCGCATTAGAACAGTTGTTTTTATCTGTCTCACTGTCATCCCCCTTTCCCTGACACTTCTCCTTTGCACACAGAGATTCCTTAACCCCTTCTTCCATCTCTAGATACTCTGACTTGTCCCCCAGGGAAGAAGAAGTAGAGCTCCGAAATTTCTTCAGCAAATTAGAAGGGAGGTACGGGCAACTGACTGCATTCTGTGTCAGCTGTGTCTGTTCCTCATTTTCAGTCTCTCTGTGGTAGAAATAGTTAAAGTTAGAGACAATCACTGGCACTGGCAAAGCAATGGTTAAGACACCTGCAATGGCACACAGAGACCCTACGATCTTGCCCCCCACAGTGATGGGCTTCATGTCCCCGTAGCCCACAGTTGTCATGGTCACCACGGCCCACCAAAACGCGTCTGGGATGCTTTGGAAATGGGTAGTCGGTTCATCCGCCTCCGCGAAATACACAGCACTGGAAAAGAGGATGACCCCGATGAAGAGGAAGAAGATCAGAAGGCCCAGTTCCCGCATGCTGGCTCGGAGCGTGTGGCCCAGGATCTGCAGGCCCTTGGAGTGCCTGGAGAGTTTGAAGATCCGGAATACTCGGACCAGACGGATGATCCTGAGGATGGCAAAGGACATGGCCTGCTGCTGCTGACCGTTGCCACCCCCCTGCTGCTGGGCCAGATCCGTGCCCAGCGTGATGAAGTAAGGCAAAATGGAGACAATGTCAATGATGTTCATGATGTTTTTGAAGAAGAGGGCTTGGCTGGGACAAGCAAAGCAGCGAACCACAAACTCAAAGGAAAACCACACAATACAGACTGTCTCCACAATGAAGAAGGGGTCGTTGAATATCGTGTGCCCTGAGTTCTCCGGGTGGGGGGCCGAGGTGTCGTTCAACAACCCACTGTGCCCGCCTGTGCTCAGGGCCATGATAAGATCCCTGTCGTCCCTAAACTCTGGCAAGGTTTCCAGGCAGAAGATGACAATGGAGATGAGGATGACCAGGACCGAGACGACAGCTATGCCCCTCGCCGGACTGGAGCTCTCTGGATACTCAAAGAGCAGCCAGATCTGCTTTTTGAACTCACTCTCTGGCAAGGCCCGGTCCTCCTCGTCTCTCACAAAGCCCTCGTCCTCCCGAAACTTGAGCAGGGCCTCCTCCCCCAGCTGGTAGAACTTCACCTCCTCAGTGAAGATATCAAAGGGGACGTTGACGGGCCTCTTCAGGCGGCCCCCTGACTGGTAGTAATACAAGATGGCATCAAAGCTAGGCCTGTTCCTGTCAAAAAAAATACTCGTTACGCAAAGGGTCGAAATACTGAGTCCTCTTCTCAGGGTCCCCCAGCAAAGTCTCGGGAAACTGGGCCAGAGTTTTCATCTGGGTCTCAAAGCGCAGGCCTGAGACGTTGATCACCACGCGTTCGCAGCAGTCGCTGTAGCGGACCGAGCTGTAGCCGCCACCGCCCCCATCGTCCTGGGGCAGCAGGTCGGTGTAGGAGCACTCATCGCCGTGGTCGTCCTCACTGTAGTAAAACCTTCCCTCCTCCTCCTCCTCTTCCTCCTCCTCCTCCTCCTCCTCCTCTTCCTCCTCCTCCTCCTCCTCCTCACTCAGATCCCGCAGGATCTTCTCCTCGGAGCCACTGGGCATCAGCTCGGAGCAGTGAGGAAAGCTGCTCTGCCGGTGGTGGACTTTCTTCTTCTCGGGCCGCTGTCGCCTCCTCCTCCTACTTCCCCGGCCGCTCTGAGGGTCTTGGGAGGTGCAGGCCCCACGCAACTGGTGGTGGTGATGGTGGGCGCCCCCTCCAGACCCCCCGCCGCCTTCCACAGCAGCTGTGGCCGCGGCGACAGCGGCCGCCGCAGCCGCCCTCGAGTGAGCCAGCCTCTCGCGCTCCCGGGCCCGGGCCTGCGCGGCGTAACCGTAAGGCATGTGACTGTTGCACCCTGAGCTCTCCGCACTCACCATTGCAACCTCCATGGTGGTGGTTTGGGGAAATGGCTGGTTCCAGTTGGAGAAGAAGAAGAAGAAAGAAAAATAGGGCAGCTTCTTTTCTCACCAAATTAAGGTAAGTTTGGAACCCTTAAGCAGATTGCTTGGAAGACTAAGGATATTTTCAGTCCAACTTTGCATTTTCTGTTTTTAAATCAGCACACCCCATGCTCTCTCTTCCCAGGGATTCAGTGTTGCTCTCCAGAGCTTGGCTCCTCCAGAGAAACAGCCTGGCACTTTCAAGCCTAAGTCAGAAAATGTTGGGGTCTCCCAAACACTTATTTTGGGGGGGATGTTCAAAGCGGGAAATACGTCTAGAATGTGGTGTTGATGCTGCGAGATTTAAAGGCAGCAAGTATCCAACAGCCAGCAGTCGTGCCTAGAAAATGGAATATATTTTTCTGCCATGGAAATTGTCCAAAGCTCAGTCCATCAAATTTAAATAAAATGCAAATAAGCCTTTAAGTCTTAGCACTTGCCTTCTAGTGATGGCTTGACCCATGTTAACATGTGACTTGAAGTATGTCCAGACACTGCCACTCAAAGCCTATCAGGATGATTCTCCAGGCTTTCCCCTTAAATTCATCACTGGCTTCCTGGACCCAGGGGCAATGCCGAGCTAGCTTTAGAGGCAAAGACCTTGGGAGGTAGAGAAGGTGCAAGATGAGGTGTCAGCGGGGGCAAGCCCAGCTCTGAGGTCTCCATAGAAATCAAGGAAATGCAGAGCATCCTTCAGCTAAAATCATGCAGAAGAAGCCACTTCACCTGAAAAAGGAAGGGAAACAAGCATAGGAGAAAAATAAAAAGAAGAATCAAATAATAAAGAGTAAACTGAGCGTTTCCTTCACATATACTTTTTTCTCCTGTCCTCAAGCAAGCAAGCCATTATATAAAGCACCAAAGCGACTATAAATTTCCAAGGAGCAGTATGGGGCAGCTTGTTAAATCTCCTTCTCACTAAACATCCTTCTTTCCTTCTTCTTTGGATATATTTCAGCACTGTCTACTTTTGTGGCAACTCAAGTATTTTTTTCTCTCTCCACTCTTGACCCACATGGCTCTTCCTTCAATCCACCTTTTCACTAATGCCAGGTCTTAATTCTCACTGTCACCCTCTTCATTCCACAATAACAATGCTGTCACTTTACAGCTCCTTCCATCATTCATTGATCTCAAGGCATTTTTTAAAATTTCCACACAAAATATTTCTGAATTTAGCGGCCGTCCACCCCTCTCTGTCTTGATTCAGGATTAGAGAGGTCAGAAAAAAGAGTTTTCTTTAATCCAGGTTCCACCACTTAAACAATCTTCAATCACATCATCTACAAAGTGTACATAATAATACAACCTCCCCCATCCCACTTTTGAGAGGATAAATGAGATAACTGATGTTGACAGAACACCACAGTGCCTTGTACATGAGGAATATCAATCAAGGCTGGCGGTTATTAACAACATAACATTTTACGGTCAATCTACCCACCCCCAAATGCATATGTCCTCAGAGCAGTGTCTAAGCAGGGGAAGGGCAGAACGTGAGGACATCCAGGACATTTTGAGACTCACCAATGGCCTGTATTATGTTGGCACTCCCTGACTCGCTGAAGCATGTCCCTGTTGTTGTTTTTCTGTTCCCCTGACTCCAGAACACTCCCCACCACCCACAACCTAGGAGCTTATCCCAGTTTCCATTTCTCTAATAATCGTCTTCTCTCCTTGCAGTTCCCCCATGTTCACCTCGATGCTTCCTCCTACACTTTGCTCAAGGAACTATCTCCTTATGGTTCAAATCCCAGTTTGTGTGCACTTTGTTTTCAGCCTATGATACTTTCTTCCCTATAATTTAACCATAGTTCCCATCCCCCAAATTCCCCTCTCTTTTCCTTCCCTCCCCCACCCCCCCCTTTATTTCCAGTCTGCCACTTCCTGATCACATCTTCCTTACAGCCCTCCTCTGTCCCCACTGTCACTTGGTATTCCTGACCTTTCTTCTTCCTTAGTTTGCTCTCCGTAGGTCCAACTAACGCATCTCCTCTGCCAGGACCTGTAAATGCTCCTGCTCCAATCTTGCTTCTCCTGTCTCCTCTTGCTTCTTCCATTCACTCTGTCCAACAGGACTTCCAAGAATGCAGAGAGCGGCCGAGAGAATTGGGGAGGGTAACGACAGCCAGAATTCAGGGCACCTCCCAGCCTCTATTACCGGAAGTACTTGGAGCCATTAACAGGACCCAGTGCTTGACCACCTGCTGCTCCTTGCTGAATCGTGTCAGCCTAGAAGCCTAAATACACCTGGGTTTTATCAAGTGACAAGCAGGGAAGTGGCAAACAAAGGTCTTCCCAATCACACATTCTAATGTGGTCATACACATTCTCCCAGGGCAAGAGGTGAGCCTGACTGGGGACACAAAACCCAGAAAATACACCTCTGAGGGCTTCTGGAATGACGTCCCCCTCCCTTTGCCTGACTCCTAACATCATCTCATACTCTGAAATGTTCACTCTCACAAGGTCTCCAAATCTCTGTCTTCACTGTGGAGGGTCAGGCCAACATTCTTTAAAGACTTTCACACAAGCCAAACTGCCTGAGAGTTTGCTCAGTTTCTTCCCCAACCTCTCAAAGCAGTTATAATACACTATTTAAATAAAGCCCCAGTGTAACCAAAGTGCCTGTAAATTTGTATACTACGCACACCCCCTCTTCCATCCAACTGACTCCCAGAAGGTCACGAGTTAGAGGGTCTTCTAATTCACAATCAACTCTTCAGGAGAGCTAGACTAGCCCTCTTCACACCAAATAATTTCTTATTTACTTATTCATCTATTTGGGTTTGTTCATTTTTGTTTAACTCCCTCCCCCACTGTAAAAAAAAAGCAAATCACATTCCTTCTAATTTGCTACCAGTTACCTCACTATCCCTGACCTTAGAAGAAGAAGAAGAGGATATAAAAAGGGAGGGAGAGAGTGAAGAAAAAAAAAAAAAAAAAGAAAGAATCCAACCAGCAAATCAGACTAGTTTAAAATCTCTCTTCCTTCTCAACTCAAGGTATTCATGTTAGGAGAATCTATTCAAGCCGACTCTCAAGAGACTTTATGGGGGAGACCTTTGCAGGGTAATGTCCCTTCCTTTTAAACACCACCAACTAATAGGATTTTGCTGACTACCAATTCCCCAATCCCTGTGCCCCCAAACAAGAGCTAAGCATCCCGCCCCTCCTCCTCCTCCTCCCCCCCCCCCCCACACACAACAAGGCTGTTTTCATCTCTCAGTGCTAATTCCTGCAACTGTTTTAGGGTGGTACCTGAACCTTATCAGAGAGAGAAAAGGAGAAAGAGAAGACTGAGAGAGAGAATTCCAAGGGCCAATACCGTGAGAAATATACACTTCAACGCACGCCATTTATACAGTCCCTATGTGTTGCTCAAATGCTCAGAAAATGCACGCAAACCCAAATGTTGGGAGAAGCAGCAATTTAAACCCGTTCACCAGCTGTTCCCAAAGAAACGGAACCAGTGAGTCTGGGATGAGGTAAAACGATGCTAAATCTAAATAAACCCCACCTCGTTGGGAAACGACATCTTTAATCGCGCCCTTGCCTCCAGACCTAGGTTCCCGCTCGGGCACATTAAGCAGGGCGCACGCACCCCATCCCTTGGGTTGGGAAAATAACAACTGTTGGCCCCCCGGAAAGCCGCACAGCATCTGCACCTCCCTTCTCCCACCTCCTGGTTTATTTTTAACCGCCTTCCATTCATGCCCTTCTGTCACATTCTCGATATTATTTATCCCTCAAATGTCCACTGTTTCTTAACAGCCTAAAGAGGAGAGTAGAGGAAAGATAAGAGAGGTATCATACTTACCATTCCCAGGCGGGGTGCAAAATAAAAATAAAGAAAATCCCCGGTTGGCTTTTTTTCCCTCCTCAAGCTGCAACAGCTGGAGGAGGGGAAGAATGATCTTGGGGGTGGAAGGAATCACTCCGGTGTGGCAGGTGGAGGCTCCAAAATATCCACGGAACAAGTTCTATTGCCTGGCCAGCGGGGGTGCACAGAATCCTCGCTGCTGGAGCCCGGGGGTGGGGATCGGGGCTGCCCCAGGGAGGACCCCAAGACTCCTGGTTCCTCGGGAGTTCAGCACAGAAGGGCTCGACGGGGAAAGAAAGTCAAGGTTCCCCAGAGAAAGAAACAAAATCCTAGACAGCAGCGATCACTTGTTAATCCCGAATTCCTCCAATATCCTTCCCTCTCCCTCTCTCGCTGGCTGCAGAAGCAGCACACGCCTCCCCTGGCCGGGAGCGCGCGCCGGCCGGGGGCGGGGCCAGGGCCGTCCGAGGGTGTGGCGTTCACGGCGGTCACCGGGGGCGCCTCCCGGCGCGGCGAGGCGGGCGCAGTCACGACGCCGTGACTGCCGGCCCCGAGGCCGCGGCCCCCCGACAACGAGGCTCCGGGGAGCCAGTGGGAACCATTCCAAGATCCCCCGGCTTGCGCCCCCAGAGGCGAGGAGCTAATCCCGGAGAGAGAGGTGTCCCCTTTGGAGCTGAAATGGGGTCCCGACGGCAGAGCAGGAACGCCAAGAGAGGCTGGAAGGGGTGACTTCGACGGCAGGTCCAGTCTCGATCGCAAGGTGCTTCTGGGCTTCTTCTCCTCTCCCCGACCCGCTTTCTCTGCATCTCCCCCGGCACCCCACCCACCAGCCCCGGCACTATAACGGGTTTGTGGGGTTGGGAGCCCGGGTGCATCTCTGGCGAGGCCGCCAGCCCGCAGCTCTCTAGTCGTCTGCTACCGCGCCCAGACCCCTCGGCCTCCGCCTCCCTTGTAGAGAGAGAGTTTGCCGGCTTCAAGTCGGGGGTCGGGCCTCCCAGGAGCGGAGGAGACCGACTTTACGCAGGTGTCCGACCCCTGGGAGGGAAGGATTACTGAAATTGGAATCGGGCCCAGGCTAAGGGCTGCGCAGGGAGGCTGAGGTCCGAGTTAGGAGAGAGTCGGAGCGCTAGGAGCAGGTTGCAAGTCCGCCCCGGGGGCGGGGGGGCTTTGGGAGAATGGGAGGAGCCCTCGGCGAACCTGTTGCTGCAAAAAGAAATACGATTTGGCAAGAGGTCTGGCTCCCGGGAGGTCTCTAACGTAGTGGTCGGATCTCCAATGCCACCCACCTCCATAAAACAACAAAAACCGCACTTCCCCAAGCCCTCCCCACCACCCGCCCCGCGCCGTGGGCAGGCGAGTGCGCTCGCAGCGGCGTCCTCACCCCGGTGGACTCTCGGATTGCTTATTAGCTGGCTGGCGTGTAAAATGCCCCTGGATGTCGATGTAAATATGCAATTCTCACAAATATGCCAAAAGAAAGATTAGCGGTGGGGAGTCAGAATTTACACACACACCCACACACACACACACACACACACACACACACAAGCGCAGGTGGCGACGGGGCTCCGGGCACCTCTCCCGGCTCCCTCTCTGATGGGCCAAGCAGGCAGTGGCGGCGTGCGCCCGGACTGCTGGAGCAAACTCGACCTTGGGGGGTCAGTTGGCGCCAAGGCAGCCACTGTCGTGTTCAGCTGGCAGCTTTGTTCGAGGGCCCTATTGGGCATCCTCCTTTTGTGGTGCTCTGTTAATTATTAAGAGAAATATTCCCGAGCTGAATTATAGATACGCGCTGTGCTCACTCACCTAACCGCTGCTGGCTTGGCGAAGGACAACGGGAGGGCTGATTCTCGTTCCTGTGTGATTTTTTTTTTGGGCGGCGGGAAGGATCTTTTTAAACAACTAAAAAATTCTCATTGTAATCGGTGAAAAGGAAAAAAAAAAAATTAAACTGACATGGGGTCTGGTTTTCCTAACTTCTTCCAGTTAGTGACAGAAGTTAGAACCTTCGTCTTGAATGAACTTATCTGTGATCCTCTGGCCTCAACCGCAGGTGGAGGAACTGAGAGAAAGATGGCGTCCACGCCAGCTCTAGAGAGGCTCTGTCTCAGTTCATGCCCCACTATAATCCATTTCTGAAAGTAGGGAGGGTGGATTTCTCCAAAAGTAAAAAACATCCCATGTACTGGCCCCACACCCTCTCTGTACTGCCACAATGTGAAGTAGTCACTGTGCAGTTTCACACATGCCAAAAGCAGATGGTTGAGTTTATTGTTGTCTCGTCAGAAGGACGTTTCTTGGGATGGTAGAAGGCAGGGCTGAGAGCACAGGACCTTGGGACTAGTTTCCCAAAAGCAATTTGTGAGATCAGTTGGAAGCAACTGTGGAATACTCTCAGGGAGATGAAAACTGAGATCGAATGATACACAAAAGAAGACAGGTATATTGAAGCTTGGACATTTTAATTGGATCATGTTAAAACTTTATGAATTACGCTTCCATGTGCCATTTACTGTTTGTTCCTATCACAGCCCAGAGAATTGTAAAGTTTAAAATGCCTGAGGTCTTTATAAATATTTACACTTCTTAGGTATCAGGAATCTGAATAACTAAAGCACCACAGCAAGAACACAGCTGAGGAAAAACCACTTTCATGAAGCTGTTCATTCAGGTCATACAAGGTATAGTTACTGAGAACTTGATCAAGGCTGGTAACACTCTTCTGAGTGACCACCTAGCGGCTCTCTGGCTCTCTGCTAAATACTTTGCATACATATTGTTTAATTTTATCTGCATAACTAAACACTTTATGTGATAGGGATTATTATTATCACTATTTTATAGAGAAGGAAATTGAGGCTTATGATGGTTAATGAACTTGCCCCAAAGTTACATAGCTAATTATTTAGCAGAACTGGGCCTTTAACAGCTGACTCCGCAATGTGGACAATCCCCATGCTAGTGATGATAATGCCCCGTGGTCTAACGCCCATTCGTCCTCACAAGCTATTGGCTGTTACAGATACAGAGGCAGTTTAGGAAACAAGGGGGTATGTGCTTTGATGGAGGTATGAGAAACGTGTTCCTGGGATGCAATGAATGGAGTAGCATCTAATTTGGGGGAAGCAAGCAAGATTGACAAAGAAAGGGGAAATGTGTCTGAGGAATGTGAGAATTGGAGTGGCTGCCATAGAGAATACATGGGCATGTGGCACTGGCGTGGACAGAATAACTGGAACCTGAGGGGCAGGCGGCCCCCAACTGGGAAGAGCATGCTTCTCACCCAGTCTTCCCCCCATTCCCAAACACACACACACACAGACACACACACACACAGACACACACACACAGACACATATACATGCACACACACAGACACACACACGCACACAGACACACACACGCGCGCACACACACAGACACACACACACACGGACACGCACATACACACACAGACACACACACACACACACACACACACACACAGACCTCTTTGAACTTTAAAAGAATTTCTTTATAAAGCAAACAAGAAACATTCCATTTCTCTTCCTGAAATTCTCTTAAGGATTCCTAGAAAGTCCCACAGATAAACAGTAGCAGAAAGATCCTTTGCTGTGACCAACAAAAATCTACCTTGTCTCAGTTTCAAACTGTTTTCTCTGGAGAGGAAAAAATTATTTTCTTGCCTTTCTTAATCATCAACTAGTCAAAATTCTTCAAGCACCCTACACCCAAATATACCTATTACCACTCATAATTTCTCCCTGGCTTTGAATTCTCTCAGTGGTAATACAAATATTCCAGACCACACTATGAAGCTTATGCTTATACAGAAAAGGGCAAAGGGCAGCAGATCTTCCTTTGTACAAAGCAGATAGGAGGCCCTGTGGGATACAAACTAAGTCCATTATAAATGTTTTTGTTCTCTTTGGGGACCATGGTCTCCAGTGAATTGCAGCGTTCTGTTTACTTCACCTCTCTCTCCCCCAGAAGCCCACAACACCTCCCTGAATACAGGCAATGTATCCAGAGCAACCAGCGCAATACCTGATCCAGAGCAGGCATTCGATAAGAATGTACTAAAATGAATGAATAATGGAAGAGGCTTCCATTTGCCAAGAAAGCTCAGTGAATGTGTTGGGAGAAAACCCAGAGAAGATTGTTTTTTTACCTGCTTACCCCAGACTCTCAGCGCTCGGCCTTTTAAAGTTCTGAAGGGATGTGAGGGGTAAAGAGTTCTGGGGGACTTGATTCCATGCTTCCCATTCCCTAAGGTATGGATGCAGATGTTCTGAGCAGCCCATAATTCCTTATGAAGTATGAGTCACTCAGCTAGTTTTTCCTTGTAGATGGATTTTTCAGTGACCTTTCACCACACCACCTTGCATTCCGTTTTATGCATACCAGTACCAGTCAGGTCTTAAGACCTCAGAACAGCATAATCACTTCTCATTAAAGTGAGGAAACATCAATCCTGGAGAGAAAGACTAACCACTCACTTCCTGACTCTCTGACCACAGCTCTGTGTAGGTACAGTGGGGAGTAAGACAGCTACTCTCTGCCCTGGATGGACACCTGCAGTCTAGAGGGTAAGAGATACATCAACACACCCATGTGGTTAGGGTCTGATAGAAGTCACACGAGGAGCAGAGAGAAGCAGCACTAACTGAGGTTAGAAAGGTCCTCAAGCCAGAAGGAGCCACGGGGCAAAGGCTTACTGAATAAGAATGGCAAGAATGAGTGTAAGAATAAGCAAAGAGAAGCAGAGGATCTGATATGGAATGGGAATGGGAAGCAGTGAGTGTGGACTTAGATATGCCACGCTCAAGAGTTTGAACTACGGTCTGTGACAAAACACTGCATGAAAGGATTCTCAACCCTTTTTCCACCTCTGCACACAGGACAGATGTGGTTCACATGCATGACACACTCCCCTGGGCAAACGCAGATGAGCAGCTACAGCATCACTAAATAGACTGAGTTGCAGGCATTTCCAGGCTTCTTGGCTACAGTGGCATCTTTCTCCTCCATCTATGAATGCATCTGAGAAGCCAAGTGAGTGAAATTGAGTTGGCAAAACCTTAAATCATCTCAGATTTAGATTTCTGAATGCAAATCAATCAAAAATGTCCTTCGTTAACTGAAGTAACTCAGAATTTGCAATGTACCGCATCTTTAATAGTAATATACCAATGTGGGGTGACACTGCTGTTGAGACCCACCCTGTCAGACCCAGTAGTTCCTCTGGTCCAGGATCCCCTGTGGATACCAAAATCTGAAGATACTCAAAGCCATTAATATAAAAATGGCATAGTACGGTCAGCCCTCCATATCTGCGGGTTCTGCATCCACAGATTGGTTGGTTGACTTCATGGATGCAGAACCAGTGGGTACTGAGGGCCAACTGTACACCATAACAAGGTGAAGTGGATTCATTCTTCTAGCTCTTTGTTATGCTTTCCTTATATGTGGTTAGAATATACAGCAGTTATGGAGACTCACTTAAAATGAAATATCCACCTTGGTGCAGATAAAAATCACCCACATCCTTGTGTGCGGGCACCAATCAATCAGGTGCAAACTTGGGGCAGAGATGAATAGAAGGAGGTTTAAGTATGGAAGAGTTTTCTGTCCCTACAGACATTACCACCACCGTGCCTTCCATATTAACTCCTAATAATTTATGTCAAGGAGCTTTTCCCGTATAAGTAAATGTGGGCCTTTTTATAAAAATAAGAGGTCATGGTATACTTCCTGCCAACAATGTGTTCCAAACTCTGAAGGTCCCTTTAAATATGGTCAATGACCATGGTACAGGCTGGATTCTACTCTGTCAAGAGTTGGCTGCTTTGCCATCTTCCCCATTTTGATTGTGCTCAGTACCTTTCACCCCCTAGAACAGACATCACCAAGGCTTAAAACAGGCCTTTGCTCTACAGCCTAAGAATGTTAACTGCCTCCTCCAGGCTGCCAACACCCATCACAGCCCTGACCATCTCTCCTTCATCAGACCAACATTACTTCTGATTTGGTTAAGTACTAGAAAGACTTTGTCCAGCACATGCTTTCCAAAACAAGGGCCATAGTTGTAGGAAGGATGCTCTCATGTAGAAGAAATTTGTAGTAGGTACAGATCAGTTAAGAAATATACCCCAAATTATGTCTGCTCTTTGCTCACTTTTCTCCACTCCTGGCTAAGAGAGAAACACAATTCTGGGGATTAGCCAACTGATATACAGTCGACCCTTGAAAGACGCAGGGGTTGGGGCACCAGCCCTCTGCACAGTCAAAAATCCGAGTATAATTTATAGTCATTCCTCCCTCTCTGCAGTTGAGCTTTCATGAATTCAACCAACCAACTACAGCGTATTGGAAAAAAATTCTTGCATAAGTGGACCTGCACAATTCAAACCCATGTTGTTCAAAGGTCAACTGTATTTTAGAACCAAAAGCACAAACAAACAAGGCTGAGAGTATGAGTGTCTAGGTTGTTAACTTATGGTTTCTCATCACTGGTTGCTGAGAACAACACATCAGCTATCAGGTTTTATATACACTAGAAGCCCCTCTAATTTATCTCTCAGTCAACCTCAAAAATCAGCTCTTATTCTGAATAAACACAGAGAACATAGGCTGACAGCCCCAAAGTTCACACAGGAGTACAAAAACTGACAGTCTTCTTTAGATGGTTTTTCAGAACGAATCCTTTTCTGAATTCATATATAGATTTGAACTTGAAAGTAAATTACAGTGAAATTCTAATGATTTACAATAGCCCTGGGGGGGGTAAAAATAAACATTTGACTAAAGCAATTACTCTTGGACTGCTTGCAGGGCTGGAGCAGAGATCAGATGCTGGGGTTATAAGATTGTCTCTCCAGCTTCCTGGTTGCAGAACCTCCTGCAAGACACTTAACCCTTGTGAATCTCAGTTTCCTTATCTATAAAAAGGGGAACTGTACTATCATTCCTCTTTTACAAGATCATGAGCGTAGATCATATAAGAAAATGTAAGAAAACTGTTCTACAACCATAAAAGTAAAACATAAATAGAAGACATTATTTTAAAGTAATAATCATCTGTTATGGACTGAATGTTTGTGTACCTCCCCACCCCCCAAATTTATATGTTGAAGCCGTAAACTCCAATGTGATGGTGTTTGGAGGTGGGGCCTTTGGGAAGTAATTAGAGTTCGATGAGGTCATAAGGATGGGGCCTTCATGAGGGATTGGTGCCCTTATAAGAAAGAGACACCAGAGAGAGATATTAATCTCTCTCTCTCTCTCTTTCTCTCTCACTCTCTCAGAAAGATGGTGGCTGCCTACAAGCCCAGAGAAGAGGCCTCAGAATGAAACCTACCTTGCCAGCACCTTGATCTTAGGCTTTCCAGCATCCAGACTGTAAGAAAATAAACTTCTGTTGTTTAAGCCACCCAGTCTATGGTATTTTTTTATGGCAGCCTGAACTGATTACGACATCATCAAAACTTGATAACAGATATTTAACCTGTCTTTCCTAGCAAACTTTGCTATGGTATTAGAAACTGGTACCTGAAACTCAGCAACATGTTGGGTAAGAAATGATCCTTACAGGTTTTCTTTCAAGGAATGGAAAGATTTGTAATCAACTTGCCAGTTGTTAACATGGTAGTAAAATTTTATTAGGCCTTCATAATCTAAAACTCACTCTAAACCAATTTGGAATTTTGGGCAGTTTTTCTTGTAAAATGGCTACAGATGACATTAGCTTGAATATCCTGAATATTGTTAACAGTATTAACTGTTCATTAATTCAACAAAATTTTATTGAGCACCTCCTTTATCTCAGGCATCAGTCTAAGCACGAAGCAGTAGTGATAAACAAAGATAAAGCCCCTGCTCTTAAAAAGATAAGCAGGACTTCCCTGGTGGTGCAGTGGTTAAGAATCCGCCTGCCAATGCAGGGGACACGAGTTCGAGCCCTGGCCTGGGAAGATCTCACATGCCGCAGAGCAACTACTGAGCCTGCACTCTAGAGCCCACGAGCCACAGCTACTGAGCCCGCGTGCCACAACTACTGAAGCCCTCGTGCCTAGAGCCCGTGCTCCACAACAAGAGAAGCCACCGCAATGAGAAGCCTGCACACTGCAACGAAGAGTATCCCCGGCTCACCGCAACTAGAGAAAGCCTGTGCGCAGCAACGAAGACCCAACACAGCCAAAAATTAATTAATTAATTAATTAATTTAAAAAAAAAAAGATAAGCAAAGTTATTTCACACAACATTAACTGTTATGAGGAAAATAATATAAAGTAATAGAGTGTCAGGAAAAAGGTTTTCAACTTCAGTTGGCTAACTACAGAGAAGGTGACATTTGAACTGAGGCCTACGTGACAAGAAAGCTTGCCATGTGAAGATTTAGGGCAGAGAAAAGAAAATCTGTTAGAAAAGGTCTGAACAGATGTGGTCTAAAAATTGAAAATGTCAGACAAGGGTAGCTAGAAAGCAAAGGCTTTCCCATAAGGAGTCTAGTGAACAGATAGAATCTAATGCACGAGAGTCCTAATACGATTTAATTCTACATAGCACCACCGAATCATTTTAAGTTGGGATCATGGAAGTGCATCTCCCTCCTTCCTTCCTCAGACCCCAAATTCAGGCTTAGTCACTCTTCTAAGTATCTGTGAATAGATAGGAAGGAGCCTTCCTAGGGGGTTATTAGAGAGGTAGTCCTGGGCAGAGAGAAGAGTTCACAGTTCTACATCAGAAAACCGCTCACATGTACATAAGAGGTGATGATTGCTATCCCCAGGTGTCCTGAGTTGTAAATGTAGTTCCCAGATTTCTCTCCCTGGTCTAGTGCTGCCTATTCTCTAAAAGGCAGGATGTGCTGTCTCTGTTACAACTTCTGTTTTATTAACAGTTCTTTTCATAGCAAGGAATAGAAAGCCATTCAAGCTAGCTCATAAACAGTCGGCTTACAGTAAGGTTATTGTCAGATCTTACAGGAGTCCACAAAAGAGCTGAAGAACTCTTTCTCAGTAATGAGTCTGCTTTCCCATAATGTCTCCATACATGTGGCCCCACAATGGCTGAGTTAGCCCCATTGTTATACAGTCTTTCAGTTTAAAGGTCCTTCACATGCTCTACAATATCTAAAAGGAGGAATCTGATCAATTTAGCTCAACTTTTTAACCAAGCCAATCAAGTCACAAATTACCAGCTTAACTGGTCAAGCCACCAATGTCCCAAAGGGAAGTTCACTCATCTGAGTCTGTAGCTAGAATGAAATTTTCTGAACAGGAGCCAATACAAGTAAGTCCAGCTCACTAATTCTAATAGCAACATGCCAGGTTGTTTTAAGATCTTGGGAAACCCTTGCTACTCTTACTTAGAGAGGATCTTCCCGGCATCATATCTAGCATACTTTAAATGCTTACACATTCCACGTTAGAGATTATATAATCTATTTTACAGTTGAGTTGCAGCTGACTAGTAGACAGTATTACATGGAAATTTTGCAGTATTTTAAGTTTTTTCTGTATTTCAGAGCTAATTTTAAGAGTGTAGACATTTCATAGCCTCCTGAAAAGCTTAGGCACACAGGCATGGCCCAGAAACAAACCATAATCCCTGAACAAAGAAATAGCTCCTTGATTACTGTCAAGTACTTAAGAGTCTTGGCTTTTAAGGTATTATTAAATAATCACATTTTTGGCTGATAAACTCTGGATGAAAGATGTCCTCACTTACCTGTTTATTCGTCTGCATGTGAATATGTGCTGACATATGTGAATGCATCCTGTGTTTATGTTGTCTTCTATGTTGTGTGTAAGCTATAATGGGAAAGCTAATTATTAAACTCTGCAAATGCACCCAGAGGCTACTGTGAGCGATGCATCCAAAAAAAAAAATCTAAAAATAACCATTTGCAGACGGGAGTTGTTCGTGCAGTTTTCTAAACAACAGCAGGTTTCTTTAAGGCATTACGGAATTTTTCCTGATGTTTTACAAAGTGTACTAAATCTTCCATACTTAAAGACAGATAATTTGAATAAGAGTGTGATAAAATTGACTGGATCCAAATTAAAGTTATTTTTAGGACAATCTCGAAAGCAATATACAATTGCTTTCATCTTAGAATAGATTCATATATGCATATTCTCCTGTGTTAGTTAAAAGCACCAAGAGAGTCATTTCTGAGAGGCAGAGCATTTCAGCAATTATTTTAGAATACTACATTGCCAAAAATGTAAAGACCACTCTTCAAAATAATATCTTGATTGCTTAGTGTTTTATTTCTTCAGGTTCACTCAGAAGAAAAAATTTTTAAAAAGGAGAGTAAACTAGAGCCTAAGAGTTATAGGAATATGTTGCAGAAATATTTAAGTGAGAAAGCCGCAAAGTGTGCAGCAAGAGACTTACTGAAAAATGCAAGAGAATTGGGTATTTCTTAGCAGGGGTGATATACCAAACTTTAAAAACAATTAAAATAATATTAAATAATTGCCAAAATTTAAAATCAACTTTCAGCAGAGTGGGCTTGACATGTGATAATCTGAGACGGTTTCTTCTACCTGGGACCAAAGTATTTGGTGCAGCCTTTCAAGACAGCTCTGGTTCATACAATCTTCTGCCACCACTAATGTATATGTAGTTAGTAGTCTAGTCATGTGCCTCAAACTTAGCTCAACAGAGTCCCTGTACTAATAATATGTTTAATAACTATTAATTTTCCTGCTCAAGACACAGCATCTCCATCAAGTGATGAACTTTGGCTCTAGTTTTAAGCTTTAAGAAAAATATACTATATTCTCCTCTTTAACTCATGGGAAGTTATTGAATATTTCATTTCTAAGTTGAATGTGATATATGCAAAGAATAAGTTGACTTGTTTATGGTGATATACAGATTACAAGTTAAGAGCACAGCCTCTAAAACCAGCAAATCTCCATCCATTACTAGATGTATGACCTTGATTAGGTTTCTTAAGTTTTCTAAATGGAATGTTCTCATCCACAAAGTGAGAACAATGATACGTACTTGATAAGGTTGTTGTAAGAACTGGAGGAGACAAATTATGTGAAAGACAAAATGCACAGGACAACTGAGGAGATGATTTTATTCGACCCATTACAATGTGGAGATTATTCATTAATGAGGAGAGTCTCAAATAAAAGGAAGGGGGCTGGGAGTTTTATAGAAGCAGAAGCAGATAAACAAAGGACTCATCCTAGAATCCTACAGGGGTCATGAGGAAAGACAGAGGTGAGTCTTACCCTGTAATATGCAAATAGAATAAAAATCTATGTGTATATTATACTCAATGCTGATAAATCAGAGAAAACATAGCTGTTTTTATTAAACAAAAAAATATTAAACAATTCTCATTTGCCGAAGATTTACCTAAATTATGTGAGCTTGAAATCATAAAACATTTCTGATTTGGTTTCTGTAAGGATACTTTTAAAATTTGACACACTGAAAATCTTAATAGTTCAATTTCCTTAATTCCTGGGAATTTTAGGAATATTCAACTTATATATGCAATAATTTACCTCTAAGCCAATCAGAATAGAACTCCTTAAGGAGCTCTTTAATCAAATTTGGTAATTCCATCTGGAGGTAGGAAATATTACACAATCACACAATGAGAGGTAAAGGCCTTTCTGAATACCACATAAATACACAGAAAGAGAGAAAGCTTACGATTTCAATTCTAAAATTTCTGTCACGGGTCAAGCATAAACACAGAAATGCAAAGAACTGTTCTCTTCCCGCTGGGTATAAGTTCTTAATTGATTTGCACTCCGAACAGACAAACAGACAAGACTAACAACCCAGAGTCTCTGTCGTCTTTCACCTGACAGAGACAAGACCTCTATAAACCATTAGCTTCTTTACAGAGACCACCAAATGGCCAGACCACAAAACCAAAAGAAGCTGGCAGCAGAAATCAGGCATGTGTTCAAAAAGAATCAAAATCAAATCCTTACCATGTTACCGATGGATGCGAGTCTATTGCACAGGACCAGGAGCTGGACTTACCACTGGGTCACCAATCACTAGCCAGGAGCAGAGGACAAAGGGCTCCAAAAGTCCTTTACCGGGTGGAATAAACAGGGATCCAAAAGTGAGGCCATCATATCAGAGTTACAGTACCAAACTGTGAAAGACAAATGCAGAAAAGGAGATTATTTTATATAAACTATTACAATAGGAAGGATATTCATAAATGAGGAATGTCTCAAAGAACAGGAGGGAGCCTGGGATTTTTTAGCGACCAATAAGCAAGAAGGTTATCCTGGAGTTTATGGGAGTCCTTGGGAAGGAGGCAGGTGGGTCTTAACTCAAAATATACCAGCACAGGGTGGTCATTAAAGGGTAGGAAGATTTCTTAACCATTATTTGCTTTCCAGGAGCAAAGGGCTCAGATAAAGTTCAGCATTGTGCATAGCACAGGGAGATCAGCTTGGTTCTTTGTGTCCACCTAGAGGGGTGGGATAGGGAGAGTGAGAGGGAGACGCAAGAAGGAGGAGATATGGGGATATATGTATATGTATAGCTGATTCACTTTGTTATACAGCAGAAACTAACACACCATTGTAAAGCAATTACACTCCAATAAAGATGTTTAAAAAAAAAGTTCAGCATTGTTACATTGTCAATTTTGTAAAATGTTTACTCATGTAGAACAAAGTGTTGGCAATTATTGTTGGAGAGGGCAGTGCATTTAACAGTACACTTTACATATTCTGTGTAGAGTCAAATACTGACTATCCTTTACTAGCTGTATGACTTTGGGGAAATTACATAATTTCTCTGATTTTTAATTTTCTTATCAGTTCATTGGGCATAAAAATAGTGGCTTCTTCATAAAACTGTTGTGAGGAGCAAATAGGTTAAAAATGAAAAATTCTAAGACCAGGTTCTCACCTGGTGAGCTCTCATAAACAATGGTTAACTATTATCATTAGTATTTAGAACTGAATGAATGCCATTAGAAAATGGCTCATTTATTTATTTCTGAAACCCACCTGACAAAGTAAACATTTCTAGAGCACAAGGATTCACTTTTTTATTTGCCAGATCAGTTTGGTAATTTTAACAGAAACTTTCAATACTTCTTAACATAATATTTTAAATTTTTATCATTTCATTGAGATAGAGGGACATTTTGAATTCATTTCTTTAAAAAGTTCTGCTATTGTAAAGGACATAGGAAATAAATTGTCCTTAAATAATTAACTGAATATTAACAAATTAAACCAAAATCAAAGTTGGAGAAAACTAAATGGCATTTGTCTCTGTTGTGTTTAAATCCACAATCCTGCTCTTTTCCAGCTGAGCTGATATAAACTAGAAAACTGATTGATAATAGTTTGAGAAAAAATTTTTTTTAAAGCTTGTCATCTTCTTTTCCTTTTAATGAGTGAAATTAATGGTAAAGAAATCTTATCAGATCATTGTTTATGTGAACTTGGTTCTGGGAGGATAAAAGGTTTTGCTGTTTAATAATAGCAAATAAAGCAGTCCTAGACATTCTTGAACGAACATGTAATCCTCTCCTTCTAGAGCATAGAGAGCTTTGTCACAGGGTTCAGAGTCTATCTCTAACAATTCTCAGCCTCTGACTGAGGCTATTAATGCTACCTCATTTAATGACCTTTAAAATACCAAGAAGGAAAACACTTTATGCTTATTTCCTTGACTCCCTATCTTTGATGAAGACTAGTTTAAAAGGGGGAAAGGGATGAGATGAGGGAGCAGTTTGTATTATTTTGAGTGGAGTCTCTCAATTGGTTTACATCTGCATTGCTGATGGGACCAAAATGATAGCTATTGGCTAAAGAACTCTTTAAATCATCCAGTACAAGACCAAAAAATTTTTTTCATTCTAAGGACTCAGCATCATAATAGACCATCATAGAAAGCACAAGTATGGCCTTAAGAAGCTTCAAATCCACCTACATGCTTGGGAAGGCAAGACCAGCCCTGACATGATACAGTGGCAAATATATAAGATAACATACAAGTTTTTCTGGTCTCTGAAGTCAGACAGCTTTGGCTCAAATTCTGATTGCATCAATAATAGACCATCACTTGACCATGGACAATTAGCTGTAAAATTTATTTTCTTCATCTGAAAAGGGAGAATAAAGGAAATACACACATTGTGGAATTGCTTTGACGATTAAAAGAGAAAATGTAAGTACTCAGTTCCTGGCCCTTGGTAAGTATTCTAATGAATGTTAGCCACAGTTGTAGTGGTATAGTAAAACAGTATATAAGTAGTGTATATTATAAAGAATTTATATATAGGCTATAGGCATAGCCTACAATTAATTTATCTGATAGTATATAATTAAATAGTGTTTATGATGGTACAGATATAAATGTTATACCAAGCCAAAGGAAGGAAGAACAGTGCGGGTATCAAAAGGGAAATTAATGCTCTTGGTACCATGCCTGGCAAGTAGTAAGGACTCAATATATGTTAGATGCTTTTACTACTACTGCTAATTGATTTAGTAGGCTTTGTAGAGGAGGTTAAACTTGAGCTGAACGTTAAAGATGGGTAAGATAAGACTAGCAAAGCATCCCTCAAGTGAAGACAATAGCAGGAGTGAAGTCACTGATGTGGGTATTAGCATGACACAGCCCATCAAGGTAAAGACAGTAGTCTAAAGAGAACCAGTGGGAATATGCTCTGATTTCTCTATCAACAAGTCATTATCATTACTTTCCTCATTATTAAGAGCTGCTATTCCTTATAGTGTTTGGTGCCAGTGACTATATGTAGTGAGCTGAATGATGGACACCAAAGAGATATGTCCTCCATGTCCTAATCCCCAGAATCTGTAAACATTACCTTATTTGGAAAAAAGATCTTTGCAGATGTAATTAAATTAAGATCTTGAGGGACTTCCCTGGTGGTCCAGTGGGTAAGACTGTGCTCCCAATGCAGGGGGCCTGGGTTCGATCCCTGGTCGGGGAACTAGATCCCACATGCATGTCGAAACTCAGAGCTCACATGCCACAACTAAGAAGTCCTCATGCTGCAACTAAAAGATCCCACATGCCGCAACTAAGACCTGGTGCAGCCAAAATAAACAAACAAACAAAAAAATAAATAAACATTTTTTAAAAAGGAAAAATTGCAATAAAATTTGAAAAAAAAGATCTTGAGATAAAGAGATCATCCTGGTTTATCCAGGTGGGCCCTAAATCTGATGACAAGTGTCCTTATAAAAGATACACAAGAGAGATCCACAGAGAAAGGAAGAGAACAACATGGCCACAGGGGCAGAGACTGGAGTGATGACGCCACAAGCCAAGAATTCCCAACAGCCACCAAAACCTGGGAGAGGCAAGGAACAGAATCTCCTCTAGAGGCAAAGCACTGCTGTCATGTTGATTTTGAACTTCTGGACTCTAAAACTATGGAAGAATAAATTTCTATTTCTTGGTTTAACCACCAAATTTGTGATATTTTCTTACAGCTGCTGCAGAAAACTAATACACTATGCCAAACTTTTTCTTTATTTAACTTAAAAGCCTCCTGCAATCTTCTACAGTCATCTATAACAACATAGATGTTATGATCACCATTTACAGGTGCTACAGCAATGTTTAACAGGCATGTTAATCTAGTGGGAGGGTCAGGAAAGACTTCTTAAAGGAAGAAGTGTCTAAATTGCAATCAGTTGGTTGGGTAGGAGTTAGCTGAGACAGAGCTGAGAGGGGTGTTAAGTAGGTGAAGAGCCTAGATCAAAGGATAAGGAACTAAACAAAGTTTGGAGAGGCTGGGGAGCACTGGGGAGCATAACGAGGAGCATCTCAGGTGCAGCACTAGGGCCCGACCAAGGGCGGAGGATCAGCCTGGGCCTGGGTAAGGTTCCCTAAAAACAGAAGGAGCCTGGCTGTAGGAGAGGCCACGTGTCCGAGACTCTAATAACAAGCAGAGGTCAGATTCTCTTTGTTTTATCAGCCAATCTACTACTCGTGTGATAAATAATTGATAGGCCTGGATTATTTTAAACCTGTGAGGGTACGGGAGGGGTAGGGAGAGAGAAAGGAGATAAAATACACATGGAAGTTGGCATATGCTCTCCAGGGTTTTGCAGAAACCAGGTGGTAGCCCCTCAAAAAAAATCAATAACCACTGCTTCTATTTGTGGCTCTGTTTCCACAGAAACATGTTTGTGGGTGAATTTGGAAGGCAGATTTACAATGCCAAACCACCAGTCCAAAAAAGAGAAAAATTCAGTTGGAATAAACTTTTTACTGTAGTAACAAATGTTTGATTTTACTAACTTTTTCCATTTAATTAACTGAATTTGGAACGGATTATGAAATCAACTCAGCCATGCTCCTGTAGGCACAATAATACTGAAATCTGGAAGCAATATTAGCTTCAGTATAAGCAGAATACGTAGAAGGTGTAGAAAAAGGTTTGATTGGCCTGTCAAGTGGAACTTATTTGCAGAAATAATGAATATAGTCAACTTTAAGACACTGTGCTAGTGAGGTTAACACTGATTAAAAGGAAAAAAAACTCACTTCACTTTAGTGCCTTCCTAAATCTTAAATGTTATACCATGCATGTTGTAGGCACATGGTTAAAAATGTTCTTGAAATTATCTGCCACAAGTAATTTATATATAACTCTTTACCTCAGACAATATAAGATCCTTCCTAATATCCTTTCTTTAATACTATAGGATGAGTACATTTTAGTATTTTCATTAGTACCAAACCTAAAATACTAAAAGTACTAAGTACTTTTATCATCAAAATATGTGAAGTTGTCATAGTTCATTTTTTAAGGCTTTTTTTAAAGAGTGGTTTTAGGTTTACAACAAAATTCAGAGGGAGGCACAGAGATTTCCCATACCCCAGGTCCCCACACATGCATAGTCTCCCTCATTGTCAACATCACTCACCAGAATAGTACATTTTATTTTACCACAGATGAGCCTACATTGACAAAGCATCATCAGCCAAAGTCCTAAGTTTACCTTAGAGTTCACTCTCGGTGTTGTACATTTTACGGGTTTGGACAAATATATAGTGACATATATCCATCATTATAATATCATCCAGAGGATTTTTGCTACCCTAAAAATCTTCTGTTCTCTGCCTATTCATCTCTCTCCCTCCTTCCACCCTTAGCAATCACTGATCTTTTTATCATCTCCATAGTTTTACGTTTTCCAGAATGTCATGTAGTTGGAACCAAAAAGTATGTAGCCTTTTCAGATCAGCTTCTTTCACTTAGTAATATGCATTTAAGTTTCCTCCAAATCTTGTCATGGCTTGATAGCTTATTTCTTTTCAGTGCTGAATAATATTCCATTGCCTGGATGATATGGTTCATTTTTAAACATCAATCTATTCCAGTCTCTAAAGGAAGTATGAGCCTCACTTATTCAAAGTGCGCTTTAGCATTGAGTCTCAGATCTAGATCTCACTAAGTCCTCCTAACTTCTAAGTTGCCCTAGACCTTGGGATGCTGTTGAACCTACAAGAGGGCTAAGGGAGAGGGCAGGAGGAGGAAGACAATGTCATTGGCCTCAGCTGTGAATCTGTGAGGGACTTGAAGGAAAACAAGATAGGGATCCAGGTAGATTGATATATCCACAAGGAAATCTCCTTTTTGTCATAATAAACCATAATCTCCATACATTATATAGGATGAACCAGCTTCTGTACTTCCTCACTTCTTAAATCTGATTCTTCTCTTTATCTCACCCTCTATTATCTTATCTAAAGTAGATCTTGTTAGTTGCTTACCTACTATCCTTTACCCCTTTCCCTCTTAGAAACAGCATGCTAGGTTGAGTGGTCTTGTACCTGGCCACCATCATACTAATTCTACATCACTCTAAAAGCCTCCTAATATGTCCCCCTGCTTCTACTCTTCACCCCCTAAGTTCTTTCTCTTCACAGCAGAGTTAGCTTTTAAAACTTAAATCAGATCATGACACTACCCCCACTTAATGACTTATCTATTGAGAACAATGTCCCACCTCCTTACAAGGACCCACAAGGTCCTAAGTGACCAGGCTATCCCTCCATCCCTGGCCTCGGCTCCTGTCGCTCTTATCATGGACCAATCACATTGGCCTTTTGGTTCTTTAAACACACCAAGGTTTTTCCAACCTCTGTCCTTGCTGTTTTTTCTGCCTGGGAGGGCTGACTTCAGTTCTTTGGGTAGTTGGCTTCTTACCATTCAGGTCACCAGCCGAACGTCTCAGGACTTTTCTGCCCACCTAACCTAAAGGAACCCTACTACCCAGTGACCATCACAGCCTCCTATTTTATGTTCTCCATGCCATTGATCATTATCAGAAATACTTGTATTTATTTATTATTTGTTTAATTTTCTAGAATGAAAGCTTTGTAAACGTAGGAAGCTTTTCATTGCCCCACCCCAGAGTTTAGTAAGCATTCAATAAATGTTTGTTAAAAAAAAAAAACAAAAAGGGACTTCCCTGGTGGTGCAGTGGTTAAGAATCTGCCTGCCAATGCAGGAGACATGGGTCCAAGCCCTGGTCCAGGAAGATCCCACATGCCGCGGAGCAACTAAGCCCGTGAGCCACAACTACTGAGCCTGCGCTCTAGAGCCTGCAAGTCACAACTACTGAGCCCACATGCCACAACTACTGAAGCCCGTCGGCCTAGAGCAAGTGCTCTGCAACAAGAGAAGTCGCCACAATGAGAAGCCTGCACACCATAATGAAGAGTAGCCCCCGCTCGCTGCAACTAGAGAAAAGCCCGCGTGCAGCAACGAAGACCCAACGCAGCCATAAATAAATAAATAAATAATAAAAATAAAATGCTCCCAACCTTTAAAAAAAAAAAAAAACACACACAAAGGAAGGAAGGAAGCGGCGGGGGTGGGGGGGGGGTGAAAGGAAGGAAGAAAAGGCTCTAGATAGTACTTCGTACTGTACTTGATGGATAAGTAATCAATATACATTCTTAGACTTACCAGGCCCACTAGCTGAGGAACATGGAACTAGATTATTAACTTAAAAATATGATGATGGCAGATGAATGGATAAAGAAGATGTGGCACATATATACAATGGAATATTACTCAGCCATAAAAAGAAACAAAATGGAGTTATTTGTAGTGAGGTGGATGGAGTTAGAGTCTGTCATACAGACTGAAGTAAGTCAGAAAGAGAAAAACAAATACAGTATGCTAACACATATATATGGAATCTAAGGGAAAAAAAAAAAAAAGTCATGAAGAACCTAATGGCAAGACGGGAATAAAGACACAGACCTACTAGAGAATGGACTTGAGGATATGGGGAGGGGGAAGGGTAAGATGTGACAAAGTGGGAGAGTGGCATGGACATATGTACACTACCAAACGTGAAGTGGATAGCTGGTGGGAAGCAGCCACGTAGCACAGGGAGATCAGCTCTGTGCTTTGTGACCACCTAGAGGGGTGGGATAGGGAGGGTGGGAGGGAGGGAGATGCAAGAGGGAAGAGATATGGGAACATATGTATAACTGATTCACTTTGTTATAAAGCAGAAACTAACACAATTGTAGAGCAATTATACTCCAATAAAGATGTTTAAAAAAAAAAAAGGATGATGGGCTTCCCTGGTGGCACAGTGGTTGAGAATCTGCCTGCCAATGCAGGGGACACGGGTTCGAGCCCTGGTCTGGGAAGATCCCACATGCCGCGGAGCAACTAGGCCCGTGAGCCACAACTACTGAGCCTGCGCGTCTGGAGCCTGTGCTCCGCAACAAGAGAGGCCACGATAGTGAGAGGCCCGCGCACCGCGATGAAGAGTGGCCCCCGCTTGCCGCAACTGGAGAAAGCCCTCGCACAGAAACGAAGACCCAACACAGCCATAAATAAATAAATTAATTAATTAATTAAATTAAAGAGCAAATCTTCAAATCAACCAAAGGGAAAAAAAGCTACATTTAAAAAAAAATATGACGAAATAAATACCTGAAATAATTTTTTAAACACGTGATTTAATAAACTCACTGATAATATAACCTTTTTCTAAGGGTTGCACTGGCTTCCTTCAACATTGTACCCTAGTTAGATACAATTGTTTTTAAGTAAATTAATTGGATACTTAAAAAAGTAGCATAAACTTTTTAGCAGAATGATTGGGGATAGTCTTTGGTGCCAAAGAGCCTAGGTTCACATTCTGGCCCTGGTATTTAGCAGGTATAAACTTTGGGCAGTTTACCTTACCTTTCTGGGCTCAGTTTTCTCACCTATAGGATGAGGCTAATGCTAGTCCCTCCCTCACAGAGCTACCACTAGGATTAGACAAGTGGATGCCAGCTTGCTTAGCATAGTTGTTACACAAACTAAGGATCTGACAAATCACAACTATTATTAAAGTGTTTCACATTACACCTTGTCATCAACAGATTTTCTAAACAGGCACTTGGCTCTCCCATTTACAGAAAGACCAAACGAATGAGTCACCCAGCTTTGGTCCACAGGAAATACTTGATACTATGTTCTCTGAGCCTTTAATAATGACAGTAGCACTTTCTTCAGCTGACAGCCAGGCATGCCTGCTTGGCCTTTATTTCCTTTCTATAAAGCTCCCTTTTATCACAGCTTCACATATGCATCTGATTTGGTCTCTGCTCTATGCGGCTGCCAATATGTGGAATCTGCTTGATCCTGATGAAACTATAGGGGAAGGGATGGAAATTTAACAGGAAAAAAGACTTTCTTCTTTTACCCCTCCAAAAAGAAGGGTTGGGTATCATGAAGATAAAAATAAAGAAGCATTATTTTCAGGTTGATTCTTACAGAAAGTTTCATGTGAACACAACAGTCAACAAAAAGCATATAATGGGCCCCAAAACCTTTTAATTATAAATATGTGTTTAAGAAAAGCTTATGAATAAAATGTAACAAAAAAGCAGATGCTGGCAGAGGCAGAGAATGAATTACCTAATTATTTCTGTGCAAGCCACCTATGTGCTCCCTACAATATGACATTCCCACAGAGAAAAAAACATAAAGGTTCACATTAAACCAAACTTCTGAATTTGATTGAACTCTAGTTTTACAATTCCATATTTTTCTGATATTTTTGTAGTCTCTGTTTATAAGCTCATGACAGCCTATCATGAAATGAGGCATAAGCAAGGATAAAAATGTTTCTCAGGATAGTCAAGAAAAGAAAAAAAAAGAAATAAGAAAATGAAATTTGGAGGAAAGCTAGTTCTCTTGGAATACAAAAAGCATAATTTTTCATTGTGATAAATAGCTCTTCCCCAATAAATGTGGTATAATTGTAAATCTTTCAGCTATAGGCAAAAGTTACACATGAATCACGCTATCATGGGGTAGCCTATTTGGCAATTCAGCTTCAGAGGCAAAGAACATTTACTATATGCCAAGTGCTGTGCTAGACACTGCCTCATATTATCACACTTATTTCTCACAATTACTATACGGAGAAAGCATAATTGTCCGCTTTTGTCATATGAGAAAACTGATACTCAGAGAAGTGAATACACTTGTGCTTATTTGCACACCTCGGTTCTTGGATTCCAAGTGATTTGACTGACAGACTCAGAACTATCATGGGAGAGAAATGAATATTGGAAATCTGGAGGCCAGGATGTGTGAATGCAGAAAAAAAGGTTATAGATGGAAATAAGGCTCTGAGGTTTAAAACAAAACTCTCAGAAAAAAAAAGAAACAGAAGAAGGATTAAAAGGATTCTTATTCCTGAAAAACTAGTGAACATTTTACCCTTTTTGATCTATCTTGCTCTGCTGTCTCCACTTTTCATCCTGTCCCTAAATTTGGGTGATCCCCAAGGCTCTGCCTTCAGCTCCTCTCTTTACTTCCTTTCTCAGGTAAATCATCCACTCCATAGGCCACTTCTAAGTTCTTCCATGTAATACACAATCAATCAATAAATGAATAAGCTGCTTGTGGAAACTTAGCTCAGAAAGGGTCAGAGATTTGTTGAAGGGATTTTAGGCTCAGAATTCATAGGAGCAAGCAACTAATTGGGGTTTTCGTGTAGTTACAAATGAATAACCTTAGCCTGTACTGGATTTATTCTCTGTGTATATATTGTGTAATAGCATTTTTTTCTTCTCCAGATGTAGGATGATTCAAACAAAAGTGTACATATATCTAGACCACAGTTCAAAGCCTGAAATCCAAAGAGGAAATTCCCTCTAATCCTTCAATTGTGAATAGTAGTAGATCACTAGCAGTGGTACCCTTCTACAGGGGAACATCTTAGGTATTTTTTTAATGGCTTATAATAACACACATTTATTATCTCACGGTTTTCCTGGGCCTAGAATGTAGCGCAGCTTAGTTGGATGCTTTGACAAGGCTGCAGTCAACTTAAGGCTCAACTGGGGATGCGTCCATTTCCAAGCTCACTCCAGTAGTTGTTGACAGGATTCATTTTCTCACACAGGTTTGGACTGAAGGCCTCAGTTCTTCAGGACCTCTTGACTGCAGGCCTTCTTGGATTGCTTGCCACAAGAACCTCTCCATACGTAGCTCATGCATCTGGCTCCATCAGAGCAATCCAGAGAGAGGACAAGTGAGAGTACTAGCAAGATGGAAGTCCTAGGGAGTGACATCCCATCACTTGCCATATTTATTTCTTAGAAGTAAGGCACTAGATTCAATCCATACACAAAAGAAGACTACACAAGTGCATGAATACCACATTTCTCCTTCTCCACGTGCCTCTTGGCCTCACTAGGACACCTGATATCACGATTCTCCAAGTTGGGCTCTTGCAAGATGCTCCAGTAAGAAGGCAGTGGAGGAGTGAGAAATGGTAACTTGGAGGAACGAGAGGTAGGTTAGGCAAAGCAAACCCTTCTGGAGGCAGGTAAATTGGGAAGGTGACAAGAGGGGAAACTGACATCAAATGTAGTCTTATTACCATTAATGGACATTGCTTCAGTCAATTAATTGATTCATTATGTATTTATTATCACCCATACATGGCACCGATGAACCTGACATATTTTGTGAGATCTTTAATTCCTTAACTCCAGGGATTTTTTTTTTATTATTATCAAGATAACATTCTAACTGTATCCAAGGAAATATGCTAAACCTTTCTACGTTTCATGCCTTAATGTGGCCACTTTAATTTTCCATATACTCATCCATGTTTTGTCCATATGTACACATTTTCTTATGTGTCATAGTGAGCTTGTAATTTTATGTTCTCCTTTTTTTCATTTAAAATTGTAATATAGGAACTTCTGTGAAAGATGTCTTACAGGTTTAAATTTAAGAGAAACTCCCTTTACCAAACACAACTAAAA
This sequence comes from Balaenoptera musculus, assembly GCF_009873245.2. Lineage (NCBI taxonomy): Eukaryota > Metazoa > Chordata > Mammalia > Artiodactyla > Balaenopteridae > Balaenoptera > Balaenoptera musculus. Next base: position 81,146,242 of record NC_045792.1, read on the forward strand.
TAAGCCAAAAAAGAGTAAAAATAGCAAAGATATGATAACATTGAAAGCTCATGCCACAAACTGAAACTGAATAGTATCATCTATTACAAAACAATTTGGACCAAACTCAAATAAGACACAGAATTTATAATGATAATGGATCCAATCCATGAGCTATAGATTCCAGTAAACTATAGCATCATTTGTATGGTAGGAAAAGAGCAAATTAAAAAATTCTGAAAATTAACAAAATACACCATTAGTGTATTTTGTTTTTATCACATTCTCTCAGTCTAGAAGACAATTCAGTGGATAAAAATTAAGCAGATATATAAAGGGATAAATAATAGAATTACCAATAGAATCAGTAAGGGTGACTCAGTAGACCTTAAAAAGAAAATATCCACCTTTTTCTCAAATGCCACAAAGAAAATGACAATATATTTCCCCGAAGAAGCAATAGTACAAATTAGATTCTCTGAACACATGCAATAAAAGATTTGAAAGAAAGTGAAAAATTGTAATTGTCTACTAACTAAATTCTGTGAAACATAAATTAAGGTAAAAATAAATAGAAATGAATTGAAAATATAACAATAACAGTACATTTCAGAGTTATGAACTCTAGCCAAGGATATACTCAGTGGACACTTCATAACAAAGAGACTATAATGCTACTCAATTATTAATAGAAATGTCAATTTTCATATATATATTCTTAAAAGAATAATACATTATTACCAGTGTGGTTAATTCCAAAAAGTCAAAAATAACCCTATATTAGGACATTATGACAGAGGTGACCAGCTAAAAATGATCCACTAAAAATTCTTGTTTTCCCAACCATGGTGTATATTTACTGCTAGAAATTAACGGCCCAAACTGGGACTATATTTCCCAGCCATCCTCACAATTAGGTGTTGCTATATGATGGAATTTTAGCCCATGGAATGTGAAAAAAAGTGGCGTGTGCCACTTCAAGGTGCCTCTTACAAGGTACTCCTGCATTCTCTCATTCCCTCCCAGTTGGGTAGTTGGAATAGAAATGATCCCAGGACTTAGGAAGCTATATTTTGACGATGGTGGAGCATTTGTCAGTCTGAGTCTCTGAATGATTATGTGGAAGAGAATTGCCTTAACTTATTCATCCCTCCTGTTCCATCCCATAAAAACAAACTTTTATTTGAACTATTACATTCTTTGGTTCTGTTCCTTACAGAAGTTAGCCTACTCTAACCAATAATATATCTATTAATAGAAATCATATAGATGACAAGAAAAAAAGGTACAACTATTATTAATAAATTCTTATAAAAGCATTTGAAAAATTCAAATGTTCATCTTTGGGGTCAGCTATTTCTGAGGTCCAACAGATTCCCTGACTTTCTTGCAGTTTGGTTGTCCATTCTTATATTTCTAAACTTCCTGTGAGTTCCCCATTTTTGCTTAAGCTAGCCTGACCTAGCTTCTGACTCTTGATACCATGGCCCAACTAATAAAAATGCCAAAAGAACAAAATGCACTACAGTTTAAAAAATAATTTTTATTTTCCACTAGGAAAGTAGAATATCTTCCTTCTTTAATCCAAAAAGAGTACAGAGTAAATTTATTAGTTTCCTAGCACTTGTAAGATTAAGGTCCTGTCAAGACCCTACCTTCAAATCCAAAATGTCACCTATTCTATTACCCAGTAGCAAGAAATGGGTTTTGGTGATGAACTGGCATATGCTGCTTTGAGGCAATCACTCATCCAACAAGACCAGTAAATGAACTAAATGCCATCTCTCTCAGGTGAAAGAATCCAGAGAAATGGCAACATTTTCAGGCAGATAATATAACCCTTCATTATCTAGGCTTAGTGTGCTGTTACTTAATGCATGCTCTTTAACAGGAAAAAACTTTTTCTGGTTACAACTGTAAATTGATACATAGTTATTATGTTCCATGAAACCCATTATGGGTTCACAGCAGCCTTCTTCATAGAAATAAATCCTGCTTCAGGAATTACAAAACTTGCAGAGGAGCAGAGCAAGCTCCATTCTATTCTTACAGAATGATCCCTACTGGAAGTTTTTACAAGCAAATAAGGTTAGACACGCTACTGAGAGGTAGAGTTAACATTTATATAATTAAAAATATGCTGTTCCCATGACCAGCCTTGCTACAAATATTTTTAACTGCTTTCAAGGAATCCTGTGTTGTCCCTTATAGATTACAGTTATTCTCTGATTTGATGTGGTTTCTGTATTAATCAGGAACTTCTGAAAACAAGTGACAGAAGCCCAACCCGAGTTTAAGGGAAAAAGCAGAGGAGAATATTTATACTGACTAACCTAAGAAGTCCAAGAGATTATAAAGGCTAAGCTAAGCTGGATCCAGAGACTCAAATGTCTTCATTTTTATATAAATTCTCCTCATGTGATGGCAAAACAGCAACTGTCAGTTCTAGGTTTACATCACACTTAGACTAAAAAATGCCACTGAAAAGTTCGTTCTTGAATGTTCCAGTCAATGTCTTGGGTCTTGTGGTCACCCTGAAACCAGTCGCTATAGTGAGCAGATACACTTTGCTGATCTGTAGGGTCTCATGATCAACTCTTTGGTCGGCCTTCAGCACCAAAATACGTAAAATGGATTCTTGGTGAGAAAGAGGATTCCATCAGCAGAAAGGAGTAGTGATGAGCCACAAACCTTCTAGGCAGACAAAAATTTTAGCTCCCACAATCCACAATAGTTAATTTCATTTTAATTAACATTATGACTATTAAGGGGAAAAGCACCATTGTTTCTACTTACATTAAGAAGTCATGTCTGTGGAAGCAACCTAAATGTCCATTGACAGATGAATGGATAAAGAAGATGTGGTACATATATACACAGCGGAATATTATGCAGCCACACAAAAGAATAAAATAATGCAGCAATATGGATGGACCTAGAGATTACCATACTAAGTGAAGTAAGTCAAATGGAGAAAGACAAATATCGTATGATATCACTTATATGTGGAATCTAAAAAAAATGATACAAATGAACTTATTTACAAAACAGGAACAGACTCACAGACTTCAAAAACAAACATACGGTTACCAAAGGGGAAAGGTTGGGGGGGGGGAGGGATAAATTAAGAGTTTGAGATTAACATATATACACTACTATATATAAAATAGGTAATCAACAAGGACCTACTATACAGCACAGGGAACTCTACTCAGTATTCTATAATAACCTATATGAGAAAAGAATCTGAAAAGAATGGATATATGTATAACTGAATCACTTTGCTGTACACCTGAAACTAACACAATATTGTAAATCAACTATACTCCAATATAAAATAAAAATAAAATTTAAAAAAAGATTAAAAAGAAGTCATGTCTGAAACTTATGATCCATGTTTTGCCTCAAGTACAATGTCAAGGGCTGCTCTCTACAGGGACATTTGTTGCTAGCAAGGCTAACTCATGTTCACAGGGACATACTTCTTTTAGTTATGGTTATGCATCAAATTATCTTCTAAAATTTCCTTTGACCAATCAATTCCTATTTGAGGAATCTGTGACTGATGGAAAATAACAGGGTTGGCTGTGGTTGTTGGGTAGTCTTTTTTTTTCCGATCAAAGTTTTCTGGACAATGAGTGAATAAAACTGAGACCACTGCTCCATTAATACCAGGATCCAACCCATTGAGCTAATCAGTCCAGTAAGTCAGCAATAATTATGATTTAGATTGACTGAAGGAGGATACCATGATAGAAGGAAGGAAGGAAGGGAGGAAGGGAGGAAGGAAGGAAGAAGGAAGAAAGGAAGGAGGGAAGGAAGGAAGGAGGGAAGGAAGGAGGAAGAAAGGAGGGAAGGAAGGAGGAAGGAAAATCAATGTATATCAAGCTATGTGTCAGATTCTCAGCTCATGTTAGGGGTGCAAGAAATATCACTTTTAAATTTGTTTTCAGTCAACCTAATCTTGACTCTGGTCCCCAGTTTACTGGGTTGAAGGGTAATCTAACCAGTTATTGCTGGAGCATTCCCCATCCATCACTCCAGAGTTGTGCAAAATGCTGGGATCAAACAGCACTAAGACTTTGGGGAGGCTCAGCTGGTCTTCGGTCACCCATCCATACTGGTGCCCACTCAGACACCCATAATTATCCAAGTCCACGTGGTCACTTCAGGAGAGGTTGCTCTGTTGCTTTCCTGTGAGGCTTGAGGCATGTGACACTTAAGCAAGGCTAGGAGGCCTAGGAGGCCTAGGAGGCCTAGGAGATGGCAGCCATTTCCCTCTGAGGTCTTGCCATCATCCCAAAGGCAACCAAATTCCTGTCCTCCCAATTTCTCAGTAGTTCCCCTCCCTGCTCAGCTAACTTCTGACTCACATACCTGCTCCCAACTCTCTCCCATTCAGGACACTAGCATAATCCCTCATGGCTTTAAGATCATAAAAAATAAAGTTTAACAGAATAGAAAGAGCACGTCCCGGCTTCTCCTTTGTACAGAATACATTACAAATATTCCAAAGGCAAGAAATTACAAAGCATGGCTACTACCTTAAAATAAGAGGGAAGCAGAAAATTGAAGGAAAAAAATCACATTTACTGTTAGGTCATTTGTCCCTTTTCTTTAAAAGGAGGTGGAAAGAAAGAAGAGGAAGAGACAGAAGCTGAAGTTTAGAAAGTTTAAGTAAATTGCCAAAGCCCTTCTGCCAGTAAGTGGTAGAATCTGGGTATTTTTTATCCAGTGCCTTTTGCAAACTAATCCTAACCTATCACATCATTCAATTTGAAACATTTAAAAAATTAAACTCCAAAATTAAAATTTTTAATCAATTTTATTGTTCTTTTAATTTTTTATTTCTTCAATTTTATTGACAGTTGCTTTAGAAATAGCCTTGGATTTCTCAGAAATATGCTTGATTTTAAGCCCTCAATCATCTGTTAGAAATGTCTCTTAGAGCTGAAAGTTTCCAAAGTTACAATGGTATAGCTTAGGATTCAAAATGGTGAAGATACTAGAAGAGTAGAAAAAATAGAAGCATCAAAAAATAAAATCCTTGAACTCCTATTTCTTATAACCACTTGACAGCAAAGCAGGATTTGGGTGTCTTCTTTCATTTGCAATTGATGTCCCTAGCTGCCTTACTCATAAGACATCAGATATCCACAACAAAGCCATGGCAGATTTCCCACCATTGAATCTGTAACAGCAATGAATCAATATGTGAATCCTCTGCTTTTACTATATATGTTCAAAGATGTGGGAAAGTTCCCAGAAAGTACATGGATTAGCTGAAGTCCAAATACTATGGGAGAGAAAACTGTGCTGTCTAGAATTGCTTAGCAACAAACCAAAGACAATAGGGCCATTAGTTCTTTATAATAGTGGGCCTGCTTGATGACCACAAGCACTGAATCCTAGAATCCTTAGAATTTTTCCAAAATCCTAAGAGCAATGGAGGTTCTGTTTAAGCAGAGAATAACAATCCTAGAGGAGAAATTAGGGGAGTTTATAGACCATTAGACAAAATATTCTCTGTAAAATAAATGATAACGGTCTTTGTTTCAAATATTATTACAGAATTTCAGTAGAATCACATCATTTACGCATTTAATTTACTGAAATTAGATATATGGAAAAATAATATATTTTTAAGTTAGTCATTGGTTTTTAAACTTCAAAGAAGCCAGATCTTTCAAAGTCATTTTAGCCTTACTCAATTTCTGCCATGAGTTCTAAATCTTGAATCTCATCCCCACATAATAAGATGTTGCCGAGTATTGTAGAACTGGAACTGATGGCTGGCTGTGTGGCAGGATGAATCTATAGAAGAAGAATCAATAGAAGTCCTGCATCCAACACTACTCTCTCAGGTGACTCTAAGTAAGGAACTTAAGTGAGGAGAATCTTACTTTTCTCATCTGCAAGGTCAGGGTAACAATGATCATTTTCTTACCATCATAGTAGGGTTTTTGTAAAAATCAATCACATAATAATAGTAACTGGTAATATTTCAAAATATTTAAATTCAAGATATAAGTTATTGTTATTTACATGGTGGTTATTTTTATTTTTATTCTTACTACAATCAAGTCCCTGGTTTGAAGATTCATCTTGGAAGGGTTGTGAAAACCAAGTTTAATACAATCCACACTTATAACAGTCAGTTCAAAAGGGCTGTTGCAATCCCTCAGTTCAGCACCCCCAATCCAATTCAGAGGATGAAGTTGCTATTAGTACCTACTACAAGGTTCTTTTGGTATTGTTACCTATGTTTTAAGTAGAGTTTCCCTAAGTGCTCTTCACCTGTCATTGAATTTTACTCCATAAGAAAAGTATTTAAAGTAGATAACTCTCTCTTTTTCAAAGATAATTTGCAGTAGGATAATAAGTGGGACTTTGTTGTTCCTAAATGAATCACCAGAACATAAATTTCTGAAAACAGACTGTAAGAATCCCTCTCAAAGGATGCAAAGCAATAGCGGGAAAGATAATCCCCTTCAAGTTTTATTAGGAAGCAGTCTAACTGAACCTGATACTCCCAGGGATCCACCTGAGGCCCTCCCACCCCCGACGCCACCTGGTATCTCCCAACCTGTATAAGAAGACTACAAGAACTGCAGGGGTATGAGATTGTACAAAGTCCACCTAAAGGAAAGTGCTGAGGCTTTCTCCTTAACTTTTCATGAGAGAGGTGACAGGTACGCATTCCTATGCCCAAAACAACGTGTGTGTGTGTGTGTGTGTGTGTGTGTGTGTGTGTGCAGGGCATGGGGCAGGGGGAGCAGGGGCTCTAAGAAAACTACTAAGAGATATTGGGCAAGCTTACTAGAAAGGGAGAGAGGCATTCCCCTTCCTTGTTGGACACCTGCTTACACAGTGTAATGGCTGTTCTGCTCCTTGCCCCATTTGGACACTGGGGCAAAAAGGATTGCAGCAAGAGGGCAGATCAGGTAGGAGTGGCAATAGAACAGCCTCTTCTACCTTTGGCATGGCAAGGATATGTGACTTTTCTCTGGGACAAGTGGAAATTGTAGGAAGTACCTATTAAAGAGGTACCTTTAATAGGTAAAAGTACCTATTAAAGAGGCACCAAACACAACCAGTTATAATCATAGTACCATTTGATATGGGTATACCACTTTCTTGTCTGTTTCTCTCACCATGAGGGCAGCAACTTTTTATATCCCAGTGTCTAGAAAAGTGTCTGGTACATGGTAAATATTCAACCAATATTCGTCTAATTAATTAACATAAAGAGACCTATCCTGGCCTCCCATTCTAGGCTCTATCTACTATAATCTTCTGGTCTTCCAACTTTCTACTTGACAGCACTGGTTTACCTGTCCTTTCTGTATTTTAAAAATAGGACTTCTCTTTAATGTCTAAATTATCAAATCATAACAGAAATTGATCTCATTACATTATTGTTCTTATTCTATTTCCTAATTCTTCTTCCATTTTTTTTAAGCTTGGTAGTTGGCTTCAGACACAGAAAAGTTACGTTTTTATCAATTGACGTATATTGTAATGTACAAAACAAGCAATTGTTTGAGTCAATCAATCTTAAGATGTATTCCAACATTTGATCTCATACAATATAACCCTACCTTGCCAGGGAAAATACAGCAGACCTCATTTCTGGGAAATACATTAGTTTCATTTTGGTTGTTGCCTTGGCAGTTGGCCATAGGGGTAACAAAAAAGAAAAAGGAAAAAAAAAAAATCAAAGGAGTTCAATGCTTTAAAAACTCTGAAGTACCATTCTAAGTCACTGCAAATCTCTATCCAACCACTAGTATCTGTGCAGATTTTGAAATGAAGCTATACTGTTCACTACAAATCTTATTTTAAACATGAAAAGTGCAGTCAGTATATAGAACTGGGCTGAAACCATGAAAATGGGCCATCAGGTCTGGGCTTTACAAAACTTTAAGCAAGGCTTCCAGACCTAACTGGCCCTAGTAACTGTTTTCCAAGTCCTCTCCAAAGTAAAGAGAGGAGATAAGAATGAAAGTGGGACTTTTGTCCGTGATAATCTCCAGAGTATTAATTCCAAAATTCCTTTCTCTGTACCCTTTCGTCCTCCCCACAATGAGGTCGACACTCCTCTTCTTTTTTCTCATCCTCTGTGATGGAGCCTATTGTACCCAACTCAGATGTACAAATGTAATTATTTTTGCCTCTTGTGCTTAGCGGGCACAAACCTAATCATCCCTGTTAAACAGAACTTAAACACTTCCAATGGAAACTCATATCCTTTTGGGTAATCAAATGTCGGGTTTCTTCTGTTCCCCTTTTCTCTTGGGGGATTGTCTAATTTCCTAGGGGAATTACTCATCATCCTAAAATGAGTAGACCATGATTCTACTGCTAGCCATAGCTGCTATGAATATTATCCATTTTAATGGACAGAGGCAGTAATTTCACTCGGGAAAAATTTTCAGTCTCCCCTCCCCATCCTTGATGACTTGGGCCATGGCTCTGTTCTCATTGGCATCACTGAGCTCTAATGCCCTGTGTACCCTTAGAGGTCTCCCCTTAGTCTCTGCTAAGAGGTCTTCCTGACCCATGACAGACACATGGCAGGCACCTTGGTTCTCAACACTTCTAGGTTTCATACTCACTCAGGCATGTGGGGACTTTTCCTGTTTCACCTTCATTCACCGATAGGCTGGATGCATTCTGTGTTCAGGATATCACAATGTTCCCCCAACTCCCTTTTCATTTTTCCCAGTATATATCCTAATAAGCATATATTCCCCGTCCATTCTTTGGGGTTCACCCAAGGATGGTGTAACTTCTCAGGAAATCTTGTTAAACAGGCTCAAGGTCCAGTTGTGTTCAACTAGCAAAAAAAAGTAAGCATCCTTTTCTGCTTGATTTTAACTTTGAGATGTTGGGGGTGGGATTTGCATTTGGAGAAGATTTTATGATGCTCAAAGTGAGCCCACGATATTCTGTTCCTCTAATTAAATGAGTCTTCCTAATGACAGGATTTGATTAGTCCCCATCTTTCACTAACAGATGTTTATTTATTTCATAAACTCAAATTGACTTTTCCTTTGAGCCAGTCTCTGTCAGCGCCATTAGGTAGGAGGTTTGGCAATGGGAAGGCACAGTTAGTGCCCAGTGGTGACAGGGAAAAGAACTCTAATCTAAAACAAGCCGTAAGCTTTGTTGTTTCCTACAAGGAAACAAAAATAGAAATGCACTTGGGGGAGGCTGACCTGGTAGATGTCTGGGATACCTTTGTGCTTCTAATAAAGAGGAGGGCAGACATGGACATAATATGCAAAGAAGAATATATGGCTTTATTTTTCTTAAGAGGAGAGGCAGTTTAAAATAGATCCCTTCTTTACTTACTCTTTGTAAAATATTGTGTGTTTCTTAGGAAAGGGTTTCTTTTCCACATGAAAACTGACATTCTCCTGCTCTGATACTGTAGTTACAAAAATTCTGATATGAGAAAAACATTCCACTTCAGTCCAGAATTGAGCTTTCTACATCATTTGAATCATCACACAGTAGCTTGCAAGTCCGTGGGTGCAAAAAAAAAAAAAAAAAGAAAAGAAAAGAAAAGAAAAAGAAAAAAGTTTGTTGACTAATGCTCCTCCTGAAAAAAGACCATAGAGTAATTTTCTTCTCCCTTTTAAAAATGGAACAACGGTTACCCTTTGTAGATCCATAGGACCTACAGTTTAAAACATTCTCCACACAACTTGGAAATGTATTACAATCCTAATGAGAAAGAAAATGCAATAGTGTTCCCACTTTATAGGTATTAAAATGAGATATGGGGAAGAGATTTCAAGTCCTACAAATATAATAACATATTTATTGAACATCTAATATGTGCCAAGCACTGTTCTAAATATTTTATGTACAAAGGTCACAACCCACATCAGAATCCTATGAGGTCTGTACTATTATTACCCCCTTTACAGATGAACAAGCAGGGATAAAGCAGTTGGGAAACTTGCTTCAAGTCATTCAGACAAAATGTGCTAGGGTCAGGATTTCAACCTAGACAGGCTGAGTCCATTGTCTTAATACTACACATGATGCCTTCTTTCTCTCCAGCTTCCTTGAGGTAAAATCGACGAAAGTGTAATATATTTAAAGTATACAGTGGGATGATTTGATATACATTTATACTGTGAAATGATTCCCACAATCAAGTTAATTAACATATCCATCACCTCATATAGCTTTTTTTTTTTTTTTTTTTTGGTGAGAACACTTAAGATCTACTTTCTTAGCCAATTTCAAGTATACAATACAGTATCATTAACTATAGTCACCGTATTGTATATTTGATTATTTTATAACTGAAAATTTGTATCCTTTGACCTACATCTCCCCATTTCTTCCCTCCCCCAACCCCTGGCAATCATCATTCTACTCTCTGTTTAAATGAGTTTAATTTTTTTAAAGATTCCATAAATAAGTGATACCATACAGTATTTGTCTTTCTCTGTCTGCCTTAGCATAATGCCCTCCAGGTTCATCCATGTTGTTGCAAATAGCAGTATCTCCTTCTTTTTTATGGAATAAAATCCCATTGTGTACATGTCACATTTTCCTTACCCACTCATCCATCGACACACACTTAGATATCTTTGAGAGGTCTTTGAGATTTCAGCTCATTTGGATATATACCCAGAAGTGGGATCCTATGGTAGTTCTATTTTTAACTTTTTTGAGGAAACTTCATACTGTTTCCATAATGTCTGTGCCAATTTACATTTCCATCAATTGTGCTCAAGTGTTCCCTTTTCCCTATATCCTTGCCAGCACTTATCTTTTTGATAATAGACATCCTAACAGGTATGAGGGGATGTCTTATTGTGGTTTTGATTTGCATTTCCCTGATGATTAGCGATGTTGAGCATCTTTTCATGTGCCTGTTGGTGACCTGTATGTCTTCTTTGGAAAACTGTCTATTCAGGTCCTTTGCTTATTTTTTAATCAGGTTATTTGGTCTCTTTTTGCTATTGAGTTGTAATAGGGTTTGCAAATATTTTCTCTCATGCCATAGACTACCTTTTCACTTTGTTGATGGTTTCCTTTGCTGTGCAGAAACTCTTTAATGTAGTCCCACTTGTTTATTTTTGCTTTTGTAGCCTGTGCTATTGGTGACCTATCCAAAAATCAGTGTCAAGAGGAACATCAAGGAGATTTTCCCCTATGTTTTCTTCTGGTAATTTTATGGTTTTAGGTCTTACATTTAGGTCTTTAATTTATTTTGAGTTGATTTTTGTGTATGGTGTAAGATAAGGGTCCAATTTCTTGCTTTTGTGTGTGGATATCTAGTTTCCCCAACACCATTTATTGTACAGACTATCCTTTATCTATTGTGTATTCTTGGCACCTTTGTAGAAAATTAGTTGACCATACATCTGTGGGTTTATTTCTGGGCTCTCAATTCAGTTCCATTGATTTATGTGTCTCTTTTTATGCCAATACCATACTGTTTTGATTACTATAGCTTGGTAATAAACTTTGAAATCAGGAAGTATGACACCTCCAGCTTTGCCCTTCTTGCTCAAGATTGCTTTAGCTATTTTGGATCTTTCATGGTTTCATATGATTTTTAGGATTGTTTTTTTCTTTTTCTGTAAAAAAATGCCATTGGAGTTTTGATAGGGATTGCATTGGATATATAGATCACTTTGGTAGTATGGACATTTTAACAATATTAATTCTTTCAATCCATGAACATGTGATATATTTCCATTAATTTATGTCTTCTTCAATTTCTTCCATCTATGTTTGTAGTTTTCCATATACAGATCTTTTACCTCCTTGGTTAAATTTATTCGTGCTTTTTTTCTTTTTGATGCTATTGTAAATGGGTTTTTTTCTTAATTGCTTTTTCAGATAGCTCATTGTTTGCATGATGCCTTTTTTATACATATGTAGTGAAACTACATCATTTATCACGGCAGAATCTAACTATCATGTTAACTGACATTTAGCTATTTAGTGTCTTTAAAAATGAAAAATTAGGTTTAAAAATGTTCTCTGTGATGGAAAATGCAGAAAATTTTAAGGAGGAAGCCAAACCAATTCTTGAAGATTTAAACTGCCCTCCAGGTGGGTCTGGGTGTTCAGAAAATAAGTCAAAGTGCTTGGTGGTATCTGGTTAAAAAACATATATCTGAGATTCAAATATAACAGACATCAGCAAATGTAGCTGGGCTTGCTACTTTCGGAGATCATTCTTTATCAAAGAAACTCAAGGGTTTTTTTCACTGAAATATACCATTTATCTATCTTAAGGACCTTGGTCAATTGAATCTGATGAAATATAAATATGTAAAGAAGAACCTGTATTAACTTAATGCTTTACACAGTTTACTAAGTACCTTCCTGTAGGCATTTTATTTACAGAAAGGAAGAGATGTATGCATTCTCCCTTTTTCAGTTGAGGAAGCAGAGGTCCAGAGATATTAAACGTCTTACTCAAAGGCACACAGCTGTGAAGTTATGTGATTGTGATGCAAATCAATTCCATTTCTCTTTCAACTATATATCTGGAATGTTTTAGCACTTGCAATTTTTGGAGTGTTTTCATATATGCATATTTACTCCATTCTTATAGTAGCCCCAGGGAATGATGGTGACTAGCATTTAAGGGTATGGACTTCAAAATCAGATTGCCTCAGTTCAAATACTGACTCTGATGCTTACTATGTGACCTTAGACAAGGTACCTTACCTCTTCGCATTTCAGTTTCCTTATCTCTAAAACAGGATTATAATATCTATCTCACAGGGAAAAGGGGAGGATATGTAAGTATTAAGTGAGATACTATAAGAAAAAGACTTGAAACAGGGCCTGGCACAAAGTAATATATGTGAGTTTTTACACTGAGTATGTGTTAGTTCTTACATATAGGATTGTTACGTCATTTGATAGATAAAAGAACTGTGGCCTCAAGTTAAATGACTTGCCTGCTGAGTTAGAATCCAAGCTCAATTCTACTGATTCACAATCTGCTTTTGTCTCACTACCCCAGCCTGGTTTATGCAGAAATCTAGCCTTTACTGAATTCTATTCAAGTTGGAGAATTATAGACAAGAGTTCTAAATCAGGTGTCCATCTGTGGATTTAGGGGTTACGAAAACCCTCTAAAATGGTACGGAAAATGTGCCTTAGTATATTTTTCAAGAAAAGGGCTCACAGCTTTTATCAGATTCATGAAAGAGGTCCAAAACTCATAAAGGTTAGGAGACACTGACTGTGAGACAGTATAGCATAACATTTAGGGTCCTAGTCTTTGGAACTGCCTGGGTTCAAATCACAAGTCTAACATTTATTAACTCTGTGACCATGGGCAACTTAATCATCCTGTAACTTTATTTTCTCATCTGTAAAAGTATCATGATAATTTGTAAGGATTAAATTAATTAATACATATAAAAACAATTAGAACATTGCTTGGCACATAACAAGCTCCATATAAAGGTCATGATCAAAGGATGCTTAAAAACCAAGTGGATTTGATCCACTTGGAAAGTGACTTATTAGTATAGCTAATATCAATGGAACTCAGCACTATGCCTGCCTGGCCTATTGCTATGGTACAAAGCCTCTAAGATGGTCCCAATGATCCCCACTTCCTGGTTTTCACACCCTTGTGTAACTCCCTTTTCCTGAGTGGATTTATTGAGCTTCTAATGAATCATATAAGCACAAGTGATGGAATGCTACTTCTGAAATTAGGTTATAAAAAGACAGTGGTTTCTGTCTTGGATGTTCTCTTGTTCTTGACTGTTCACTGTTGGGGAGGTTACCTACCATGTTATCAGGCAGCCCTGTGGAGAGGTCCATGTGAAAAGAAACTGAGGGAGGCCTCTGGCTGACATCAAGGAAACAAGGCCCTCAGTGTAACAGCCCTAAGGAATAGAGGCCCACATGAGCAAACCTGAAAGCAAATCTTCCTCCAGTCAGGTTTTAAGATGAAACTTCAGACCCAGACAACAACTTGGCTGCAACCTCATGAGAGAATTTAAGCCAGAGCCACCCAACTAAGCTGGACCCAGATTTGTGACCCACAGAAACTATCAGATAATAAATATTTATTGTTTTAAGCCACCAAGTTTGTGGCTAATTTTTATGCAGCAATAGAGTTCTCATTTAGAACTTACAACCACCCTATGATGTAGGTATTATACTGATTTACAGAGGAAACCAGGAGAGATCAAATGACTAATTCCTACTGGTACCGAATTTTGCCTGATTCCAAAGCCATGCTCTTTCTTTTTTTTTCTTTTTTTTAAGATTTTTTTTGATGTGGAACATTTTTAAACTGTTTATTGAATCTGTTACAATATTGTTTCTGTTTTATGTTTTGGTTTTTTGGCTGTGAGGTATGTGAAATCTTGGCTCCCCGACCAGGGATTGAACCCACACCCCCTGCACTGGAAGGGGAAGTCTTAACCACTGGACCACCAGGGAAGTCCCAAAGCCATGCTCTTTCTTAGCTAGGATATTAATTTCTTTTTTTTTTACTCATTTTTGAGATTACTTTTGAATCTGTGTAGGTTTTGCTTTCAAAAATTAAAATAGGAAGCCCTCTGCAAGGCCATGAAGATGAGCCGGCTCGGTCTCTCTGCAGCTCTTCTCATCCTCCTGGCCACCCTGGTGGCCGGCACGCCAGGGGGTGAAAACAAGAGCCCTGCCCAAGCCCCGTGGCCTGCTTTCTGCCTGGAGCCTCTGTACACGGGTCTCTGCAGGGCCTGGAAGATCAGGTACTTCTACAACTCTAAGTCTGGGCTCTGCGAGACCTTTGTATATGGCGGCTGCCGTGGGAAGAACAACTTCCTGAAGGCAGATGACTTCATGAAGACCTGTGGTGGTGCTGTGGGGGCCTGACAAGGACCTGTGAACTGTGCTCCCTGGAGACGCTGAAGTCCGGGGAGGACCCACGCAGGGCTGGGCTGTGGCTGCTTCTGAAACAGCATGGCCTCCTCCACTTCCTTCTCAATGCTACCCTCCTCTGAAGAACCCTGCCCCCTTCCTTCTCCCCATGGGTCTACATGCCTTATCTCTGTCTCATCCAGTCGGCTCTAAGCATCATGAGAGCAAGTCTTCACTTTATCCCTAGCACTTAGCACAGTTCCTGGCACAAAGGAGACAGTCCATAAATATTTGAGGAAGAAAGGAATGAATGCAGGAGCACATTCCTCATGACCCTAGTAACTGCAGAGCCTATGGTTTGAAGCCAGGATTCTTGTCCCAACCCTAATCCTCACTGCATCCTCACCTTCATCCCCCTCCCCACCATCACTGCTCTCTTTGTGAGTGGCCAAGGTGGAATTTCTGGCATCCAATTCTCAGCATCAGTGGCCGCAGAGGTCTTTTCAATAAAGAAGTCCCTTTCCCCCACAGTGATGTTGAACATTTCCCTGTCTGTGGCTTCAGTCTGGCCTTATACTTAAATAAATTCATTTTCTTATTAATCTAAAAAAAAATTAAAATAAGACTTCCTGAAGTTATTCAGGAATAAACTTCGATCTACTTTTGAAACATATTACTGATTTTTATCTTAATTGGACCTTGGAAGCCTTAGTAACTCTCACATAGAAAAATACTAGGTTTTATACACATTTATGTTATAGGGAATACAGTCTAAGATTTTTATAAACATTAAATTATAGACCCTAAGTCTGAGCTCTTCAAAATAACCTCCAAATTATTATTGTTATTTATTTTGGGAACAAAGCCCCAGCCCCCCCCACCCCCTGCCACTGGAAATCACCAATTTGTTCTCTTTATCTAGTAGCTTTTTTTTTGTTTTTAGATTCTCCATATGAGAGATCAAATGGTATTTGTCTTTCTCTGTCTGACTTATTTCACTTAGTAAAATACCTTCAAGGTCTATTTGCGTTGTCACAAATGGCTAGATTTCATATTTTTTATGGCTAAATAATATTCCATTGTATAAAGATTTTCTTTTTTCATTCATCCATTAATGGACACTTAAATTGTTTCCATGTCTTAACTATTGTATATAATGCTGCAATGAACATGGGAATGCATATACCTTTTCAAGTTAGCATTTTTGTTTTCTTCAGATATATTGCTCAAATTGAAGGATCACATGGTGTTCTATTTTTAACTTTATGAGGAACCTCCATACTGTTTTCCATAGTGGCTGCACCAAGTTACATTCCTACCAGTAGTGCATAAGGGTTCCCTTTTCTCCACATCCTTGCCAACACTTATTTCTTGTCTTTTTGGTGAAAGCTATTCTAATGGGTGGGGGGTGATATCTCATTTGTGATTTTGATTTGCATATCCCTGATGATTAATGATGCTGAGAATCTTTTCACATACCTGTTGGCCATCTGTATATCTTCTTTGGAAAAATATCTATTCAAATCTTCTGCTCATTTTTTAATCATATTGTTTTTGTTTTGTTATTGAGTTCTATGAGTTCTTTATATATTTAGGATATTAGCCACTTAGAGAAATATGATTTGCAAATATTTCCTCCCATTCAGTAGGTTTTATTTTGTTGATGGCTTCATTTGCTGTGCAGAAGGTTTTTAGTATGATGTAGTCACATTTATTTTTGCTTTTGTTACTTTTCCTTTTGGTCTTAGACTCAAAAAATCATCTCTAAGACTTATGTCAAGGAGCTTATTGTCTATGTTTTCTTCTATGACTTTTATGGTTTCAGGTCTTACAATCAAGTCTTTAATCCATTTTGTGTTAATTTTTGTGTATGGTATAAGATAAGGGTGCAGTTTCATTCTTTTGCATGTGGCTGTCCAGTTTTTCCAACATCTATTGAAGAGACTGTCCTTTCCCCATTGTACAGTCTTGTCCTTTGTCTTTTGTTGCAAATTAATTGACCCATATGCATGGATTTATTTCTGGGTTCTCTATTCTGTTCCATTGATCTCTGTGTCTGTTTTTATGCCAATACTACACTGTTTCCACTACTATAGCTTTGTAATATAGTTTGAAATCAGGGAGAATGGTATCTCCAGCTTTGTTCTTCTTTCTGAAGATTGCCTTGACTATTTGAGATTTTTTTTAGTTCCATACAAATTTTAGGATTATTTGTTTTATCTCTCTGAAAAATGCCAATGGAATTTTGACAGAGATTGCATTGAGTCTGTAGATTGTGTTGAGTAATATTGAGATTTTAATAGTATTGATTCTTTCAATCCATGAGCATGGAATATCCATTTATTGGTGTCTGTTTCAATTTATTTCACTAATGTCTTATAGTTTTCAATATATATGTCTTTCACGTCCTTGATTAAAGGAACATAGTCCTTTTAAAAAATCATTTATATTTAAATTTATTAAAAGCATTAAGTAAGATGGATAATTATCTATCACCTATTGACTCCCATTCTCAGATAAAATTTCCTCAATAAGACAGTGGCCTCTTGACTCTTGGTCCAGCAATCTGACAGTTCCATCCTTGATTTCATAGTGCAGGAAATACTTAGAGTCCTGGGATAGTTAATGATCCATGCCAAACCATTAGAACAAGCTATAGGACCCATTTAAACATGTGGTCAATTTGAAGAAGAACATTAAAGAAGAGATATTTATGACTTCAGAATATAGTTCAGGCTTCACAAAGCAATTCCTTGACAGAACCCCTTCCCTCTGACTTTCTGAAATAATTACTAACTTTAACTCAATGGGATATTAAAAATTGATCTCTGGTTACTGTAGCAAATTGAGAACAAAATGAAAATCATTAATCCCAGAGGCAAAGATGTCTTGAGTACAGAAACATTCCAGTGGAATACGTTACAAAAATAACTAAATGTATTTTTGTTTCAGATACCATAATTCTCTCTCTCTATCTGCTCATCCATCTATCAATCTATCTATACATCATCTATGTTAGAATCAGCCTCTCAATATTTAAATTATTCCTAATTTCAAAACAGACAATAAATGCTTCTTGGGTCAATAGTGCCCCAAAGGAGTGACATATCCATAGTTTTTTAGAGGGTGAGTTATTTGAATGTTTAAGGCTTAATGAAAATACAGTATAAAAATGTTAAAAACAAAAATCTAATTTTTGACACTGTATATACAATAATATTTTTTCTTAAATTTAGTTTCATCATTTTAACAATACATTTAAGATAGATCCTGGTTGATTTTACTCACAGTAGGTGCTGAAGACTAAAATTGGTTTGTGTGTATGTAGAGAGAATGCATCTCTGTGGGTGTGATAAATAAGTGATATGATTAGACATAAAAATTAGAGAATACCTGCCATTGATAATAGTGGATCATCAAGACTGACTATCAGGGACTTCCCTGGTGGCACAGTGGTTAAGAATCCGCCTGCCAATGCAGAGGACACGGGTTTGAGCCCTGGTCTGGGAAGATCTCATATGCCGTGGAGCAACTAAGCCCGTGCGCCACAACTACTGAGCTTGCGCTCTAGAGCCCGTGAGCCACAACTACTGAGCCCATGTGCCACAACTACTGAAGCCCACACACCTAGAGCCCGAGCTCCGCAACAAGAGAAACTACCGCAATGAGAAGCCCTCGCACCTCAACAAAGAGTAGCCCCCGCTCACCGCAACTAGACAAAGCCCGTGCACAGCAACTAAGGCCCAATGCAGCCAAAAATAAATTAAAAAAAAAAAAAAAGTTAAAGACTGACTATCAATACTCATTGCTTTTGCTAGGCTGAACACCACACTATTTTTTTTTGGATGCATCAAAACCAGGAATTGGCATAATCACTGATACAATCTCAATCTTAACAATAATCTTAAAAATATATTCTGCATTGTATGGGGTAGAGTATTTAAAAAAAAGAAAAGGGCTTAGGATCAGGGATAAGGGATTTTGGTCCTGTTTTGCCACTATGTGATTTCCAATGCAACTTTGGGAAAGTTGCCTTTTCTCTCTGGGATTAATCTTCCTTATCTATAAATTGAGAAGATTGATCTTTAAGATTCCTCCCAATATTAATACTCTAGACTGAATAATTACAACCTAATTTAAAGTGCCTTAAAATATTCAAATAACTGAACTTCTAAAAAAAATACAGTTATATTACTCCTTTAGGGCACCCAACAAACATTTATTTCCAAGTACAATGGATCCGCACAGTTCACATACTCTGTACCTGTGAATTTGCCTGCTCACTAAAATTTATTTGTAACCCCAAAATCAAAACTCACATTGCTTTTGTGGGCATTCATGGATGTACTCAATGTGTTGAAAAATTTGAGTCACACAATGTACATGTTCCCAGCTGAGGTCAAATAAGGCAAAGTTCTGTCTGCTTGTTTCAGCTCTCCTCCTATAAAGTGCCGTTTTTTGCAATCTTTTAAGTGCCACATGATTTGCTTTTTTTTTTTTTTTCACTTTTTGTTGGTGATTTCTCTGTTTCAAATTGCCCCCAAGAGCAGTGCTAATTTTCCCAAGTCCAAGAAGGCTCTGATGTACCTTATGTAGAAAAAACGTGTGTTAGATAAGCTTTGTTCAGGCATGAGTTGTAGTTTTGTTGGTCATGAGTTCAATGTTAAAGAATCAAAAATATGTATTAAATAGGGTGTCTTTTAATAAAAACACACATAAAACAAGGTTATATATTGATTGGTCGATGAAAATGTTATGACCAGAGACTTACGGTAATCTAACCCTGTATTTCCCCTAGGAGTTTGCAAAAATGTTCTTTCCAAATATTATCCCTCTCTAAAAATTCTTTAGTAAATGTACAATAGAATTTTATTTTCATATAGTTTTTCAGGTGTTCACCAAAGTATTTGATGTGACAATCATAATGTAAGGTACAGCTAAATATTTAGGATTCCATCATTTCTGTTAATAATACTCCTCTCTGCTATTTCTAAATTTCTTCATTTTCCAACTTATTTCCACTTGAGTTGTATCTGAACAGTCCAAGATTTCATTTGATGTTATAACTCTTCAAAAACATTATTTTACAGGGAACCTCCCTTCCTATCACTCAATAAAACACTTAGCTTCTTTGAGTTCACATTCAGCCTGCTCAATATTCTATCTCTGGGAATGTAACAGCATCATTTTGACAGAAGCATATCTGAACATATTAATACCCTGGAGAACATGCCTAGGAGATGGGAGCAATACAGTTTCAAAGAGTGCACTTGATTTTCCAATAAAAACTTGAAACCCTGTGATCTGAAGCATCTGTGGACAATTTGATAAACAGATACAAGAGGAAGGGTGAAAAAAAAAAAAAAAGATTGCTTTGATATTTTACTCCTTGTGTTAACAACAGATTGCTGGAGTTACTACTTTTGAATTCTGCAAATATTGAAACTCATTTCAAACCAATACAGGCAATGGGTTTTATAATAGCTTGAACTGCAAGTTAAATAGGGAGAAATAAACCCTGTTTAACATAGAGCAATCTGTGTATGGTGGAATAATGTATTGCCATATTATTCTGCATTTTATTCTCACTGCTGTAAATAATTTTCACCTCTTTGTCTAAAGAAGATGGCAATGTTTTTGTCTTTGCTTTTCCCAGAAATGGGAAAAAACACAAGCATACCCAAAAGATCACTTCCAAACAGAACATTTGTTTTCAAAAGTCTAGGCTCATAAGAGAATATGGAACTAGATTATCTAAGTAGAGGGATTTCAGGATTGGGAAAGGTAATAAATTAGCCTTTAGACAAGAAAGGTTTTGAGGGAGTTTTTCTGGAGAATGGTGGAGTAGGAGTCTGGAGAGTTCAGAAGCAATGGAGAATGATGCGCTGATCCGTAGTCTACTACCAGGGAGATGCTGGTCTCAGATGAGATGACTGTGAGGTGTACCTGAGAAGGTCAGTGACTAGAGAATGCAGTTTTCAGCCTCAGCAAAGATCTAAATGCCCTTTGATGGAGGCAGAGAAAGTGCATGTAACAGTGATGACCAGTGTGCACTGCAGACCAGAAGGCCATTCTTCAAATATTCTTCAAATATTGTGACTCTCAATAAATGCTGGAGGGAGTATGGAGAAAAGGGAAGCCTCCTACACTGTTGGTGGGAATGTAAATTGGTGCAGCCACTATGGAGAACAGGGTGGAGGTTCCTTAAAAAAAAATACTACAAATAGACTTACCATATGATCCAGCAATCCCACTCCTGGGCATATATCTGAAAAAGACAAAAATTCTAATTCAAAAACATATATGCAATGTTCATAGCAGCACTATTTACAATAGCCAAGATATGGAGGCAACCTAAATATCCATTGACAGATGAATGGATAAAGAAGATGTGGAGAGAATTGGCAAGATGGCGGAAGAGTAAGACGCAGAGATCACCTTCCTTCCCACAGATATAGTAGAAATACATCTACACGTGGAACTGCTCCTACAGAACACCCAGTGAACGCTGGCAGAAGACGTCAGACCTCCCAAAAGGCAAGAAACTCCCCACGTACTTGGGTAGGGTAAAAGAAAAAAGAAATAACAGAGACAAAAGAATAGGGACGGGACCTGCACCAGTGGGAGGGAGCTGTGAAGGAGGAAAGGTTTCCACAAACTAGGAAGGCCCTTCGCGGGCGGAGACGGCGGGTGGCAGAGGGGGGAAGCTTCAGAGCCACGGAGGAGAGCGCAGCCACAGGGGTGCGGAGGGCAAAGCAGAGAGATTCCCGCACGGAGGATCGGTGCCGAGTAGCACTCACCAGCCCGAGAGGCTTGTCTGCTCAGCCGCCGGGGTGGGCAGGGGCTGGGAGCTGAGGCTCCGGCTTCGGTGCTAGCCGGGAGGGAGTCCGGGAAAAAGTCTGCAGCTGCCGAAGAGGCAAGATACTTTTTCTTGCCTCTTTGTTTCGCGGCGCGCAAGGAGAGGGGATTCAGAGCGCCGCCTAAACGAGCTCCAGAGACGGGCCGAGCCGCGGCTATCAGCGCGGATCCCACAGCAACAGGGGCGCAGAGGGAAAAACGGAGAGATTCCTGCATGGAGGCTCGGCGCCGAGCAGCACTCACCAGCCCGAGAGGCTTGTCTGCTCAGCTGCCAGGGCAGGCGGGGCTGGGAGCTGAGGCTCCGGCTTCGGTGCTAGCCGGGAGGGAGTCCGGGAAAAAGTCTGCAGCTGCCGAAGAGGCAAGAGACTTTTTCTTGCCTCTTTGTTTCGTGGCGCGCAAGGAGAGGGGATTCAGAGCGCCGCCTAAACAAACTCCAGAGGCAGGGGCGAGCCACGGCTATCAGCGCGGACCCCAGATACTGGCAGGAGACGCTAAGGCTGATGCTGCCGCCACCAAGAAGCCTGTGTGCGAGCACAGGTCACTCTCCACACCGCCCCTCCCGGGAGCCCGTGCAGCCCGCCACCGCCAGGCTCCCGTGATCCGGGGACAACTTCCCCGGGAGAACGCATGGCGCGCCTCAGGCTGCTGCAACGTCATGCCGGCCTCTGCCCCCGCAGGCTCGCCCTGCCTCCTCCGTACCCTCCCTCTCCCCGGCCTGAGTGAGCCGGAGCCCCCGAAGCAGCTGCTCCTTTAAGCCCGTTCTGTCTGGGCGGGGAACAGACGCCCTCAGGCGACCTACACGCAGAGGCGGGTCCAAATCCAAACCTGAACCCTGGGAGCTGTATGAACAAAGAAGAGAAAGGGAAATCTCTCCCAGCAGCCTCAGAAGCAGCAGATTAAAGCTCCACAAACAACTTGATGTGCCTGAATCTGTTGAATACCTGAATAGACAACGAATCATCCCAAATTCAGGAGGTGGACTTTGGGAGCAGGATATATTAATTTTTCCCCTTTTCCTTTTTTTGTGAGTGTATATGTGTAAGCTTCTGGGGGAGATTTTGTCTGTATAGCTTTGCTTTCATCATTAGTCCTAGGGTTAGGTCCATCCGTTCTTGTTTTGTTTTTTTTCTCTTTTTTTACTTAAAATTTTTTTTTTCCTATTAAATGTTTTCTTAATAATTTTTTCCTTATTTTCTATTTTTAGAAATTAAATTTTTTTAATAAGTTTTTTCATATTTTTAAAAATTAAAAAATTTTTTTCTTAATAAATTTTTTCTTAATTTTTTTCTTATTTTTTATTATAAAAAATTAATAAATCTATTTTTAAAAATTAAAAAAAATTTTTTAATAAATTTATTCTTAATTTTTTTGCTTATTTTTTATTATAATAGTTTTATTTTATTTTATTTTATCCTTTTTCTTTCTTTCTTTCTATTTTTTTCTCCCTTTTATTCTGAGCTGTGTGGAGCCGTGTGGCTCTTGGTGCTCCAGCCAGGCATCAGGGCCATGCCTCTGAGGTGGGAGAGCCAACTTCAGAACACTGGTCCACAAGAGACCTCCCAGCTCCACGTAATACCAAACAGCGAAAATCTCTCAGAGATCTCCATCTCAACATCAAGACCCAGCTTCATTCAACGACCAGCAAGCTACAGTGCTGGACACCCTATGCCAAACAACTAGCAAGACAGGAACACAGCCCCATCCATTAGCAGAGAGGCTGCCTAAAATCATAATAAGGCCACAGACACCCCAAAACACACCACCAGACGTGGACGTGCCCACCAGAAAGACAAGATCCAACCTCATTCACCAGAACACAGGCACTAGTCCCCTCCACCAGGAAGCCTACACAACCCACTGAACCAACCTTAGCCACTGGGGACAGATACCGAAAAAAACGGGAACTACGAACCTGCAGCCTGTGAAAAGGAGACCCCAAACACAGTAAGATAAGCAAAATGAGAAGACAAAAAAACACACAGCAGGTGAAGGAGCAGGGTCAAAACACACCAGACCTAACAAATGAAGAGGAAATAGGCAGTCTACCTGAAAAAGAATTCAGAATAATGATAGTAAAGATGATCCAAAATCTTGGAAATAGAATAGACAAAATGCAAGAAACGTTTAACAAGGACGTAGAAGAACTAAAGAGGAACCAAGCAACAATGAAAAACACAATAAATGAAATTAAAAATACTCTAGACGGGATCAATAGCAGAATAACTGAGGCAGAAGAACGGATAAGTGACCTGGAAGATAAAATAGTGGAAATAACTACTGCAGAGCAGAAGAAAGAAAAAAGAATGAAAAGAACTGAGGACAGTCTCAGAGACCTCTGGGACAACATTAAACGCACCAACATTCGAATTATAGGGGTCCCAGAAGAAGAAGAGAAAAAGAAAGGGACTGAGAAAATATTTGAAGAGATTATAGTTGAAAACTTCCCTAATATGGGAAAGGAAATAGTTAATCAAGTCCTGGAAGCACAGAGAGTCCCATACACGATAAATCCAAGGAGAAACACGCCAAGACACATATTAATCAAACTATCAAAAATTAAATATAAAGAAAACATATTAAAAGCAGCAAGGGAAAAACAACAAATAACACACAAGGGAATCCCCATAAGGTTAACAGCTGATCTTTCAGCAGAAACTCTACAAGCCAGAAGGGAGTGGCAGGATATACTTAAAGTGATGAAGGAGAAAAACCTACAACCAACGTTACTCTACCCAGCAAGGATCTCATTCAGATTTGATGGAGAAATTAAAACCTTTACAGACAAGCAAAAGCTGAGAGAGTTCAGCACCACCAAACCAGCTTTACAACAAATGCTAAAGGAACTTCTCTAGGCAAGAAACACAAGAGAAGAAAAACACCTACAATAACAAACCCAAAATATTTAAGAAAATGGGAATAGGAACATACATATCGATAATTACCTTAAATGTAAATGGATTAAATGCTCCCACCAAAAGACACAGACTGCCTGAATGGATACAAAAACAAGACCCATATATATGCTGTCTACAAGAGACCCACTTCAGACCTAGAGACACATACAGACTGAAAGTGAGGAGATGGAAAAAGATATTCCATGCAAATGGAAATCAAAAGAAAGCTGGAGGGGCTTCCCTGGTGGTGCAGTGGTTGAGAATCTGCCTGCTAATGCAGGGGACACAGGTTCGAGCCCTGGTCTGGGAAGATCCCACATGCCACGGAGCAGCTGGGCCCGTGAGCCACAACTACTGAGCCTGCGCGTCTGGAGCCTGTGCCCCGCAACGGGAGGGGCCGCGATAGTGAAAGGCCCGCGCACTGCGATGAAGAGCGGTCCCCGCACCGCGATGAAGAGGGGCTCCCACTTGCCGTAACTAGAGAAAGCCCTCGCACGAACCGAAGACCCAACACGGCCAAAAATAAAATAAATAAATAAAACCTCTAGCTCTAGAAATAAATAAAAAAAAAAAAGAAAGCTGGAGTAGCAATTCTCATATCAGACAAAATAGACTTTAAAATACAGACTATTACAAGAGACAAAGAAGGACACTATATAATGATGAAGGGATCGATCCAAGAGGAAGGTATAACAATTGTAAATATTTATGCACCCAACATAGGAGCACCTCAATACATAAGGCAAATACTAACAGCCATAAAAGGGGAAATCGACAGTAACACAATCATAGTAGGGGACTTTAACACCCTGCTTTCACCAATGGACAGATCATCCAAAATGAAAATAAATAAGGAAACACAAGCTTTAAATGATACATTAAACAAGATGGACTTAATTGATATTTATAGGACATTCCACCCAAAAACAACAGAATACACATTTTTCTCAAGTGCTCATGGAACATTCTCCAGGATAGATCATATCTTGGGTCACAAATCAAGCCTTGGTAAATTTAAGAAAATTGAAATCGTATCAAGTATCTTTTCCGACCACAACGCTATGAGACTAGATATCAATTACAGGAAAAGATCTGTAAAAAATACAAACACATGGAGGCTACACAATACACTACTTAATAACGAAGTGATCACTGAAGAAGTCAAAGGGGAAATCAAAAAATACCTAGAAACAAATGACAATGGAGACATGACAACCCAAAACCTATGGGATGCAGCAAAAGCAGTTCTAAGAGGGAAGTTTATAGCAATACAAGCCTACATCAAGAAACAGGAAACATCTCGAATAAACAACCTAACCTTGCACCTAAAGCAATTAGAGAAAGAACAGCAAAAAAACTCCAAAGCTAGCAGAAGGAAAGAAATCATAAAGATCAGATCAGAAATAAATGAAAAAGAAATGAAGGAAACAATAGCAAAAATCAATGAAACTAAAAGCTGGTTCTTCAAGAAGATAAACAAAATTGATAAACCATTAGCCAGACTCATCAAGAGAAAAAGGGAGAAGACTCAAATCAATAGAATTAGAAATGAAAAAGGAGAAGTAACCACTGACACTGCAGAAATACAAACGATCATGAGAGATTACTACAAGCAACTCTATGCCAATAAAATGGACAACCTGGAAGAAATGGACAGATTCTTAGAAAGGCACAACCTGCCGAGACTGAACCAGGAAGAAATAGAAAATATGAACAGACCAATCACAAGCACTGAAATTGAAACTGTGATTAAAACTCTTCCAACAAACAAAAGCCCAGGACCAGATGGCTTCACAGGCAAATTCTATCAAACATTTAGAGAAGAGCTAACACCTATCCTTCTCAAACTCTTCCAAAATATTGCAGAGGGAGGAACACTCCCAAACTCATTCTACGAGGCCACCATCACCCTGATACCAAAACCAGACAAAGATGTCACAAAGAAAGAAAACTACAGGCCAATATCACTGATGAACATAGATGCAAAAATCCTCAACAAAATACTAGCAAACAGAATCCAACAGCACATTAAAAGGATTATACACCATGATCAAGTGGGGTTTATTCCAGGAATGCAAGGATTCTTCAATATACGCAAATCAATCAACGTGATACATCATATTAACAAATTGAAGGAGAAAAACCATATGATCATCTCAATAGATGCAGAGAAAGCTTTCGACAAAATTCAACACCCATTTATGATAAAAAGCCCTGCAGAAAGTAGGCATAGAGGGAACTTTCCTCAACATAATAAAGGCCATACATGACAAACCCACAGCCAACATTGTCCTCAATGGTGAAAAACTGGAACCATTTCCACTAAGATCAGGAACAAGACAAGGTTGCCCACTCTCACCACTATTATTCAACATAGTTTTGGAAGTGTTAGCCACAGCAATCAGAGAAGAAAAAGAAATAAAAGGAATCCAAATCGGAAAAGAAGAACTAAAGCTGTCACTGTTTGCAGATGACATGATACTATACATAGAGAATCCTAAAGATGCTACCAGAAAACTCCTAGAGCTAATCAATGAATTTGGTAAAGTAGCAGGATACAAAATTAATGCACAGAAATCTCTTGCATTCCTATATACTAATGATGAAAAATCTGAAAGTGAAATTAAGAAAACACTCGCATTTACCATTGCAACAAAAAGAATAAAATATCTAGGAATAAACCTACGTAAGGAGACAAAAGACCTGTATGCAGAAAATTATAGGACACTGATGAAAGAAATTAAAGATGATACAAATAGATGGAGAGATATACCATGTTCTTGGATTGCAAGAATCAACATTGTGAAAATGACTCTACTACCCAAAGCAATCTACAGACTCAATGCAATCCCTATCAAACTACCACTGGCATTTTTCACAGAACTAGAACAAAAAATTTCACAATTTGTATGGAGACACAAAAGACCCAGAATAGCCAAAGCAATCTTGAGAACGAAAAATGGAGCTGGAGGAATCAGGTTCCCTGACTTCAGACTATATTACAAAGCTACAGTAATCAAGACAGTTTGGTACTGGCACAAAAACAGAAATATAGATCAATGGAACAGGATAGAAAGCCCAGAGATAAACCCACGCACATATGGTCACCTTATCTTCGATAAAGGAGGCAAGCATATACAGTGGAGAAAAGACAGCCTCTTCAATAAGTGGTGCTGGGAAAGTTGGACAGGTACATGTAAAAGTATGAAATTAGAACACTCCCTGACACCATACACAAAAATAAACTCAAAATGGATTAAAGACCTAAGTGTAAGGCCAGACACTATCAAACTCTTAGAGGAAAACATAGGCAGAACACTCTATGACATAAATCACAGCAAGATCCTTTTTGACCCAGCCCCTAGAGAAATGGAAATAAAAACACAAATAAACAAATGGGACCTAATGAAACTTAAAAGCTTTTGCACAGCAAAGGAAACCATAAACAAGACCAAAAGACAACCCTCAGAATGGGAGAAAATATTTGCAAATGAAGCAACTGACAAAGGATTAATCTCCAAGATTTACAAGCAGCTCATGCAGCTCAATAACAAAAAAACAAACAACCCAATCCAAAAATGGGCAGAAGACCTAAATAGACATTTCTCCAAAGAAGATATACAGATGGCCAACAGACACATGAAAGAATGCTCAACATCCTTAATCATGAGAGAAATGCAAATCAAAACTACAATGAGGTATCATCTCACACCAGTCAGAATGGCCATCATCAAAAAATCTAGAAACAATAAATGCTGGAGAGGGTGTGGAGAAAAGGGAACCCTCTTGCACTGTTGGTGGGAATGTAAATTGATACAGCCACTATGGAGAACAGTATGGAGGTTCCTTAAAAAACTAAAAATAGAACTACCATACGACCCAGCAATCCCACTACTGGGCATATACCCTGAGAAAACCATAGTTCAAAAAGAGTCATGTACTAAAATGTTCATTGCAGCTCTATTTACAATAGCCAGGACATGGAAGCAACCTAAGTGTCCATCATCGGATGAATGGATAAAGAAGATGTGGCACATATATACAATGGAATATTACTCAGCCATAAAAAGAAATGAAATGGAGGTATTTGTAATGAGGTGGATGGAGTTAGAGTCTGTCATACAGAGTGAAGTAAGTCAGAAAGAGAAAAACAAATACAGTATGCTAACACATATATATGGAATCTAAGGAAAAAAAAAAAAAAAGGTCATGAAGAACCTAGTGGCAAGATGGGAATAAAGACACAGACCTACTAGAGAATGGACTTGAGGATATGGGGAGGGGGAGGGGTGAGATGTGACAGGGTGAGAGAGTGTCATGGACATATATACACTACCTAATGTAAGATAGATAGCTAGTGGGAAGCAGCCGCATAGCACAGGGAGATCAGCTCGGTGCTTTGTGACCACCTAGAGGGGTGGGATAGGGAGGGTGGGAGGGAGGGAGATGCAGGAGGGAAGAGATATGGGAACGTATGTGTATGTATGGCTGATTCACTTTGTTATGAAGCAAAAACTAACACACCATTGTAAAGCGATTATACTCCAATAAAAAAAAAAAAAGAAGATGTGGTATACACGTACAATGGAATACTACTCAGCCATAAAAAAGAATGAAATATTGTCATTTGCAACAACATGGATGGACTTAGAGGATATTATGCTAAGTGAAGTAAGTCAGACAGAGAACGACACAGATAACACTCCACTATTTATAAAATATATAAACCAGAAGGATTTACTGTATAGCACAGGAAACTATGTTCAATATCTTGTAATAACCTATAGTGGAAAAGAATCTGAAAAAGAATATATTATATATATATATACATACACATATAACTGAATCACTTTGCTGTACACCTGAAACTAACACAATATTGTAAATCAACTATAGTTCAATTAAAAAAGAAAAAAAAGAGACACTTTGCAGATTTAACAACAGCAACAACAAAATATTGTGACTCTCATATTACTCTAGGCTCCCTGCAAAAACATAAATTTCAATTTTGAATCAGGTAGGGAGGAGTTCTGAGTACATTGATCTGATTTTTTTTTTAAGAAAAATAAGATCATGTTTCTTGCATTGGCTCATAGACAAAACTCATACCCATATGTTAACTCATGTAACCCTAACAACCCTGCAGTGTTGGTGCCATTAAACCTATTTCACAGATAAGGAAAGTGAGGCACAGAAAAGTCAAGTACCTTGTCTAATGTCACAGAGCTAGGAGGTAACAGAGCTGGGATTTGAACCTGAACAGCCTGGCTAGACATTCTGTGCTCCTGAATACTCCTCTCTTCTGCCTATCCTGTCATGTCCATGTCAGGCCCCTTAACTCTTTTTAAAAGTGATCTGCTATAAATAATTACTGTGCATGTGTTTTATCTCCTCTTAGCTCCCTGAGGACTGGAATGCTTCTTATTCTTTTTGTTTCCTACAGTGCCTGACACTGACCTGGGAAAAAAATGCCACTCTTACATAAATATGTAAAAATCAAGCTTGCTCACAAAACAGATCTGAATATATGCGTGCAAAGACACACACATGTATATATATATATATGTAGTCTTTAAAACACAGATGGATGGCCAGGATCCATCAGATTCAATGCAATAAATATCTATAGTAAATGTCTCAAACCATGTTAATCACATATTAAAATACATTTCCACTAAAGAATACATTGATATTTTTCATTATATGTTTCACTTCATGACATCAGAACATACAATAAAAATGGTCATTAGATGCATTTTTTAAAGCAGCAAGTAAACTAGCTCTGAAGTTTATTTTCAATGCCATTCAGAACTATTTTGAGAAAGGAATACATGATTTTTCAAGAGCATGCCACAGCTAATGGAGAGGCGCCCACTCAAATCCCCCTTCAAACCTGAAGAACTTATGCCCCACCTGCCAGGAGTGCTGCCAGCTGCCAGTCCTCCAAGCTGAGCCCTTGCCAGAAATTTCCCTCAACTGGGGAAACCTGCCTCAAGCAGAGGTACCCAGCACATGATCACTGGTCAATGTGGGAACACAAAGGTACGGCCCTCCTTGTCACAACTTGAGACCACTTCGATGGGCCATCATAACTTCAGAGCTTCCCGTGGGATTCATCTATGGCCTTCCTTGAAACTGAATCAACACCTAACTTCTCCCTCTGCCCAATCTTATTTTCTTCCCTTTCCTTCCACCAAGTGTTGGTCCTGAGAGCCCTCCAAATAAACTTCCTCATGCTAATCTTCATGTCAGTATCTGCTTCTTGTGGAAATCAAGCTGGGACGTTTCATGCATCCAAGTAGATGCTACATGCTAAACTGCCATCAACCTTGTTTCTTTGGAGACATGCTCAATACATTTTCTTCCTGCTGAAGTACTTATGTAATTTAACCTAATAGAAGTAGATAAGCCATGTCCAAAGAGTCAAGAGGCTTATCTGGCCCTGCTGTGATTGCCAACATTAAAATAAGAAGATCCTCTTCTAAACAATTATTAGATCTTCATGTGATAGTATCCATTGATTGCAACTGTAGTCGCTAACACTGAGTGCTTATGAGGTATCCGGCATCATGGCAAATGATTTGCATGTATTTATCCTTTAGGCCTTATAACAACCCTGTGAGGTAGATACTATTATCAACTCTTGATTTGCATGTATTTTTCTTTTAGGCCTTATAATAACCCTGTGATGTAGATACTATTATCAACTCACTGTACAGCAGGGCTCACAATAGTTAAATAACTTTCTCAAGGTTACAGGGTGACATGGCTTTCTGTCTGCAGCCCCTGAGTACCGCTATATTGCCTCACCTAAATGCATAAGGACAAAGAGCTATAAAGAATTCAGTAATGCATTTAAATTACTTTCCATTTTATTCACCATAAAACAGCACCTGAATCCATTTGAAATATAGTAGTACATAAGTACTATTTTTATTCAGCCCACAGACAATTTCTGGAATGCATATGCATTTGAAAACCTCCTTCAAAAACTCTGCACCTCTCATGGGGTCCTCTACTCCTCACTCAAAGGTTAGTGGCCATTGCCCTAAAGAATATATATAACACTCCCACCCTGTGCTCCTGATGTTTAGGTTACCGACTCTCTACACCTGAAAAATAGACATAAGATAGTTAAAAGCAGAAAAATGGGGGAAAGTTCAAAAGTGGCAAATGCTATCAACTTTGAAAAGCAGTAGCTCGAGGGAGGATGTAGGAAATCTTGGTATGACTTGGTGCAGATGCTAACATTTACTACCATTATTGTCCCCTGAGAACCATCTTGGTGAAAGAATGTGAGCACTCCAAATCTTGAGATTTTCATTAATATCTTTAATTTTCAGAGATGTGGACTAAAGGAATAAGTAATGCAGGAAAAACAGTCAAGGCAAATTCTTAAGAGTAAGTGTCATTCCCATGATGAGTGAGCTGGAGCAAGAAAATGCCAGCAGGGACACAATTTTCCAAAGCTACATTTTAAGTTGCATGAATTAACTGAAGGCCTAGTGTATTCTACCAGAAAAACAGGATATTCCTCCAACCAGGTGAAATACATAGTACAGGACATTTGACAACACCTCAGAAGAGAGCAAATCCTAAGTGTTTCAGTTCTTTGTCAAAGCAAACTGTAATGTCAGGAGCTGATAAACACTTCCCCTAATCTTGCCTCTGCCCCTACTCTAAAGCAAAAAGGAGAGAAAAGAAGAGAGACAGAGAAAGAGAATCATAAGGCTGACAAAAGGTAGGCAGGCTTAGAACAGTACATGGAATCTACAGATTTCAACAAATGTCAGCCACTGATCGTTTTATAGAAAATAATGTAAATATTGCCCATTTTGACAAAACAAATATACTAATATAAATAACCTATATAAGAATGTGAGGGAAAATGGAGGAGAAAGAAATGTTCATCTGAATTTGTCCTATTCTTCATAGCAGGCAGGCATTCAGTACCATTTCAATTTGAAATCTAGAGTTTAAAGATGTGACTGGCACATCATATTTTTTCACACTATTTTTACCTACCTTTAGGACAATGTATTAGGAACTAATATATGTTTGGGAAAGAACTAGTTATTCACTTCTGTTTATTTTCATTTGTTATAATAAAATAACTTAATACACAACTTAAAATAGAATGTATTCCATGATGCCATTTTATGAAAATCATTCCCATTCATCTACCTACCCACCCATCCCCCTATCTATCTATCTATCTATCTACTTATTTGTCTGTCTGTAGACACAAAGAAATGTCTGCTATTATGTTCATTTAATGGTGATGGTGTTTATTTCTGGTTGATGAGATTATTTTTCTCTCTCCTGTATTGCTTGAGCTTTTTAATAATGATTATGTATCATTTTAATAAAAATAATAAAGGTTTTCTCTTGTGGAAAATTTTAAAGATGGCCCAAATGAGAAAAGCAAAGTCTATTTATTCAGAGCTTGCGATAGTAACAATTGCTTGCGCTTTGGCAGAGGCTCAAAGGCAAGCAGAAGAATGGGAAAGCTTTCTAGTGGAAAGAAGAGAAGTCTCAGGTGTGCTCTGATTGGGGGCTTTTAGGCATGGGGAAGGTGGAGGTGGGCTAACTAGAAGTGAGGCATTCTGTGTGATCGGTTAGGGGTACCTATTTGGCTTTCTCTGGTTGGCCCTAAGTTGGAAGTGGTGACAAAAATTAGGGAAGCTGTCCGTTATTAATCAAGTCCTGGCCATTTGGGGGCTGATTGTTCCAGGAGTTATTGTGTGGCATCCCGAGTTAACCAGCTGGAATAATGGGCTGAATTCCTATAAGTCTGACTTCCGGACAGTAGGCTGTCTTCCTGAGCTGGTTACTATAGAAAATGGGTTGGTTTCCAGGCTGGTTGCTATATATCGTGGATCAGGGTTTTCTTTTCTAAAATATCTATCCATTGTTCACTTACGTATTTTGTCTTTCACTTAAAACACCATAAAAAATAACAGCCAAAAAAAATTGTGTGAACAGTTTTTCAACAGTTCTTGGGGTTCTGTTGAGGGGCTTCAGAGACTGGCACAGTGATGGATGGACCAATTAGTCCCAGCTCCTGTTTGTTTGTTTTTTCCATTTTATCAATAGGCTCTTTCTAAGCTTTTGGGTTCTTCCTACAACTTTAAGAAAATATTCTTAAATTACAAAAGTTGGATAACATTCAATTATATGACCTATACATCTGAGCTACTCTAAGGAAATACTGCAATCTGTCATGAGGTGCAACATAATATGTAACACAGGATAGTGACTCATTGTATGACTTGAGTAATTAGCTAAACCTCATTTTCCTCATCTCTAAAATGGGAAAAATCACATGTAATAAATAATGTCAATAATTGCATCGTAAGTATAATAAAGGATTAATCTCAGGAACAAATTTAAGCTTTTTAACCTGAAGAACACTGTACAAGGAAATTGTTATATTTTTAATTTAATATACTTCATGTTTTTTTTACTTCTAATTGGAATAATTATGTTGCTATATAAAAAATAAGTGATCTGGGCTTCCCTGGTGGCGCAGTGGTTGAGAATCTGCCTGCCAATGCAGGGGACACGGGTTCGAGCCCTGGTCTGGGAAGATCCCACATGCCGCGGAGCAGCTGGGCCCGTGAGCCACAACTACTGAGCCTGCGCGTCTGGAGCCTATGCTCTGCAATGGGAGAAGCCGCGATAGTGAGAGGCCTGCGCACCGCGATGAAGAGTGGCCCCCGCTTGCCGCAACTAGAGAAAGCCCTCGCACAGAAACGAAGACTCAACACAGCCTAAATAAATAAATAAATACTGTAAAACAAACAAACAAAAAGCAAACAAACAAACAAAAAGTGATCTGATCTCTATAGTTATGTTTATACTTATTTCAGTCCATATAGCATTTCACTTGATCATGATGAGGCTATTCCTATTTCTTTTTTTTTTTTTTAGTTTTATTTATTTATTTATTTATTTATTTATTTATTTATTTATTTATTTATTTATTTATTTATTTTTGGCTGTGTTGGATCTTCGTTTCTGTGCGAGGGCTTTCTCTAGTTGCGGCAAGCGGGGGCCGCTCTTCATCGCGGTGCGCAGGCCTCTCACTATCGCGGCCTCTCTTGTTGGGAGCACAGGCTCCAGATGCGCAGGCTCAGTAATTGTGGCTCACGGGCCTAGTTGCTCCGCGGCATGTGGGATCTTCCCAGACCAGGGCTCGAACCCGTGTGCCCTGCATTAGCAGGCAGATTCTCAACCACTGCGCCACCAGGGAAGCCCCACTATTCCTATTTCTGATTAAAAAGCACAAATTAAAATAGCTTTGATTCTTAACAAACTGGATGCTGATCCTGTCTACAGATACTTTTTCTTCAGACTGACTGATGTCCCTTCGTTTACTGTGGCTATCACTTAGAGCCCATACTACAATTCATTAAACAGTCTGAGAACATTGTTTATTTCTTTGTTTAATGCTCCTAAACCTGGAATTAGAGTCAAATCATTTTTTGTTTTAAAAGTGACCACAACAGATTATGAATGATTTTATTTCTTTTGCTACATGATTCTCTATTCTAAATATTATGACTTGTGCATGTATTACTTTTATGTATTAAAATAGCATCAAAGAAAAAGGAAAATGTCACCACATTGAGTTTTATGACACAAATATCTTGTATCTTGATTGCTACTCTTTTCAAGCAGAGACTCATTTTACATACAATGACAGGTCCCCTTTCTCTTGGGATGGGAAAGGGAAAGAGAACTGAGCAGAAGCAAATTGCCACAGGATGGTCTTGAGAATTAGAGATGCAACTAAGGGCTTAGGTCTGGCAAAGTTATCCATGAAGCAAAATATCACAACCAAAGTCACTCAGTTTTCTCTTTATCATAAACTAACTCAAATATTCTGCCCTTTTCCTACCTTCTTACTGTTGTCATTTTTGTAATGAGTATATTGCAAAATTATTTGACTATTACTCATTAATAAATGGAAAATTATTGTCTATTTGTGTAGCTTATCAAGAACCCCATTAGCCACAGGCATTTGATTGGATAACAAGGCCTTCAAATATTGACAGCCAACGGCTGATTTCTGTAACTATTACCCAATGCAGCACATCCCCTTGGTATGTAGGTGCCCCCTTTGTAAGTACATCAAGCTGCTGAGTGCTCTGAAGTGGGCTGAATTAATCAAGTGTCACTGATTTCCTTAATTGATGGGGGAGACACAGTAACCTTTTTCTCAGAGCAACTACATCATGTAATTACAGAGGAAACATATAGCTTTTGTTAGTTGGACTAGACACCTCTAATAACATTAGCCAAGCAAAGGGTATTATTATCTCCCATTTTAGAGATTTAAAAAACTGAGACTAATATCAGTTAAGTAGGTAACAGCCCCAAGGTCATACAAAAGAATGAAGAGCAAACACACAATTCATGTCTGTTTAACCCTATAATTACTCTAACCAGAATCTGATGGATTGGTTTATAGTATATGGAAGTATAAATAAGATATTTATAGCTGGCTTCAACTCTTATACATTTCTCGGGCTGCATATAAATGTTTCATTTGTCCTGGGTCCTCACTTTCTTGGAATTGTAATACGCATTTGACTCCTACTCCCATTTTTTCAGAAAAAAACTCCTTATGGGATGACTCATAAAAGGATATCTCAAACAATCACCTTAAAAATCACCCCTTCTTCCTTGACCAGGTTCCCAAGACTAAACTGGGGACTGTGCTTTGATTTTCTCCCAATTTGTGGCAATTGTCCTCTCAACCCAAGATCGCCTTCATGAAGTTATGGGATATCACTTTTCCTCATGAGCGTTGATCAGAAGTGTTGATTTTCCTAAGAGGAAGCCTATTGGGGGCTTCACATAGCTGGAACCCTCAATAGTCTGCCTCCTCCCAGGAGTCCTTTTTTCTTAGAATTTTCAAAGGAACATGCAGGAGCAGCCCACACTGCGGACCCTTGCTACACGCAGAAGGAAATGTCCACCTGTTCCATTGGGCAAGCAGTTACTGTCCAAATGCTTCATGTAAACTCCATTCCCCTCTCCTCTGTTTAAGGCTCATTGAATACCTAATGCCTGTCCTCAAATGGAGATTCTGAAGGGTAGTAGCTTCCTTGTATGAATCATTTTCTACCTCTGGACCTAAGATTTCTCATCATAAAATTAGGAGGTCTGACCATTATCTTCTATAGACTCTATTTCACAATTCTTAGAATTTCTCCCTATGGAAGAGAACAGTCAAGAAAAGTAATTCACATTCTCCACTTCCAGGGAACATAGAAACAATTTTAAATTACAATAGGTTTTAGAAATACCAGTCTATCTACTGTCTATCTACCTATTTGTCTATCTATCTATCTATCTATCTTCACTCTTATTTTCAGACCTTACCTTAAAATAGAAATCTAGTTTTATGTAGTAAGATTAGCGGCATAGTGTGGAAAAAAAGAGGAGAAAGTTATAATCAAATAGACTTGGATTTGATATCCAGTTCTAATATTTACTCTCTCTGCAACATTGGGCATATTGCTTTGCCTCCCTTGCTTTACACATCTGTAAAATAGGACAAATGATACGGAGCTTATAGGATATTATGACGATTCGTGAGATAACATATATAAAGCATCTAGTAGAGTACATGATGGATGTTAATATAGATTACAATGTTAACAATAACATTAATATTCCTTTGAGCTTATAACTCCAAACACCATAATACTTTTTTCTAAGACCACACAGCATAGCTCAGCTGTGCAAATGCTTGCACTGCATTATTCATACAGATCATTTGAGGCTGCACAATAGGTGGAGAGAAAGGGCCGACCTCCCTAAAAAGCTTTTCCATATCTCTTCCTCCATGTCCATCCTCATATTCAGAAAAAGGAAATGAAAGCACTGGAATGTCAAAGAGAAAATAATAGTTTTTTTTTTATCAGTTTTACATATGCAGCATTCTTTCAAAATTAAAGAGTCAGCATTCAATATATGTGTTTGATTTCTAATGACCTCATGGCAGAAATAATGTTCTCT
Organism: Balaenoptera musculus; assembly: GCF_009873245.2. Classification (NCBI taxonomy): domain Eukaryota; kingdom Metazoa; phylum Chordata; class Mammalia; order Artiodactyla; family Balaenopteridae; genus Balaenoptera; species Balaenoptera musculus. Next base: position 81,183,864 of record NC_045792.1, read on the forward strand.
GTTCATGAAGAAAAATGTTCATCCTGACAAGATTATGCTCATCCCTCTAGATCAGTGGTCCCCAACCTTTTTGGCACCAGGGACCGGTTTTGTGGAAGACAATTTTTTCACAGACAGCGGGGTTGGGGGGATGCTTCAGGCGGTAATGAGAGCGATAGCTCGCCCGTTGTTCACCTCCTGCTGTACGGCCTGTTCCTAACAGGCCACAGACCGGTACCAGTCCGCAGCCCAGGGGTTGGGGATCCCTGCTCTAGATCATAGTTTTATATTAACTCCTCATGGCTTCAAATAAAACAAAATTATTTTGACCAGGTCTATATTTAAAAATCTATATCTCTGATGATTTTCATTAACTGGCTGTGAACAAAATATTCACTCTTTTAAATATCACTTTAACTGATTATTATTTGCTTCATGATCAATGAAACTATTAAGGGTTATGGATTGATTTCTTTGGGAAAAACTATTTTCATTGAGGTCCAGTTAGGAAAAAAGATACCACTCTAGGTCTCATAAATAGAAGGAATTGATATCAGGAACTGGTTTCTGGGTGATAAATGAGCTTGTAAACCAATTAGGGGACAATGAGGCAATCTGTAAATTAGCAACAGCAGGAAGTCACTACCACCCCTAGGACTGGAGGGACATTGGAGATAAGTGGATTGCAGGAGGCAGGCCAAACGATGAGGTCACAACCACAGCAAAGGATGCCTTGAGCTGGAACTCCAGAAAAGATTCAGTTGCTGCTGGAGATGCCACCAGAAGCAGGGTAGCTAAGGTGAGAGGCTCCCCTCTTCCTCCCACTCTCCAACCTCCCTAGTGTCTTCAATGGCCAAACCTACCAGGCTAGGGAAATGCAGTTCTCTGGAAAACAGAGTAGGGTAGAGGAAGGTCTGGGGACAGATCTGAGAACAAAAGGGGAATTAATTGATGAGCCCAATAACCACATTTTACTTAAAGTTGTAAGCTCCTGGGGGACAGGAACTACATCTAGTTTTCCAGTTATTTACCCACCATCAATCCAGCACCACGTCCAAGATGTTTAATGTTTATGTACTAAGTGAATCTGCATGTAACTTGGGTTGTATCAGACACCTTGAAGGCTCTAATCAGATCCTCTCAGCCACCTGTCTCTGGAACCCTTAGCACTTGTTTTGCCCCAGCTTCCACAGCAACTGACTTTAGTGGGCACAAACCAAACAGTGTGCCCTGTCCCCCCCTGCCCACTGCAGAGGAGCCTATTCATACCCACACATGCACACCTAGAGATTAATGCTCCATAGCAAACTGCAGCTGGCAGATACAGTTGTCTCCCTACTTCCCACCAATGAACTATCCTGAAGTGCTATTGTTTACAAGCCTTCCCAGAAAATGATCCCATGATGTCAAGCAGTTACCCTAGATGCCAAAAGGTAGGGTCCTTGATAACATACCTTATCATTATGCTCCCTCTGTTCTTGCCTCCTTCCCCTTCCCCTCTCTCCTGCTTCCCAGGGATAGGACTTCCTCATAAAATAGTGGCACCCAAACTGCTGCCTCAGCCTAACCGAGGCTGAGGCACTGGTAAAACTGAGAAGCATAGAGTTAGAAGTCAAGAGTTATGGGTTCAAGTCTGAGCTCCACCTCCAACTGGCTATGGGACCTTTAGTAAATTCTCTAGACACTCAACACCTAATTTTTGTTTACATTTTCATGAACATTTACTGAACAGGTGCTCTAAGCTAAGCATGGTCCTAGATGCCAGGATATAAATTTGAAAAGAACACGGTCTTGGCTCTCAAGGACTTCATATATTAAGGAATGACAGAGATGTAAATGAATAATAATGTCCTCATCTGTAAGGTAAGAATGTTCCCAATAGCTCAACAAGTCAGTGATTAAAAATTCAGACTTGGGACATTTCATAAGTGTTTCAAATAAATTGTTACCCTCAAAGAGCTGATATTTCCATCCTGAGCTGAACAGTACCTTGTCATTATATACACCAGCTTGAATCCTGAATACCAATTGCCCCCAAAATATACATCTCCTACAGTATTTAAAAATGAGAAAGTTCCATGTTGTGTCTAAAAGAACTACACTTGGTAATCTATCCTAATGGAACAATCAGGGATGTATGCAAAGATACATGGACACGGATGCTTACAACAGCACAGTTTGTAAATAAAAGACATTGGAAACAACATAAACATCCAACATAGGCTAAATTAGTTACATAACATTCTTATTATGGAATACTAATTAATCTCTAAAATGCATATAGATGTTAACTTATAGCATAGAAATAATGTTGGGGAGATTCTTAAATGGAAAAAATTCATATTTTAAATAGTAGGTAAAACATCCAACTTCTAGAAATAAATTCCATATATTCACATGAATCTAGAAGAAAATGTTAGCATTAGTTTTCTCTGGATGGTGGTTTATCTGCATAATTTCTCTACTATAAAGATATATTTTTGAGCATAAAGGCATGACAATCCTTAAATAAGGAAAATAGAAGTAATCTAACAGTTGATTTACTCACTCAGGCACCACTACAAGAGAAGCAACAAATCATCATTTTTTATACCATATCCTTTCTTCTGGTAATCTACTTCAAGATACTAGCGATATTAAACATTTTCTCCATGTTAAAAATAAAAATTAATAAACAAAGAGAAATTCTCCTCTGTATCATTTTACACTAAACCTCCATTTTTATGAGGGATGCATTTTTTTTTAATGTTTCTTGGAGCTCATTAAATCAGAATTCTCCTTGAATAGTAAATTTACTTTCAGTGAATTATAACTCAAGATAGAGTAAGGGAGAAAACTAGCACAGTACTGAGAATACATTTAAAAAAAAATTTATTGGAGTAGAGTTGATTTACAATGTTGTGTTAGTTTCAGGTGTACAGCAAAGTGAATCAGTTATACATATACATATATCCACTCTTTTTTAGATTCTTTTCCATATAGGCCATTACAGAGCATTGAGTAGAGTTACCTGGGCTATACAGTAGGTTCTTATTAGCTGTCTATTTTATATATAGTAGTGCGTATATGTCAATCCCAATCTCCCAATGTATTCCTCCCTCCCCTTTCCTCTCTGGTAACCATAAGTTTTTTTTCTACATCTGTGACTCTATTTTTGTTTTGAAAATAAATCCATTTGTAGCATTTTTTTAGATTCCACATAAAAGCAACATCATATGATATTTATCTTTGTCTGACTTACTTCACTCAGTATGACAATTTCTAGGTCCACCCATGTTGCTGCAAATGGCATTATTTTGTTCTTTTTTATGGCTGGGTAATACTCCATTGTATATATGTACCACATCTTCTCTATCCATTCCTCTGTCAATAAACATTTAGGTTGCTTCCGTATCCTGACTATTGTAAATAGTGCTGCTATGAACATCAGGGTGCGTGTATCTTTTCGAATTATGGTTTTCTCCAGGTATATGCCCAGAAGTGAGACTGCTGGATCACATGGTAGCTCTATTTTTAGTTTCTTAAGGAACCTCCATACTGTTCTCCATAGCGGCTGTACCAATTTACATTCCCATCAACAGTGTAGGAGGGTTCCCTTTTCTCCACACCCTTTCCAGCATTTATTGTTTGTAGATTTTTTGATGATGGACATTCTGACCGGTGTGAGGTGATACCTCATTGTAGTTTTGATTTGCTTTTCTCTAATAATTAGTGCTGTTGAGCATCTTTTCATGTGCTCTTTGGCCATCTGTATGTCTTCTTTGGAAAAATGTCTATTTAGAGCTTCTGCCCATTTTTTTGATTGGGTTATTTGTTTTTTTTGATATTAAGCTGCATGAGCTGTTTGTATATTTTGGAGATTAATCCCTTGTCCATCGCTTTGCACATATTTTCTCCCATTCTGAGGGTTATCTTTTCGTTTTATTTACGGTTTCCTTTGCTGTGCAAAGGCTTTTAAGTTTAATTAAGTCCCATTTGTTTATTTTTGTTTTTATTTTCATTACTCTAGGAAGTGGATCAAAAAAGATCTTGCTTCGATTTATGTCAGAGAGCATTCTGCCTATGTTTTCCTCTAAGAGTTTTAAAGTATTTGGCCTTACATTTAGGTCTTTAATCCATTTTGAGTTTATTTTTGTGTATGGGAGTGTATTTTGTGTATAGGGAGCGTTCTAATTTCATTCTTTTACATGTAGCTGTCCAGAGAGCACATTTTGAAATCAGAGTCCTGGTTTCAAATCCTAGCTCTTCACCAACCAGCTGTGTGAACTTGTACCTCAGTTTCTTCACATGAAAAATGGGAATAATCAGGACTGGTGAACAATTTGTGAAGCTGAAATGAGATAACATGGGAATGGCCTGCACAGGCCCAGGTGCAGAGAGAGTCTAGCAACAAACGTTAGTCCTTTTCCCTCTTCTACCACCCCAAAGTCCAGAAAAAAATAGCTAGAAATAAAAGGAACGTATAAATTATGCTTTTGAATTTATCCTACTTTCCTAGTTCCCTGGATCTTTTTAACATTTTGAAATATGAGAGAAGTAAAAAGAGGGATTTTTTTAAAGGAGTTAAAATACCAGTAAAAGGCTGAAATGTCATTACACCCACAAATATTGCAATTACCCACATTTATTTCTGAACGGTCCCAATTTAAAACAAATATTTGTTTTACCTTTAAACAAACTGGAGCAGGTTATGTATGTATTTTTCATTTAGGGAAGGGAAAATGTTATCTTTCAGAAGAGAAATTTTCCTGTAATGTAGTATTTTGTATCAGAAAATTCATTTTTAGAATTTTTCATATTGCTGCTGAAGTATGCAGTTAAATGATTCTCAATACACTATGATGCATCAAATTCTACCAAAATGAATCTCTTAAGTACAAAAATTAAATCTCTTTCCTGTCATTTTCATACTATTAAGCTAAGTGGAACATTACAAACATAAATAAAAGGGAAAAAGAAAGCTATGTTTTTCAATAAAAGTTCAAAATGCCCCAGAGAAATGAATTTGATCTTATCATAACTTCTTATGTAAATTGACAATTTATCCAGAGAAAAATAAGCAATTGGGTGAACATGAGAATTGATAGTGATAATGAATACAGATACAGATATATCCTAAATTTGTTATCTCAGGGAGTCTTAAAGAATATTTTCCTCTTGATGTGGCCAACTTGACTCTACTCTAGATTTTCATGTTTCAGCTCCTCATCTTCAGAAGGTGCCAGGGTGCCTTCCTTAGAGCAACAAAATGGCTCTTCTTGGGCTAGAACCATATCCCTGGGGAAATTTCAACGTCTAGTTGGAGAAGCAACGTATGGAGAGCTGAGAGGTAAAGATGAGAGATCGCAATAATGACAAAAGCAAAACAAAGTCTATGACAAGCTTGAGTTGATCTACCCTATTCCTTTCCAGAAACATAAAACAGTTAATGAAATAGTAACATGGCCCATTGTCTTTCTCTGAAGTCCAGAGTGGACTGAATCTGGGCTAATATTAAATAGCAACACCACACTGATTGAGGCCCGGTACCAGTCTTATAACTCACTAACATCCCAGGGTCCTTGCATAGCGGCCTCTGAGGGGAAATGTATTAGTAGGCTGAGAGAAATAGAATTGGGTATGGTATTGGGTCATGGTTCCTTGGGGTACAGTCTATACATTTTTTTTCTTGGCATTCAGGAGAATCACACATTTTTAAAGTGAATTTCATTTTCCTCATTTTTCTTGCGTAAGGATTATTTTGGAATCACCAGCTCGAAATCATCAGTCCTACCTCCATTCTCAGTTAGAAGTTTCAAAGCATCTTAAGAAGTAAATTCAATTATTTAGACTTCTGTCAAATCAAATGGTAATGAAAGGAAAGATGTAAAAGAATTAAACCTCTCTTACTTCTCTAGCAGGCAAGAATTTCTATGTTTTCTGACCTAGAGAAAACCAAAAGCAATTTCAAGAGGGTGGAAAAGAGAGTGACAGTACTGGCGCCCTGGCACAGCAGTATATCACACAGAGCAAGGTGTGCGTGAAGGACCGAGGGGTGGAGGAGTAGAGGGAGCAGAATATGGGTCAGAACACTGATGAAACAACACTTAACAATCCTACCCAGAGAGTGGCATGTCAAGACAGTTCAGCTGCAAACAAACACAGAAAACGGGTGTGTTTTCACAGAAGGTGAGTGAGGGCTCAGCAAAGATAATGCATGGGCTTAATAGACAGTGGGAATACCAGACCTGGCTGGGTCATTCAGAAAAATCTATCTGAAAACAAGGCATGGCAGGGCAGGCATGGGGGTCTGGAATTCACACCAGCAGGATGAAAAGAAGAAAACAGTCTTGCTTCGTCTGTCTGAAGTAGAGGGCAGGGAACACTGCACTAGCTAAAGTATCAAGCAGGGCACCACTAAGTCAGCTGAAGCAGAGGGCAGTGCACCTCCTGGCTGGCTGACATAAAGGGTAGGATTTTACCTGAAGCCAATGGAAGAAGCCCAAAGGAGACCAATTGAAGGGAGCGGGACAAGAGCCTGTCTCTTCATAAAAGGCCACCTACAACCTTGCTTAGGTATCTCTGAAATTCATTCCATGGCACACCTTATGTCTCCTCCTTTTCTTTAGAAAAGCTACCCTCTGCTTGCTTGCTCTTGCTTAGCATCTTCAACTTCCTGCTTCACTTCCCTGGCCCCTGATTCCTAGCCCTGGAGCTCTATGCTTTCTGCCAGCTCTGCCTCCACCGAGCACTGCCTGTCAAATGCAGTTTTACCCCCAATCCCTCTAGCATCGCTCCAGGCTCAGGCCCCCAAGACTGACTCAGTCCTCCTTGGTTCATACCAGCCTTTCAACAAGCCCTGACTACAAGTAGGACTGGCCAGTGGGCAGTCTATTGGTGATGTCCCTAAAGGGTTTGCACCTTAAATCTTTTGAACAGGAGCAGCCAAAATTAATTCCCAGACTCCACTGATCAGTATACCCCCCCCCGCCAGACATCTCTCAAATCTATTCTCTGTTCTCCTGCCCGACGTGAACTACAGTTCAAGCCCCACAATATCTTGATTTACAGTCCAGCAGCCCCCACCCATCTTTTCTTCCCTCCTCCAGTTTTGCACAGCACCCACAAATAAATTTCACACAACATGGTGAGATAATTTTCCTGAAATAAAACCTGACTGCATCATCGCTCTGCCAAAAATTCATCAATGACTTCCCCAGCTCTGAGGACAACGTCTAGATACTCTGATAATGCTTTCCCATCCCTTCACACAGGGGTCCCCTCTGTCTATTTCTTTAGCATCTTCTCTTCCTGCTCTTCTTCACCCCAACACTGCAAGCTCCAGCCTTCCCAAACCAATGCCAGTGTTCTGGACACAGCTGGCACCCTCTTCTTCTGCGCCTTTCTGTATGCTAGACCTCTCCTCCTTGCCTCCTCTCCCTTATTCTCCTACCTTCAGCTGGCTAACTTCTACATATTCTTCAGGCTTCAGCCTCCTCCAGAAAGCCTTATCTGTTCCCACAAAATTAGGTCAGGTAGCCCTTTATATGCTCTTACAGCATTTTGTTCCTGGATCTCTTATGGTACTTCACTGCATTGTATATTGATCAGCCACTTATTTTCCTAGATCCCCATTAAACTCTAAGCTCCATGAGGGCAGGGATCACTTCTGTCTAGCACAGTGCCTGGCTAAGGTAAACAATTAATACATTTTTTTGTGGAACAAAGAAAGAGAAAAGGGGAGAGTGTCTGGCTGTGTTGATTATACTCCTGGGTTCCTTGCAAATGCTTCTTATTATGAAGATCAGGGCTGGGGCAGCCGCAGGGCAAGCTGACACAGAATGGATATGCACCTGAGTGAAGCTGTTCCTTCACAGGGCTTCCCGGGCAAGCCCTTCACTGCATCAACACAGACAAGCCCTGTCACATGTCTGCCTTCACCCAGAGGGACAGCACACAGTGAGCTCAGCATCACCTAAATGTTACTGTTCCGACTCAGATATCTGAGGAAGAGATGAGGGTGGTGCCATAGTGGAAAGGTGGCAGGTAGGGTACATGTTCATCTGCTTCCCAGGATTTATCTGATGCCTGATGAATTCTGACACATGTAACATGGTGTTAGGAATATGCTTCTGAATACAAAATTTGTATATGTGCCTTAGAGATTTCAGTTTCCACCACAGGGAACAACTCGGGAGATACACAGACAAGAGTAGACAAGAATTCAGGTGCTAAGGTGAATTCCACAGTCTACTTTCAAACTACAATGGCAGAATCCAGAAAAGGGTCCCCAGCTCACTGATTTCAGTATGCTAAGCTCTAAAAAGCAACTTGGGAAACCAGAGAGAAAAAGTGCTATCCACAATCCCCTGGCGTGTCACACTCACAGACTGAATGTCATTTGAGCATAAACATCATACAGTCAGAGATGATACTTAGAAATGTTGTGTTCTAAGTTGGAAATATAAGTGAGGTTCATTTTTTCAACATTCAGTAATTTCAATTTTATTCCTACCATATGACGGGTGTTGTTCTATGCACGGAGGATACAGCAATGAAAAAGTATATAAAAATGCTTGTCCTTCAAATTCTTAGAAAAGCATAACCTTCCAAGACTGAACCAGGAAGAAATAGAAAATATAAACACACCAATCACAAGCAATGCAATTGAAACTGTGATTAAAACTCTTCCAACAAACAAAAGCCCAAGATCAGATGGCTTCACAGGCAAACTTTATCAAACATTTAGAGAAGAGCTAACACCTATCCTTCTCAAACTCTTCCAAAATATAGCAGAGGGAGGAACACTCCCAAACTCATTCTACGAGGCCACCGTCACCCTGATACCAAAACCAGACAAAGATGTCACAAAGAAAGAAAACTATAGGCCAATATCACTGATGAACATAGATGCAAAAATTCTCAACAAAATACTATCAAACAGAATCCAACAGCACATTAAAAGGATCATACACCATGATCAAGTGGGGTTTATCCCAGGAATGCAAGGATTCTTCAATATATGCAAATCAATCAATGTTATATACCATATTGCCAAACTGAAGGATAAAAATCATATGATAATCTCAGTAGATGCATAAAAAGCTTTTGACAAAATTCAACACCAATTTATGATAAAAGACTCTTCCAGAAAGTAGGCATAGAGGGAACTTACCTCAACAAAATAAAGGTCATATGTGAGAAACCCACAGCCAACATTGTTCTCAATGCTGAAAAACTGAAACCATTTTCTTTAAAATCAGAACAAGACAAGGATGCCCACTCTCACCACTATTATTCGACATAGTTTTGGAAATTTTAGCTAGAATAATCAGAGAAGAAAAAGAAATAAAAGGAATCCAGGGGAGGACCTTCACGATGGCAGAGGAGTAAGACATGGAGATCACCTTCCTCCCCAAAAATACATCAAAAATACACCTACATATGGAACAACTACTACAGGACACCTACTGAATGCTGGCAGAAGACCTCAGACTTCCCAAAAGGCAAGAAAATCCCCACGTACCTGGGTAGGGCAAAAGAAAAAATAAAAAACAGAGACAAAAGAATAGGGATGGGACCCGCACCTCTGGGAGGGAGCTGTGAAGGAGGAAAAGTTTCCACACACTAGGAAGCCCCTTCGCGGGTGGAGACTGCGGGTGGCAGAGGGGGTAAGCTTCGGGGCCACAGAGGAGAGCGCAGCCACAGGGGTGCAGAGGGCAAAGTGGAGAGATTCCTGCACAGAGGATCGGTGCCAACCAACACTCACCAGCCCGAGAGGCTTGTCTGCTCACCCGCCAGGGTGGGCGGGGGCTGGGAGCTCAGGCTCGGGCTTCGGAGGTCGGATCCCAGGGAGAGGACTGGGGTTGGCTGTGTGAACACAGCCTGAAGGGGGCTAGTGCACCACAGCTAGCCAGAAGGGCGTCCGGGAAAAAGTCTGGACCTGCCGAGGAGGCAAGAGACCACTGTTTCGGGGTGCGTGAGGAGAGGGGGTACAGAGCACCGCCTAAAGGAGCTCCAGAGACGGGCGCGAGCCATGGCTGTCAGCGCGGACCCCAGAAACGGGCATGAGATGCTAAGGCTGCTGCTGCTGCCACCAAGAAGCCTGTGTGCGAGCACAGGTCACTCTCCACACCTCCCCTCCTGGGAACCTGCGCAGCCCGCCACTGCCAGGGTCCCTTGATCCAGGGACAACTTCCCTGGGAGAACACTCAGCACGCCTCAGGCTGTTGCAATGTCACGCCGGACTCTGCCTCCGCAGGCTCACCCTGCACTCCGTACCCCTCCCTCCCCCCGGCCTGGGTGAGCCAGAGCCCCCAAATCAGCTGCTCCTTTAACCCCATCCTGCCTGAGTGAAGAACAGACCCCAGAGGGCGACCTACATACAGAGGCAGGGCCAAATCCAAAGCTGAACCCCAGGAGCTGTGCAAACAAAGAAGAGAAAGGGAAACCTTTCCCAGCAGCCTCAGGAGCAGTGGATTAAAGCTCCACAGTCAACTTGATGTACCCTGCATCTGTGGAATACCTGAATAGACAATGAATCATCCCAAAATTGAGGCAATGGACTTTGGGAGCAACTGTAGACTTGGGGTTTGCTGTATGTAACAGACTAGTTTCTGATTTTTATATTTCTCTTTGTATAGACTCTAGCGCTTATTATCATTGGTGGATTTGTTTATTGGTTTGGTTGCTCTCTTCTTTCTTTTCTTATTTTATGACTATTTTATTTTATTATTTTAATACTTTTTTTATTTTAATAACTTTTTTATTTTATTTTATTTACTTTTCTTTCCTTTTTTCCTCCCTTTTCTTCTGAGCCGTGTAGCTGACAGGGACTTGGTGCTCCAGCTGGGTTTCAGGCCTGAGCCTCTGAGGTGGGAGAGCCGAATTCAGGACATTGGACCACCAGAGACCTACGGGCCCCACATAATATCAATGGGTGAGAGTTCTCCCAGATATCTCTGTCTCAAAGCTAAGACTGAGCACCACTCAACAACCAGCAAGCTCCAGTGCTGGACACCCCATGCCAAACAACTAGCAAGACAAGAATACAACCCCACCCATTAGCAGAGAGGCTGCCGAAAATCATAGTAAGTTCACAGACACCCCAAAACACACCACCAGATGTGGTCCTGCCCATCAGAAAGACAAGATCCGGCCTCATGCACCAGAACACATGCACCAGTCCCCTCCACCAGGAAGCCTACACAAGGCACTGAACCAACCTCACCCACTAGGGGCAGACACCAAAAACAATGGGAACTACAAACCTGCAGCCTGAGAAAAGGAGACTCCAAACACAGTAAGTTAAGCAAAATGAGAAGATAGAGAAAAACACAGCAGATGAAGGAGAAAGTAAAAACCCAGTGGATCAAACAAATGAAGAGGAAATAAGCAGTCTACCTGAAAAAGAATTCAGAGTAAAGATGATCCAAAATCTTGGAAATACAATGGAGAAAATACAAGAAACGTTTAACAAGAACCAACAAGAACTAAAGAGCAAACAAACGATGATGAACAACACAATAAATGAAATTAAAAATTCTCTAGAAGGAATCAATAGCAGAATAACTGAGGCAGCAGAACGGATAAGTGACCTGGAAGATAAAATAGTGGAAATAACTACTGCAGAGCAGAATAAAGAAAAAAGAATGAAAAGAATTGAGGACATGGTCAGAGACAACTGGGACAACATTAAACGCACCAACATTTGAATTATAGGGGTCTCAGACAAAGAAGAGAAAAAGAAAGAGACTGAGAAAATATTTGAAGAGATTATAGTTGAAAAGTTCCATAATATGGGAAAGGAAATAGTCAATCAAGTCGAGGAAGTGCAGAGTCCCATACAGGATAAATCCAAGGAGAAACAGGCCAACACATATTAATCAAACTATCAAAACTTAAATACAAAGAAAAAATATTAGAAGTAGCAAGGGAAAAGCAAAAATTACATAGAAGGGAATCCCCATAAGGTTAACAGCTGGTCCTTCAGCAGAAACTCTGCAAGCCAGAAGGGAGAGGCAGGACATGTTGAAAGTGATGAAAGGGGAAAACCTACAACCAAGATTACTCTACCCAGCAAGGATCTCATTCAGATTTGACAGAGAAATTAAAACCTTTACAGACAAGCAAAAGCTAAGAGAATTCAGCACCACCAAACCAGCTTTACAACAAATGCTAAAGGAACGTCTCTAGGGAGGAAGCACAAGAGAAGGACAAGACCTACAATAACAAACCCAAAACAAATAAGAAAATGGTAATAGGAACATACCTATCGATAACTATCTTCAAAGTAAATGGATTAAACATTCCAAACAAAAGACACAGACTGGCTGAATAGATACAAAAGCAAGACCCATAAATATGCTGTCTACAAGAGACCCACTTCAGACCTAGGAACACATACAGACTGAATGTGAGGGGATGGAAAAAGATATTCTACGTAAATGAAAATCAAAAGAAAGCTGGAGTAGCAATTCTCCTATCAGACAAAATAGGCTTTAAAATAAAGACTATTACAAGAGACAAAGAAGGACACTACATAATGATCAAGGGATCAATCCAAGATGAAGATGTAACAATTGTAAATATTTATGCACCCAACATAGGAACACATCAATACATAAGGCAAATGCTAACAGCCATAAAAGGGGTAATCGACAGTAACACAATCACAGTAGGAGACTTTAACACCCCACTTTCACCAATGGACAGATCATTCAAAAAGAAAATAAATAAGGAAACACAAGCTTTAAATGACAAATTAAACAAGATGGACTTAATTGATATTTATGGGACATTCCAGCCAAAAAAAACAGGATACATTTTCTTCTCAAGTGCTCATGGAGCATTGTCCAGGATAGATCATATCTTGGGTCACAAATCAAGCCTTGGTAAATTTAAGAAAACTGGAATCATATCAAGTATCTTTTCTGAACACACGCTATGAGACTAGATATCAATTACAGGCAAAAATGTGTAAAAAATACAAACACATGGAGGCTACACAATACACTACTAAATAACCAAGAAATCACTGAAGAAATCAAAGAGGAAATCTAAAAATACCGAGAAACAAATGACAATGAAAACATGACGACCCAAAACCTATGGGATGCAGCAAAAGCAGTTCTAAGAAGGAAGTTTATAGCAATAAAATCCTACTTCAAAAAACAAGAAAAATCTCAGATAAACAACCTAACGTTACACCTAAAGCAATTAGAGAAGAAGAACAAAAAAAAAAACCCAAAGTTAGCAGAAGGAAAGAAATCATAAAGATCAGATCAGAAATCAATGAAAAAGAAATGAAGGAAACAATAGCAAAGATCAATGAAACTAAAAGCTGGTTATTTGAGAAGATAAATAAAATTGACAAACTATTAGCCAGACTCATAAAGAAAAAAAGGGAGAAGACTCAAATCAACAGAACTAGGAATGAAAAAGGAGAACAACTGACACTGCAGAAATACAAACGATCATGAGAGATTACTACAAGCAACTATATGCCAATAAAATGGACAACCTGGAAGAAATGGAAAAATTTTTAGAAAAGCACAACCTTCCAAGACTGAACCAGGAAGAAATAGAAAATATAAACACACCAATCACAAGCAATGAAATTGAAACTGTGACTAAAAATCTTCTAACAAACAAAAGACTAGGACCAGATGGCTTCACAGGCGAACTCTGTCAAACATTTAGAGAAGAGCTGACACCTATCTTTCTCAAACTCTTCCAAAATATAGCAGAGGGAGGAACACTCCCAAACTCATTCTACGAGGCCACCGTCACTCTGATACAAAAACCAGACAAAGATGTCACAGTAAGAGAAAACTACAGACCAATATCACTGATGAACATAGATGCAAGAATCCTCAACAAAATACTAGCAAACCGAATCCAACAGCACATTAAAAGGATCATACACCATGATCAAGTGGGATTTATCCCACAGATGCAAAGATTCTTCAATATACGCAGATCAATCAATGTGATACACCTTATTAACAAACTGAAGGATAAAAACCATATAATAATCACCAAAGATGCAGGAAAAGCTTTTGACAAAATTCAACACCCATTTATGATAAAAACCCGCCAGAAAGTAGGCATACAGGGAACTTACCTCAACAAAATAAAGGCCATATATGAAAAACTCACAGCCAACATCATTCTCAATGGTAAAAAACTGAAACCACTTCCACTAAGAAAAGGAACAAGAAAAGGATGCCCACTCTCACCACTATTATTCAACATAATTTTGGAAGTTTTAGCCACAGCAATCAGAGAAGGAAAAGAAATAAAAGGAATCCAAATCAGAAAAGAAGTAAAACTGTCACTGTTTGCAGATGACATGATACTATACATAGAGAATCCTAAAGATGCTACCAGAAAACTACTAGAGCTAATCAATGAATTTGGTAGAGTAGCAGGATAAAAAATTAATGCAAAGAAATTTCTTGCATTCCTATACACTAATGATGAAAACCTAAAAGAGAAATTAAGGAAACAGTCCCATTTACCACTGCAGCAAAAAGAATAAAATACCTAGGAATAAACCTATCTAAGGAGACAAAAGACCTGTATGCAGAAAATCATAAGACACTGATGAAAGAAATTAAAGGTGATACAAATAGATGGAGAGATATACCATGTTCTTGGATTGCAAGAATCAACATTGTGAAAATGTCTCTACTACCCAAAGCAATCTACAGATTCAATGCAATCCGTATCCAACTACCAATGGCATTTTTCACAGAACTAGAACAAAAACTTTCACAATTTGCATGGAAACACAAAAGACCCTGAATAGCCAAAGCAATCTTGAGAAAGCAAAACGAAGCTGGAGGAATCAGGCTCCCTGACTTCAGACTATACTACAAAGCTACAGTAATCAAGACAGTATGGTACTGGCCCCAAAACAGAAATACAGATCAATGGAACAGGATAGAAAGCCCAGAGATAAACCCACGCACATATGGTCACCTTATCTTTGATAAAGGAGGCAAGAATATACAGTGGAGAAGAGACAGCCTCTTTAATAAGTGGTGCTGGGAAAACTGGACAGCTACATGTAAAAGAATGAAATTAGAACACTCCCTAAAACCATACACAAAAATAAACTCAAAATGGATTAAAGACCTAAATGTAAGGCCAGACACCATCAAACTCTTAGAGGAAAGCACAGGCAGAACACTCTATGACATAAATCACAGCAACATCCTTTTTGACCCACCTCCTAGAGAAATGGAAATAAAAACAAAAATAAACAAATGGGACCTACTGAAACTTCAAAGCTTTTGCACAGCAAAGGAAACCATAAACAAGATGAAAAGACAACCTTCAGAATGGGAGAAAATATTTGCAAATGAAGCAACTGACAAAGGATTAATCTCCAAAATTTACAAGCAGCTCATGCAGCTCAACATTAAAAAAACAAACAACCCAATCCAAAAATGGGCAGAAGACCTAAATAGACATTTCTCCAAAGAAGATATACAGATTGCCAACAGACACATGAAAGAATGCTCAACATCATTAATCATTAGAGAAATGCAACTCAAAACTACAGTGAAGTATCACCTCACACCGGTCAGAATGGCCATCATCAAAAACTCTACAAACAATAAATGCTGGAGAGGGTGTGGAGAAAAGGAACCCTCTTGCACTGTTGGTAGGAAGGTAAATTGATACAGCCACTATGGAGAACATTATGGACGTTCCTTAAAAAACTAAAAATAGAACTACCATATGACCTAGGAATCCCACTACTAGGCATATACCCTGAGAAAACCATAATTCAAAAAGAGTCATGTACCAAAATGTTCATTGCAGCTCTACTTACAATAGCCAGGACATGGAAGCAACCGAAGTGTCCATCAACAGATGAATGGATAAAGAAGATGTGGCACATATATACAATGGAATATTACTCAGCCATAAAAAGAAATGAAATGGAGGTATTTGTAATGAGGTGGATGGAGTTAGAGTCTGTCATACAGAGTGAAGTAAGTCAGAAAGAGAAAAACAAATACCGTATGCTAACACATATATATCGAATCTAAGGAAAAAAAAAATGGTCATGAAGAACCTAGGGGCAAGATGGGAATAAAGATGCAGACCTACTAGAGAATGGACTTGAGGATCCGGGGAGGGGGAAGGTAAGCTGGGACAAAGTGAGAGAGTGGCATGGACATATATACACTACCAAACGTAAAATAGATAGCTAGTGGGAAGCAGCCGCATAGCACAGGGAGATCAGCTCGGTGCTTTGTGACCACCTAGACAGGTGGGATAGGGAGTGTGGGAGGGAGACGGAAGAGGGAGGGGATATGTGGATATATGTATACACATAGCTGATTCAGTTTCTTATACAGCAGAAACTAACACAACATTGTAAAGCAATTATATTCCAATAAAGATATTTTAAAAAAAAGAAAAGGAATCCAAATTGGAAAAGAAGGAAAGCTGTCACTGTTTGCAGATGACGTGATACTATATAAAGAATCCTAAAGATGCTACCAGAAAACTACCAGAGCTAATCAATGAATTTGGTAGAGTAGCAGGATACAAAATTAATGCACCAAAATCTCTTGCATTCCTATACACTAATGATGAAAAATCTGAAAGGGAAGTTAAGGAAACACTCCCATTTACCATTGCAACAAAAATAATAAAATACCTAGGAATAAACCTACCTAAGGAGACAAAAGACCTGTATGCAGAATACTATAAGACACAGATGAAAGAAGTTAAAGATGTCACAAACAGATGGAGAGATATACCATATACTAGGATTGGAAGAACCAACATTGTGAAAATGACTATACTACCCAAAGCAATCTACAGATTCAGTGCAATCCCTATCAAACTACCAATGGCATTTTTCACAGAACTAGAACAAAAATTTTCACAATTTCTATGGAAACACAAAAGACGCCAAATAGCCAAAGCAGTCTTGAGAAAGAAAAATGGAGCTGGAGGAATCAGTCTCCCTGACAAAGCTACAGTAATCAAGACAGTATGGTACTGGCACAAAAACAGAAACATAGATCCATGGAACAGGACAGAAAGCCCAGAGATAAACCCACGTACATATGGGCACCTTATCTTTGATAAAGGAGGCAAGAATATACAGTGGAGAAAAGACAGCCTCTTCCATAAGTGGTGCTGGGAAAACTGGACAGCTTCATGTAAAAGAATGAAATTAGAACACTCCCTAACACCATACAGAAAAATGAACTAAAAATGGATTAAAGACCTAAATGTAAGGCCAGAAAGTATAAAACTCTTAGAGGAAAACATATGCAGAACACTCTTTGACATAAATCACAGCAAGATCTTTTTTGACCCACCTGCTGGAGAAATGGAAATAAAACCAAAAATAAACAAATGGGACCTATTGAAACTTCAAAGCTTTTGCACAGCAAAGGAAACCATAAACAAGATAAAAAGACAATCCTCAGAATGGGAGAAAATATTTGCAAATGAAGCAACTGACAAAGGATTAATCTCCAAAATATACAAGCAGCTCATACAGCTCAATATCGAAAAAACAAACAACCCAATCCAAAAATGGGCAGAAGACCTAAATAGACATTTCTCCAAAGAAGATATACAGATTGCCAACAAACACATGGAAGGATGCTCAGCACCACTAATCATTAGAGAAATGCAAATCAAAACTACAATGAGGTATCACCTCACACTGGTCAGAATGGCCATCATCAAAAAATCTACACAGGGGCTTCCCTGGTGGCGCAGTGGTTGAAAATCTGCCTGCTAATGTAGGGGACACGAGCCCTGGTCTGGGAAGATCCCACATGCCGCGGAGCAACTAGGTCCGTGAGCCACAATTACTGAGCCTGCACATCTGGAGCCTGTGCTCCGCAGCAGGAGAGGCCGCGATAGTGAGAGGCCCGCGCACCGCGATGAAGAGTGACCCCCGCTTGCCACAACTAGAGAAAGCCCTCGTGCAGAAACGGAGACCCAACACAGCCATAAATTAAAAAAATAAAAAATAAAATCTACACACAATAAATGCTGGAGAGGCCGTGGAGAAAAGGGAACCCTCTTGCACTGTTGGTGGGAAGGTAAATTGATACATCCACTATGGAGAACAGTATGGAGGCTCCTTCAAAAACTAAAAATAGAACTACTATACGACCCAGCAATCCCACTACTGGGCATCTACCCTGAGAAAACCATAGTTCAAAAAGAGTCATGTATCACAATGTTCACTGCAGCTCTATTTACAATAGCCAGGATGTGGATGCAACCTAAGGGTCCATTGACAGATGAATGGAGAAAGAAGATGTGGCACACATATACAATGGAATATTACTCAGCCATAAAAAGAAACAAAATTGAGTTATTTGTAGTGAGGTGGATGGATCTAGAGTCTGTCATACAGAGTGAAGTAAGTCAGAAAGAGAAAAACAAATACCATATGTTAACACATATATATGGAATCTAAAAATAATAATAATAATAATTCTGATGAACCTAGGGGCAGGACAGGAATAAAGATTTAGATGTAGAGAATGGACTTGAGGACACGGGTGTGGGAAGGGTAAGCTGGTATGAAGTGAGAGAGTAGCATTGACATATATACATTACCAAACGTAAAATAGATAGCTAGTGGGAAGCAGCTGCATAGCACAGGGAGATCAGCTCGGTGCTTTGTGACCACCTAGAGGGGTGGGATAGGGAGGATGGGAGGGAGAGGCAAGAGGGAGGGGATATGGGGATATATGCATACATATAGCTGATTCACTTTGTTATACAGCAGAAACTAAGACAACATTGCAAAGCAATTATACTCCAATAATATTTTTTAAAAAAATGGTTGTCCTTATGGAACTTAAATTCTGTACCATATCTAGTATATTATATGGAGGTAAGTGATATGGGAAAAAATAACCCAAAAAGGAGGATATCAAATACTGGGGGGAGCATAGGTTTTAGTATTTAAAAAGGTCTGAGAAGGCCTCACTGAGAAGGTGATGATTATCTTTCACTATATTTGGGAAAATTTCAGTTACTGTTTCTTCAAATATTTTTTCTCCCCCATTCTCTCTTTTTTCCCTCTCCAATTACAGATATGTTATGTATTCTTTAAAATCATTTTTCTCTCTGTTCTTCAGATTAGATAATTTCTATTAATCTTTCTTAAAGTTCATTGACCCTTCTGGCATGTCTATTCTGCTGTGAAATACAGCCAGTCATTTTTTAAATTTCAGATACTGTATTTTTACATTCTACAATTGGTTTTTATAATTACTATTTGTCTACAGAAAACTATTCTATTTCTAAATACAAATTTATAATTGCTGTTTTCTGCCTTTTCTTCATGCACCTGGTTTTCTTTCCAACCTCAGGCATTTTTAGAATAAGCTGATTTAAAATCCTTGTTTACTGACTACAATATCTGGGTCATCTTGGTGTCAGTTTCCATTGATTTTCTTTTCATTTTAGAATAGGTTCCATTTTTCCTGTTTCTTCATATGTCCAATAATTTTGGATTATAAATTGGATGTTAGAAATAGTATGTCATTGAGATTCTGAAATTTTCCCATGAAGAGTACTGATTTGTTTTTAAGTGGAAAGTACACTTGGGCTGTGTGCAAACTGTACATTTTTCTTCCTCTACAGCTCAAAACTCATTTCAACTCTTTTATAGTGAACTGGGCTGCTTGGAGTCTGGCCCATGATTGCATGTTATAGAGGCCTGCTGGAGATTTTGACAAAGTTTATTCACAGAATTCTGAGCTCTCCTCTGGTCCCATTGTTGATGTTGTTGTTTTCCTGGGATTTTCCAGAAAGTCTATGATTACCTCAAACCAGTAAGACTCTGGGCTTTGTATCAGAGTTTTTGTTTGTTTGTTTGTTTTTTATGGAGGTATCCACACATCTGTTCTCTATGTCGGCATCTCTATTCCTGCCCTGCAAATAGCTTCATCTGTACCATTTTTCTAGATTCCACATATTTTAATAACTCTACACAGGGCAGACTAAGGCCTGAGATTAAAACCTTTAAAACCTAGAAAGTCACTCAATGCTTTTCTTCTTCCAAGCATTGACTTTCTTTAGTACCTACGTGCTTTTGGTCACTTTCCAGTGCCTAAAAAGTTTATATTAAAAGTTTACACTAAAACTTTTATGTTAAAAGTTTTATTTGTCATCTACAGTAGGATTTGTCTGAAAAGAACTGCTTGATAGTGTATAGAGGCAGAACTGCTGAGAAAGTGATATTTGAATAAATACCTAAAAGAAGAATGGGAGCTATTCATGTAGATATCTGCGTGAAGAGCGTTCCAGGAAGAGGGGAGTGCATGTGATAAAGCCTGAAGCAGATCTTGCCTCGTGTGTCTGAGGAATGACGAGGAGGTCAGTGTGGCTAGAGTAGAGGAAGTGAGGGAGAGAGGACCAGATGCAGTCAGAGAGATAGAAACGGCAGAGAATCAAGATGTAGCAGGGATGAATGGATAAAGAAGATGTGGCACATATATACAATGGAATATTACTCAGCCATAAAAAGAAACGAAATTGACTTATTTGTAGTGAGGTGGATGGAGTTAGAGTCTGTCATACAGAGTGAAGTAAGTCAGAAAGAGAAAAACAAATACAGTATGCTAACACATATATATGGAATCTAAGGAAAAAAAAAAAAAAGGTCATGAAGAACCTAGTGGTAAGACAGGAATAAAGACACAGACCTACTAGAGAATGGACTTGAGGATATGGGGAGGGGGAAGGGTAAGATGTGACAAAGTGGGAGAGTGGCATGGACATATGTACACTACCAAACGTGAAGTGGATAGCTGGTGGGAAGCAGCCACGTAGCACAGGGAGATCAGCTCGGTGCTTTGTGACCACCTAGAGGGGTGGGATGGGGAGGGTGGGAGGGAGGGAGATGCAAGAGGGAAGAGATATGGGAACACGTGTATATGTATAACTGATTCACTTTGTTATAAAGTAGAAACTAACACACCATCGTAGAGCAATTGTGCTCCAATGAAGATGTTAAAAAAAAAAAAATTTAAGGGTAAGCTGGGACAAAGAGAGTGGCATGGACATATATACACTACCAAATGTAAAACAGATAGCTAGTGGGAAGCAGCCGCATAGCACAGGGAGATTAGCTCGGTGCTTTGTGACCACCTAGAGGGGTGGGATAGGGAGGGTGGGAGGGAAGGAGATGCAAGAGGGAAGAGATATGGGGATATATATATATATATGTATAACTGATTTACTTTGTTATAAAGCAGAAACTAACACACCATTGTGAAGCAATTATACTCCAATAAAGATGTTAAAAAAAAAAAAGATGTAGCAGGTCACTCAGCCACTATGAAAACTTTGGCTTGTACTTTGAGATAGAAAACCACTGGAGGGTTTTGAATTGAGAAGTAATGTGATTTAGCTTTTGTTTTAAACTGACCACCTTGGCTCTATATTGAGACTAAAGGGCAAAGTATGGAAACAAGTATTCCACTTAGGAGGCTCTTTTAAAAATCCAGGTAAAGTAGCTTTGGCTTAGATCAGGGTGGCAATAATGGAAATAGTGAAAAAGTGGTCAGGAGTCTGCATGCATCTGTGGTCAGAGCAAAAGCATTTGCCAAGAATTTGGATTTGATGTGTGAAGGAAAGGGAAGAGTCATGGATGACTGCAGTTTTTCTGCTTTGAGAAACGAGGAGGATGGAGTAGGGGTACATCAGTAGGGTTAGGGACATTTGTGTTTGACTTCCCTGATAGATATCCCAGTGGGAATATCAAGGAGAAAATTAAATTCTGGGCTGGAGTTCAGGGGAGAGGTTAAGGCTACAGATGTAGATTTGTAAGTTGTCTATATATAGTGTGGTATTTAAAGCCAGAAGAAGACATGAGATCACCAAGGAGCCTGATATAACTAAAGAAGAGAAGACTTCCAAAGACACTCCTCTGAGGATGGTATGATTAGAGGTAACTGAAAGGAGGAGGAAACCAAGAAGATGCCAGTGTGATAGGAGATGAACCAGGAGAGTGTGGAGTCTTGGAAGCCAAGGCAAGAAAGTGTTCAGTGTTTTAAAAAGAAAGGAGTAACTAGCTATGGCAATTCCCACAGGGAGATCAAGTAAATGAGCACTGAGGATTGACCCTTAGATCTGTCAATGTAGAGGTTGTGGTTGACCTTGACAAGAGCATTTTTAGTGGAATGGTGAAGATGAAATCCTGCTTGAAGAGGGTTTAAGAGGGAAGAGGAGAAAAGAAATTGAAAACAGCACATATATACATAATACGATTATGAGTATAGCATTATAAGATGCTATAAGATAAGGAAAACAATATTTCTAAGGAGGAGGGTAGTCAGGGTAGGGGAAAAAATCCATGAATTTGAGGAAATTTTCCAAAGAGTAAAGAACAGAGGCACATCTGCTGCCCTCTGGGCTGGAGCATGCTATACAGAAATCACATGAATAGAAGAGTTTCATTGAACCCACCATGGTTAGCAGTCTCACACCTGGCCTCAGAAAACTGACATTCATCTCACCATTGTGGGGTGACTCAGGCTCAGACCCCAACCTGACAAGTCTAGTCACCCCTGCTTCTGGGGCCAGCTCCTCTTGTCTGACCTCATCTGATATTTCTGTTCAACCTCTTTCCCAAGATTCCCCTCTGCCTTTACTGCAACTCTCTAGCACTGACCCTTTTCTGACTCCCAAACTTCCTTAGTTGAGGCTAATGTGTTCTCTTCCTCAGCTGATTTGTTTCTGCCCTTAACCGACTTGCCAGGCTGACTTCTAGAGAATCTGGTCCAGTCCTAACCAAGACTGGCCCCCAGGTCGTGTTTGTCCTGCTCTCAGGTCAAGTCATAGCCTAGATCCAAATACTGAATGGATGGTAGAAGGAAAAGAGTCCTGGATTTGAAGTGAGAGAGATGAGAATTCAAGCTGCCACTTGGTTACTCACCAGCTGTGTGATCTGAAGCAGGCTCTTTAACCTTATGGAGTTTCTCCTGTCTACAGAACGGAGAGAATAATTCTCATCCTTAAGGGATTGTAAAAATTGAATGACATAACATATATGTTAGGATCTGGAGAAAATTTTATCTTTTTAGCAGCTGGTAAGGGATAGAATCACAATGTAAGAAGAGGATTGCTATGTTGAGAAGACGCCGCTTGATAAAGTTGTAGAACCCAGAGTTCAAACAGAAGAAAGGCCCAGTGCTGCTCAATAAAAGATAGGGTAGGAGGTGGGGTGGGCCAGGGATCTTCCTAATGTGGGTTTTTCACACGCAATGTAATTTTTTTCTCTGGCCAAATAAATTCATGGGCTTATTTGATTTCTCACGGAAGCTTGTGAAGGTCTAAATTTTGAAAATCGTTGCAAATAGGGTTAAAACAGTTAAACTAGAAGACTATGGAGTAAACCAGGTACCTATTTACATGTACAAAATGCCCGGAAACTAGTAGGCTCTCTGTTGTTAGCTCTCCAATTCTCCCATCTCTTTACCTTGCTTATCATGTATGATCCACAATATAGACTCTCTATATCTCTGATTAACAATATAGTCTCTCTAGTCATACCATCCGGGTTCATATCCTGGCTCCATCTCCTAATTTGTGACCTTGGACAAGTTATTTAACAGTATTGGGCCTCAGTTTGTTCATCTGCAAGATGGAAATAATAATAATAACAACACCTAGCTCGCAAAGTAGTTTAATTGAAATAGAGTTTACCATAGTTGATAAAGTATTAAATGGGATCATGTATGAGAAGCAATTAGACAAGATTCTGGTACAGAGTAGACACTATTTCCTGCTAATATCATTATTCCTAATACCACATTTGCCAAAGTAATATGTGAAAAATTCACTCAAAACACAGTCACATGATCTGTCTGAAAAATGATCTGCATAGAATTCACTGAACCTCCAGTAATGAGGGTAGCAATGACTGAGTAGGATATGCCTTAATAAAACTTTCATTTAAGTTTGTGTTGTTATTGTTTTTAAAATTTTTTTCCCATCTTCTTTAGAAAGCAAGGCTCATTTTCATTTCTTGTGTGTCACTTTGAGAAGTACCAAGCTCTGGTTTCAAAGATGTCACTCTGTTTCATGAGGTGATGCAATTTGCTGAACTAAAGCAATCTTGGGTGAGTCACTGCAAAAAACAATGCATCATCCAGACAATTTTATCTTCTTAAGAAAGAGGCAGAAGGGCATAGTGTTCTTCTCTGAGCTCCTCAAGTTGTGGCTAAGAATAAAGGCAACTTAAAAAAACCCACACGCTTCTCTCTGTATTAACTATTCTCACTCTAGTGCAGCTGGAATACAAAGACTGCAGATTCTGATCTCAGACAAATGAGTGTTTAGATCCTGGCCCTGTCACTTGCTAATCGTGTGACCTTTCACAATCTACTTAACTGTTATGTGGCAAGGACGGCTGCTGTCCGTCATAAATTTATCCTATTCTTCCATACAGTAGAGCTGTTGTCAGGAAGCAGCTGCACAGCCAGCAACTGCATTTTCAAGCCTTTGTTAAATCTAGAAAGGACCATGTGAATGTGTCTGGCCAAGAGAATGTGGGTAAGAGTGATAGATGCCACTCCCTGTCCTGGCCCATAAAATCCCCCTCTATGTTCTCTCTTTCCCCATTTCTGGCAGAATATTGATACCACCATGGCACCCATGTGGTGAAGTCTCTCTGAGTCTAGATCTCTGAATGACTGCATGGTCCCCCACTATCACTATCACCACCACCTTCTTTCCCTGATACTGAACTTTATATGAATGATAAGTAAAATTAGATTGGAAGAAACCATTGAGATTTCAGGTTTTATCTATCTATCATTACCTTAACCAATACATACTTTAAGCATCTGCTTCTTCATCATAAAAATGGGAATAATAATAGTAGCTACTCAGAGTTGCTGTGATAATTAAATGAGTTGTGTAAAGCACTTAGCACAACACCTGGAACCTAGTAAGTGCTCAAAAAATATAAGCTGCTATATTTACTAGGATAGTCCTAGTTCCTTTTACTGCTTCTGAAATTGATATATACAACTCCTTCGCCAGCCATCTCTAGAATAAGCTGTTCTTCAACTAATAGTGAATCACATAATCCATGGTTTCTTAGCATTGAAAAATTATGGTACTATTATAGCTACTACTATTATTATTTAATTCTCCATATTTTTACCAAGATCATCATACAAGTCATCTTTCTCTTTTTTTTCTTCCACTGTATCCTTCTAGTAACAATCTGCCTTTTTATATCAATGTTAACCAATGTCATCCATCCTAAAGAGAAAATTTTGTTTGTGAATTAAAGAGGTGATAAGATATACAAGCCTGCTGCTGGCAATTATCTCAGACCAGCATACAACCTTCAGTAAGTCCTTCAAGTTATTTAAAAGACAATGCCACATAAGAGATGCTACTTGAGATACCATTCTTCATTACTTATTAAATGACAGCATGTTCTTTAATGGAGGGCCAGCCTTACAGCAGGAGAGGGGGTGGGCAAATCTCTCAGTCCCTGCCTGCTCCTGGCCCTTCTTTGACCAACTGTGGGTGCAGAAGCCCTGCCACCTGCAGCCCCTGCCTGTCCATTTCTGAACTGATGAGAACCAGACCCAGTATTATCATAGGAGAGCCTTTACTATGCATAAGGGGAAATGTTAGGCAAAAATTGATCTGTTGCCCTGAGATGGATGTGCAGGGGCTACAATTTGAATATTGGGCTCTCTTCCAGGCTGACCTCCCTCCTAGATCCCTCCATGGGTGCCCGAGTAGAACAGCTGGGTTTATGCACACCCTCCTCCACTGCTATCCCACTTCTATTCCTGGTTTGCACCATGCTTTTCACTAAGAATGGTACACAGCTCTGAATCATAATGATCAACATCATTATCATTATGGTCATCAGCATGGTAATAATAATAGCTAGCCTACTGAGCATCTTCTGTGTATCAGGAACTGATTGCTTCATCTCTTTTTTAAATATTCATGACATATCTTCAACATAGACATTATTATGCCTATTTCAGAGATGTGGCAATTGAGGCTCTAAGTAGTTAAGCTGTTTGCTAATAAGGAGTAAAGCCAGAATTCAAATCCAGCTCTGATTTTAAAATGTGTGTATTTTATCTTTCAGCTGGCTACCTCTTAGCAGGCTGTGTTCCTCAAACCCTACTTATTTCCTGCCTGCAAATGTAAAGGGACAGAATAGACTCTGTCCCTTTACACAGTAGACTGGCTTGGCCTCCGCAAAAACCCAAACAGGCTGCCCTGCCTCCTTGTACTGACATTGCTCAAGGACTCCAACCTCCTTGACTGGAATCCACAGATGCTGACCAAAGCATAGGGACAACACAAACGCCCTACCTCCCTTTGACATGGAGATTTGGGCAGCTGACCCTTTCTGGAGGAAAAAGGTAGAACCACTCTGTTGTCTCCTAAGCCTTGGCCTCACAGGTCCCAACTCACTCCTCCTCCTTCTGATGGTCCCCCAGTATGACGGCTCTGCCTCAAAAACACTCTCACAAATGTTGCTAAAACCTAATGAACAAAATAGATATCTGGGGCTGTTATTCTGCACTACAAAGCAATTAATCAAATCCTTCTTTAAAAAATCCTTTGGGTGTTATTTAAGTGCTCCTATTATAGATCTCTAACACTTCAACCCAGAGGTAGTTTATGGATTTCTGAACTCTAAAGATAAAGGCCATAGTCAATTAGTGATCAGTTCAAAACCAAGCTAAGTAAAGGATGCAGTAAAATAAAAATAAAATAACCAGGCTGCTGCCAGTTCTCCTTCGGTTCTGATAACAGTGTACTGACAAATCCAACAGTTCTCTAAGCAGCAACATGGATGGACCTAGAGATCGTCACACTGAGTGAAATAAGTCAGACAGAGAAAGACAAATATCACATGATAGCGCTTATACGTGGAATCTTTAAAAATGGTACAAATGAACTTATTTACAAAACAGAAATAGGGTAGAAAACAAACTTACGGTTACCAAGGTGGGGGAGGGATAAATTGGGAGATTGGGACTGACACATACCCACTACTGTATATAAAGTAGATAACTAATAAGGACCTATGTATAGCCCAGGCAACTCTACTCAATACTCTGTAATGGCCTATATGGAAAAGAATCCAAAAAAGAGTGGATACATGTATATGTATAACTGATTCACTTTGCTGTACACCAGAAACTAACACAACATTGTAAATCAACTATACTCCATTAAAAAAAATTTTTTTAATTTAAAAAATAAAGCCTATAAAGCAAATTATAAGGTATTAGGTACCAATTACATCTGTCCAACGGTATGAGGTTGTTTTAAGGACAAGTCTCTGGCTCGCCTGAGTTGTAAGGCCACGCAGAAATATACACCATGGCAATCGAGAGCCAACTATAACAGTGGCAGTGTAGCATAGTAGGAAAGCACACAGACTCCAGAACCAGGCTCATCCTGCTTCTGCCACCTGCTAGCCAAGTAACCTTGGGCAGGTTACTTACCTCATTACATTTTAGTTTTCTGGACTGTAAACAGGGTATCAGAACTGTACCTGCCTCAAGGTATTAGGAGGAATAAATGAGCGTATATTGCTTATGACACAACCTAGCCCGCAGTAAGATATTATAGTGGTCTGCTTTCCCAAACTGGCCTTTAACTTAACTGTCTTCTCTCCCCATAGTCTGTTTTGAAACTCACATCATTTTTCTTGTTTTTTGCCTGTTCTGCTGTCCATTTATGACCCCTAGAGTACCCATCTGGGTTCTTGGCTTCACTTCTCAATTTACTGCCTGTGTTTTCCCTCTTTGCTTGACATTTTCTGCTTGTTAACATGTCAAAGGTGACTTACATCACCTCCCTTCTTCCTCCAAGTTTCAATGGTCCTAACTGTGACAGACATACCTGGGGTGTAGTCCAGACAGTAACCTTGATTTTCCCCAAGGCTTTCATATTCCTTGTCCCTTCCCAAAGATCTATTTCTTTATATTCTTGCCCTGTTTTCTGTGTTAGACCATTTTTGCTGTTTTATATCTCTTTCTTACTTGCTGTAGGTGATCTAATCAAGTTTCCCTGACATTTTGTTTCTATGCCCCTCTCTTGCCCCACTACTCCCAGAAACTTGGTCTGGTGTTTGAGTGTCTGCTACCAGAGGAGCAATGGATGGTTACAGGAACCATTGATCTTTTACTCCATCAGCTGCTCAATGGGCTATTGGAGGACTTCCTTCTAGAGAATTTTCTTCTACTTCTCAACACTTACAAAGTCTCCTCTATCTTCTGGCCTACATTAATCCCCATCATCGGCATCTCATACCTCTCCCTCTAACTCATGAAGTCCATCCAAATGAATGTACTGTCCCTTTTTAAATTTTTGAAGCTAATATGAGACTTTGAACTTCTCCGGCATGGAGTAAAGAAATGCACCACTACACAATATCATTTTGTCTCTACTTAACAACATAACGACTGTGCTATCAACTTGCAAAAGAAAGTCGGCCCTCATTCTCAAGCAGAAAATTGTCTCTGGGTTTCAGATATAAAAGATGCTTTGTGTAATTAGAAGAAGGGATGAGAGTGAATAGAAATTTAAAATGCATTCTCTTCTTCTACATATTTTGCTCAGAGTCTAATTAAGGGAAGGGCTTGGCACTTATCTTTGAAAGAGGGTATGGAACTAGTCAATGAATTTTGAACATTCATCCATGAAGGTTTCTGTGTCTGAGGGAACAGCCTAGTTTACATTTTGTTTGTGCACGCTGAAGACAGCCTAAAGAAGACTGGCTCACAATTATCACAATTTATACCCAGTTTACATCTTCTCTCCCCACCCTATGTTAGAATGCAAAGACCTCCCCACAGCACCCTGAAAGAAGGAATCCAAAGTGTTTGAAGATAAAATGGTTGTATTTTTAATCATTTAAAAAATGTGAAGTGTCAGGTGCAACTGATTTTTTAAATATATATTTTTTCCTTGTATGGCAGTTTGAGTGTGACAGGCTTAGTCTTAGTCTCTGGAATTTCCACTTGGTCTTGGCCAGAGATTCCTTGGGATTAAATTAGAAGATATATGGAATCATCTGGCATAGTTTCTGGTACAGAGTAAGCATTCAATAAATATTGGATCAGAATCTGTAGTTCTCCTTGACTGACCCAGTAGTTGAGAGAAAGGTTACCCTTCTTCCCTTCCCATCCTCCTTTCTCATTCACTAAGACCTGATCAGCAGAACCCCAAGTCCATCCCATTCAATGGGAGTGAAAGTCCCCAAAACAGTCTGGAAGCAATGTTATCACACACAGGTTCACAGTCAGGGAGAGACAGCTGAGTCAGGAGCCAGAACTGAGAGCCCAAGCCAGGGGCATGCTGTCCACAGAGCAGAAACAGATACTTAAGTGGGAGTCAGAAAACCAAACAGGCAACAGGACATGACTCTATGACCTAATACTCTTTCCGGTTGCGAGGTCCTATAATTCCTTGATCCTTATTCACAAAAGGGGATAAGACCATAAACTGTTTGTGGTGAATTTTAATTTCCCACATCCCTAAATTGGCAGATCCTTCAATCATCCACAAAGCAAAACTATAGCTGCAGCTTTCTGAAATCATAACAGATTCCTCATACCTGTTGTATCCTGAGACCTTCACAGTCTGTTACTCTGTACCCTTCTAGCATTTCTCAGCTGCCCAGATGCCAAGACCCAACTTGAGACAGAGAAGGGGAAACTGGAGTTGATGAATTTATAAAGCAGATACCTGGGATCCTGCCCAGACAATGTCATGGAAAATCCTCTGTCATTGATTCTCAAATTCCGTAGCTGAAAAAACCTCCTTCCCCTAAACCTAATGCTCTATAAATACTATAAACACTTGCACACAGTCTGTGCTCAGTAAACACTAATGACTGATTCCCATTTGTCCTTTTTTTCCCATTTGTTTTTTATTAAAGACCCATTTGTCTATTTAATCTTGACTTTGTATGATGAATTGCAATTGGCCACAAATTATTTTCATCTCTATATTCATGTCCCTTTGCAATATGATTCACAAGGAAATGGAATCTATCTCTCCACCCCTTAAATCTAACCTTCACTGTGTAATTTGCTTTGGCCAAAGGGATATTAGAAAATGCGACATAGGCACAGGCAGGAAAAGTGCTTGCTTAATGTCACTTATCTTCTGCTGCCCTGAGACAACCTGTGAAGAAGCCCAAGCTAGTCTCCTGAGGAGAAGAGATCAAGTAAAGCAAGAGAGGTAGCCCACCTGAGGCCAACTAGCCCAACCAGTCTGATGACAGCCAGTCACATTTGGGAAGGCAGCCTAGACCATCAAATCTTAGCTGACCCACAAGCTGACTGCAGAACTTCTTGGCTAATGCCCAGACTCATGAGCAATAACATTTTAAGCCACCACATGTTGGTGTGGTTTGTTACACAGCAACAGATAACTAATACATCTTGTTTGACAGCCATCTCCTATAAGTGTTACAAGATTTTAACTGTTATACACAGGATGAAATATAATCCATTTACTATATTTGTTTATTTGTGTATGTATTCATTTATTGCCTGGCTCCTCTCATAGAGAATTTAAAGCAGCTTATAACTAGAATTCAAAAAATACAACAGTTATAAGATAGAAAAAAAAATAACTGAATTTCAGGTAAACAGTAAAAATAAGAGGAGAAATGATAAGACCAAGTAAGGAACACAAATATGTCGGTCATAAAGGGCTATGCAATAGATAAAACTGATCTTTAACTTTGTCTCAAAGATCCCTAAAAGCCAAGTGACAAGCAAGTATATACTTCTCAATATCAGGAGAAAGTAAGCACACACTTTCCTTAGAAGAAACAAAATGTTTCTTGAACTGGGTTCTGAAAGACATTTTTTAATGTGGATCCCTTTTACAGGAAACAGGAAGTGACACAGCAGATAGCATTTTCCCAAGTGACTCTAACAGCCAGCTTTAGTATGTAGTATACTACAAGAACCAAAAATATAACATGAGAACACAACTTCATGAAGGCAATTCTTTAGGAGGCTACTGAAGGTCATGTTTCAAATTATTCAAGACTCTCAAACGTTCCCTGGTATGAAGCATGAATAGTTTTGGAATTGGTAATCAAAAGAGTCTTTGATCAATCAGTAAAGACTTCCATTTCTTCTTTCAGGAATAGCTCAATTTCAGTATTTTTGTCAGTGCAAAATGTTAATCTCTTGATAATGTGCCCAGTTTGAAAGTAGCAAAATTCGGATCTGAACCCAGATCTTTCCAGTTCCAAAGCCTATGCCTCTTTAAAAAACTAAATTGTGTTATGAGTGATTAAAGAATTGCTGATTTTAAAAATACCAAACTTCTTCTTTAAGTTAATACATTTATTTTAATAGGAGATTTCAACAGCTTGAGGTCAGGGTGTGCATAAAGGTGGGAATTTCTGGTGCTTGAACCAAACTGACAAGAGTAGATGAGAGAAAGGGAAGAAAGCAGGTTGAGATTTCTACTGAGTTCTCCTGTCAGCCCTGAAATCACAGCATTTGGACCTATTCAAACAGCATTCTGGGTCTGCTCGATCTAACGCCACTCAATCAGTGGAGTAGGCCCACTCTTTCAAAAGCATTGTATGTGTTAGCAAATGCTATATGGTGAATTGTTGGAATAATGGAACTTGACATTTTGGTCCTACTTGGATTGCTAATCCTCAAACATTTCACGTAAAAAACGAATGGAATGCCAAAATTTTGATTTCTCCAAAAATATATTTGTGTCCCCTTGGCAAAGAAAACACAAATACTGACTCTTTTTTTTTTTGTGCCCTCAAGTAAGAGTAAAGTGAGTTTACAAAGCTCAGAGATAGAGCCTCTGAGCTCTATCTCTGGTCTGACTATCTAGTAGCTAATAAACAATTACAAAGCCAGAACCAAGATTATCCAAGCACTTGTCCAGGCTTCAGAATTCACCAGCTATTAATCACAAGCAGGCTTCTTTCCAATTAGCACTTTGGAATGGGCTGTTTGCTCCAAATTTGGTTAACCGGCACCATACATACATTAGGGAAGAGAATTTGATGTCTGCCTTCGTGCACATTTCATAATGGAGAAAACCAAGATATACTAATTCTATTTAGAAAGCATTCATCAGTGTTCAGCCATCCACGGAAATGTGTCTTGTTGAAAGAAACATCATTTGAACCAATAATTGACCATTTCAAACATCAGCATGGAAAACTGCATATGACACAGTTACAGCCTGTGACCCTATGAACATCCATCAAGGTTGGACATTGTTGTAGATACAACAATGAGTTGTATCTACATTAACTATATCAGTCCTAATTGGATTATTTGTTTTTATAACAGATAGCTGCTGTCATCAGTGGGGAATTAGTTGACTATAACATTGTCCTTCCTGAGATGGAATAACAATAAAAATATCATGGCTATTATTAACTATGGGCATATTACATGCAAAACACAGTATTAAATATTTTATATGTTCATTCATTAATCAAATATATATGGAGTGTCTAGCATTTTTATATGCTCCAAAATAAGGTCATAACAAGACACAGTCCTTATTCTTAAGGAGTGGAATTTACAGCTAGAAAGAGAAACAATAAATAAATGATTCTCAGCCCGTTTAATGTTCAAAACGATGAAAAATGTTCATTATCCCAATGTTTACAGAAGAAAAAAGCAATGCTTAAAAAAGTTAAATAACTTTTCCAAAGTCACCGTTAGTAAATAGAGTCATGATTTGAACCTAGAATCTTCTGACTCAAATGATTTTGCTCTTACTACATCATTTAATTGCTAAATTTGTATATTTGTGTCATTGACTTTATGCCTCACTACCCTGATTCTGTTACATATTTTCCAAACCCTTTTTCTCTGTGTCCTTTGAACATTCATTCAACCAGCCAGCATCAAATATGTGTTGGGTATTATTCTGGGCACTGGGGACACCACATCCATTAAGAATGTACTTTATGGTAGACATTGAGCTACGATTTCTCCTACTTCCTCTGTTCATCTGACTCCATCCCCAGGACATCTTTTGTTCCTCTTCTTACATTAAATGGAAAAAATCTTTCTATGTCTAAGTAATATCCATTTTAGCTTGTATCGACACAGCACAATTTAACAGATGCTTATGAATGAATGTTAATGCCATTTAACAGATGCTTTTGAGATAAAGTGCTCCCAGTTTGACTTTCAACAATTAGGCAACATTTCTTTCCATGAGAATCTCTTTTAATCCATACCTGTTTTGAATTCTGAGTGACTTCAAGTGCCAAGGGAGAGGACAAATACTCTTGGACTCTTGGAGATCATCTATTTTATCAGTTCCTGCCTTTCTAGTGTTGATTCATAGAAGTGGTAACTTGTTAAGAGAGCTCTCATAGAATTAAAGAGTTAGGTTTCTTAGAAATCATCAATCACAGGGGTGTCAAAGCTTGGCTATGCATTAGAATCACCTATGGTTATTAAAAAACAGACACTTGGGTATAGATCAATGGAACAGAACAGAGAGCCAAGAAATAGACCGACACGTATAAGGTCAATTGATTTCCTAAGTAACTGAACAGGGAAAGGGTAGTCTTTACAACAGATGGTGCTGAAACAACTGTATATCTACTTGAAACAGAAAATAAACTCCAACTTTACCTCACACCGTATACTAAAATTAACTGTAAATGGATTATGAACCTAAAATGCAGAAGCTAAACCATGAAACTTTTAGAAGGCAACACAAGAGAAAATCTTTGCAAATTTTGGGTAGGAAAAGAGTTCTCAGATAGGGCACAACAAACACAAACCATAAAGAAAAAAAGTGATAAATTGGACTTCATTAAAATAAAAAACATTTACTCTTTGAAAGATACTATATTAGTTTGTTAGGACTGTCATGACAAAATACCATAGACTAGGTGGCTGAAACAACAGAAATTTATATTTTCTGGAAGTTAGAAGACCAAGTTCAGGGTGTTGGCATTTTTGATTTCTCCTGAGAACTCTGTCCTTGACCGGCAGATGGCCGCCTTCTTGCTGTGTCCTCACATGGTCTTTCTTTCATGTTCACATACCCCTGGTGTCTCTTTGCATGTCCAAATTTCCTCTTTTTATAAAGACACCAGTCAGATTCTATTAGGAACCACCATAAAGCCTTCATTTTAACTTAATCTCCTCTTTAAAGATCCTGTCTCTAAATAGTGTCACACTCTGAGGTACTGGGAGTTAGCTTCAAGATATAAATATTGGGAGGAAGTGATTCAACCCATAACAGAATCTGTTAAGAAAATTTAAAAGGCAAGACACTGACTGGGATAAACATTAATAATACCTACACCTGACAAAGGATTTGTATCCAGAATATATAAAGAACTTTTAAAACTTAACAGGAAGACAACTCAATAAAAAATGGGCAAAAGATTAAACAGACACATCGGATAAGAAGATATACAAATGGCCAATAAGCACATAAAAAGATGTTCAAACCAACATCGTTAGTCATAAGGAAAACAAATTAAAACCACAGTAAGACTCTACTACACGCTTACTTGAATAGATAACATTAGAAAGACTGACAAGGCCAAGTAATGTCAAGAACGCGGAGCAACTGGAACTGTCACACATCGTTGGCAGGAATTGGAAACTGGTATAACTACTTTGGAAAACAACTTGATGGTTTTAAAAGTTAAATAGATATTACCATATAATGCGACAATTCCACTCCTAAATATTTAACCAAGTGAAATGAAAATGTCCACACAAAGATTTGCATATAAATGTTCATGGCAGTTTTATTCATAATAGGCAAAAATTCAAAACAAACCATATACCCATCAAGGAGTGAATGTATAAGGAAATTGTGGAATACCCAAACAACAGGATATTGCACAGCAATAAAGAGAATAAACTACTGATACACCTGGAGATATGGATGAACCTCAAAAACATTATGCTAAAGGAAAGAAACCAGACTCATAACAGTTCATACTATAGATGCTATATATCAACTTCTAGAGCAAGCAACATTCATTTATAGTGACAAAAAGCAGATCAGTGGAGCTCTGGAACTGGGAGGGGGAAAATTGACCACAGAGAGTGCAAAGTAAATTTTTAGAGTTGTGTAAATGTTTTGTCTTGATTGTGATGGATATAAGTATGTCAAAACTCATCAAACTCCATGTTAAACGGGTGCCTTTATTGTATGTCAATGAAAACTCACAGATGCCTGAACCCACTTCAGTTGTATTAAATAAAAATTTCTGGGAAAAGGGCCTAGGAATGAGTTTTGTTTTGTTTTTTAATCCCATCCACAGGTAGGTCTGATTTAGCCAAGTGTGAGTATGATGATGATTTAGCCAAATGTGGGCCACTAAAGAGTAATATGGCTCCACTGGATACAAGAGGACGGAATCAACAGGCAGGGGCCTTTTTAGCCTTTAGAGAAGAAAATGAAATTATTTCATCTTTGGACTTTTAAATACTATTGGAATGATTATTTTTTTCCTTTCTAAACAGGGAAAAATCACATTATAAAAGCATCTTTTTTGTCATTTGTTTGCATCCCTCCTCCACACTTTGGTGTTTTAAAAGTACAAAAAAAAAATTTTTTTTTGTACAAAAACACTTAAAAGATTAAGGGCGATCTACTGCATTGCCCTCAGCTGGTCATGAGCTTCTGCTTGATGCCCATCCTATCTCCACCCCCCTTCCACTCTCTGTCTGCATCTCACTCTCTTGTATGGTAGCCAATTCAATTTTAGAATAGCTCTTTTTCTCACCATGGCATGCACCTAACCCTTGGTCATTGGACTATTGAAGTGGCAGGTCCCTATGGTCTTATGCTTTTCTCTGTTGCCTTTGCCCTGGCAATTCAGGGCTGCTCTAGGGGTGTCTAAGAAACAAGGGGTCCAACCAAAGTGAATACATGACATCTTACATGTTTAAATTAATATGTTCAATTAGCATGTACTGTTGGCTAACGATTTCCTTGGTACTGGGCTGGATGCTAGGGATAGAATAAAGAATAATATTTATAATCACGGCCCCAATTCAGGCCCTAGCTGAACACCAGACACCTCTATGTGAATGTGTGGTGTTAGAAGGAAACAAGTAGACAAAGGTGTGTAGTAGAGTTCCTTTTCTGTTCATGCCCCAAATTAGGGATCTGAGCTCTTTGCATTGATGGCTCAAAATCTCTGTAAGTTCTTTGTGGTCCATACCAAAGGCAACACCAAATCATTCTGGAATGCAATCACTTATATAGGATCATTAGTACTTGTGCCTATTTTCACCCCCATCTGCTCCTCTCCCCTAGTTGTCCTCCATGGTCCTTGTGGACCCTGCCCCATAGTCGAGTACTGCTTAAACCTGCTTTTCCCCCTGTATCACAGTCTGCATCAGAGTCTCATGCCCTGCTGGCTGGTAAAGCAAGGCCATTCTAACAACTTTAACGTGAAAGAGTGAAAAGTGCTTTCATAGAGGCAGGAAAACGTGTTCCAGGGGCACAGAGCCAGATGATTCAAGTTTACAAAGTATTTTTCACATATATTATCTCATTTAAGCTGACCTGTGACTGAAAGTAATAGTAGCCACCATTTATTAAGTCCCTACCATGTCTAGATACTGTGCTAAGTGCACTTACTTTTAAAATCTTATTTGAGTCTTACAATAATTGCATCATGTACATGTCATGTTATTCTTGTTCTACAGATATGGAAACTGATGCTGAAAGAAATTAAGTAACTTTCCAAAGGTCACACAACTAGTAAGTGACAAAATTGGAATTTTAACCCAGTTACGTGTGAGTTCAAAACTTGTACTCTCAACTACTACTGTCATTAATGACCTTAGTTTCATAATGCCCTGCTCTCAAAAATAATAGGTTTTTACTTTCCTTTCTTTGTTGATCCTTAAATGCTTTAGACAACCTCAGAAAGAATTACTTAGTAGAGAACTCAGCTTAATTAAAATGATGTAGGCTCAGATTCCCCTAAAAATTCATCATTGTAAAGGTACCTTGTATTTTCAGGTAACTATCTTCATTACAATACTTGCTAAGCAGGACCCTCTCCCATCCCTCAGGCAGGCCTCTTCTTCTACTTCTTCTATATTCCAAATATCCAGCCTTGCATTGCAGGCCATCAGCATTTTCCCTCCCTTTTGAGGATGAAGGATAATAAAGTGTTAATCAAGAACTTTTTAAAATGAGAAGTTGAACTTCCACTAGCTACTTGGTCAAGCATATTCTCCACAACCATAGTGGTACCTGGCAGCACTGCAAGATCTGTGATTCATGAGAGGGACTCCTTTCCAGGTTCTATGTTCTAAGAAGACAGATCCCCAACAGCTACACTTCGGGTCCTGACTTCTATCCACTGACTTTTCGATTTGGAACTGCATGTGTGTGGTTTAGCTCTTTCTAGGATCTTCTTGGCATTTTTCTGCCTGGAAAACCATGCATTCTAATCTGCACTCTGGGCCAGGAAGGTTTATTGGGGCAAGCCCTGCCCCTATAAATTAGGCCTGTAGTTTTCCAGCTCTGTCCAGGACTGAGTAGATAAGGTGACTTTTTAGGTGCAATATTAGTAAGTCCATTTTTGCCATATACATAAGACACATCCAGGATATGTGTACCTCGTGTAACTTGAAAGAGACAATTTATCCTCTATGAAGGTCAGCTACTACTTTAACTGGTAAATCTTGAAATCAAGGTGCTATAACACAAAAGCAGTTAATTTCTTACTCATGTAAATTCCAGTCTGTGCTTGAGAAGGCTTTCCTTAATTCAGTAATTCAGGACTCTGGGCTAGAGGAGGCTCTACTATCTTCAGTGCTTGGCTTCCAAGATCTCCCTGATCATTAGTAGGCAATTGGCAGATGGGGGAAGGAAAAGGATAGCAGAGCACAGGGAAGGCTTTTCTGGAAGGGGTCTGAAAATTGATGTGCCTTGCTTTTTCTTACATTCCGTTCATCAGAAGTCAGTCATATAACCTCATCTAACTGCAAGGAAGGATGAAAATAATCTAGATGTGTGCCCAGAATGGAAGGGAAATAGGTTTGATCAATAATCAACAGCTAGCCTTTCTCTACCATATACCCAGAATATATAAAGAATTCCTACAAATGAATAAGAAAAATCTAAAAACAACCTAATAAAAAGTGGGCAAAAGACAAGAATAGGCCTTTCCCATGAAACACAAATAGCCAACAAATGTATCCAGAGATCTTACCTTCATCAGTAATCAGAGAAATGAAAATTAAAACCACAATAAGATATTGGTTTACACCCAATAGACTGGCAAGACATAAAAACTCTGATAATGCCAAGTGTTGGCCCAGATGCTTAGCACAACAGATACTATCAGTGCCTGTACATCTCCTTTGGCTACCCCAGAATCTAGTTATGGTAGGATGAAAGCAGTCAGATAAACTAACCAGGCTAAGTGTTGCCGTGAGGTCAAGTATGTCAGTGGCATAATTTGGTGTTCAGGACTACAGATTCTGGGCCAAATAGATTCACGTTTGAATCCAGCTCAGCTCTTTGATAAGTTTGTCTCCTTGAATGAATTCTTAGCCTCTCTGAGCTTCACTTTCCTGAATCCGTAAAATACATTAACAGTAGGACAAATGAGGACTAAAGTGCTCATGAGCACAAGTGCTTAGCACAGGTCTATATATTCTACACATGCAATAAATGCTGACTATTAGGGAGCAGGCTGAGACAGTGACAAGGGAGCATTGTCAGAGGGATGAAAAAAAGGCCTCAACAATCTATACCCAAAGAAATAATGGCTGCTCAAGGCCATAAGTAAGTAAAATTGGGAATGAGGGCTCAAGTTCCTGATAACTGGACTTTGGAGTTAGTGAAATTACTTATTTATTTATTTATTTATTTTTAATTCTTGGCTATGCGCGGGCTTCTCACTGCAGTGGCTTCTCTTGTTGCAGAGCACGGGCTCTAGGCGTGCGGGCTTCTATAGTTGTGGCATGTGGGCTCAGTAGTTGTAGCTCGCAGGCTCTAGAGCGCAGGCTCAGTAGCTGTGGCACACGGGCTTAGTTGCTCCACGGCATGCGGGATGTTCCCAGACCAGAGCTCAAACCCGTGTCCCCTGCGTTGGCAGGCAGATTCTTAACCACTGCGCCACCAGGGAAGTCCCTAGTGAAATTATTGATTTGGAGGAGGGAGGGAATAATTCTCAAGATGTGAAGGTTTAATAACTTATGGTATCTATGACATCATAAGCAACTACTGATGACCATTAAAAACATTAATTTCTAAAATATGTTGCCCTTTGGATGTTAATAATACTGCCTTCTGTGGGGTTTTTTTTTTTTAATTTTCATTGTTTTTACCTTTTCATTGTCCAGTTATTTTTTTCATTTTCATTTTGAGTGATTTTTTTTTTAAGTCTTTATAATCATTTAATCCTTTTTACCACCTGCATCAAACATTTACCATCTGTTCGGGTCACAGTTAGCCCAGCAGCCAAGCTAAATTATGTCCTTTCCCTAATCAGCCAAGTCAACCAATCATCTCAACTGCTCCATGCAAAATCAAATTCCATACACCACATGTTTCCTTCCTCTGCCTTCTTTGGCTTAGTCAATAATGTGTATTACAAAATAGATGTGAAAATACTTTACTTAAACCCTCTCAAGGGTGAATGTTGAGAATTGTATGTAGAGTAACATATCAAGCCTTGTATACTTCATGGATTCAAACTGCAGTCTCACAGAATAAAACTTCATGTATCTTAGAGTCATTATTGAATTACTATCCAGCCCTGTATTCTTCATGCTAAGAAAGCCTGTTTTTCACCTCTCTCTCTCTGTCTGATATCTACCCTCCAAAACTTTTTCAAGTTCCCAGCATCCCACAGCCACGTCCCCCTATCTAAACCTGTAGCAAGTGTTCTTGGAGGCTCTTGTTTGGTATGTTTAGTCAACTGGCTTCATCACTGTTAATAGTCTTGCTGGAATTGAGTCAGTTAATAACCACTCAGGGTTTTTAACTTATTCTCACCAGCCACGGTCTTCTCATTCTGTAAGATTGTATTCAGTACACCAAATGCCAGAGCCAAACTGGAAAAGAAAATCAATTAGATTTTGATTCCATCCCACCCAGCTGCCCATAAATTTTATCCTTTGTCTTTTGAAGTCTATTTTCCAAAGTTCCGGTTATCTTTTTCTGCTCCTATCTCCTTTAGATACCCCCTTCCATCCCGGTTGAGGAAGCTTCAAACTTCGAATAACCCTTCCTTTCTTTCCACAATTATATCTTGAGGGCCAACCCAAAGGTAAATATGTCACAGTTCCTGCCCTTAGGGAGTTTACCCTCCAGTAATGTAGATAAGAAAACACACAATTCTGATACTGTGCCATAGCAC
This sequence comes from Balaenoptera musculus, assembly GCF_009873245.2. NCBI lineage: Eukaryota > Metazoa > Chordata > Mammalia > Artiodactyla > Balaenopteridae > Balaenoptera > Balaenoptera musculus. The sequence continues at coordinate 81,224,230 of NC_045792.1, forward strand.
TATATCACAGAGTGCTGTGAAATAAAAGGGGGGTGGGGGCAGGGAGGACTTCTCAGTGGCAGTGATGCCCACAGTGCTTCTCGAATGACAAGTGAGCCTACAAAGAGGAGGCAAGTCATTGAGAAAAGCCATGACAGCCCTTCCCTGCCCCGTGAAGTATCCTGGTATCTACTCTCTGGGTGTTACCCTAATTCAGTGCACACTCGCCCTCAGAGTTTTGTCAGCTAGAACCTCAGTTTCTAGGGTGTTGACAAGCTACTAAAAACAGTGAAACACATGTTAGAGATATATTTTTAAGTTTTACAAAATATTTCAGATGAATTTCTGATAATGATTGCCAATCAGTCCACGAATCACAACTATTACTCATTTCCCTTTGTCAATGAGGATAGTTCTGGGCCAGGATTGGATCAATCTCCTCAACCCATTTTTATAAAGAAGGAGTCGAGGGACTGCTGAGGTTCATTAAATCCCAGGAGCATTATGTGAACTGTTCAGGCTTGAGGATGTCTAAGAAATAGCCCTCTCTGAGTTTGGACAGAATTGAAAGTTAGAAATAGTTAAGCAGATGGTGACCAAAATATTAGCTTTGTTACTATTGAAAGTTGGTTAGGAACAACCAACCACACACCTAAGCTTTTTGTGGCTTAGGTGTGTGGCAAAAAATGGTCTTATTAATACTGCACCCAAGAAGTCATCTCTCACAATTAGTCATGGGAAGAGCTGGGAACTACAGGCCTAGTTCACAGGGCAGGGCCTACCCCAGTAAACCTAGACATGGCCCAGAGAGAAGATCGAATGCATGCTCTTTCCAGGCAGACAAATGCCAAGAAGATCCTAGAAAGGGCTAAGCCACATACATGCAATTTCAAATGAAAAAGTCACTCCTCCCAGGGAAGAGTGGTCAGTGGCTAGAGAGAAGTCAGGACTAAGAGTCTAACTCATAAAGTTTAGTTTGTTTCCACATATATATTTCCCTGTGATAAATGTAAAACTCTTAGATAAAGGGACTGTGTCTTAATCACCTTTTTTATTTCCAGTGCTCAGCTCTATTGCCTGATACATAGTAGATACAAAATACTTGATTGCTGAATTAATTAATATTATGACCTACCTTTTCCAATTCCAGAAATGGTAATATTTTTCTCTTTCCCCAATTACTTTGCTTTGACTCTGCTATTTTATCTTACTCTTTTTTTTCTTCTCTTTCTACCCAGGATTCTGAATCCATAATTTCTAGACCATTTCCTCTTTCACTCATATAATTTATAAACATATTATTAAGTACTTTAGTATTAAAACAACATGAGCCTTAGAAAGTAGTGTTAATGGAATTCTAATAGGAAAAACTGAAATCAATTATTGAGATGATGCAGTTTGTGTCTTCTTGCTTATCTCTAACAAGAAAAGGGAGGGAGGGAAGAAAAGAAAGAGAAAGAGAGACTAAGAGAGTTATCAAGGTTGGCTCTTTGAAGTTTGTGTGAGGAGATAGGTCCCTTGGAGAGATCAGAATACCTACTGCACTAATTAGAGAAGCAGTATAGCATAGTGGTTACGTGCAGGAACTCTAGATCCATACTACCCGGGTTTAAATTTTGAGTGTGCCACTCACTAATTGTGATCTCAGGCAATTTTCTTAACTTTTCTGTGCCTCAGTTTCCTCACCTTCAAAATAGAGGTAATAAACAAACCTCACAGGGTTGTGGTGAAGAGTTAATGTATATAAAACCTGAGATCAGTGCCTGATACATGATAAGCACTATATGGCTGGGGGGATTCCCAGTAAGTTTAGTGGACAAACAAAATGAAGAATCTGGATGTGGAACTAGATGTAGCATGCACTAGAGGTCACTTCAAAGAGAGACAAGATGCTCTAGGATGGCAAAGCTATGCTTCCACTACCCCTCCCTGCGCCTATGGCAGACAGTTCATATCAATTATGGAATTCATTCTCTCTGAGCCTCGATGTAGCTTCAGAATTTTTCTCCCAATATCATAGCAGGTAGCCACTTCCAGTCAGTCAGAGTCAAAAAATAAAATGAAACCTACCTGCTATCCCAGTTGGAGGCCCGGTATAGGGTCAGTGGCCATGATCTGACTCTGGGTTTCTTGGAGGCCAGAAGTAGACCAAATGAGCCACCTGATGGAGGGGACTTTCTGAAGTTCCTTACTGATAAGAAGTGAAATCATATTTTAAAGCAAATAACAATGGTAACTTCCATTAGGACAACATGACTGTTTTCCAAAAGCTTCTACTTAATTCCTACCCCTGGGGTAAATTTTGCATACAGAGGAGAGGAAACCTGACCCTAGAATCTGACGGGGGAATGAGTGGTATTTTTTCCTTAAGCATTGCAATGGGCTGACTATGCATATCTGTCTTATTTTTCTTTTGGCTTTACTTCTCCTTCTCCCTGATGACTTGATTTTTTGAATCCATGCCCATCAGACACCCCCGTGGGATTCCCAGAGGAGTTGGGGATGAGGACTCTGCCTTCAGAGGCTCCAATTCGAGTAGCTTCCAATCTCCAGTTCACCACACTGCTCAACATTTGCAAGAGGCCACCTCTAGAGGGAGCTAACTTCACTGTCTTAGTTCATAATGTAATGGGCAAGGAACTGTCAAATATGTAATTTTTTCAGTGTCTCCAGGATTTGAAAAATTAGGGCATTGCCCCTTGTTCCCACACTTGCAGGGAACTCTATAATGATTCCAGAGGGAAGTCATATGGGGAGACAACCAATCCCTGAAGGTGAGGAGAAGGCTACCTGCATAAAATAGAGGCTTTTGAGTTTCCTCAGCTTCTAAATGCCTGAGTACACGAAAAAGTAATGGCTTCATTTGCTTTTCCAAATCCATTTTAAAGGGATACTGTTTTCCTCTTCAAATTTCCCTGATCCTTACTTAAATGTATCTAATTCCACCTCAATAAAACAGTAGTTACAGTGGTAGAAAAAGAAGGCTGTAAGTGCAAAGAGGAGATGCACAATCTGACTTGACCTTCATACTTTACCAAATTTATAGGACATTTTGAACTTAATATTTAAGTTTACTCTGAGACACAGACATTTGGGTTCCTGGGTTCTAACTGACTCGAGGCTAAGAAACAGCCACGGGGGATGTGCAACTCTTAGGTATTTTGTTAAGACTTGGCTGATTCTCCACAACATCTCAAAGCTTCCACATAATACTCAGCTAAACAGAACAGTAAATAATGAGTACCGATTTTATCAGACAGAAAAAGTATAGCTTCAGGCTGACAGCTGACATACCACCCACCATTCTCTACAGGTAAATGGCACTCCTGAATTATAGCCTGGGAAGGAGAGAAGAAAGGAGATGACGCTGTCAGCCTGCTGCAGACCTGAGCTCCTAGAGGCATCTGGTTGACGCTGTACAGCGACGCTGGGCAGAGCGGCTGGGAATGGCAGAGAGGCTGCCGGAGAATAGCCTCCCAGTGAAAGAAACTGAGTTCTGTTTCACAATTTCCAAGGCAGGAAAAATGCCAGGTCTCAGCCTGAACAGAAATAACCTCCTTTAGCTGTCCCCAAACACCTCCACCCCCAACTGCAAGGGGCTCATCAGGCTGAGGACTGGGGGACCAGCCTACGCAAACGAGGTGTCTCCTGTGCTCTAATTAGTGAACTGAACGAGCTTAAAGGATGACTGGGATCAGTTAATAAAAAAAAGGGGATAACGGACTATATCTCACCTGTAGTCACCCTGAGGCCAGAGAACGTATTAGGAAAAAAAGAAATTAGAACCAAAGTAGATCCAAAATGGTATGTCTTAGAGCAACATTATCCTTGTGAAAATTGCAGTGACCTCTAAAGAGAAAGTGAAAACTGCAGAAGGTGAGAAAATGCTTAGCTGAGACCCTTATGGAGTCACATCTGGATCACAGCAATGGCCTCCCAGCCCAGGGCCCTTGCCTCTAGTCACCCCTCCCCCAGTTCTTCCTGCAAAATGGTGGGACATTCATCTTCCCCAAACTTTCCTTCCGTCATATTATCATCCCCTGCTCAGGAAAGTTAAATGCATCCTTGCTGTAACTCTTAGAAAGTCAGAGTCATATATCTAACTGTCGTCACTCCTTAGCACAGAACTTGGCTCAAGTCGAGATATTTACTTACTTTTGGACCAACAAGTCCTGAGGCCCAGCAAGAGCAGAAAGGACCTGTGCTGCAGTGTCCAACAGACTTGTTTTCGACGTCAGCTCTGCACATGATCAGTGGCAGATCTTATTCATGTCATTTGATTTTCTCAGTCCCAACAATAAAACAAGGATAATACCAAACCTCACAGTAGTTGTCATGACAAAATGGCAAAATGTGTCTAAAGTGCCCAGTATTACAGAGCCTGTAACATGATGAAAATTCATAGATAATATTTTTTGCTTATTAATCATTTTGTTTTCCAAATTGTCTGTGACATGCTATTTGTGCTTTAATATTTATAAATGTATAATACAAAAGAAGCCTAGACTATCACCTTATCAAGATGAGGGAACACCAAAATGTGTCTCAGGAAAACCAATCCGATTCTGATGAGGGAGGACAGGGCCTGGAGAAGTTCTGAGAGTAGGTAGCAGCTATATGTGCTGGTTGGTCTCCTTTTGTTTGCAAAGCATTATAGTTTGTCCTAACTGTCATCTGCATTTTCTGTGACATCTAAGCTGTTCTGTGACTTCAAATGACAACAGTAATGGCAGCTCTGTAGAAGGGCTCAAATAGAAGATACAAGCCTCAACACACACAAAAGCCCATCCCCTAGAAAGTTCTGGCATTTAAATATCACTGTGTTGCATGCACCCCAATGTTCATTGCAGCACTATATACGATAGCCAGGACATGGAAGCAACCTAAATGCCCATCGACAGACGAATGGATAAAGAAGTTGTGGTACATATATACAATGGAATATTACTCAGCCATAAAAAAGGAACGAAATTGAGTCATTTGTTGAGACATGGATGGATCTAGAGACTGTCATACAGAGTGAAGTAAGTCAAAAAGAGAAAAACAAATATCGTATATTAACGCATGTATGTGGAAACTAGAAAAATGGTACAGATGAGCCGGTTTGCAGGGCAGAAGTTGAGACACAGATGTAGAGAACAGACATATGGACACCAAGGGGGGGGAAACTGTGGTGGGGTGGGGATGGTGGTGTGCTGAATTGGGCGATTGGGATTGACATGTATACACTGATTTGTATAAAATTGATGACTAATAAGAACCTGCAGTATAAAAAAACAAACAAAACAAAACAAAAAAAAGAAAAATATCACTGTGTTGGATCCATAATCCTTGCCTGTACAGTGCATGTTTTGTCCAATCTGTCCTGTAGTGTGACAAGGCTAACAGCATACAGCTGGCTTTATACCTTCTAAGTTCTTCATCAGAAGACATATTTTACATGACCACGACTTCGATCCATTTTGTGAAGACACCAGGTGAGTTGTGCACAAGGCTGTGTGGGAGCATCTCCCAAGGGCGCTGTTCTGTGTGTCTGTGTTCTTTTCCCCAAGGAGCTGAACTCCCATTTGTCTGTTCCAGTTTATTCAAGGAACTAAGGCAAGTTTCATACTCAAAGAAGTAATTTAAAAAGGAAATGAAGTTGAAAAGGAGATTAGATGGTTATCGTCATCTTGCTGTCCAAATTCAAATATCCATTAATCTTCAGGGCATAAAAGGCATGGAAAAGCTCTTCAGGGCATAATAAACACAGAAATGATAACATATAAAGAGTAGAGGAGAGCGAGAGCAAATTTAGGATCAGAACGAGACTATATTAAGAAAACAGAAGATAACTGATAAGTAGAAATGATAGATTTGTTCCATTGAAAAATACCAGTATATTCTAGAAGCAACAGGAGAACAAAAAATAAAGAAGTTTTCATTAATACACTTTTTCAGAAGCTGAGCACCATACTCCAAAAAGAAGAACTATACTCTTAGCTTCATATATGACAGAAAAATGAATGCCTTCCCCAAAGGAATCAAGAATACAATAATTCACTAAAATTAAGAATACAATATTTTAGGAGGGAAGAGAGGGAACTTTCACCATAAGGAAACCAAATGTCTGCTTAACCCAGATGAAGAGACCTGGTGTCCAACAGGCGAGGGGAAATGAAAAACAACCTTATTCAACGTCATATTCACCTTTTTTGCACCCTACAAATTGACTCAATCAGGAGAAAGGACTACATGTATTTTTGAGTCCAGGTCTCACTGCATCATAAACATAGGGTTGTTTCAAACCAACACTGTGTGGAGCTATTGCCTTAACAAAGTCTGATGGCCAAGGCTAGAAAGCCTGGTATGACTCTGACTAGGGAGAAAAATATTAAATTTCAGAGCATGTCATCAACAGAGGACTAAACAAAGCTTTGGAGACGGCTCAAGATTTCAAAAAGAAAGAGCTTCAGCAATTTGAATTATTAGTTTATTGGTGCCTACTAAGAGAAGAGGCATTTAGTAAGTTCCCAAATAAACTCTATAGACCCAAATTAAATAGGCTGTTAGAACCTTGGGAAAGATTCATAATATTCCACCCTCTTACTGTATTTCTGCCAACACCTCTTATTTATCTCTTGCAGCTGCTTCTTCAAGGTCTCTACTCTTATTCTCCCATACTAAGCACTCCTGACCCTCTCCACATTATCTCATATAAAACGTGCATCCATTCCTTTAAATACTTGTTTTATTTTAAGGCTAGTGCATTTTGTGTCCTCTCCAAGAAATATTTGCTTTTTTCAAGTCACAAAGACATGCTCCAATGTTTTCTTCTAGAAGCTTTATAATTTTAGCTTTTATAACTCATGATCCATCTTGAATTAATTTGTGTGTATAATGAGAGGAGGTGGTAGACGTTACTTTTTTCCATGTGTTTAGCCCGGTTGTTCAAGTACCATTTGTTGAAAAGATTTTCCTCTCCCCATTGAATTGCCTTGGTACCTTTCTTGAAAATCAGTTGACCTTATATGTGTGTGGGTTTATTTCTGGATTGTTTGTTCTGATGATGTATTTATCTAATTTTAAGTCAGCACCACACTGCCTTGATTACTGTAAAATGTATAGTAATCCACTTTTAGATTTCACTGATAGCCTGTTGCAGAGGCCTAAGACCTAAGTTCTAGGGCTGACTTTGGTATTAACTAGCTGTGAAATTTTGAACAAGTCATCCAATTTCTCCATGCCTTAATTTATTCATCTGCAAAATAGGAGGGAGTAGATAAGGGTTGCAAATTAAAATAACTTGGCAGATAATTTCGATCAATTAATCTGGAAGTTACAACACAATAGAGAGTGGTGGGGAGTGTGTCGAAGTTCATGTCCAGTCTAAAGATGAAAGTTACCACTCAATTCTAGCTTGCAGGAATGTAAGCTTGTTGCTGCCAGAGCTTCTGATTTTTCCAGAGAAAACAGAAACCCGAATTTTTATGTGAAATCTTCTGACTTCTACAGCATTACGCAGGCCAAAGAAAATACAGATGCTCAGCCCTGGAGCTGCCAGTTCGAGACCCATGAACTAACAAACCTCTCAGAATGCTTATACTTCTTTTACAGAGTTATTTGTGAAGAATAAACATGGTAACATACAAAAATGCCTAGCACTGTGCCTGGTACATAATAAATACTAAGTAAAAATTCTGCCTTTTCTTCCAGATTAAACATTCCATAACTTGTATCCCAAATCTCTACCACGAGGCCCACTCTTCTTATAAGCTAAGAACCATCTCCTCCCTCAAGTCCAACTATTAGCTCACTCACCATTGAGTTCACAATCTATCCTGTGTTGGAAACTTCTGGTTGTCCCTCCAGAACCTCCCTCTACCTTTCTCCAGCTCAATTTGTGCCCAGGAAGGCTTACTTATGTGAACTTCATGAACAGGGTTTTTTGTTGTTGGCCAATAGAAACATCAACAAAAGATTCAAGGGTGGGAGAAGAGTGAAGTTGCAGTATGTATTCCCCCAGTGCCCTACCTGCTGAGTTACCAGGGTTGACTGTGGCCTAAAGCCATAGCTTTCTTCAGGCTGCTTTCTCCATAGAGACAACCACCCTCTTTGGGTTCCATTAACTATTTTCTCCTGTTGACTCTTCAGGGCAAGAAGTGGTAATAGCTCTCATGTTCTTTTAAAACCTGTCCACTCACTTGAAAAACTCATTCGAGTGTGCAATGTCATCTTGTGTATATTGTCTAATATGCCAACCCCTCACTCCAAGTAGAATTCCTTCCCCTATTACCTTTATCAATCAACAGTGCCAGTATCGTACCAATTAACCAGCCTTAAAATGATCATCCTCTAGTAGAAAAGAAGGTTCTCATGCCACCCTTAGGCCTTACTCTTCCCTAAGAATGAGCCAGGAAGAAAGGCAAGAAATTCCATTCACCAAAGAGTAGGGGGAGTTCAAGAGGTGGTTAATTTCAAGGAAAATGAGTCAGTCACATTTTCTACTAGAGTAACAAATGGAATAATGTTTACTGCTTTTGTGACTGCAATTTTTCCCCCTTTGTTTAACCAGGCCAGAAGGGTAAAGGCTCAGGGCTGCTCTGTGCAACCTTCTTTCTCTCCTTTGTGAATATTTTCTCCTCATTCATGCCTGGACCCACCAGCCCTTTCTCCCTGGCACTGGGTAAAATCTGAATTGGTCTTTCCACACCATCAGGGGAAGATCTCCTATCCAGGCTGACCTTAATAAATAAAGCTGTTTGGCCTGCTTTGGATCTAGGCTACTGATATATATATAGGCTGCTTCTGGTGTCTTACAAAGTTTTCCATGTGATTCACCCCAGTGTACTGCTATTTTGCACTGGAATTTCAAGCAGAAGTCTCTGTTAATAGTAGTATTACTCTGCTTCCTCTTGCATTTTTTTTCAAGTATCTAGTGGCCTCAGAAGCAGGAGGCTTGGATGGACTAAGGCAGAATTTGTGGACTCCTGATTATACTAGCATAAAATAGTCTCATTGCCTCTTAAATTAATATTAGGAAGGTAGCACCAAATTTGCTTACCTATGAGGCTGGCCTTGATCTCAGTCTCTTGATTCCTATTGACTTCAATTTGCATACTCCAAATATGGAAGAATCTAATATGACATTTATTCATTTTCTCTGGAGAGTGACCCTGGGAGAGAAATTATTTTACAGAAATAAATTCATATCTCAAGGGTATAAGCAAAGATTTGAAACAGTATTTCAGACATATTAATCAGAGTTAAGTCCTGTGCCTTCCAGAAATGAGAGAGGGGTTCCCAAAACAGTTAATAGGCACTGTTCCTCATTCCTTGGATCTTTTAATTGAGTTAGCAGGGTTATTTGGGTTTGTCTCCACATCCTTTCCAGGTCTTCTCTCTTTGTCAACTAAAGGTAAACACAGGATACTTGGTGCTCTCAAACGTTTCAGTAAATAAGTATACAGTTAGAACTTACTCTGAGCTCAGCAACATGTTGCACATTATCGGAACTATTGTAAGGTGTGTGTGTGTATATGTGTGTATGTGTGCGTACACTCCTTTCTATCCTCTCCTCCATAACAGTGTTAGATACTGTTCCAATCTCATTGTACATCTTTTCTCACAATTATCTTGTGAGGAGGGTACAATTACTATTGTGATTTTGCAACTGAGGAAAATGTGGCACAATGAAGTTAAAAGCATCTTGCTCTAGGTCACAGTGGTGAGTTGGGGTCCAAACCTAGGTAGTCTGACTCCAAATCCAAGGCATTTAACTATTATTTTAAGTACTAATCTGACCAGATCAGAATTTAGAACTCTGATTGGGCTCTATTATTGCAGTCATTGTCTCAGTATAGGTTAGAAATTCATGAACTTGCAAGGGTGACTCCCTCGTTCTCTTTGTTTCCATGTAGCAGAAGTTAAAGATAAGCCTATATGGCAGAATGCTTCTCTCTCTCTCTCTCTCTGCCTCTCTGTCTCTCTCCCTCTCCCCTCTCTTATATCATATACTCATGGAACTCTCATTGACCTAGTCTTGGGCAGCTAATAGGAAATTTGCCTTGAGAAGAGGCTTCCTCTTAGGCCCAAGTTTCAAGCCAAGACCCAGATTACCAGATAGGTTTACATTTGGGATTAGGAACCACACCCTGCTATAAATAAGACATGTATTTGTTTCCTATGCTGCTATAACAAGTTACAACAAACTCGGTAGCTTAAAACAGTACAAATTTATTATCTTACAGTTGCGCAGGTTAGAAGTACAAAGTAAGTTTCACTGGGATGAAATCAAAATGTCAGCAGGGCAATATTCACTCAAAAGGCGCTGTTTTCTTGTCTTTACCAGCTGCTACTGGCCACCTGCATTCTTTTGGCTCACGGCCCCTTCCTCCATCTTCAAAGCCAGCCATGTACTATCTTTAAATCTCTGATTCTGACCCCTTGCATCTATAATCACGTCTCCTTCCTCTGTCTCTGGCTTTCCTGCCTTCCTCTTATAAGAACATTTGTGATTACATTGGATCTACCCAGATGATACAGGATAATTTCTCCAACTCAAGATCCTTAAATGAATCACATTTGTATAGTCTCTTTTGCCATATAAGATAACACATTCATAGGCTTGGGAGATTAGGGCTTGGGAGATTAGGGCATGGACTAATTCTTTCTAGTACAATCTGCCCTCTGGTCCCCAAAGATTCATATCCATCCCACATACAAAATACATTCACCGTACCCCAACATCCCCCAAAGTCTCACCCATTACATCAACTCAAAGTAAAAAAAAAAAAAATCTCATCCTAACTTTATCAGTTCCAAAGTCCCAAATTTCAGCAGCAAAATTATCTGAATCAGGTATGGATAAGATTCATGTAATCTATTCTGGGGCAATATTTCTCATCATCTGTGGACCTGTGAAACTAGAAAACAAGATATTTGCTCCCCATATGTAATGGTAGTACAGGCATAGGCTATCCATCATAATCACATTCAAAAAGGGATCAAATGGAAGGGAAAAGGAGTCACTGGTCCCAAGCAAACTAGAAAACCAGCAGGGCACACTCTAGTAGGTTTCAAGGCCTGGGAATGATCTTCTGTGACTTGAGGCTTTATTTTCTGGGCCCAGGACTCCCCTCTCTGAGTCATCCTTCCATTTTCATGAAGGATAGCATATGTTTGCAGCTGAGTGGTTTTATCAGCCTGTTTCTTGCCTGTAGAAATTTGATAGTCCAACAGCTTTCTTTCATTGCATTCTCTGTCCCTTTCAGTCTAAGCTGTAAGTGTTTTTGTTTGTATAAAATCCTCTAGATCTTTGTGGATCTCCTGTGTGTCCTGTGGATTCACTACATTAGATAAGAGGCTCCTTCACAGATCTTTCCTGGATAATCCCATCTCTATTCCTGGCTTCTGCTCAGATAGCTAAGGAGATCCATGAGTCATATGCCTGATCTCTTCCAAGATACCTCTGTGTGACAGGATATTCTGACTGATTCTTCTGAAGCCCTAGCAAAAAGTTGTCCAATCACATCATTGGCTTTTTCTCCAGGGCAAACTTTCCTCACAGTGAATCTCCTCATTTCAGCATCTCTTGCAATCTGGATAGACAGAACTTCCCAAATTCCCAGTTCCTTTTTGTTTAACAATTCTGTCAACCTATCTCTTTCCTCTCACATTTTATTATAAGCATCAAGAAGAAACCACTCTGAACCTTCAACAGTCTGCTTGGAAATCCCCTCAGCGAAATATCCAAATTCACTTATAAGTTCTACTTCCCACATGATTATAGGAAACAAATCGAATAAGTTTTCTGTAATTATATAACAAGGGTACCTTTTCATAGCTCTTACATGTCCCTCATTAACTCTTGAGCCCTCTCCGTGAGGGCCTTTAATGCCCGTATTTCTACCAACAGTTTTTATGAAGATTTAGGTACTCTCTAAGATGATATAAGTTTTCTCTATGAATCCTCACTTCCTTGTGAATCCTCACTAGTAGTCATTAACATCCATATTTCTACTAACAGTCTGTTCAAGGCAATATATATGTTTTCTATTATTCTGCTCAAAATTTTTCCAGCCTCTGCCTGTTTCCCAATTCCAAAGCCACTTCCATTCTTTTTTCAAAAAAATTCATTCATTTATTCATTGTTTATAAACACTACTGAGTAGCAAATACACACACACACACACACACACACACACACACACACAGAGAGATAGAAATGATGCATCCTATGCAAGGTTTATACGAGTTTAGAGAGGAAAAAAAAATTGCCCTGTCCTTAAGAAGCAAAGATATTTGGATATCTTACTGGAAATGAGAATAAGTATTTGCTTCACAGGGCATTGTGAGGATTAAATGAGTTAATGAATACAAACTCTCTTTACAATTCCTGGCACATGATCAATAACCATTTCTTGTTATTACTAACATCAGTTGTTGGTAGAACTGTAAGAGATTACAGCCCAGTGGTTCTCAAACTTTCACATGCATCAGAATCACCTGGAGGACTTGTTAAAACCCCAAATGCTGGGCCTCACCCCCCAGAGTTTCTGATTACATAGGTCTATGGTGGGGCTTGAGAATTCGCATTTCTAACAAGTTCCTAGATGATGTTGACACTGCTTATGTGGTCGTCACACTTTGAGAACCCAGGTCTATTCCAGCCTCCTCATTTTACAAATGAGTAACCAAGTTTCAAGGGAGTTGAACTGATTTGCCCAAAGACTCATCTCTAACCAGCTCTTCTGACCCCCACCTATAATTATTACTCTGATGCCTCTCTCTGATAACTGCATATCATATCAGAGATTTTTATTTTATTAACCTTAAAGAAAGCAGTTTTATAGATACTATGTTTATACACGTTTGTGCATGGATAGGTGAGAGGAGGGGAGAGATCTCTGGACAGGGAGGCTATACATGTGGTCACCCATACAACCCGTATAACTCACCAATCAGTTTGAAAACCACTAGTATTCGTTACCTATTGTAGGGTAAAACATTCCCTCCCCAATTTTTTTTTTTTTATTTTAAGTCATACTCCCCCAAAAGGGGAAGGCCCTGGGCTGTGGAATGTAGAAGTCTTAAACATAGACGCTCCAATAGTGAACATTTAACCCAGTTTCTGAGCATCAGGAATTCAGGCATGACTTAATTGGATGCTCTGCTTCAGAGTCTCTCACAATACTGCAATCAAGATGTTCAATAGGGCTGAGGTCTCATCTGCAGACTTGACTGGACAAGGATCTGATTCCAAGTTTACTTACATGTTTTTGGTAGGATTTGGACTGAACCCCTCAGGTCCTCACTAATTATACTGGCCAGAAGCCTCTCTCATTTTCCTTGCCCTGTGGGCCTCTCCAGTATATTAGCTTGCTTCATCAAAGCCAGGGAGACAGAGGTAGAGAGAGTGTGCTGGCAAGATGAAAGTCAGTCTTTTGATACCTGATCATAAAGGTGACATCCCATCACCTTTGCCATAGTCCATTGGTTATAAGCAAGACACTAGATTCAGCCCACTTTCAAGGCAAGAGGATGACACAAGGTGCAAATACCAACAGTGGAGATGATTGTGAGCCATATCCAAAGCTACTTGCCATGCCACTCATATAAACAAAACTCTTCATTTTACAGATGAGGAAACTGAGGCTCAGAAATAGCAGATGGCTTCAATAAGATCACATAGCCAGTCTACATCCCTGACTAGAACCCTAGTGCTTGTTCTGTTATACATCAGTACAAAATTCTCTCCATTTCATCTCTTTTGCAGACATCACAAACAATACATCGATTAAAAACAAAAGAACAAGAAAAAAATGTTCTGATGGAATAAGAGCTTATAAGTTTATCATTCCAAAACTGTAATTCTAATAGAATTTGGAAGGCATTTGCCTAATCATCACCGTAATCAAGAACCCAAGAAATAAAAATGTAATAAAATAGTGCTAACGAATAATCACTGATTGGGTGCTTTGTTCAAATAACACAAAGATAAGCATTTTCTTTTGGATCTTATCTATACAGTCTAGAAGGCAATTTCCTTATCTCTTTACCAAGAGAATGTATATCTCTCTAGACCTTATGAGGTTCTCCTATATCTTTCAAAACTAAATGTACCTTGTAAATATATATATCATAGACCTCCTCAAGTGATACTTATTCCCCAGACAGCTGACTAGAAAAGGCTCATTTCAGTTTCAGTAAACATTTATTAACCACTAATTGTAAGTAAGGTATATGCTCACCGCAACTAGAGAAAGCCCGCGCACAGCAACAAAGACCCAACACAGCCATAAATAAATAAATAAATTTATTTTTTTAAAAAAATTAATCATTGGTAATTTTCATTAATGACGAGTCATTAGTGCTATATCATTCGCAATCCCCTTCCCAACAACAATGGGTAAAGGGATGCATCAGAACAGAGAGCTCTGAGTAAAAGCTGGGATGCCAGCTGCTCAGGAGAAGCTGGAGGGTGATGCATTTGCTGAGTGGGAAATGCAGCTCTCCCAAGAGGAAGCCACAGCACTTTTTAAAGTATTTTTTACAATGCCATCTAGTGGACATTAAGATCACTGCACAACAGTCCAAACACCTATGTTCTAGTCCTTGCTCTGACACTTAGCTCAAGCCAAAAGCTGATACCAGTCCCTGAACACCTTTGTTCAGTGAGTAATACCAAACATCATTTTTGCCATTACAATAACCTGTAAGTCTCCTTTATCTATAATATGGAAGGAAACAACAGCGACCTCTCAGAGTTGTTACGTCAATAAAGTTATTTTCAAAGGCTGGAGTTGTAGTACCTGGTTAATGGAGAATAAAGGCAGGAAAGGAGGAGAGAAACCCTTGAAATAGTCAAGAGTAAAGATGGTAAATGGTAGCGATGAGCTGGCCAGGAGCTTCCTATGGGTGTCCCAATGTAACCAAGAAATGGCCAGTGTAGAAGAGAAAACACAGACTGAGGAATAGATAAAGGTGGATCAAAAGCTGATTCCATAACTTAATAGTGTTGTGACAACAGGAAAGAGGCCACCCTTTCTGAACCTGTTCCTTCATCTATAAAAAGTGGTAGCTATACCTACCTCACATTGGTATTCCTAAGATTAAGAGAAAACACTTCCAAATAGAAGATGCTTATGGAGGTCAATTCCCTTCCCACTTTCTGCATCAAACCCTCAGCTGGTTTTAGGGCTCAAATAATTCATTCTTTTCTATTAGATCACTTGAAGTTAGGGTTTTGGCGCTTCCAAATCCTCTTAATCCCTTCCCACCAACTTCCTACTCTGACACTCTTCACTCCAAGGAAGCAACTGGTTCCAGTCAGGCTGTCCATCACAAGTCAGACATTTCTAACTAGACTTTTCCCAGAAGTTGCTAGAAGGCTATTCATACTTCTGCCCGCTCCTCACAGAAAATCTATAGTAATTGTTCTTCCCATGGGTCACCCAACACAGAGAAGACAGCTGCAGCAGCCTGCTGACTCTTGACCCAGAAGATAATTTGCTCAGCTGGTACTTTTTTCGGCCCATTTCCCCTCACTCGTCTCTCACCTTCAAAGTTTTTTGTTTTTAATTCATCGGAACATCAGTCTGCTGTCCTCACAGTATGAGACAGCTTTTTGCCTCTCTATCCTCTATGCCTAACTGAGTAATGCCCCGGAGCTGGGAGAGTCATAAAGGATGACAAGGTTTTTAATTCAATGCTGAGAAAAATAAGTATATGTCCCCTATGTCTATGTAAAGGTTCATTCTTAGTCGGAGGGACGTGCCGTCACTTCAGAAAGGCTTCCTTCCTTCCTGATGTTGGTTTGTTCCTCTTGGAGACAAAAATAATATTTTCCTCAGCAAAGGTGATTTTCCTCCTGTGAAGCCTGTGGACAACTGAATTGATTTTTCAAGCCAAAACAATTTTAGAGTCTATTTATCTTCTCAGGATGATCACCTTCACTAAATCATTTTGTCATCTCTTTGCTGTCGGTTTCTGTAACAGAGAAGATTGTGGGCCTTCATACTTTATTTTTTTTTAACATCTTTATTGGAGTATAATTGCTTCACAATGGTGTGTTAGTTTCTGCTTTATAGCAAAGTGAATCAGCCATACATATACATATATCCCCATATCTCCTCCCTCTTGCGACTCCTTCCCACCCTCCCTATCCCACCCCTCTAGGTGGTCACAAAGCACCAAGCTGATCTCCCTGTGCTATGTGGCTGCTTCCCACTAGCTATCTATTTTACATTTGGTAGTATATATAAGTCCAAGGCCTTTGAAACAGAAAACTAGATACGGAATAACACAACGGCATCCACGTAACAGATAGGAGTTAAATGCTTTATTATTTTAACACTCTAGATTGGTTTTCTCCAATAGCTCTCCAAAAATGATTTTATAGATAAAATTTAGTAAAAGTGAGAGTTACTATAAAATAACTATATTGAAGACTCAATTTTTTCACATTTCTTTTTCTTCCCTTTGGAACGTTGAAAAAGACGCTTAAGACATGAATTTCACTTTTTCATTATAAAATCAATGCATATACTGGTTAAAAAAGAAACAACATAAAAAAGTCTAGAAGAATTTAAGATGAAAAGTAAGTCTTCCCCTACCTTTATCCCCAGATATAATCTGTATATAGAGTTTTATGTGTGTAAGTATATAGGTATATACATAAATAAAATCCTATTACCCAGCTTCTTCTATATAATATATTTTGGAGATCTTTTTATACCAACACTTATAAATCTACCTCGTGTTTAAGTGGCCACATATCACAAATATTTCTGCATCTATCATAAGTTATTTACCCAGTCCCTGATTGATTTTTTTCAGAAATTTTAGCAAATAACAATTACAAACTATGCTTCATAGAACATCCTTTAAAATCTATCTTTATATTTTTGGATGGGTAAAACTGCATGATATAGATGAGCAGTGGAATTGTTGGGCCAAAATGGTAAGAGGGGCAAGAGAGAGGATGCAAAGCTTTCCAGTTGACATGTTTGCAAGTCCAGTTGACAAGCAGATGCTGAGTCCTTAGTATATCTACCCCAATCTTTCTGGGAGAATGATGGAACTAAAAATCAGTACAAGGTAGATTATAATCACATGAATCTTGCCACTTTAAATTCTCTACCATTTCTTCGGGTTTTTTGTTAGTTACTTTGTTCGTTTTAGCTTTTCCCCATTTCCCCTCTTCTTACCTTCTCCCTATTGAAGTAGAGGGGAATAGCTTGGATAATATCATAATGATGGGAGAGGCCTCTCATCCAAGTTTTGTCCTCCTGAGCCTCCCTGATGCCACTGAGGTGTGGCTGGTCTGGTTTTGTCTCTGGACTTTCTTCCCTGATACCTGATCAGGTTGGCTGACCTGTACCAGCTTTTGAGCTTTTGCAGGTCCACTGCTGACAACCACCACGGACTTTACCGTTGCCTCTGGTCATGAATTCCCTATACTTTACAACCTTCCTGTACTAACCCCAGATTTCTTCAGTCCACTTGTCCTCTAAAGCAATTCCATGCTTCTTGATTAAGGCACAAAGTACTTACTGAATTTCCTACGTGCTATGTCCAGGCTGGGGACAGCTGGGAGCACCATCTCAGGCTCATGCACATCAACACCAACCTCCCCCAAGGCTGCCCTACAGCTCCTGGGCTACGCTGCACGTGGCAGGAGGCAAAGCCCCAACCTGCATAAACTTGGGTCCTCCCTCCACCTAGTATCTTTGGTTCTTTGGGGCAAGTAAGTGGCCATAGGAATCCTATTGCCATTCTCAGGGTCCCAGGTTGTATCAGAACCTAATCTAATCCCCTTCTGATTTTCTCTATTTTCGTCTACTTCTTTTACTTTATTTCCTTTCACAGTTTGGGAAAGCTTTTGCCATCATATACCACCCCTCTCTACATTATGGCTTTTTGAAAAACTCTCTGCTCAGGATCTCCAGCTTAATTCTTGATACGTAAAGGGAAGTTTTTGGAACCTTGTAAATTCTTTATTCTCTTAGTAACACCAGTCTTTCAAGATCATTGACTTGCTATGGACTAAACAAAAGCCTAATTTGTAGCTCAGTGGTTCTTATATTTTAGGGCCTCTCTGCCCTAATCTGGAAGCAAGGCTTATTACTGATCAATAGGTGGAGAGTCTCAGAATGTCATGATTGACTGGAAATCAAAATATACAGGGAAAACTTCCTGGAATCTACAATATTCCTTTCCAAAAGGTCCAATACCAACACCTTTGGCATCAAGTGTCAGGAAACACATACTCCAGAATGTGAAGCAAGGGGCTAGAAGACAGTTAGCTAAGCAGGCTGCCTGAAGGATAATCAAAGTCTGCAATAATGGGAGACAATCCTGCTGGCCTTCTTGGCTTGCCCACCAGGGTGTTTTTTCTTAGTCAAGCGACACTCATGGAACACCCTTAAAGTATTTTATGTTGATGCTTCTTTAACTTTATGGGCTCCATAAAGTTCAAGTTGGTTTACAGAGTGGCTTCCCATGATTATATTCTTTACCCACAGCCAGGCCCCTGGGCGCTGGGAATTTATTTTCTCCCCCTGCCCTAGAGAAATGGTATAAGCAGGTATAGCCCAGGGGCCTATCTAGGTCCCTGGATACACATTTCAGTAAGTTTGAGTTTAAACATTTTTGTATGATAATTTATGATAATTGCCCAGAAGTGGCAATTATATGGATAGAGGTTCAATAGGGGACCAGAAAGAGTCTTCGACAATATTTTATTATTTTCACATTTTATTTGTTATTATTAAAGAGCACTAAGCCTCATGCAAATACAGAAGTTCAGAAAGAGCCACAAACGCTATCAAGAATGCAAAAGAACACAAAGACCCCAAAAATGAACCAAAACTGTACCTGACTCTGAGAGTACCCCTCCTCATTTCTACCTACCCTGACTCTATTCCCATATCAGTTAACAATATTTTCTTAACAGCAAAAAGAGTTCTTTTGTCAGACTATCTCCATCTTATCTTAGCAGGTGAATAAATCGTCAGGAAATCTCCATCTCAGTTGAGCCATGTGAGAGAGAAGAAAATCACATGAACTCAAGAGTAGGGAACAAAAATATACGTAAATCTTTCAATCTGTAACACCAAGATTAGACCCTAACACACAGTTTCTTTTTTTCTTCCTCCCTCCCTCACTGACCTTCCCTTTCTTCTCTCCCTTCCTCCTTCCCTTCCTTCAGTTTTTTTTTCTTTTTTTTCCTTTCCCTTGTCTATCTTTTTTTTTTGCTCTTCCCTTCTATCTTTGTGTCTTTCCTTCATTCTTTCTATTTATCTTACTTTCCCTCCTTCTTTTGTCATTCAACAAACATTTGAGTGTCTACTATGTAACAGGCACTATGCTTAACACTAGCTATAAGAGAAAATAAGAGAGAAAGAGCCCTTGCCTTTTCAAGTTTACAATCTAGTAAGTGGGGCTCACTGCATGCTGATAAAGTAAATAAACATTTCCTTCACCTTATGGCTCTTTGTATTCCTAAATAGAATGGTTAGGAAAATCATCAGCGCTAAACAGCTCTAAAGAAGACTACTTCCAGTGCAGGGGCCACTAACTATAAAGTCCTATAGGGCCAAGCAGGTTTAAAAAAAATAATTGAGTGAAGCAGCTCATGTCCAAAAACAGAAAGATGTAGGCTCTGTGGCAAACTGGAAGCACATGGCCCATCTAAATCGGGCAAGTGCTACTCAGCTCTCACTGATGGTTTTCACGCAGCAGTGTAGCCCTGTACTGCTACATCTCTGACTTTTTCAAGAGAAAGTAGAAATATCCATTGTAGCATAATTATCTCATTTTTAAAACACCATGTCGCCCAAGCAGGAAATATCTGAAAGCAAGATGCAACCAGGGAATTACCAGCTTATGGACCCCTCTTCTAAATATTCATTACCCTCAGCTTGTGTTAATAGGGAAGCCATCCTATCAGATGTATGGCAAAAGCCAGCCCAACCCAAGTTTCAGTCTTGGCCTTTTAGAACCCAACACTTGTGACTTCCACTAGTCCATATGTCTTGTAGATTCTTATAGTAAAAATGAATGACAAGGAAATATTGCCCAAATAGAATTCTATAAAAGTATGTTCTTCTTTTAAGTCATCTTTAGGTCTAGTAGAGAAGGATAAGTATTGAGAAGTAAGGCCCTGGGTAGTTAGCAGGGTTGATTTCTATGTTTGCATTGGAGTTACTGAAAAGTCTAGAAATTCTTTCTAGCCAGTCTAATGCACATCCTAGCTTGACCATCTGGCCCTCCCTTTCAGCTTGCGTATTCGTTTGAGGGTACTGAATACCGAGATGATGACTTCCTCTGCCAAACCAAATGGAGGCTTGTGACCAAGCTTCTTGGTCACCTCACAAGAAATATATATAGTATCTTTGACAGGTTATACCTGTGATTATCAAACTGTTCTTCTAGGTCTGTCTTCCAGCTAAATATGCAGGTCACAAAAAAGTTCTGGCTACCCTCTGGAGCAGCATTTTCTAAAATGTGTTCTATGGAATTCTAGACCCAAGATACTCTATAGAAAAAAAGAGGGGGAGGGGACTCCATATTCATATATATTTAGGAAATACAGTAAGATATACTATACACACTGTACACCATAAATATATACACACAAACATATATATGCAAATTTTTTGGAAACTCCTCAAAAAAATTGGCACATCAAAAGGTCTAAGAAGTTATAAATATAAAATCTTGATGAACTTTAACTCAGTGTTTTTCAAATTGATACAACAAGGAATGCTTTCTTGTGTAATACCCATTGACATACCATCAGAACACACTTTAGACATTGTTGATTGGAACCAACAATATGATTTCCCACAAAGGTGAAGTCATATTTAACAAAAAATAATATACATCTTCATTTACGTCAAAATGCTTTTTGGGCTTCCCTGGTGGCGCAGTGGTTGAGAATCTGCCTGCCAATGCAGGGGACATGGGTTCGAGCTCTGGTCTGGGAAGATCCCACATGCTGCAGAGCAACTAGGCCCGTGAGCCACAACTACTGAGCCTGCGCGTCTGGAGCTTGTGCTCCGCAACAAGAGAGGCCACGACAGTGAGAGGCCCGCGCACTGAGATGAAGAGTGGCCCCCGCTCACCGCAACTAGAGAAAGCCCTCGCACAGAAACGAAGACCCAACACAGCCTAAATAAATAAATAGCGTTCCCTTTAAAAAAAAAAAAAAAAAAAAGCTTTTTGAATGGGTTTATGTTTCTGCATTTTCTTTACTGAACTGATCCAGTTTAAGACATAGTCTAGTGTGGGACCCCAGCAATGTCATCATCAAAGCAATTTATATAGCAATGTACACATTACATAGCATTTTCACAAATAGTTCTTCATTAAACCTTTGGGACAAACCTCTCAGGCAAATATCTCCTGCGCTTTGTTTGTTCATCTCAAAATAGGGAAAACAAATGACCTGCCTAAGGTCATCAGCTGATGTGAGATTGCAATCCTATTGGCTCCTGGTACACAGCTGCTGCAAAACTCTCATTCAACTCTGTGATTCCTGATGGCTCAGAGTTTCAACTACTCTTCCAAACTTCAGGGCTTGTGGTAATAAGCATTTTCTATGTTGATAATGACAGTAATTAAAGGCATTGGCTCATGCTTAGAAAAGAGGCAGGCCCATCAGAAATTTGTGATGAGTGTAAATTAGAAAGGCAAAGCAACATAATTCATTGTAGAACTCCTTCACTCATGTGTAAAGAGCAAAGCTATCCATCAGTTCAAACATTTGTACATGGAAGTTACTGTAACAGACAGGTTAGGAAGATGAGTAAGACATATTCCCCCCCTTCAAACAATTGGTTAAGAAAAGCAACCAACAGCTTTAAGACAACGTACATGATCATCTTCCAAAGGAGAAATTCAAAGGAGAGAAAAAAATGAGGCAGCCCAAGCAAGGAAGCTGAGAACTGAGAAAAAGCCACTAAATTTCAAACCTGAAGATGTCTGACCAGTGTCCTTAGAGAGAGCAGACTGCTGTGGAAGTAGATCACAAAGGGTTAATTCATAAGTGGTTATACCTGAGAACACGCACCTCCAGTCTAACCTAAGTTTAGAATTTGTTGTCAGAAATCGCAGAGCTTTGGATAAACCTCATTAGCTACAACACTGCAATGTGTTAAAAAAAAAAATGCTTTCATACCGTCCTTCTTTTCAACCTTGAAGAGAGCAGAAATGTTGTATTTTTCCACAGGCATAAATGAGTTTGCCTCTGCTACTTTTGAGTAGGAACTAAAGGATGCTCTCAAAATGCCTCAGCTTCTCCCTAAGACATACAGGCTTTCAGTAGCTGACCACAAACAGCCCAGCTCTGTATGTTAACCAGGCCAGAATGGAGGGAAGTCCCATAACTCCCTAGCTGCAGGTATTCTCTATCTGGCCTGACAGCTGGAAGCATGTACAGCTCCGATGTGCTGGAACTAGGAAGCTCCAAGGGCAGCCTTGAGGGACACAGGGAAGGCGTGAATCCAGTACTCTCTGCACTTGTTCTGTCTTTGAACCTGACTCATTGCTGGCCTTAGATGTCCTCACCAAGGGAAATAGTAATGACACCGGCAACAGACTATGTTTTCCATACGCCACACAAAGCTTAAGTGTCTTGCTATTACATTTGAGTGTATTACTATTCACGTAACCCCCGTAACCTATTCATGGGCTCCTTGGGATGCTCCATCTCCTCCCGTCTAGTCCATTCCTACTCACCCTTTTGAGGTCCTCCTCAAATTAGTCCTTTTCTCTTGGCAGGCCATTCTGACTGCTGCAGCCCACAAACGAACTTTCCCAGTTACACACTGCCGTGATTGTTTTCCAAATATTTCAGATACGACCTCTGCCTTGTCATTAAAATCCAAGTAATTGGATCCAATGATCCAATCCAAATAATGGGACAGTTATGTAACTGAAAGGCTTATGTGCTAAGCACTCTACCAAGTTCTAAGAACTGCCCTATGTGATTGAAATTAGTCTCTCTCTTTTACAGATGAGGAAACTAAAGCTCAGAGGTTCCCAAAGTCATGCAGCACAAAAATTATAGAGTCAGGACTTGATGTTAACTCTGTCATAAAGCCCTTGCTTCGTCCAAGTGCCCCGCTGACTTTCACACTGGAAGTTACAAACTATGTTATATGTGCTAAGGCTCTGTGTATCTTAGGCTTAGAGGTACTGTTCCATTTCTCCAAAGGTTAGAGGGTAAAAATACTTTGTCAACCAAGAAAGTGAAATATCACCTGTTGAACCATGAAGGAGAAATTGCAGCAAATGAAAACTCTTCAAAAAATAAAGTCATCTAACAAAAATGTCTGATCAATAGTGGCAAGGGTTCTATATGCTAATGAAACCAAGGGCTATATAAAAAATAAGTCTTCCTTTGTTCTGTGATACCTCCTCAGTATTGAAGAGTATCAAAGAGACATAGCATATTCCAGGCACGTCAGCCTTAGTGGTTAACAATAAAAACGGGGGCTTGCTGAAACATCTCTACTATTCCTAGAACTTGAAGCCATCCTGACATTTCATTTCTAGTTTCTCTGACCTTTTATTGTCTATTCTGTGCCAGGTACTGTTATGCAAAGGTGATGCTGTGTATTCCTGAGTACACTGTCTAATGGGGGAGATATTTTAGGGAACATTTGCAATAGAGTATGGTGAGTGTATCAGACATATAATAAAGAACACTGATGACACAAAGGAAGGAGTAATCAACTCTGCTTAAATGAGTCAAAGAAAGCTTTTGCTGAGTTGCTTGAGTTGGGCTTTAAAGAATCAAAGGATCACCAGAAATTGCCAAGAGTATTCAAGACAGAGGAATAATATTGGAAACACACCATGGTATGAAAAATCAGAGCATTCCTTTCCTCTACAATATAAGAGGCATGAGACAGAATGGTGAGGAATGAGGAAAAGAGGTAGGCAGGGCTAGGCTGGCTTCCATAAGGCTCCTAGGAAACACTTCTTAATCTGACTTGAAAAAATTCATTAAAGAGCTAAAAAGAGGTTTGCTTGTTACTATAGTATACTTTCCAGAGAGGCCATATATTGAAAAGGCTGATAGAAACACAGATTGCTCAATTAGACGTGCTTAGGAGAAAGGCAGGTCTCAGCCATTCTTAGAGCACAGGAACATGTGCATATTCAGGCCAGAGAGCGTGAAGAGCTGGAAAAGCTGTAGATGCCACCACCCTGGGATATAAACATGACTCTACGGGGTTAGGAAAAGAAACTGAGCCTCGAGTTTGTAATTTCTGGCTACAGGTCCAACCAAGCAGCTGAACACCATCCATCTCACATTCTTTCATTAATTCAACAAACATTTGTTGAGTTCGTACCACGTGCAAGGCCCTGTTTAAATGCTGGTAATAAAAAAAAAATGAACAGAGCAATTTCCAGGCTTCATGGAATATTCATTCTAGTGGAAAGAGACAAAACAATACACAGAGAAACAAGTACATCAGAGGATGATAAATGCTATGAAGAAAAATAAAACAGGTTAAGGAGTCCAGGAAGTATGGGAGTGAGTGGAAGAGGAATACTATTTACGTAGAATGGTCAGAAAAGGCCTCTCTAACAGGTGGTGTTTGAACCGAGACCTGAAGGAAGTAAAGGAATGAGCTGTGAAGCTCTCTGGAGGAAGAGCATCATGTTTGGCATGGTAGGGAATCAGTTAGGACGGCTGTGTAGCCCAAGAGGATTGGTGAAGAGGGAGAGACAGACAGACAGAGAAGGATAAAGATGAAATCAAAGGTGACAGGATAGCAGCAAGTAGGGCCTCAGAGGAAGGGTGACTGTAGACCTGGTCAGCTTACATTTATATATGGCTACTGTCTGGACATAATTATTAATAGCATCTTCTTTCTTTCCCAAAATAGTCCCACTTGGGATAATAAATTATATGGTCACCCTGCTCACAGGTGATTTTAAGAGTGCTGGCTTTGACACTGAATAAAATGGGAAGCCCTTAGAGGATTTTAAGCAGAGGGATGCCATGATCTAACTTACACTTCAAAAGAATCACTCCAGCTTCAGGGATGAGATGCAAGGGTTAAAGCAAAGAGACCCTGTTGGGAGGCTATTGAAATCATCCAGGCAAGAGAAGAGATGGTGTGAACCAGGGCATAAGTGGTAAAGATAGTAAGGAGTAGCAGATTCTGGTTATATTTTGAAGGGTGAACTGATAGGATTTGCTGAGCGATTGGAAGTAGGATGTGAAAAAATGAGAGAAGCTCAGCTATGCTCTGCGTGTCTCTATGTGGTCTTGGTGCTTATGTCTGGCCTTTTTGCCTAAGGAAAAAGATAATTGTTGTTTGATTTTTTTGTTGTTAAGTATTTTCAAATTTGTAGAAAAAAATTGCAAGGTCAGAAACAAAGAACATCTATAAACCCTTCACCCTTTTCCCCCAAGAACGATTCCAAGGTTTGTGGACTGAGTACTTGGACGTTACTTACCTATTTCTCTTGCAGAAGTAGACAGTCCTTAAGACCTAGAGGAAAGTTTCGTCAAGTTTGAAATCTCACAAAAAGCTAGCAATGATTTTTGACCCCCTTGTTCCACAACTAAGAATCTACTCTCAGTGTAGAATGGTGTAATACAAGTAAAAACATATGTTCGTAGGAATCCTAACAGTATTATCTAGAAGACAAGAAAATGTAAATAATGGAAAAGTTAACCCTTAGAGACAGACTTTTATAAATTATGGCATAGTAACAAGATGCAAGAAAGCAGGCCTTCAAAACTAAAATTACATAGAAACATGGACAATTATAAATATGATAGGTTAAAATGGCATACCTACAGAGGAAAATGTATACTGATTGCAATACTGTAAAAATATTTATACATATGACAGCCAATATGAAAAAAAATTATTCACGGTGTTAAGACAGTAGACTAATGAGTTGCTGCGTTTTTAAAAAAATTGTTAATTCTTGTTTTATTCTTTTCAATAACAACAGAAAGAGGAAGTAGTTGACTCAGGAAAAGACTTCCTACTTTGATTCAGTAAGCCAGTTTCCTACCTTTTCCTCTTTTTTTAAAAATCTCCTTTCCTGGGGACTTCCCTGGTGGCAGAGTGGTTGAGAATCTGCCTGCCAATGCAGGGGACATGGGTTCGAGCCCTGGTCTGGGAGGATCCCACATGCCGCGGAGCAACTAGGCCTGTGAGCCACAACTACTGAGCCTGCACGTCTGGAGCCTGTGCTCCGCAACAAGAGAGGCCGCGGTAATGAGAGGCCCGCGCACCGCGATGAAGAGTGGCCCTCACTTGCCGCAACCAGAGAAAGCCCTCGCACAGAAACGAAGACCCAACCCAGCCATAAATAAATAAATTTTAAAAATCTCCTTTCCTCACTATCTCCTGGCCATCCCAATCCACAGAATGAGAATAAAGAAACAGCAAAGGGAAGAGAGGGATAGGACACAAAGGAGAAGAAGCAGGGACCATTGATTTCTCCCTTGAAATGGGTCTTACATTCCACCAGGCGCACATCTGCCTCCATTCCATTCTGCCACTCCCATCCAGTCAGGACCCTCCACCCCCTGGACTCTGATAAAACCACCTAGGAAGTCTCTTCCTTCTATTCCTGTGACTGCCTGCTCACAATTCTTCCACAGCACGCCAGCCAAAGTAATTCTTAAAGCACATATCAGATTACGTCACTACTCTTGTTCTAACTGTCCTCTATCTCGGTAGTTCCCCTTTCCAAATCCTTAGCAGGGTCTAGAACAGCAGTTCTCTGGGCATCCCTGAGACCAGTTCAGGGGATTTATAAGGTCAAAAATATTTTGATAATAACACTAAGCCGTTATTTGACTTTTTTACACTTGTTTTCTCATAATGTACCAACTGAATGCAAGATACAAGAATCCAGCTGTCTTTTATTAAGCCAGGTATTAAAGAGATTTGCAATTCCGTACCAGCCTGTAATAGCTCCCTATTTCCTATCACAACAAATTTTGAATATTTGGCATGATCTGACTCACTCTTCTTGTCCAACTATACATTTCTTCCTACTCCTTACATATACCCTTTCCTCTATTCGGGTCAGCATCTTCAATCTCTCCGAAACAGCTATGTTCTTCACCATCTCTACACTCTAGTTCCCATAGTACTCTTTCCCAAGATTTCTTATCACTTGCCCAAAATCCACCCAAACTTCAAAGCCCAACTAATGTCATCCCTTCTACTGGGCCACACAGGATACTTCAAGCATTCATGATGTCCCTTTACTCTATGCCATACAACTTGGCACAAGAATTGGAAGTCAGTTTCATCTCAAGCACTAAATTCAATCATTTGTTAGTGTTTGTCTGAAACATGGTGTTGAGAAAGATGCTGAGTCTTAAAAGGGAAAGGAATGCCATGATTGATTAGCCGTATCAGCCAGTGGGCCCTGGCAGAGGGAGAAGGATCTACTTAGCATTTACTAATGGGTTCCTGGGCATCGGTTCCATATAACCTCTGCGTGTAGCTAATATAGCCCAATATTCCTATTACCCAGTCTTTCCTTAGCAAAGAAACATGGAGTAACTTGAATCCTGAAGGTAGGAAGAGTTTTGATTAGCTCCTCCAGTCTCCTACTAACTTCAAGTCAGAGCCCAGCAGAACCCTCTGACCTGGTTTCATCCATCCACTTTTCAGCTCTCTCCTCCCAAACGAAGGGAGAAATAGCTGTAGGTAGCAGGTTTTGGGTGTCTCACTTTTCTTTACCCTCAAGGCTGCGTTGCAGAAATATTGATTCCAGCTCTCTGGGCAAGTTTATTTGCCCCTTTTATCCCCTAACACATTTTGGTCTACTCATTACCAAAATCATCTAAATGGTACATTTCCTAAGACTGGAGTGTGTCTCTCAACACGGCCCCCACCACAACACACTGTGCCCAGGACAGAACTAAGGTCAAAGTAGGTGCTTAGTATGGCTTGAATGAAAAAGAGGGGAAGCAGGCAACTACCTTATGATTTTGAAGCTTAAGGGGCATTTTGTCATGACGCAAAGGAAAGCACAGTGATTCTGGGATATTCCGTATCCACAATCAATTTCACTTGCCATGTTTACAAACACCCCTCTCCCCACTTTGAATGGAATTCTATCCAGATTTCTAATAGCAACAATCACTTTAGTATAGAGATCTCATCAGAGGTAAAAGCAAGAAAAATTAATATATGTCAAGGGGCAAAATATCGGGGAAAGTTCTATATACCATCAGTGGACAGCTCAGTTAAAGCTAAAGCTTGGTGTCAACCTGATTTTCTTTCTTTTATCAGGAAAATACAATATTCTGGTTTAACTTCCGTAACCTAGCTTTAGGATGCTAAGAACTCCCTTATCCTCTCTGGATTCCAGCTCGCTCATCTGTTAAATGCAGGGGCTGGAGGGAGAGATGGGTTTAACATTTCTTCCAGCTTTAAAGTTCATGATCCATCATCTAAATTGATGTTTTAAGTATTGAATCTGCAAAATGAAATTATTTTGATTAATATTTAATACAGAACGTGTTCTGTGATAAAGGACCTGCTTGGATTTTAAACATTTGGAGGAAGCATTTGGCTATTTTAGAGCATGTACTTTAATCAGCCTATCTACCTACACTTTTGGAAAACACTTTATAATTGGAGAAGTGGGGAGACTGGATTTGATCACAATCTCAACTGCCACTCAATGTATTCTTTGCCAGTGCAGAGTGACTTTTTTACAGCTTTACTGTCTCCTCATTCCAAATGCAATTTCAAAACCAGCAAAGGCAGAGCTGCCACTGCAGTTGGAGATATTCTTTATCAAATGATACAAACTTAAATGTCCCTTCCTGGTTCTTCATTTTCTCGTTTCATTATCTCTACTTTCTGCCTCTGTCTCCTTCAACTGCTTGTAATCAAACCAGCCTGCATGACTGCCTCATTCTCTATCCAAATATTTCGCCACGTAAGATCCTTCTCTGAGAATTCAGGAGTAATGACCTCTCCCTATGGTAACAGGCTGCTTCTCTAAATGAAATAAAACTGGGATCCTACAGCTTTCTCTTTAGAAGGATAAGCCAACCTTATTACACTTTCTTTGTCCTATAGCAGTTTCTTCTGCCTGAAACAACTGTTCCCCCAACTCTTGGCAAAGCTAAATTACTCTTATCCCTACATTTCAACCCACATGTTACTATCTTCATGAGGCCTTTGCTGATCCCCACCCTTCCAACAACTGCCGTTCTCCCATTATCTCCTTATATGCTTCCAAAATAACTTTAGTAATTACATCATGCTTGAAAGGACTTTTTCAGTCTCTATAACCTGCCCTAGAATATAACTGCACGAGGTCAGGGACTGTGTTTATCTTATTCATCAGCTCATCAGTATCCTGAGAATACGGAACTATGCCAGGAATGTTCTAGAATGAATGGAAGGCAGAAAGGAGAGAAAGAGAGTGAAAGAGATAGGGAATGAGGGGGCCTGGCTCTGTCTTAGAGTGTTACCTTCCCCTTGAGTTCTCTGTCTTTTATCACTGCCACTGCCACTGCCACCACCATGATGCTTCTAGCAAGAGAAGGCAGGATGGTATTGTGTGGAAAGACCTAGATTTAAATCCAAGTTCTGCTATTTACTAACTCTAGGATTTGAGCAAGTTACCTAGCCTGGCTAAACATGATTCTTTGTGTAGAATATTCTTTGCAGGGTTACTGTGAGGACAAAATGAGATCATGTCTAAAAAAGTACAAGATGGTTGCTCAATAAATATTAATTATTTTCTATCTCCGCTCTCCCCCAGCCCCCATCCCAAGTGTGCTACTGTTCCTTTAACACTTTGGCTCAAGTGTGGACAAAAACATCTTCTCTTGGTCTCCTTAGCACATCCGAGACAGACTGGCACTTTACTAATTGCTAAGGGAATAACAAAAGGTAATTAAACACAGAGCAGTGGCAGTATAAAGCAGCCTGGCTTCCCCAGAACAGGGTTTAGTTTCCATCATAGTTACTTATTTTTCAGACTCAAAGGCCCTATTATATTCCAAATGGGGTTCTAAAGAGAAAGAGAATTCTACAGAGCAAACTCTTTTATTCATTCATCTCTTCATTCATTCATTCATTCATTCAGTAAAAATTGGTTGTGTCCTAGTTAGCATGGAATTGGTGCAAACCACCTGGCCTCTAGGCCATACAGCATTGTAGATAGACGGCAAAACCTTAGCTCAGAGAGAGAAAAAGAACAGCAGAAACTAATAGCAATACAAAGAAATGGGGGTAAAATTGTGGTCCTCAAGCTAGGAAGGTAGAGCTGCCAGGTTTTAAGGAGGAAAAAATCAGGATACCCAGTTAAATTTTGAAAAATAGCCCTGTCATATTCTTGCAATTTTTTGAAAAAAAAGCTCAAATCAGGATGCTCAGGATGTCCTAAAAAAGTCAATATATGATGCAAGTCAAAAAACAGACATGTCTTGTCAATACAGGATGCCTGGCAAACTTGCCCCAAGGGGAAGGGCCGATAATTAAAGGCCAAGGTCTACCCATTAACATGACATTTGAGAGGAGGTTGGATGAAGGGAGGAGCCTTCAATCACTGGCAGACCTGCTGCATGCAGAGGGACTAGGGACAGACCGCGTGGAGGACTGGAGGGGCTTGAGCACAGTGAGGAAGGGTGGTACTAGGTCCCAGACGTGGAGCTGGCAGGGCCAAAACAGAACATCAGCAGGATGGGAAAGAAGGAGAAACCTGCAGGACCAAGAAGGAGCTCAGGGAGCAGCTCAGTTACCCCCTGAAAAGGGGTGGTACTCAAAGTATTTAGCAGCTGGGAAGCAGGCACCAGAGCAATCAGAAAGGGTGCATCCTGGACTCCCTCTGCCATGCCAGGCATTAATTCTTCAGTTGCTGGACCACAGGGAGGTCCAGGAGGTCCTGGAGAGGGTCTAAGATGGCCAGGGTGCCGGTGGGAGGGGTGTGGTTATTCAGGGGGCTAAGAGCAGAACTATTTACTCCCGGGGAAAAAAAGTATTTCAGTATTTTAACAGCTAGCATAGCTGTTTCACTGTGTCCCACAGAATGGCAGACCTGCCCCAATCAGTTCTCAGAAGGGGCAATGTACCCACGAGGCTAAGGAATAGGCTTTGGCACTTATTCTGAGCCCTGATGGTTGTAGCCTGGTCCTTCTGACTATTAAACATCTGTAGAGGATGGCTGAGCTGACTTTGTGACAGGCATCTGGTATTTTTTTTGGAGCTAGGGGAGAGGGTGGGATAGAGATCAGACCAAGCACACATTATACCTGTATCACCTATCTCACATCGATCTCTCCATGTGGTGAGGACGAAAGCAACATCTCCTGGACTAGAAACTCCAGGAGCAAAGAGACTAAGATAAGTAAACACTACGATAATATCAGGTAAACTGGGGTAATAACATCAGTGTGGAAGGGTTTAAGCAATCTGAAGGTCATCTGTTTACTCATTATGCATTCATTTTTAGCACCTACCATGTGACACGCACTGTGCTGTACCCTAGGATAATAATAATTAAAAGTATTTTTAAAGTATTTTATTTAAATATTAAAATACTAATATATTAAAATACTAATACTAAAATACAAAAAAAGTATTTTATTTTTTAAAAATGCAGTTGATGTAAAACAGACATACTGATTTTTGAATCCCACTCAAAATATTGACTATATATATATATATATATATATATATATATACCCATACATACATATATGCTAAAAAATAAACTCTGTTAAAAAAACAAACAAACTTTATTTTACAAGATTCCAAAGTGAGCCATACTCATCTTCCTTGGGAAGCACTTTGTATTGCCTTGCTTGGCAACAAAAAGGGGAGCCAGGGCTTCCCTGGTGGCGCAGTGGTTGAGAATCTGCCTGCTAATGCAGGGCACACGGGTTCGAGCCCTGGTCTGGGAAGATCCCACATGCCGTGGAGCAACTGGGCCCGTGAGCCACAATTACTGAGCCTGCGCGTCTGGAGCCTGTGCTCTGCAACAAGAGAGGCCGCGATAGTGAGAGGCCCGCGCACCGCGATGAAGAGTGGCCCCCACTTGCCGCAACTAGAGAAAGCCCTCGCACAGAAACGAAGACCCAACACAGCCAAAAATAAATAAATAAATAAATAAATAAAATTAAAAAAAAAAAAAAGGGGGAGCCAGTATAACCATCAATCTGAAGTTACAATAAGTATCATCTTTCCTACAGACAGAAAAACAGACAAAATTAATTCCCTTTTGGTCCTGTGATTATTGCAATGTTTACTCTGACTTACTCTCCGTGATAAGAATGAGAACTACATGGCACAGAATTTAAATGCATGAAGGCTTGCTACGTGTTTTTTTTCTACTTTGTTCACCATGCTCTAGATTTGTAAATATGTACAATTTTCTGGGCATGGGGGTGTTCCCTGGGAATTTGGTTACCAACACAAGCCACGACATACGTCTTTACCTCAAATTAGAGATAAAACATTTATGGGCAAAAATTCTGACAGCCAAATAAATTAACTTGAAAGAAATTATTTGCTGAGTAGGTATTAAGATTTTTATTCATGGTCTATACATTTAGATATATGCTTTTCTTGGACAGTAATGATGTCTATTTCTTTAACAGATTATGTACTAAAGGGAAACCACACAACTTATTCAAATGAGGATAATCTGTAGAGTGAAAGGGGAGTTATTAATAATTATGCCACAGGGAGATCAGCTCGGTGGTTTGTGACCACCTAGAGGGGTGGGATGGGGAGGGTGAGAGGGAGGGAGACGCAAGAGGGAAGAGATATGGGAACATACGTATATGTATAACTGATTCACTTTGTTGTAAAGCAGAAACTAACACACCATTGTAAACAATTATACTCCAATAAAGATGTTAAATAAATAAATAAATAAATAAATAAAATAATAATTATGCCAGGACAACAACAACAAAAACAGATGCTAACTTGCATTTATTGAATGCTTCCATTGTATACTTCTATGCTCTGCACTTGAAATACATGTCTTCATTTAATATTCAAAAACTCTCTGTGAAGGATATTATTAGACCCATTTTACAGATGGGCTGGCTGAGATTTAGACAGTTAAGACTGCTATTAAGTGGCAGAATCAGGACTTGAATCCAGGTCCATATGACTCTAAAAAACCTCACCTTAAAGAAAAAAGAAAAAAGAAAACCCACCTTCTAGCAAAGGAGAAAAACTCATAAACAAACAGTAACAGTGCAGGATGATAAAAGCTCTGATAGAGGAAAATGCAAGGTACATAGGAACCCAAAGGTGAGCCCCTGGTCCAGACTGGGGATCTTAAGAACAGGCCCTCAACACATCCCAAAGGTGGCATTTGAGCTGGGCCCTAATCCCAAATGATTCTCAAATCATTCCAAAATAACTTAAGTCAGCAACTATACACACTGACTAATTTCCTTAAATATACCAGAGGCAAAGCATTTAAGAAATGATTACACCATTGGAGAATTTCAACAAATTGCCAACAAGACAGGGTAATAGGAAAAACGTAAATCTCAGTGAACAACTCAAAAGTGTAATGGGGCGCCTGGTAAACATCCCAATTATGTATTATCATACATCCTGTCATGATGATCGATGCTACAGAATATAATTTCACTGAAATACTATCTGTCTTGTCAATAAGACAAGTTGTAGCTGCCCTCTGATGGCTGTGTGCTGCCCCAATCCTAAAGGAAAAGGAGTGGATGCTAATTCCTAGGAACGGTAAGAATGGCATAAGGCCCTGAGAAATAAATAGTAAATGAAGGGCTCACCTTAAAGTGCTGCTCTTGGGTTCAGACTGTTCTCCCATTCACCAGCAGCGGATAGCCTTAAAAATAGAGTAAGTGGTAGAAGGGGTTGGTTGCCGTCAATAACTCCCAGGTACGGGGATGGCAGGACAGAGCAGAATGAGCACCAGCCTAGGTCTCCACGACCGCATTGCTCATCCCAGCTCTCGTACTGCATCGCAGTGTGGTCTTGGGCAAGTTCCCTAACCTCTCTGGATCTGTTCCACCTCTATAAAAAAGAATTCAGTACCAGGAATTCATCATCTGACATCCTTTCCATCTCTAAACCATGAGCAACTCACCAGGCCAAATTCAGGGTTAGTATTAGAAGAGCCATTCACCTAAGAAAGAAACTAGAAAACCTTTGGTTCTGTGCCTAAAGATGGTCCACTCAGAGGTATCGTACTCTTTGGAAGACTATGTTTAATGACAAAGGATTAGCTTTCCACTTTTTTCCTCACAAGACTTACTAAGGCAAAATGACATCCTCTTTGATTTTTGACCTGGTTTCACATCCTTTTCAATATTAAATGAAATGATGTAACTAACATGCTCACCACAAGATCTGGCACTTATTAAATGGCTCCTTATAAATATTACTTCTTCTGCTTTCCCTAAAGGTTTTGGGTGTCAAATATTCAATTGCCTTGCTGGATTTGTGTTTTCTAAGTAGAGATTTTCTTTTTTTTTTTTTTTAGTGTGATAAAGTTTTTTTGTTTTTTGGGGGGTTTTTTTGTTTGTTTTTATTTGGCTGTGCCGGGTCTTAGTTGTGGCACACGGGATCTTTAGTTGTGGCATGCGGGCTCTTAGTTGCACCATGCGGGATCTAGTTCCCTGACCAAGGATCTAACCTGGGTCCCCCGCACTGGGAGCCTGGAGTCTCAACCACTGTACCACCAGGGAAGTCCCTAAGTAGAGATTTTCTAATCCCTGGTTGATACATGGAAACTTCCTCGTCAGACACCTCCACTCGGCTAAAGAGACCAACTGTGTTGCTGACTCTCAGAGGCTTGCCAACATTGTGTCCTATAAGACTCAAATAAACAGCACTCTATATCCATTCCTGAGTCCCCAGAACTTTGAGAAATAGAACGAGGAATACATCAGAAGGAATCCCACATGTCCCCCTTATTACTGAAAGAGGCTAAATTGTAACACAGCAAGGTGTGAAAAACAACACTGGTCTACTAACTCCTCTCCAAAATTAGGTGGACACCCACTGAGGCAGAGGTTGGGCTCCCCCTAGAAAAGAGGAAGCGCAGTGGAGGAATGTTCTCTGTGGGCAAGTCCATGTCTAAGGAAGGAAGGGCAGAGCCAGGTCAAGCAGACCCAGCATTTCCTTCCACGTTTACAATCAGGTAAAACCCTCCATCATCCCAAGGGTGGAGCAGTAAAGATTTCCAGGGAGGCTAGGACAGCTCTTAAGGAAAATCCCTCCATATGGAAACCGGGAATGGAAAAAAGGCATTCTCATTCATGAAAGACTGTCCATCTAGAACATCATGGAAGAAATAAATGAAGAAACAAACTAAAAACCAGTCTCAGTTACACTAGGGAGAAAGGGTAGAAGCAGATCCAGGCAACTGAAGCCCTAACCTGACCACACAGAAGCAGTCAAGATGATCAGATCTCCATTTCAAAATCTCAAAATTTCTAAATGTGTGCCCTTCACGTCCAAAGAGAAGGGAGGCTCGGGTTAAAGTCCTGACCATTTTGAGGAGCAAGGCTGGGGTTAATTTGCTGTGGCCAGCGAAATGGAGGGAGTTGTGTTAAGGGAAACGATGTCCTCTGGGATGATCACTCGGCTGAAAAGTTACTTGACCAAACACAAGCAGGGTGGCAGCCCCACTGCCCAGAAGGGGGCCAGCTGCTAATTACAACGCCTCTCTGGAGAAGTGCTTCCAACAGTATTTCTGAGTTGTTAGTCGATTAGGTTTCAGTTAAATCGATAAAGCCTTTAGAGTTAACTATCTAGAAGATATTGCTCCACAATTAAAATGCACAGAAAAGTGTTTATTATCAGCTTTCTCTTGTTTTGGCTTAATTATTTAAGCACTTGAGATTCAGTGGCTGTCTTCCTGCTGCCCCAGAAACAATCTGAGAGGGAAACCGGCAAACATTTCAAAGAAACCAGATCTATTTCTAATGGACAAATGAATCAAATGAAAAATGGGCTTTTTCTCAATTATATTCAGGAGGAACACAATTATTCAATAAATCAATGTGCATTTAGCTTAGGATAGTAAAAGCCACAATATACTGAGTGCTCACCATGTGTTAGGTTTGAGCCAAGTGCTTTGCCAACACTATCTTATTTAATCTTTATAATTTCCCTGAAAGATAAGTAGTATTATGCCCATTTTCAGATGTGAAAACATGTCAAGTCAGTAAGAGAAAGAGACAGGATTCAAATTCAGATCTGTTGGTGTTATGGGTTGAATTGTGTCCCCCACCAAAACTCACATATTGAAGTTCTAACCCCTGTACCTCAGAATGTGACCTTATTTGGTAACAGGGTCATTGGAGATATAACTAGTGAAGTTAAGATGAGGCCATACCGGAGTAGGGCGGGTCCCTAATCCCATACGTCTGGTGTTCTTATCAAAAGGGGAGATTTGGACACAGATGCACACAGAAAGAACGATATGTGAAGATGAAGGCAGAGATCAGGGTGATACTCTACAAACCAAGGAACTCCAAAGATTGCCAGCAAATCACCAGAAGCTAGGGGAGAAACATGGAACAGTCTTGCTCACAGTCCTTGGAAAGAACCAAATCTGCTGATTTTGGACTTCTAGCCTCCAGAACTAAGAGACAATAAATTTCTGTTAAGTCGCCTGGTTTGTGGTACTTTGTTATGGCAGCTCTAGCAAACTAATATAGTTGGGTCCCCAAAATCTGTGCCTTTCTGCTGGGTCATGCTAGAGGTCTAGGTGGGCAGAGTTCCTTGCTGCTCTTGAACCAACCCATCTGGTTAGACACCCTGGACCAAGCTTTACTGCAGTTTGGACTGAGGTTGTAGAGGTAATCTCTGACAACATGTCTAGTGTGGCTTCTTTCCCACCTTCCCCTGGCTTGACTATGTCTCCACCTGTCTTAGTGTTTCTGAGAAATCAATATTGCCTCACTCCTTGAGTTAGCAGACCATGTGTTGTTCACTCATTCACTAAAAAAATACTGAGCTCCTTCTTTGTTCCCACTAGTCTCTCATGGAGTTCACAGTCTAGCAGAGGAGCATGATGTCAAGAAAATTATCACACTGAAAATTATGACAGCTATACAAAAAATGCTTGTCTTAGAGACCCCTACCAAAATTGAGACTGATCTCTTCTCTGTTCCAAGCTTTACCTTGATTCTTTTTAAAAATAATAAGATAGATACGTCAGAACACCAAGAAACAGAGGCCAAAGAAAACTTAATTGTTTTATTTATTCTGTATTCAAGGCAATGATAAGCAATATTTGGCAATTATCTGCAAATTTTCTCAAATTTAATAAAAACTATAAACCTGTATATCCAAGAAGCTCACTGAAACCCAAGTAGGAAAAACCCAAAGAAAATCACACCAAGGCACATCATAAATAAGCATAAATTCAGCAAGGCAGGCTGAAAATTTATGATAAAGATAAAAATCTTTAAAGCAGTCAAAGGGAAACAAGACACATTACATAGAGAGGATAAATATATAAGACTGCAGAATCCTCATCAGAAACAATGCAAATAAAGAATATGAAGTGCTGAAACAAAACTACCAACAAACAGACTTCCTAACCTAGAATTCTATAACTAGAAAAACTTTCTTCAAAAATTAAGTTGAATTAGGACATTTTTAGTAAATTTAAGATTGAGAGAATGTATTGCCAGATAATGTGCATGACAAAGAATTTTAAAGGATGTTCATTAAGCAGAAGAAAAATAATATGTGTTAAAAAAGGTAATATATGAGTAAATATAAAAGACTTTTCTAATTTTTTAAGTGTTTAAAAAATATAATTGACTATTTAGAACAAAGATAACAACAATGTATTGAGGGTAGAATAATGTTGAAGTAAAATAAGTAACAATTGCACAAAGGATGAGGGTGGAGGAAAATGAAATGTTACAAGATACATACTTTAATTATGTGTGAAGTGGAATATTACTGAGATAAAGTATGCATTTTAAACTTGAGAACAAACAAACAAATAAATAAAGCAAGCTGATAAGCCAATTGTGGAAATAAAACAAATACTAAAAAATAACTAATTCAAAAGAAGACAGGAAAAATGGAAAAACAAACAAAGAATAAATGAGACAAATAACAATATGATGACCATAAACCCACGATTATCAAAAGTATATTAAATATGGGGAGGGGGTGGGGTGAGATGTGACAGGGTAAGAGAGTGTCATGGACATATATACACTACCAAATGTAAAATAGATAACTAGTGGGAAGCAGCCGCATAGCACAGGGAGATCAGCTCGGTGCTTTGTGACCACCTAGAGGGGTGGGATGGGGAGGGTGGGAGGGAGGGAGATGCAAGAAGGAAGCAAAATGGGAACATATTGTATATGTATAACTGATTCACTTTGTTATAAAGCAGAAGCTAACACACCATTGTAAGGCAATTATACTTCAATAAAGATGTTTAAAAAAAAAGTATATTAAACATAAAGATTTTGAGCACTCCAATTAAAAGGCAAAGATTATCAGATGAGATTTTTTTAAAGGCAAGATTCAACTATATGCTGCCCAGATGAAATGCACTTTAAATACAAAGACACAGGATGGAAAAAGATATATTTGAAAACACTAATCATACAGTTAGAGTGACTATATTAATGCCAGGTGAAATAGAGCTCAGGAGAAGGAATATTACCATGCCTAAAGAGGAACATTTCATAAAATAAAATGGTCAATTCAGCAAGAATATGAAAAAATCTAAAATGTACATGCACCTAATAACAGAGCTTCGAAGTGCACAAAGCAAAAACTTATAGCCTTATAAGCCTTAAGGAAGAAATGGATAAAATTATGGTTGGAAATTTCAACATTCTCCTCTCAGTAATCAATAGAACAAGCAGACAGAAAATGAGAAAGTATATAGAAGAGTCAAACAACACTATCAGGTTAAATTCATCAATACCCTTAGAACATTTCACCCCAAAACAGCAGAATGCACATTCTTTACAAATGCACACAAATGTTCAACAAAACAATCCATAGGCTGGGATATAACATATATCTCAAAAGGTTTAAAATGATAGAAATTACATAAAGTGTGTTTTCTAAGCACAATGGAATTAAATAATCAATAACCAAAATATCATGAAAATCCCTTCAAATATGGAAATTAAACAACATGCTTCCAAATGACCCATGAGTCAAAGAAGAAAGCAAGAGAGAAATTAGAAAATATATTTAACTGAATAATGACAACTCAACATGAATTAAGATTTGGGGATGAATCTAAAGCAAACTTACAGGGAAATTTGTAGTCTTAAATGTTTTGGGTTTTTTTTTTTTTTTTGGCTGTGCCATGCAGCATGAGGGATCTTAGTTCGACAACCAGAGATCAAACATGTGCCCCCTGCATTGGGAGCACGGAGTCTTAATGACTGGACCGCCAGGGAAGTCCCTTAAATGCTTATATTAAGGTAATCCTCTGTGACATTTTTTTTAATTGAAGTATAGTTGCTGTACAATATTATATAAGTTTCAGGTGTACAATATAGTGATTCACAAGTTTTAAAGGTTATACTCCACTTATAAAATACTGGCCATATTCCCTGTTGTACAATATATCCTTGTATGTTATTTTATACCTAATAGTTTGTACCTCTTATTCCCCTACCCCTATATTGCCCCTCCCCTCTTCCCTCTCCCCACTGGTAACCACTAATTTGTTCTCTATATCTGTGAGTCTGCTTCTTTTTTTATTATATTCACTAGTTTGTTGTATTTTTTAGATCCCACAAATAAGTGATATCATATAGTATTTGTCTTTCTCTGTCTGATTTATTTCACTTAGCATAATGCCCTCCAAGTCCATCCATGTTACTGCAAATGGCAAAATTTCATTCTTTTTGAGGGTGAGTAGTATTCCATTGTGTGTGTGTGTGTATGCCACATCTTTATCCATTCGTCTGTTGATGGACACAGGTTGTTTCCATATCTTGGCAATTGTAAATTGCCAACATAGGGGTGCATGTATCTTTTTGAATTAGTGTTTTTGTTTTTTTCAGATATATACCCTGTGACATCTTAATCCTTAAAAAATTATATATGAGGATTTCTGACCTGTACTGTGATTCTCTTGGGTTAAAGAGTGCTTGCTGAAGCTGAATGTGATGGTGGAGTTTGGGGAGCAGGTTTACTTCAGTTCAGTTTGACTGGGTCAAAGTCCATGACAGTTAAAATACTTTGGGTGTCTAATTGTTTGCTTCCCAACCCAGGATGAAGTCAGTAGTTTTTGCTTCCTTTTCTGTTGTTGGAGAGCAATGTGCTGCAGTAGCTGTGAGCTAACCAACATCATCATCACAGTAGAGAAAGAGGAATGTGGTCTCTGTAAAAGCATCAACACCACGTGGTGTGCGGGCTACTGCTGTACCCAGGTAGGTACTTTGCTTTGAAGGAAGTGAGAGTGCTGAGGGTCTGGATGAGGCAGGCTTCATTTATTCCCACTTTGTCAATATTTTGTCTCTTCTGAGTAACAGCCACGAGCCCTTTAGTCAACACTGTCTGTGTTGTG
The DNA here is from genome assembly GCF_009873245.2 of Balaenoptera musculus. Classification (NCBI taxonomy): domain Eukaryota; kingdom Metazoa; phylum Chordata; class Mammalia; order Artiodactyla; family Balaenopteridae; genus Balaenoptera; species Balaenoptera musculus. Next base: position 81,264,739 of record NC_045792.1, read on the forward strand.
ATTGAGGTAATTTACCATGATATCATTTAGATGTTTGGGTTTGGATTTAATTTGGGTAAAACAAATTCGGGACAGCTCAGATTGATGTAAATGAATGCTTCAGTAATGTGCCAACTCTGCATTTTAAAAGAGCATTTTTCTGCTAGCTTTACCTATTGAGGGATAAACATGGGCATGAGTACATATCTATATTTAATCATGGAATTTTGCCAATAGTCTTAAAAAGCCAATTGCAATAATAAAAGGCATACCTCTGCAACAGGAATAGTAATAACATTCATTTTAAAGCCAAATAAAAAATGCAAGCAGCCAATTATAAAATTCATTTTATTGACCCATCTTTAATACAATACCAACGAGCAGCCTGAGAGCAATCAATGCCTGTACACTAGAACCAAAATGAATCATCAAACCCACACCCTTCTTTATGCTGTTAAGAAAATCAAGGAATAGAGGTATTAAACCATTTGTCTACAGTCTCACAGCTTCTTCAAAATAAACCAGTTAAAGGGGAAAGTGTTTCTTTGCCATTTTTCTGTTGTACCTGGCTGTGCAGAAGTTTGATAAACTGAAATTGAAAGTGGCTGCTTTTTAATGAAAATACTTTGTTTGATATTAAATGAATTGATCAATAAAACTCAACTTACTGCACTTTGGGTGAGATATAGACCCAGTGGCCAGCTAGGGAAATGAATTAACCCCCAGTCCCCTTTCTCCCTCAAAGCCAATTATTTTCTCACTGGGCAAGTAGAAGAGTGAAATATATTTGGCCTGATTTAGATGTTCTGATAGTGAAACTGTATCATATACTTTTGGATTAAGAACCCCACAAAGGTACAGAATTTAAGGCAGTGGCAAGGAAGAATCTAAAAGGCAATAGAATATCCAGAATCCAATATGAGAATTCCCAAACACTTTAGGCAAAATATCAATAATTTAGCTTACGGCTCTTATTCCTCTCTTAAATATACACAGAAAAGAGTACTTGGAAATATTTTTCTTTCCAAGTGCTATGTTTTTACCTGTCATTAGTATAGCTTAAGATTACGAGGTACAAAAAAAAAAAAAAAAAAACACTCATCCTTAAATTGCAAAGGTCATATCTTCTAAAGATACCCTTTATCTTTACATGTTTTTATGCCATACAAATTCAAAGGTTTTGTAGAGTTTCAGAAATATTAAATATGTGGGTACTCTCATGGTAGAGAGAAAAGAGACAATTATATTTTCTATAACACTTCCAGGACAGTTCAGAAAAGTGGTATAAATGTTCCTTTATGAGGTCAAGTTTCCTGTGCTTAAGTATCCTAGAAGCTGATCTTCTGAGAGCAAATATTAGAGCAAGCAGTATTAAATCCCTGTCTTATATTGACTAAGCCAAACAGAAGCTTGCAGAATACTGTAACCTAACTCTCTCTCTCTTAAACCACTCAGGATCTAGTGTACAAGGATCCAGCCAGGCCCAACATCCAGAAAACATGTACCTTCAAGGAGCTGGTGTACGAGACGGTCAAAGTGCCTGGCTGTGCTCACCACGCAGACTCCCTGTATACGTACCCAGTAGCCTCTGAATGTCACTGTGGCAAGTGTGACAGCGACAGCACTGACTGCACCGTGCGAGGCCTGGGGCCCAGCTACTGCTCCTTCAGTGAAATCAAAGAATAAAGAGCGGTGGACACTTTGAGCTGCCTACCCTTGACCTGAAGGACAAAGACATCCAAGACGTCTGTGTGTACATGTGCCCAGGCTGCAAACCACTGTGGGAGACCCCACTGATCCCTGCTCTCCTGCAGAAGCGAGCTCCAGGAATGGAGAGTGTTGGGGCCTGGGGCCTGTCACCACTCAACCCTATATTCCTAGTTCTGGGCTCTGTTGGTTTCATTCAACTTGAATGCAGGGGCTGTAAGCTGTTTCCCATTTTTAATAGACTTAGAGGTCCTCTAGAGCAACACTGTCATTTTACAGATGAGAAAACCTAGACTTAGGGGAAGGAAGTCTCAAGATGATGGAGTAGGAGAACTAAATGGAACACAATCTCCTGTAAGATATATGGCCTGCAAGAGCAGAGCCGGTATCGCTTTAGTGTCACGGAGCAGGTACCTAACTCTATGTCTAATTGTTTCGTTATTAAGAGGAGAGTCAGGAAGGTAGGGATACTAAATCAAGACTATCCACTTTATTGCCAGCCTATGCAGGTGCTACAACAGTTCCACCTCACCTGTGTTTTCTGGCAGAGAAGTTGTTGACTTGAGAAGGTGGGAGCAGGTGTGGGAGGGTGGTAAGCTGGGAAACAGTGCAACCATTCACAATTTGCAGCCTTGAAAACCACATCTTAATTTTTATTTCAAATTTGAATTAAGAGCCAAGATGAGGGGGCTTCCCTGGTGGCGCAGTGGTCGAGAATCTGCCTGCCAATGCAGGGGACACGGGTTCGAGCCCTGGTCTGGGAAGATCCCACATGCCGCGGAGCAACTGGGCCCGTGAGCCACAACTACTGAGGCTGCGTGTCTGGAGCCTGTGCTCCGCAACAAGAGAGGCCGCGATAGTGAGAGGCCCGCGCACCGCGATGAAGAGTGGCCCCCGCTCGCTGCCACTAGAGAAAGCCCTCACACAGAAACGAAGACCCAACACAGCCAAAAATAAATAAATAAATTAAAAAAAAAAAAAAAAAAAAGAGCCAAGATGAGAACTATGAATTTGGGTCTGTGGAAATTCAGTTGCAAGATCAACAAATATCCTTTCCTAACTTGCTAGCCCTTATGTACTTTGCCAGTTAAATAAACTTGATCAAGAACTTCCAGCCTTCTCAAAGCTCCCCCTCAGGCAATAAGGCATATCACCTGTCACTCACTGCTGTGCCACCTGTACCAGAAATCTCCTCCATTTCTGGGATGGGAACCTTGAAGTCCACGTGACAGCACTTTAGGCAACTTAACAGGCTACATTTAACTTACTTGCCAATTAACTTTTCAGAGAAATAGTTCTCTTAGAAAGAGTTGGCAGTCTAGAGAGAATAGCTGTATTTTCTGGGCTCTCTCTACATTTGCTTTATCACTTGACTACATGTTCTCCCAAATCTATGATTTCTTTCAAAAGGGTGCACTCTGAAAATGCTTCGTGACTTAAACTACTTTTAAAGATAATAACTTTTTTTTTTTACCTGAATGTTGAAACATACTTAAAAATCAAAAATGTTGTCTAACAAAGGCACAACTTTGGATTTTTCCATGCTCTTGAACTATTTGCTCATGACACATACATGTGTATTTTCATAATATAAGTGGTGACATTACTAGAAATCTATTTTTAAATGCTTCTATAAATATCACCTGTGCTTACTGTTCACTTGGGAATATCCATAAGAATTTTGTTGGATTTTTAGTGTTCTTTTTTCCCTAAAATAGACCTTCTGTCATTTCTTGTATCATCACTTTCCTAATATATTCCTACTCTTAACCCCCAGTCTACACTAAAATTGATTTATTCCCAGAAAGCTCTTAGCATGTCTTATCTGTAACTCAGACTCAATGGGAAGTTTTCCTCATAACCTTTGGAATCTAGTTAAGTACTAGAGCTGATACACTTTCCAGCACATGGATATCAAGAATTATTCTTCTCAGGAGATGCAGAAAAAGCATTTGACAAAATTCAACATCCTTCATGATAAAAACTCTCAACAAATTGGATATAGAAGGAATGTACCTCAACATAATAAAGGCCATATATGACAAGCCCACGGCTAACTTCATATTCAATGGTGAAAGATTGAAAGCTTTTCCTCTAAGATCAGGAATAAGAGAAGGATGTCTACTCTCACCAGAGAATATTCCAACATTACCAGAAGTCCTAGACATAGCAATCAGGCAAGAAAAAGAAATAGAAGTCTTCCAAATCAGAAAGGAAGAAGTAAAACTGTCTGTGATTGCAGATGACATAATCTCATATGTAGAAAGCCCTAAAGACTCCACTCAAAAACTGTTAGAACTAATAAATGAATTCAGCAAAGTTTCAGGATACCAAATCAACATACAAAAATCCGTTGCATTTCCATATACTAACAACAAAACTATCTGAAAAAGAATTAAAGAAAATAATCTCATTCACAATAGCATCAAAAACAATATAATAGCTATGAATAAAGTTAACCAAGGAAATGAAAAATCTGCACAATAAAAAATATAAGACAATGATGAAAGAAATTGAAGAAGACACAAATAAATGGAATAATATCTCATGTTCATGGGTCAGAAGAATTAATATTGTTAAAATATCCATACTACTCAAAGCCATCTATAGATTCAATGTCAAAATTCATCTTTTATAGAAATAGGAAAAACAATCCTAAAATTTGTATGGAACCACAAAAGACCCTGATTAGCCAACTTGAGGAAGAAGAACAAAGCTAGAGGCATCACAGTTCCTGGTTTCAAACTATACTACAAAGCTACAGTAATTACAACAGTATGATACTGGCATTAAAAAGACACACTGACCAATGGAACAGAATCAAGAGCCCAGAAATAAACCTATGCATATGTGGTCAACTAGTATTTGACAAGGGAGCCAAGAATACACAGTGGGGTAAAGATAGTCTCTTTATTAAATGATATTGGGAAAACTGGATATCCACATGCAAAATAATGAAACTGGACCACTACTTTACACCACTCACAAACTAACACAAAGTGAATTAAAAACTTGAATGTAAAACCTGGAACCATAAAACTCCTAGAAGAAAATATAGGGGTAAGCTGCTTGACCTTGGTCTTGGCAGTGATTTTTTGGATATGACACCTATAGCACAAGCAACAAAAGCAAAAATAAATGGGACTATATTTAACTAAAAATCTTCTGCACAGCAAAAGAATTGATCACCAGTTGAAGAGGCAACCTAGGGAATGGGAAAAAATATTCGCAAACCACATATCTGATAAGGGGTTAATATCCAAAATATAACTCAATATCAAAAAAAATAAATCTTATTTTAAAAATGGGCAAATGACCTAAACAGACATTTTTCCAAGCAAGACACATAAATGGCCAACAGGTACATGAAAAGGTAAAACAGCACTGATCACCAGAGAAATGCAAATCAAAACCATGATGAGATATCCTTTCACACCTGTTAGAAGGGCTATTATCAAAAAGATAAGAGATAACAAGTGTTGGCCAGTATGTGGAGAAAGGGAACCCATGCACTGTTGGTGGAAATGTAAATTGGTGCAGCCACTATGAAAAACAGTAGAGAGGTTCCTCAAAAAAAATTAAAAAGTGAACTACTATATGATCCAGCAATTCCAATTCTGGGTATATATGAGAAGGAAATAAAGTCACTATCTCAAAGAGATACCTGCACCCCCATGTTCACTCTAACATTATTTTAAATAGCCAGGACCTTGAAACAACTTAAGTGTCTGTCAGTCGATGAACAGATAAAGATGATGTGGTATGTACACACAATTGAATATTATTCAGCCATAAAGAAAGAAGGAAATCCCTCCATTTGTAACAACATGGATGAAACTTGAGGGCATTATGCTAACTGAAATAAGTCAGAGGAAGGCAAATACTGTATGATCTCACTTACATGTGGAATCTAAAATAAACCACAGAGAACAGACTGGTGGTTGCCAGGGGCAGGTGGTCAAGGAGGGAGAAATGGGTAAAGGTGGTCAAAGGATACAAAGTTCCAGTTATCAGATGATAAGTTCTGGGGATCTAATGTACATCATGGTGACTATTATTAACAATACTGTATTATATACTTGACAGTTGCTAAAAGAGATCTTAAAAGTTCTCACCACAAAAAGTAAATAAATAAATAAAAATAGAAATAAATAAAAAGGTAACTACATGAGGTGACAGATGTGTTGACTAACCTTACTGTGGTAATCATTTCACAATGTATACATATATCAAATCATCATATTTCACACCTTAAACTTAATGGTGTATGTCAATTATATCTTGATAAGGCTGGGAAAAAATTAAAATTAAATTTCTAAAGAAAAATAATTATTCTTTCCAAATGACTTTTTTTTCCATTCAATTTGAAATTCTTGAATTGAGAATGAGTACATGTTAAAACAGTGGGCCTCTCATAATAATCATCTGCTCTGTTCTTCACGAACAGATGTGATTATATTTTTTGACTGTACAAAGATCTAAGAACAAACAAAATGAAAGCTGAATAGAATCACAGAATGGAGAGAGGACTGAAGGCCATCTAGTTCTGTGTTGCCATTTACTGTGTGCTAACACTGAGGCCTGAGATCACATAGGATCAGAATTAGAACCCTGTACCCCTTATTTTTAGTCTCTCTTCAGATTATCTCCCATTATGCCATCAAAACACTTTGCCAACCAAACTAGATCATTCAAACAAGGCTATCTGCAAAGTGTAGACTATCACATACATCTATATTCTCTATAACATTTTTATGTCAAGACTAGACTGCAGTTCTGGTGATTAAAAAAAAAAAAAAGTTAGTAACTCTGTGGATGTAGGGATTCTGTCTGCCTCTGTCTGCCTTTGGGTAAACCCTTGGCACTTAGTAGGTACCATTAGTGGTATAAATGGATTGACTCAAACTGAACCGAGAATCTGTTTGCCTGCAATTTCCATCCAGTTTTCTCTTTTGGAACCATCCAAAACAAAATTAATCTCTTTTCTGTTTGAACACCATTCAAGTAAGGAGAGCAGCTATGTTCTTGTTTCCAGCTGGAAGATTAGCAGTTCATTCAACTGTTCTTTGAATAATCCAGGGTTCAGACAGACCCTTCCACAATCCTGATCAATATTCTTTTGTGTGCTAAGGGCCTATATAAAGTATGGGGATTCATAAAGGGCAGAATGGACCCAGACTGAAGACATTAAATAACTGCAGACAACAGACTCAAATGGAAGGTCTTTGAAGAGACAGCAAATGTGTTATAATTATGTCCTGAGCAGCTGGCCCATCCTAGGCTCCAGCGACTATGTCTAAATGACCTGATCAGAGCATTGTCTTGCTGCTCTCCCTCTGAAACCATTAAGACAAAGCCTTTTGCCCATTTCAATGGTAAGCATTCTTTTTTGCACTCAGTGTTACTCCCTACCAATGTACTTCAGTTAGCCTACTGAGTTTGAAATTTATATCATTACTTCTTCTATTTCTCTTCACATAGAAAAACAGGAAAAAATACTCAAGGCAAGAACTTAAAAGGAGGAGGTGAAAGATCTAAGACCTATCGAGATTATCAATATTTTACCAATATAAGCACAGAAACTTTGTTTACATACCATGGGCTGTCCAGACAGGTAGCCAAGGAATACTGGTCTGAGCAAACCTGAGTTGCTAATAGGTAGGTAATATAATAGATGACTGATAGCAGAGATGTGAGTTCAAACCCCAGCTTGGCTCCTTTCTGTGTGCTGTTGGTCAAACTATGTAACCTCTCTGAGCTTGGGTCCTCATTTTCAAAATAGCAATAATATTTATAGCTAACATTTATATGGAAGCTACCATGAGCCACGTACTATTTTATAACTAACTCACTTAATCCTTGTATAGTCCTCTGAAGTAGGTTTATTACTATCTTTATTTCACAGAAGAAGAAATAAGTTTAGAAAGATTAAATAATTTGCACAAGTCACACAGCCAATAAGTGGTGAAGCTGGGATTTAAACCCAGGCAATCAGCACCAGAGTTTCTGTTTCCAGCCATTACACCGTACTGCCTATACTCTCATAAGCATGAATTCCAAAATATTCTCTCCTATTGCCATCACTCCCCTCAGCAGCCGGAAAGAAAAGAGAGAACTGGGCTAGAACTCAGTCAGGAGGCCTGGATTCCACTCACAGCACCTCCCTGACTACCTCTGTGACTCTGAGCAAGTTACTTTCTCTCTGTGGGCCTCGGAATCCTCATGTGTAAAATGAAAATGTTCAGGGGTCATGAATTCATGCTTAGAGATGCCCAAGGAATGAATGAGACAGACTAAAGTGTATCCTTTCCACAGAGAAACACTTTGCTTGCATATATAATACATAAATTACGTGAGGACATAAGAAGCACTCAATACAATTGCATCTATCATTATCATTTACTTTTCCCTTTCCCTTTCTGCCCGCATACCTTGAGTGTTCAACCTTAGGAAAAGTTAGAAATTACGCTCACCATTTCAGATCCCAGAGAAAGTTATTAGCATGGAAATAACCTTGCAGAGCTAAGGCCAGAGGAAGGCCAGGAACCAGCCCATTTCTGAGCCTGTTTAGTCTTCTAACAGCTGACCTCGACTTTCTGGCCGGCTCTGAGCCTGCCACACCAACAGTTCTTCAGACCCAAGGCTGTGAATGCACAGTGTTCTACAAGCAGTCATAACCTCCCAAATCCACTTAATCCCTTAATCCTCACCTCCCAGCATGGCAGGAGCTTGCACTGAACACCTGCCTCTCAGCCTTTACCCAACAGCTTCCACAAAGACCTGAGCCCAGTCCCAGCTACTCTGCTCCAACTTTCTCAAACCCTGAGGTTCCTGCTTTTAGAGGAAATGTTCTAGCGCATGGCTGAAGTTTGCTAATATGTAAGAGAGAAAATCCAAAGTACATTTGGTATTTGGACAAATGTCAAATGTTTTCCCTATGCACCAGATTTAAAATATAAATGGGGGAAGTTAAAAAAAAAAAAAGCAAAAGGCAAGCAAGCAGGCTGCTCTGATTCTGGTGCTGCTTCTTCTCCTCCAGTAGAGAATTCTAGAAGGGTAAGTGAGATTCCCACTGTATTCTAGAATGTTGACCTTATTATGCCCTCCCTATTGCCATTACTCCCCACAATAGCAGGAAAGAAGAGAACACTGGGCTGGAAGTCAGTCAGGAGGCCTGGGTTCCACTCACAGCAACTCCCAGACTAGCTCTGTGACCATGGGCAAGTCACTTTCTCTCTCCCAGCCTCAGAATCCTCATCTGTAAAATGCAGATGTCTGCAGGTCACAAATGAATGCTCAGGGAGGCCTAGAAAGAACTGCAATGAGTGAAATAGACTAAGAATCATTCAACAGAGAAACACTTTGCTTGCATGTTAAATACATAATAACATTCTCCATTTTCATAAAGAAATATGCCAATTTCATTTAGTAAACTTTAAATTTAAAATAGTTTAAGATTTACAGAGAAGTTGCAAAAATAGTAGAGTTCCAATATACCCCACACCCAGTTTCCCCTTTTGTTAACATCTTACATGAGCATCATACATTTATCACGACTATTTTTTATCAGCCTATCTACAAATATGAATACAGAGAAGTATATCTCTACTTAGGAAGAACAAAGACAATTTTGTGTTGATAATTCAGCTTAAATTAGAGATACAGTAGGGAGTAGAGGAAATGATAGTTAACAGGCACAAATCCCAGGAATGGGAGGAGCTGCAGCCCAGATTCAGGGGATGAATGCCACACAGAAATGCAGATCCTGTATTTCTAGATTTCTGGGTTTTATCTTTGTTTTTTGTCTTACAAACAAACCAAAAATCGAGATTTTTATGTCAAACACATCAATTTTTAAAATTTTGAAGGTAGGCTTATTTCTTTTCCTTTCTCAAAATACTACGCTGGCCAAATAAAACAGATATACTAACTGGATTTGGCCTATGACTTTCAGTTTGGGATCTCTAGTTATATTAGTTTCACTTGGCCAAAGTCAAGTGTTAGCAGGACTGGTTCCTTCTGGAGGCTCTGAGAAGAAGGTCTATTTCCTTTCCTCTTTCAGCTTCCAGTGACCACCTGTTTTCCTTGACTTGTGGAGTACTGCTCCGTCTCCAAAGCACATGACTCCAATTCTGCCTCTGTCATCACATGGCCTTCTCTGCTGACTCTGACTGTTCCTGCATCTCTCTTATAAGAAGTGTTACGATTACTTCAGGCCCACACACATAATCCAGGATAATCTCCCCACCTCAAGGTCTTTAATTTAAGCACATATGAAAATTCCCTTTTGCCACATAAGGTAACATTCACGGCTTCCAAAAAATTAAGACATGGACATATGAGGGGGGTAAATATCCAGTCTACCACATTAGTTTAGAGGCTTAGTTCCTTTCCAGCTTTTGTATTTAAGGATTCTCTCTCAGATCACTTTCTTAGGATGCCATCTTCTTTCTTATGATTCCATTCTCTTGGCCTCCTATCAGAGAAGCCACTTTAGCAAATATTTGGGGGGCAGCTGTCATAAGCCCAGCAGTGTGCCAGGGACAAAGGGAAGAAGTAAATACACAAGGACAAATATTCTCTATTTCAAAGATTTCTGATATACTTGGGAAAGCACAAGAATTTAGAGAAGGTACAATATTCTGAAAACTCACTTTATTAGAAAGATTTTCATTAGATCTAGGGGAAGACATTGGGGATACACACATTTTTGCAGAAGAATTTTACAAAACTATGTATTATTATCATCAATTTACTGACACTTGACAGAACACCTATTAGTCACCATGTCCACATATGAACTTAATAATCTGTACTAGAGAGGACACAGCCTGTGAAAACACAGGCCCAGGATGAAGGGCCTGAGAAAGGTCAATATCTCTGAGATTAAACTCTTGGAGGGGACATGGCCAGAACCACCTTATTCCCCTAAACCAAAATTTATGCCCAACACTACAGCCATAAACTATTAAGCCAGAAGGGCATCTTTTCACTGGAACCCTAAAGTGGACATCTTTTGGAGTATCTGCCCCATATTCCTACATCCTTTCTCTGGGAAATACATCTCCCTGTAACTCATTAAAATGCCTTCTTGGCATATCTTTGCAATCACTGACTCCAGTTGATTGAGCCAGTAGGCACTTGCTGCATACACTTCCATCCCTAGACATTTGGAATTAAAACCAGGAGTTGAGTTGGTTGAGGCCTCTAACATAGAAATCTGGAAGATGAAGAATTATAATTTTTCTCCATCATAGACTGGAGTAGAGGGAACCACTCCACACAAAGAGAGAGCAAGCAAGGCAAGAAACAATCACACACAGAGAAACTAAAGTGATATCCAGAGAAGCCTCACAGCTTTTACGTTTTGCTTCCAGTCACTTCTTTGATTTGGCTGCATTACTGCCTTCAGTTCCAAAAGACAACTCTGTTTCTTTAAATAAATTTTCTGTCTTTCCTTAGGTGAGACCAAGTTGACTTCTGTCATTTGAAACTAAAAAAGCATTACAGTCCCCTGCGAGCTCTCAAAGAGCTTTCCCTGAAGGCTCCCACTCACTGCCGTCTCCGCTGAAAATGTTTCCTACTATTATTGCATTTGGATCCTTGTCCTTCAGGAACTACTTCAGAAGAATTTGGTACCTGGCATCTATAAGATTTGAGGACAGAGGACACCTTAGGCAACACAACTCACACATCACTTTTGCAGAAGTGAAATGTTTGGCCTAATTTCTCAAAATAAAGTCATTTTTATGGGTGGTGAAATTTCTCATGTCCCAGTTGCTAAACGGTTTCATGTAAACCTTGAAAGTTTACAGGAATTTGATCCTCATCCCAGGCGCTGTCCAAATTTTAAGGAATGAAATGAGGTTTGACAGATACCTGTTTAGTGCTTTCACTTATTAAACAAGTATGTTTTGCCATTTATAGAATATTTTCACTCACAGTACCTCATTTGACCCTCACAATAGTCCAGTGAGAAAGATCCTGTATTCCCATTTTAGAGATTTCAGCAGTGTTGAATGATATGACCTAGTGAAATGGCACTGGATTCTGAGGCCCTTAATACTTACTTAGGGTAAGTATTAAGTCTAACTAATCCTAATATGCTAATCACCCTGCACAGTAAATGACACATAGTGTTTCAGGAGTGACAAGTCATTTCATGTTACACAGCCACTCCAATCCACTGATATTGGCTACCTGCAACACTGTGTTGAGAAGGATTCTGGGAGTGCATCTGGACTCTGAACAAGTGCTGTGACTGAACAGTGCCGCCTGCTGACATGTAAGGGAGAGGACAGTGGCAGCACAGTGCTCGGTATTTCCATCACTACAGTCAATGCTCTATAAATGTTCATTGAGTTAAACCAAATTGGCAGACCCAGGACTGAAAACCAAGTCACCTGATTCTGTTTGCTGGTGTTCTTTCCATTACACTAGACAGCATCTTCCCTCTCACCCCTAAATTCTAAACCAGGGGTGAGAAAACTACAGCCCAAAGATCAAATGTGCCCTGCTGCCTGTTTTTGGAAATGAAGTTTTACTGGAACACAGTCAGGCTCGTTTGTTTATGTATTGTCTGCACATGCTTTCCTGCAACAATGACTGAGTTGAGCAGTCACAACAGAGACCACGTTGCCCACAAAGACTAAAATATTTACCATCTGTCCCTTTATAGAAAAAGTCTGGCCGATCCCGCTCCTAAACCAAATCAAAGAAGTTCAAAGCAGCTCCAAAGAGATCAATGTTATTCTACCTTTTTTTCTCCATAGAAGAAAACTGCCACCTTTGAGCTTTGGTGACTACATAAGGTACACCTTACCATCATTAACATTCTAAGGTAAAGCAGGCAAGTGTGTACTCCTTATTTGCACATTCATGGATTGGCATTTAGAAAAGAAGTATCTGTAATATGAACTAAGGACTTTAACTATGTGTGCCTGAGGTAATTTATTCACTGAAGAGTAAAAGAAAAGTACAACATAAAATGGTAATAATCAAATTAAAACCTACTGTAAACTCCTATTCGCCAAGGATCCAATCAGCCAGAGTCATTACTTTTTTTTTTTTTTCCTTTATGGGGAGAAATACTGAACAAGGATTGGTTAATGAAATTGATGAGAGAAACAGTTTTCAGCATATCCACTCATAAATAAAAGTAACTGATTTTCATAATTATAATACTAAAGCCTTATGAGTTATGTAAAGATGACTTAGTAATCTTTATGAGACTTAGAGGACAATATTAAGCTAACCAGTGCTAATGAGCCAAGTTGCCCAAGTTCTGAACACACAGGAGAATAGTACATTGGTTTATCCTTTAACTTTTGGTTTTTATGCAGTATTATAGGAGTTAACCCAAGGAACAGAAAGAAAGAAAATGTATTGAGTTAGTTCTCTCTTTCTCCAACAGATTGTGTGGATCACCAAACTACACAATACAACACTCACCTTGGTGATCATTAAATACTTGTGAGCAATAAGGTAATTTATACATCGCCACCAACTGCAGTGGGAGAAAATGATAATAAAACATCAAACACAAACATGCAATGTAGTATCAGATATTATGGGGAAAACATTGTGATAGAAATTCTGCTGGGTTGATTAAAAATATGGTGGCTCAGGGAGATCAGCTCGGTGCTTTGTGACCACCTAGAGGGGTGGGATGGGGAGGGTGGGAGGGAGGGAGATGCAAGAGGGAAGAGAAATGGGAACATATTGTATATGTATAACTGATTCACTTTGTTATAAAGCAGAAGCTAACACACCATTGTAAGGCAATTATACTTCAATAAAGATGTTTAAAAAAAAAAAATATGGTGGCTAATAATTGCTCACATCCAAGTACATACATATTACTCCTGAGAACAAGAAGTGGATCTATTCTCTTCCCCCCTTGAATTTGGGCAGGGCTTGTGACTTACTCTGACCAACAGAATGCAGCAAAAGTGGCATTCTGAGATTTTCCAATCGGGTCTTAAGAGAACCGTCTCCCTCTTGGAATCTAGCTGCCGTGCCGTGAAGAAGCTCAGGCCGAACTCTAGAGTGAGAGAGGCCATGTGGAGGGAAGCCCTGCCAAACAAGAGGCCATCTTGGGCATTTCTGCTCCTAGCAGCTCCCCACCAAATGCAGCTGCTTACATGATCAGAATTAGTAGAATCACCCAGCTGAGCCCAGTAAACCCACAATAATAAAGTGTTGTTTTAAGACACGATATTTTGGGGCAGTTGGTTACACAGAAGTAGATCCTCAAACAGAGACAGGTTTTGTGGGGAAGATCATTTAGACTGATGGTCAGAGATGGACTTATGAGAAGTTGTTGTTTGAGCTGAGTGAAAAGAAGGAACCAGTTGTGAGACTCTCTGGTGGCAGAGCATTTCAGGCAGAAGACATAGCAAGTACAAAGCCCTGGGGCAGTAATAAGCTTGGTGTGCTTGAGAAAAAATTAGAAGCCTGATATCACTGCAATGTAATGAGGAAAGGTGAATCAGAGAGAGAGGGAGGGGCTAGATCCTGGAAGGACTCGTAAGCCACAGTAAGGAGTTTAGATTTACTTTTAAGCCAGTGGAAAACCATTGGAGATTTTTAAGCAAAAAATGATGCAAACTGATTTACGTTTTTAAAATATCATTCTGGTTGCTGTGTATAACTATGGCTTTGCCTTTCCTAGAAATTTTATATAAATGCAATCATAAAAATACAGTCTTTTGTGTCTGGCTTCCTTCACTTATAATGTTTTTGAGATTCATGCATACTACTGTGTGTATCACTAGTTTCTTCCTCTTATGCCTAGATGGATTCCATTATATGCATATGTCACATTTTGTTTATCCATTCACCAGCTGATGGGCATTTGGCATATTTCTATTTGGGGCTAATACAGATAATTCTACTACAAATATCTGCATATAAGTCATTGTGTAGACACATGTTTTCATTTCTCCTGTGTAAATATCTAGGTAAGTATATGCTTATGGAAGGGTATGTTTAACTTTTGGAGAAACTGTCAAACTGTTTTCCAAAGTGACTGTACCATTTTACATTCCTGGCAGCAGTGAATAACAGCTCCGGTTTCTTCACATTCTCATCAACACTTAGTGCTGTCTTTTTCAGTTTGGCCATTCCAAGTAGGTGTACTGTGGTATTTCATTGTGGCTATAAACTGCATTTTCCTATTAACTAATGATGTAGATCCTATTTGCTTTAATGTGCTTATTTGGAGAAATAGCTAGTTGAATCTTTTGCCTATTTTTTATTAAGTGATAAGAACTCTTTATATATTCTGGATATATGCTCTTTATCAAATATGTGCTTTGAAAATATTCTCTCCCAGTCTGTGGCTTGCCTTTTTTAAATTTTCTTAATGGAATCATTTGAAGAGAAAACATTTCTAACTTTGGTGAAATCCAATTTTCTAATTTTTTGTATAGCTTGCTTTTGTGTCCTATGTAAGAAATCTTTGCCTAACACAAAATCAAGAAAATTTTCCTCTATATTTTCTTCTAGAAATTTTATAGTTATAGCTATGACATTTGGGCCCATTATCCATTTCTTCAGCAGAATTTTATGTACTGCCAGATCACATTTGAGGGTCATCTCTGCTTATTTTAAGGAGTTTAAATTCAGTAGGTTAAAATTTATTTTATAAGTCAAACAAGTAATAGGTAATCTTTGGAAAAGGAGGGATCTATCTATTTTTCAATCATTATATCTTGGCCAAAACTGTGTATTCCCAGTCATGGACTCATTTACTCTATGAAATGCATCTTGAAACTTCTTCACACCCTCCACCCTAAATCTTCTTGATCTTGGGAGTGAAGGCAGGGGGTAGGGAATGTTCTTCTTACTCCTAATATTTCCTTTCATGTGATGGGAGATCCACTAGCTTAACATCTTGAACTCCTTCTGCCCCATCACTTATCCCCCAGGGAAGAAAAGAGAGGTATCTAGTTGTACATTTGTAACCCTGCCCCTTGTTTCCTCCTTGGGAGATGGTGCGTATGCAGAGAATGTGTTCCCACTTGCCCTCAACCATGCAGTAAACTTGGTGTAAAGGTCCCACCACTGGGAATGGGGTTGAAGGGAGCGGGGGGCCAGCACTGCCTGTGACTGGATGGTAAGTCTCTCTACCCAGGGATTTATTATTAGGAAGCCCACTAGCCCACAGATATAAGCCACATCCTGCAATATCAGCTTTATCCATAATAAAGGTAATATTTTGGCTCTATTTAGTTAACCTGTTCTCTGGTTTCTCATTTGGTTCAGAACCCAGATGTGGAATGCTGTTATTTGCTTGAACACCCCCAAATATTTCCCAAATGTCATTCCTTTGGGTTTCCTAACTCTATCCCTCTGACCTTGTAAATTTGTTTCTCTCTTCCTATGACCAACAGATTGAGAATTCATATTTATAGACAGCCAGCATTTTTATCTTTAAAGTATTATTACAAATTTTTGTAAAATACAAATGCACAAAAAAGGAAGAATATTAACATTACTTATCTTCCACCCTCTAGAACTGTGCACTCCAATAAGGTAGACACTTGCCCTACATGGCTATTTAAATTAATTATAATTAAATTATATTAAAAATCCAGCTTCATAGTCATACTAGCCACATTCCAAGTGTCTGATAGCTACATGTGACTAGCGGCTACGGTATCAGGCAACAAAGGTAGAGAACATTTCCATCATCATAGGAAAGTCTATTGGATAGACTGCTCTAGAAAAAATTTGGGATTTAGTATGGCCTTCTATATTCAATATATATATTTATATGTATATAAGTGTACATATATATTCATATTACCCCCTTCCATAATATCATTTTGGGTGGCTCTGCAAAGTATTTTTCTGTATTGATTTCTTTACTATAATTTCTTTATCCAGCTGTTGGATACAGACTCTTCCAAACTTTTTTCATGACAGCCAATGATGCACTGAATATTCTTGAATACCTTCAAACTGTCTTAAGTTCCTGCAATGACTCACAGAGTCAAATGGCACACACACTTTTCACATTGCTAGGAGTTATCATCAGTTATCAATAGAAAGAGGACCCTGGCTTGGAACACGTCCAGCCCTCCTACTTGTCTGAGAGAAGTGGAGAATAATTTAGAATGACTTTACTTCTTTACAGAAAGCCGCTAGAAAAGCAAAAAGGCCAAAATGTGAGCTGTTCGTTAATATGTTAAGGATTCCTGGGAGTCTGCTGATTGCAGTCACAAGAACATGCCTCCTGGAAACTGCTGCTCTTTTTTATTCACACCCCAGGAATATTTCTAGTGTTCCTTTAAACACCGTGAGAATCAAGTTGTTCTCATAGAGATGCTTGGAACCTTTCTTGCTGGGAACTGGAGAGTTAACTTAAGGCTAACCGCGGTGTGTTTTGCCATTGGCATGCCCTCATTCTCTGCTTGGCATCTCCTGCCATATCATATGTGATACTGTTACCACTTTGGTTTCATTAGGGTGGCTAAGGGTATCTCCCAACATGGAAGGCACTGGAAGCACTTTTCCAGCTGTGGCAGGAGAGTGTAAAGACTCTAGAGACAGACTGCCCGGCTTTGGACCCTCGCTCTGCCACTTGTTAGCTGTGCGACTTGGCCATGTTAAGAAGTCTTTCTTGCCTCAGTTACCTCATCCATAAAATGTGATAATTAATAGCATGTTCTTACATGTCTGGCACATATTAAGCATTACGTAAGGGTCTGATACCTTTATCTACCTTTACCCATACACTGTGCTTCTGGTGGGATGAGAGAGCAGCAAGTTCAGTCCACCAAATCATTAGCTAACATTGAACCTGAGTCAACTAAAATACCTAAATCAGCATCTCCCCAAGGGTGCCACATGGGTGGCACATTTCCTCTGTAGGGAGAATGGGTTATGATTCAATCAGTTTGGAAAACGTTGCTCCTCTCCTAGAGTTAGAATACACATTAGCAAATCCGGGGTTCTGAGAAGTCCTACAACAAAGAAACCTGTTGACTTTAACTATGCATTTTCCAAAATTATTTGATGCAGACATTTTTCATTGAATAGCCCCTCCTTGAGAACAGGCTTTGGGCAATGCTGCCCTCCTATTAGCACAGTGTTTTTATTTATTTATTTATTTTTATTGGAGTATAGTTGTTCTACAATGTTGTGTTAGTTTCTGCTGTACAGCGAAGTGGAGTTCCCCGTGCTATACAGCAGGTTCTCATTAGTTATCTGTTTTATAAATATTAATGTATATATGTCAATCCCAGTCTCCCAATTAGCACAGTCTCTATAAAGACATCAGTTTGTGAAAGGAACCATTAGCTGTACTTTCCCTCAGAGACATCTGTTAAGCTTCCTCCCCTCACCCCCATCTTGTGCTTGTACTATTGATGTATTTAAACTTTTGGCAGAACTTTACATTCTTTCTAATCAGTTCTGTCTTATCTTGTCAGCTTCTGTCTTTTATTTTAGCTTACCAAGATTTGGGGAGAATCTTATGATTAAGTATGCATTCCGGCTTGTCTCCCAGAAAATTTATCAGCTTGATTTATTTTGTCTTCCTCCAGGCATTTGGCAAACATATCAAGGAGAGTAGGCTCAAAAATAGTGCCAGTCTGCTCGGGATTGTTTTCAAATTGTCTGGGTCAGTGATATCTAACAACCCTGAAAATAATTCTCACTAATGTGTTGGTGGTAACAAATATTAAAATAAAATATTCTTCCAAGTATTTTGATAGGAGCCTGGCTGAAGACATCACCTTTGATGGGATGAAAAACTGGTTTTATTACAAGTAACTGCTAGTCAATTGGTGGCTGAAGGGGGCATGCTTTAAGATAGTTTTGGGCCACCTCTGGGACCCATGTATTTACCATAGATTCAGAAGGAAACAGTTGCAGTGTATGTCACATATTTGCAAATTTGGCCTTATCCTAAAGCAGAGACTAATATTCTTCCTTCTGCCTGATCCAGTGGCAGGCCTTGCAGACATCTGGGGTCAAAAATAATTTTGGAACCTCTTAGGCTTGCTGCCACCTAATCTATTCAATCCCTAGCACTAGCCCCGCACAGAGTTTCATTGATTATCTATGATAGAATTTCTTTAGCAAAGCACAATTTATATTAACAAAGCAAAAGCAATAGTTTAATAAAATTGCTTTAAAATCAAAGCAATATAATCAAAGTCATCAGAACCGGTAATCAAAACAAATTATGAAAACAGGAAATCCAGGAAGTGTTTTATATTTCCCTTTTGCAAAGGACAGTGGGATTCTATTGAAACAGAGTTTACTGTTCTTCATATTCAAGTCTATTAAGGTTACAATCATGCCAAAGCCCCTTCTAAATAATATCATATTTTAAGAGGTATAGTAAAAGTGTGTTTTAAAAAGATTATTCAGAAAATAAAGTGCCTTTGTAGCACATGAGGAATTGTGGAAAGAATGAGGGGAGATAAGACAAGTGTCCTAAAACATTTGAATATTGAAATGTGCTTCATTGCAACTTCCACTGGCATTCAGTAATGATCACCAAATTCTTATGTCAAGCCAAGACCTTGCTGCTGGGCTCCAGACCAAAATTTCCAACAAACTACTAAAACTTATCTCTGCAGGATTACAAAAAACACCTAAAAATTCACAGGTCCAAAACTGTACTCATTGTACTGTATCTCCTCAAACCGGCTTCTTCTCCTTTGTTACCTATGCTAGGAAATGGCACTAACACCTCCCGGTCACAAAATCAGCTATGCGGTGTCATCTTAGACTCTCTTCTCATCCCTACAACCGGCGACTCATAAAATCCAGTTCCTACAAAAACAACAAACAACTATAGTAACAGTAGCTTACACTTTTTGAGTGTTTCTATGTGCTGGTCCTCATCCCAGGTGCTTTACATATATTAATTCATGGACGGCCTTAAATATTACTCAAATCCTTTCCTTCCACTCCACTTCTACTGCCAGCTTCCTAATTCAGGGCTGGTCGTTTCTCCTTTGGATCACACTGCCTCCTAATCGATGTCTCTCACTCTGGCCACCTCAGCCCTCTGGTCTCTCCTCCATATTGGGACAAAGAACCTTTCTAGTTCTGAAACCTGATCTTGTCACTTCTCTGTTCAAAATTCTTGCATGGTTTTCTGTGGACTACAGGATAAAATTCAAATTCCCTAGTATGATGATGGACAAGCACTCTTTAGCTATTCCGTTTACTCTCCACCTTGCACTTTCTTTATAAATCACTTTGATGTCCTGAAACACAGTACACCAATTCACTCCCCGCCCCCCACCTCCACATACCATGTGCAGGCTGGAATGCCCTTCCCTGCTCCATGCTGGCTCTTGAACTCCTTTACTCCTTCAAATCCCAGTTCATACTTCACTGTGTCTTTGAAGGCTTCTTTATCCAACTGCAAAGTCCTAGCTCTGTATTTGTATTTATTTTCTTTACAAATTTCCGTCCCCTAATAGACAGTGAGCTCCATAAAAACAAGTCTAAAACTTTATATATTTTGATATCTTCAGGTCCTGACTGTACAGCCTCCTTTCAGAAATAAAAGTTTTACTCCCTGGAGAGTGGGAATACATAACCTCCCTTCTGGTTCCAACATTCTGTAACATAATAGCTTCCGAGACCTAACTATATACAGGGAATGCTTGATATTATACAGATATGAACCCCAGTCATCCCTCCAGCCATTCATCAATGGCTGTCTGAAGATAAGGTATTGATGTGTGCCAGATGGCATATTCTAGAAATTGCCACAACAATATCTCCCATCCCTCATGGTCTTCTTGCAATGGACGTGACTCTCTGCCCATTGAGAGGTGAGACATGTTCCTTCCCCTTGAATCTGGGTGGGCTTGTGACTTTGAAAGAAGTGCTACTACATGACTTCCAAAGTAAGACCATAACAGGTGGTACAATCTCTGCCTGGGACTTTTGGGGATGCTCGCTGATAGAAAGCAGCCACCATGCTGTCAGGAAGCCCAACATCGACATGGAGCCACCGTGTGTAAGTGTCCCTGCCAACAGCTACAGCTGAGGTCCCAGCCACTCCAGACTTGTTAAAGAGGCTGCACGTGATATCAGCCTTCAAGTTACCCTGAGCCTCGGAGTCTTTCCCACTGACATTTACAGAACAGAAACAGCCAATCCCTACTGTGCCCTTTACAAATTCCTGGTCCACAGAATCTTGAGTATAATATAATGGTTGTTCTTTTATGCCAGTAAATATGGCGTGGTTTATTATGCAGTAAAAGAAAACTGATACAATAAGCAATAAGGTAGGGCACCCTTTCTTGTACTGCTCTAAGAGAAACACTGGTGCCCTGAGAGGTATCACCAAGTTTTCTGAGAAAAAATAAAGGTGGGGGAGGGAATTCCCTGGCGGTCCAGTGGTTAGGACTCTACGCTTTCACTGCCGAGAGCGCGGGTTCGGTCCCTGGTTGGGGAACTAAGATCACGCAAGCCTTGGCCAAAAATAAAAAATAAAGGTGGGGGAGAGAGTGGTAGTTCTGTGGTCACTCATACTGTATCTCCTTTTTAAAAATTTTCCATTGCATAAAACTAATGGCTTTAAGAACTCCACAACATCAGGTCTTGAGATACAGAAGAGACCATGACAGTAAAAGGCTATCTTTATAGAGTTTAGATTCTAATCAGGAGCGATAAGCATTAAACAAATAAATAAACAAATTATGGGTACATAATGTCACTTAGAGGTATCTGAAATAAATGACGATTGCATCAATTAATTAAAAAAAAAAAGAACTCCAGAAGCAACAACCCAAGGCACCTACCACTGTCAACACAGTATTCCCCAAATATATTTAACAATGGACTCCTTTTGTCATCATACACAAAACATACCCCCCAAAACTACAGCTTGTAGAATAGTCTGAAACACTGGGTTAAATTCACCAAATCAAACAATCCCAAACACTGGCCAATTGGAAGAGAATCTTATTTTGTTGCTAAAGCATTATACTCAGGAGGGGCGGCCTTAAATGAGAAGCACAGAACAGTCCAGTTGTGGTTGGAAGGCTCAGCTAGCCTTAGTGCCTGCCCTCAGAGGTTCCTACAGGAACTCAATCCCTATGAAGTAATGAGAGGGGGAAAGGGAAGGTATTTGATAAGACCCCGTGTGTGTATAATTTGCATAGAGTGTGCAGGCCCAGCCTCAGCTGTACTAACAGGCACACAGGTGTCCCTGGCAAAGAATGACAGGTCTGAATGCATTCAAGGAAAGGAAAGATGGGAAAACAGGGAGACACCTGCTCAAAGGGAGACTATTTCCAAGCAGTAAAAACCCTTGTTTTTCTGCATGGCTTCTTTTTATTTCAAAATAAAAAGGATTCACAAGCCAGAGTGGGAAAGTGATCCTCAGTGGCCCAGAACAGTTAATCTTGGTTGTTCATACAGTGATAGAAGCCTTGGAATCAGTGAGTCTGTCTCATGCCTGGGTCTTGAGGCTTAGATGGCATTTCCAGTTCTCAGGTTTCCTATCCACTTATGTTCTGCATCAAAACACCAGAGCCTTGCTCTTTCAGTGTGATTTGATGCTGATGAGAGGCAGGGTGGTACACAAGGTTACGCATCACCTCGAGCCAAGTGACTGGCTCCCAGCACAGGTTACCTGGGCTGTGTGTGAGCGCCACTGCCACCTAGTGACCACCTTTCAAAAGCACACCCTTCTTCCTCCACTTTCAACAGTCCCGATTGCTCAGACTTTAAGGAGATGAAATTCTCCAGATCAAGAAAGACAGAGTAAAATATCATATCTTTAGCTTTATTTCAAAGACATCCACTGGTTAGCACCTTGAAATTATCTTTCATTTGAAAATCTAGACGAGGCAAACCATATAGCAGAAAGCTCCTGGGCTTTGTCTAAATGGAGCTGGACTGCAGTTTAAAAATGTGCAATTATGAGCTGTAATAAGTACCACAGACTGGGTGGCTTAAAACAACAGAAATGTATTACCTCACAGTCATGGAGGCTAGATGTCTAAAATGAAGGTGTCAGTAGGGCTGGTTTCTTCTGGGTACTTTGCAGAAGAATCTGTTCCATGCCTCTCTCCTAGCTCACAAGGGTTTCTGGCAAGCCCCGATGTTCCTCACCTTGTGGACACATCACTCCAATCCCTGCCTCCATCTCTAGTGTGTTCTCCCCGTGTGTCTGTGTCTCTGTTTCCTCTTACTAGAAGAACACCAGCCATTGGATTAGGGTCCACTCTAATCCAGTTTGACCTCATTTTAACTAACCGCATCTGCAAAGACCCTATTTCCAAACAAGGTCACATTCGGAGCTTTTGCGTGGACATGAATTTGGAGGAGACACTATTCAGCCCAGTATAATGACAGGATGTGAGTAGAGGGGAGAATGAGCAATTGGGTCCTTTTTGCATAAACTGCATCATTACTGCAACTGTGAAGTCTTTATATTTTTCTATTTTATTTAAAGGGGATTTGCTCCAAAAAATTAAAAAAAAAAAAATTATTGGTCTAAGCCCATCTTCTCCTGTAAGAGATGAGGACAATGACACCCAGAGATGGAAAGTAGACGGCCCAAAATAGTGGCAGGGCCAAGAACAGGACTCAGTGCAGATCACCTCTCCTTCCCCTACACAGCAACACCACCCAAGGCAGCAGCTCCATTGTTACTGCTCCTGTTGTGGTGGTGCTGGTTTAATAGCAGAGCACCCTGCTGGGCACTGTGGTAGGCAGAATAATGCCTCCCCCAAAGATGTCCACATTTTAAGAAATTTCATTCATTTATTCATAATTCAAACCCCATTTATTTAAACTCTGCTACACAGATATCTTGAGACAATTTTATTTATCTGTACATTCACTGAATCTTTTCAGCAGCTGTTTATTAGGAACCTACTACTTCTAGAAACGATGGATTAAGAAGTGAACAAGACTCATAAAATCCCTGCCCTCAATGGAGCTTACATCCTAGTGGGAAAGACAGACAGTAAATATGTCATCAAACGATTATGTAAGAGTTTCAAATAGTGCAAAGTTTTAAAAAGTAGTGATGGGACACAGTGTAACTACGTAAAAAAACCCAGAGGACATTAAGAGCACTGTAGCCAGGGTCAGTGAAGGTCACTTAGGGGATGTAACATTTAAATTGAGATCTGAATGAGAAGAAAGCAGCCATGTGACTATTTGAGGAATGAGTACCCAAGCAGAGAGAACAGCAATGGCAAAGACGCTGAGGTAGAAAAGCTCTATATATTTAAGGGACAAAAGAAGGCAAGTGTGGCTGGATGATCAGAGTAGCTAGGGGTAGGTGGTGGTGACTTTGGTAGAGAATCATAGGCAACAGATTCAGAGGCAAAGACTGGGGACCTTTAAGAAACATGATATTGCATTTAGATTGTATTCTAATCACAAAGAGAAGCCATAGGAGTGTTTTAAGCAAGAGAGAGATATGATCTGATTTACTGTGGGAGAAACAAAGATTTTTAGAAGAGTTGTTCCCTGTCCAAGGACAGGGGAACTCAGAGGTGTAGCCCTAGACCAACCTGTGTGGGAGGATTATGGGAATGCCTGTGGGAGGAACTAAGTCATCTCGTCAACCTTCATAGCTGATTTAGGCAAAGGAAGTGAGAAAAAGCGAGGAGACAGAGAGCGTCCCATGAGCACACACAGCATAAGCAAAGGCACTGTGGCAGACAGTGTGTGTGGGCAGGGGTATTGTAGCAGGTCTGAATTAGTGGAGAAATACAGTTAAGGCACAGCATGGTGAGGTCTGAGGTAGAGCAGAACAGGACAATTCCTGGAAAGGCCTTGTATATGCTGGGATGAGAAACATGGACTTGATCCTTTGGGTAAAATATCAGAGGATTTTAAGCAGCATGGCCAAAGGATCCAGTTTATGACTTAGGCAGAGTAGCCTGAAGGCACTGTTGAAGTCAATGTGACAAGAAGAGATGCAGAAGGAAAGTTAGGAAGCTGATTAAATAATCCAGATAGGAGTTGATCAGAACCTGAACATAGTTGTGTTGGTAGTAATAATAATTAATAATAGCATTAACATGTTGTGGTACTTGCTCTGTTCCAGGCACTCTTTTAAGCAATTAATAAATATTAATTCATTTAATGTTCACAAAAATCCCATAAGGTAAGACCTATTACTATCCCCATTTTACAGATGAGGAAACTGAGATAGAAGGTAGTTAAATAACTCTCCTAAAAGTAATAGAGCAATACAGTAATAAGAAATAAGTGGTAAAACTGGGAGTGAGGATGAAGGGAAGGAATTCCAGAAATACTTAGGGGAAGAAGTATTTCAAGGTGTTTAAGGAAAAAATTGGTAACATTTTCTGAGTAGGAAGAATTATGAAAATATCCTACATTTCCAACTGTGCCTTCAGTGTTTGACTATAGCACTGAATGAGATAGAAAAACAGCGGGTAAACCAGTAGTCCTGTCGGGAGATGGATAGATTCAGTTTGAGATGTTTGAAACACCTGTGGAATATCCAAATGGGTATAGGTGAGCAGCAATTTGGAAAAGTAGTTTACTTTTCTTCTTTAAGTTTTATTAAAGTATAATCAGAAAGATGTCCACATTTTAATCTGTAGAGCCTATGAATAAATTATGTTACATGTCAAAGGGGAATTAGGTTGCAGTTGAAATTAAGATTGCAAATCAGTTGACCTCGAGATGAGGAGATTATCCTGGACTAGCCAAGTATGTCAAATGTAATCACAAGGGTCCTTAAAAGTAGAAAAGGAAAGCTAAAGAGTGTCAGAGAAAGATGTGACCACGAAAGAAAGGCACAGAGAGATGAACGTCATTGGCTTATTGAAGATGGAGGAAGGGGACCACTAGTCAAAGAATGTGGGTGGCTTCTGGAAGCAGGAGAAAGCAAGGGAACATTCTTCCCTAGAGCCTCCAGAGAGGAACACAGTCTTGCCAACACCTTGATTTTAGCCCAGCGAGATCCATTTTAGATTCTGACCTCCAGAACAGTAAGATAATAAGTAAATGTGTGTTGTTTAAGCCTCTGAGTTTATAGTTTTTTGTTATAGTAGCAATAGAAAACTAATATAGACACTCTGAGGAAGAATCTCTGCTCAGTAACAAGAAGTCTGGAGTTAGTGATGGTAGGGTGGTTCAGGTGCTCAGTGAGATCATGAAGGACTCAGGTTCCCTCTTATCAGAAACCTCCACACAACTCCTCCAATAATATTTTATTACATGTCTTATTGGTCCAAACTGGGTTATACAGCAATACCTAGTTGCACGGGAAGGTGAGAAATCTAATATCTGGCAAAGAGTAACAGCATTATCAGGACTAGATCAGCCGAGTCGTGATTCATTGCTTGGAGCTGGGAATATTACTGCTCTGAAACTCGCTGGTAAGGATGCAGTGAAGATGGGTATAGGGAGGTAAATAACCTTTGGCAAAGATATAATCTAGCATCTGCCCGACTCTGAGAAGCTTAAAATTCACAGGTGTTGGGACAACTATTCATTTCTAAAAAAAATCTAAAAATCCAAATACGGCACTTATATAACCAGATGCCCCCAATCAGAGAAACACAACATATAAACGGGGGAGGCTAAAGTGCACTAACTATGTATAAGAATTAATACTTTCAATAGGTATAGAAGGCAAGAGTCACCGTTCCCACTTAGGAGATAAGGAAACTCTCTCTTAGTCTTAAGGAGGTTTAAGTGACGTACCCAAACCCATCTAGTGAGCAAAAGTCAGATTCTCATTCTGCTTGTCCCTGGTTGAAAGAGTAAAGAGGAGCAATCGATGCTAATTAAATGCTGGTAGTTAGAAACTTCACAGATCTATCTAGAAGGGCACCTGAACGGGAGTAGCCAAACTGCTGTTACTAGGAGGTCACTGGACACGACCAGCTCTGAGGAATGAGGAAGGGAAGCATGCAAGGAAGCACAGGGGTTTTTTGCCTCCTCACCTCTGGAACGCTTGAATCAGAATATGATTCTTCTTCTGTCCCAAGAAATTAAGTTTCACATAACTTCAAACTCTTCAGAAATTGAGGGCTGCTTATAGTCTTAGTTATAAAAAAAATAATCATTCCCTTGGTCTGCACCAAAGAGTGATTTCATAATAGCGGTTACCTCTGAAAAGGAAAGAAAGGGAATGGGATCAAAAGAGGCAGACAGGGACTTTCAACTAAAACCATAATGTTTAATCTCTTAGAAATATGAAAAATCTGAATAAAAACAATGGCACAATATTAAGAGGTATTAAATATTAAAGCTAGCTGATGGGTATAAAAGCATTTGTTATGGTATCCTATTTTTTTCTCTAAATTCATGAAATATCTCCCAATTTAAAAAAATATTTTTAAAATTAAAAGATAATTTTAACTGCACAGTGCAAATGGGTTTTATTCATTATTCATTAACCATATGTGAGTTAAGTGGTGGTTGTGTGCTAGTCACGCTTCTAGACGCTACAAGCAAGACCCACAAAGTCACTGCCTCCATGGAGATGACATTCTTGTCAAGGCAGACAGGAATCAAACAAGGCCATTGCAGTGAGTGTTAAGTGTGTTACAGGAACAAAACAGAGGAATGTGATAAATAGGGACCCAGAAATTGTTGATTCTCATGAGGCAGACAGGAAGAGGAGCATGGCTGAGGAGCTGGCATTTGATCTAACACGTGAATAATAAAAACAAGTCATTCAAAGAATAAGGAAAAGAGTACTTCATGAAGAGCAATCAGAGCATGCAAAGGCCCTGAAGGCTTACAGTATTCTAAGAACCAAGAGCGGCCCAGGCTTGTTAAGTCATGGCAAGCAATGTGGTGACAGATGTGATCAGAAAGGTAGGCAAGAGTCTTGGCTTTGTAGTCATGGCAAGAAATGTAGATTTTATCTGAAGTGCAATGGGTAGCCAATGGATGGAGGGTTGAGGGAGAGGATTTAAGGAAGGGTACAAGGTATATATATATATATATATATATATATATATGTAACATGTGAAATATATTACAGTGTACTGACAAGTGGAAAAAGCATATTAAAGAACACTATGATAGTAACACATGTTTGTCCCCAAAATGCATATTGTTTGCATGGCAGAAGTTGGGAAACATTTATTCAAATGTGGTGGGATTTCAAGTGACTTTATTATATTTTCTATCTATATGTTCTATCTATCTATATGTTCTTCCTTTTCTTTCATTGCCCAGACACTAAACCTTACTTCTAATCCAGTACTCTTTCTGGTGAATCATAACATCCTTCCCATATCTGGCTGTCCTGATAAATGTTTTAGAGAGAGTTCTACTGGCCCTCAGGCTAACTTTGGATCATCCCCTGTAAGTGCCTGATTTGGGGGCCTGGGAGGGAGGTGATGGTGGGGTTTCATTTTAAATATGTCAAGTGTGAGATGTTTACATTAGTTAGGACAGCCATAACAAAAGACCACACACTGAGTGGCTTAAACAACAGAAATTAATTTTCTCACAATTCTGTAGGCTAAAAGTCTAAAATCAAGGTGTTGGCAGGGTTGGTTCCTTCTGAGGTCTCTCCTTGGCTTGTAGATGATTATCTTCTCTTTGTGCCTTCACACGGTGATCCCTCTGTGTGTGTCTGTGTCCTTCACCTCTTCTTATAAGGATAACACACCTTTTAGACTAGGGCCCACCCTAACAACCTCATTTTAACTTAATTACCTCTATAAAGAACCTATCTTCAAATATAGTCACATGTGGAGATACTGGGGTTTAGGACTCCAACATATGAATTTGGGGGGTAGGGGAAAGGGGACAAATTCAGCTCAGAACGATGTCCATCCAGGGGGAGACTTTCAGATGATGTTACAAACGTGGCTCTGCAGCTGAGCAGAGTACACTGACCTGGAGGTAAAGACTTGGGAGTCTTTTCTGTGTAAATGCACTCACCCTAGGAGAGCCTGTAGCAACAGGAGAGTTCATGACAGAGGGGCGCCAAGGAAAAGAGCCTACGAAAGAGGTAGAGAAGGCCTGACCCAAGAAGTAGGAGGACAATTAGGAGAGACTGAGGACATGCAAGTTTCAAGAAGGAGAGTGGTCATTAGTGTCAAACTCTAGGTTCTGAAACCGTATCCTACAAACAATCCTTCTAGGGCCCCTCTCGGATTGCACCTCTACCGTCAGCTCAAGGTCACCACCATGGCTCCCACTGGCAATAAGACAATCAGTCCACCATCCAAGGGTCTCCACAATATGATTCTAACCCCTTTTAAATGTTATCTCCCTTTAGCATCCTTCAAAATCCTTCAGCATTAGTGACACAGAATTGTCCCTACATACTTGCCCAAAGTGCAGTGGCCTCTGTCCCTTTGTGCATGTTACCTCCCCACCCAGGAATGACCTTACCATTATTGGGCTCATCCTGATCCTACCATCCTTCAAGGACAACACCACCCTTAGCAATTTCTCCATATGAATTTGATTTCTATGTGTGTCTATCTGCTGCACTGGGGCTGTGGACTCTTTAGGGAAAATCCTTTCTATTATTTATCCCTGGCACCCCTTGAAGCCTGCCATGGTGCCTAGTATATAGCAGGTGCTCAAAAAAGGGCTTTTTGCATGAATGAACTAATGTTGTTTTGTATCAAACAGAATTAAATAGAATCCAGCAGCTGACATTTAAAAATGTTAATGCTACTGACTCACCTGTTTTGGGGAAGGGATGAGTTTTCTTTGAAGACTTAGTGACTTTCACATCTGCCAGATGTGCCATATCCTCTTTAATGTGGTCATTTATTACAAGGAGAAACAGTTACTCATGATTCAGGTATTTTCATACAGTTGGATTATTATGCCTGAAAATTAATATTGTTCTGCCCTTTGATATTTGCTTCAGGGTCAGTAGAAATGTAACTATCCTCACTTTCTATTTGTGTTCAGTCTAATCACTTAGCAAGAGGATTAGAGCCAGTACACACTGATTTTTTTGAAGACCTGGGAGGGATTTTTTTTTATTCTGACACTGCAAATATTTTCCAAATGTATTAATATATGATAATTATTTCTTAATATTTTAATCTTCTTAACATGTTAACATTCTTAACATGTTCTTAGTCACTGAATATTGAGGGTAATATATACATAAGGTTGTACACTTGTACACAAAATTTTTTCTTTGATGTTTTATTGTAATTATATGTACAGATAAGATAGGGTACTGCTTCCTTCAAGACCTTCATTAAAGTCAAATTGGAATTTTATTGTGGATTAAGGATGTTAAGGCATTAATTACTGTAATTCCTTACATATGATGCTATTCAAAACCTTTCCAAACCCATCAACTCATGTAACAACACTTTGAGATAGTTTGGCTAATGTTATCACCACCATTTTACACACTAAAAAAAGGGACACAAGATATTAAGAAGATGTAGTAAGTTATCAGACCCATGACAGTAACAGGTCTCCTTTCCTCAATTCCATGTACTTGCCAAAGACTATATAAACCTCATTACACAAATAATTCATGATTAGATTAAATGACCTTTAAGGTCTCTTCTAATTCTGAGATTCTATGAGTCCACAGATAAATATATTCCTTTCAATAGTCCTTCATATAACAACCTTTATTTTGTATTAGCTGTAGTGCTTAATGGTTAAGAGCCAGTGATCTGAAGTGAATCTGAATCATAATATTCCAGCTAGGCCAATTATAATATTGCTTTAGTCAAGTTATATAATTTTTCTGAATTTCATTTTTCTCCTCTAATTTGGGGATAATAATAGTACCTGCCTTCTGAATTATTATGAAGCTTCGATGAAATAATACCTATAAAGTCCTTAGCAAAGCACCTAGGACATATTAAGCACTCCATAAACACTAGATGCTATAATTAATGTTGCTGCTGCTATTATTATCATCATTATTAAATTCAAGGATATATTTGTACTTTTAGAACTATGTCCTAAGGATAGTAAGAATAAACTAGTTAAACATCTTCGCTCTATGAATTTTATACAAACCAGGGTCATGAAATATAGTTAGCCAGTTGATCATTCATGTTGTAGAAGACAGAGCATTTAGATGCCCTGGAACTGGAATTCAACCATGAATTAAAATACCCTGTCTCCTGACTGTAATAAAGACAAATTCTCTAGTGGAAATGGTTCACCAAGGATTTATTAAAACTTCCCTGTAGGAGAAAAAGATTCAGAGGTTTTCACTATAAGTAGAAAATACATAGAATCAGAACTTAAACCTCAAAGCTTTCATCTTTCTTTATGAAATTCAACAGAAGTCCTTTTAAGAAGTGTTAATCCAGTTAAATATTTACCAAACCTTACTCTCAGCTGAAATGGGTGTAAAATCTCAAATTAGAAAGTCTCCTATTTGGTTAACTCCCATCGGATTCGGCTGCATTTTAAGGAGAAGAGCATTAGCACAAAAACTTCAGTATCAGTGTTGGAAACTGACACACCGGTGAAAAGGAAAACATGACAGTCAAAGATAGAGAGGATTTCCTGTGTGTGCTAAAAAGAGAAAACCATTTCTTTGGCTATTACGGATACAATTAAAGTAAAGCTTTAAGATAATGTTTCTATCAGAGGTTGAAGGGATGAATATCAAATCCCTATTATGAGGCAAATATACATATATCTTATCAGTTTTTCTTTATACAACCTTATAACAAAAGAATATTATTCCTTATCAACCTAAAATTGTGCAGAGACCTAAAGAAGTGAGTAGCCTGTGATCACATAGCTGGTGAAATATAAAAGTGGATTCAAGTCCCAGAGCCCAAGACCCTCAGCTAGCTCAGACTGTTCTTCTTTATTTATTCAACAAAAGTTTATGGAAGTATATCATTTTAAGTTTATTAGGAATCAGCTGGAGAAACAGTGGTGGATGAGACATTGTTCCTACCCGCTGTAAAGTTATAGTCCTGGAAGAGAGATAAACAAATGTGCTAAGACAGCAGTAAGAGAAGTGAAAAAGGAAGCAAAAGAGGGGCTACTAATTCAGACCTGCTCTCTCATTACAGGTCTCAAAGAGGGTTGCATTTTCAAAGAAACACGTAATACAGGTTTACAAGTATACAAACTGTGAGCACATCGAGGTTTAATTTCACTAGCAGGACCCCAGCGATCCAATCCCTAAGCAAACACCCAGGGCTGATCTCCAGAGATGTTTCTGAATCTCAACCAGTACCTCCACAGTTCCCAACCCAGTATGGATTTCAGCATGAGGATGAGAAGAAGAATGAGAAAGAAGGTAACTGAATGACTCTAAACTATAGCTTAAAACAAAAAATCAACTCCCCTCTCAGAGATACTTGTTAACTTTCAATATCCCAGTTGAACTTTAAAGGACACTTCTATTTTGGTTAAGGGAGAGTATAGATCCACACAACAAGGTCAAACATATTAGAGTTAGTTGCTTTATACCCTTTCCCACATCAGCACACCAGCCAGCAGCTAGACTAAGGGGGAGACAGCTATGCTGAAACTAGAGTGAGCTCAAAATTATAAAAGCTCACACGTAGTTTTCACAGTCTATAGATTCTCTCTTTCCTTGTCACACTGACCCCATATGCAGTCATTATGTTCTCCCCACAGTCACTCTCCTTTGTGCCATGTTCTTTTATCTGAGTTGGGACGCTGGGATGTTCAACTCTCCTTTGTTCATTCATCATCAAAACTTTAGTGGGCTTCCATTATGTGCCAGGCAACATACTGTGGGTTGGAAATACCAGAAAGAGAATGAAGGGTCCCATCTTCTCCCACATACATACTAACAGTCTACTGCTTGGGCAACAGACTGCTAAGAACCAAAAAAATTTAACCAAAGAATGGTTAAAGTGGTTGAACTAGCCCAGGAATGGCAAATAAGCTAGGTGAGGAAAACAATTAGGAGCACTAGAGTCAGGCTGTCGACACTCAAGTCTTGATTCCACTAGCTGTTTGACCTTGAGCAAGTCATTTATGTCCTCTGTGCCACAGTTTCTCCATCTTAAAAATAATGATAATAACAATTCCTAGCACATAATGTTATGTGATGGTTTAAAAAGAGAGTACATATTGATTATCTAGAACAATTCCTGGCACATGATAGGCGCTCAATAAATATTGCTGTGTCTCTCTCACCAAGTGATTAGTACTTATGCTGGCTGGGGTTATTTGGATGTAGATGTGATGTGAAGTTAGGAGTGCAAAAGGTGTATTAGGGGGTAATACCTGTAAAAGGAAATGGAGAGGAAGTGGGATTGGACAGAGGGAACTATCTGACAAGCCCGTCTAGGAGCTCTAGAGCAGACTGCCCCTTAGAGGTGTCTCACAGTGGGCACAAAGGGCTGGGCACTTATACCACAGCCCCGCTCAAGGACTGAAAGAGTACAGCCTCAGTTCAAAAGTTCAGACAGACCCCAAAGGACCGAACAGCGGAAGGCCACTAACTAACCGTACCGTCGGCAGCTGGGCAGCAAGTCCTTTCCTGAAAGGAGACCTGGGCAGGCATTTCCATGTTGGCCGTAGCAGTCACTGTCTGGGGTGCTGGTTCAGAAGGATTCGGAGGAAGTGCTGGAATTCAGTGGGCTAAGGCAAGTGGAGACATCATGACTGCTTAAGACTTCAGCCACGGCTCTTGAGCAAGGAGGAGAGGCCCACCTGCCAGGAATCTGCCCTACTCAAATAGATTGTCTCAAAAGGCTCCTCCACCTCTGACAAACTCAGTTCTTTATTCCTTCTTCAGCAGTTTCTTTTAGACCCCAAGGATGCCAAGAGGGCCCTGGCCCTAGGACTCCGCTGCTCCCTAACACAGTGCTATATATACCATGCTCTTCTAAGGGAGGGGAAAGCAGCCAACTGTCCAGAGGCTCAGGATTTACAGAATCATAGAGCACTAGTGGCTCTAGGCCCCACCCTTAGCTTTGGCTCCGTGTGTCCTTCTCAGAACCTCTTCTAAGGCCCAGAGGTTCTCATTTGCATTCAGACTATCAATCTAGGTCTAGAAGAATGACAGTCTGCTTAGAGCAACACTAATTACTTACACCCCGAACTTATTCCAAAATGCATTTAAAGAATCTTTAAAAACAATATAACTAGGCTACTTCTAATAAAGGCTTTATCTAAATTACTGATGCACTTGTAAGGGAAACAAAATATAGATAGAGTACAACTATGGGGAAAGTTTCTAGCAAAGGGGGGCTTTGGATAAAAGTAAAATACTATCAGGGAACAAAATCAGAGTTATCAGCTCAAACAGGCAGTGGATCTTTTAGCACTTAAATATTTTCTTGTTGTTTTGCAACTGTGCTTTCAGTAGGAGGGAATCTGTGATTTAGTAAGACAGCTCATCTTTGCTGTCCATTGTACTTCATTTATGGTTAAGCACAGAGAGGATCTGGGCTGTGGCAGGTGTGTGTTCAGCTGCACCCGGCAGAGCGCAGGAAGTCTGAACAGCTGATGGCAATTCCTAGTCCCATCTCTCACCTGGTGGCAGCCACCTGCAGGGAGGTAAATCTCCCAGGAAGGAACTAAAAGTCTCAACTGCAACTTTAGAGTCTTAAGCTTCAGAACTCCACGTGCACACAAAAACTAAAACAACCTCTGATGTCGATACCTGAATTCTGGATTTTAAATGTTTTCAAATTTTTAAGAATATTTCTTCGTGAAGCATAATTAGTGGTCATGAACAGTGCCTAGAATGGAGCTGGTTTCTCAGTTCCGTAAATGGTTGCTGACTGTGTAAGAAATAACGAAGCAAAGCTGTCTTCCATCCTTGAAGTTCATGAAGCAGATTTACCAAGTTTAAGACCACACACTTCACACACTATATGTTGGTCCTAATGTCCTCTCTGTGATTCCAAGTCACGGACTCATCACTCTTTTCCTACTAAACCACCACCCCAACCTCGCTTAACATCATCAACTTTAACAACACCTGCTCCTGGTCCTTGTTCCCACAAGCCTGTGATAACAGAGATACCCATCAGGGACCCTGGTCGAGCTTCCCATCCCTCACCTCACCTTCGAATTTAGACTGCAACTCACTTTGAAAGTCAAGAAAGTAAGTGACCCAGAGGTGAACCTTGGGGCAGTGCCAACTGGACTGGGAACGGGATTCCTCCAAAAGGCCGCAGCCATGGCCAGAGACACCTTTCTCATTTCCAGGCAACAGAGTCCCAGGGAATACTCTGTGACTCATCCTCAGCAGCTGTTTCAAGGGCACTGAGCTCTGCAGGCTGAACAGGTGGGGGTCTGTCTTATTTATTTGACAGAGTTTTTCATAGTCAAGTGCCAGGAGAAATGAAAATTACAGTCATAGCTCTTAAGAAACTCCTAAAGGAACACAGGGTTGGCCTTGGGTAAATTTTGATATCAGGCAATTGGCTTTAAGGCCCTCCAACTTCATTTTTTGACAATCCTCTTGCTCTATGATGCTCCTGATTATCATACTCCAACTCTCCCCTAACACAGATCACCACGTACCTGTCAGGAAATATCTGTGAGCATCTGAGAAGGCTGCTCTGACTCTAGCTGGGACTACTCGCTCCCTTTTCTGTGATCTTATTGCAACATACTGTGGCCCAAATCATATTGCAGTATTGCCTGTGATCCATGTATCTGTCTACTTGATAGACTGTAAGATCCCTAAGGGCAGGCACCAAGTATTACTCATCTTAACCTAGCACATAGGAAGCTAGTTGAATTGTAACTGATTTGCACTGAAGCCTTAGAGGGAAATTATGGAGGAAAATATTATTTGGAGAGATTAAAATTTAAAGATTCTTTATTAAAACAGATATCCTTTTACTCACATTTTAAAATGAGCAAATTAGATGAGCCAATAATTCACCAAAGAAATGCAAATAAACAAATAAGAAAAAGTTCAGCATTACTAATAAAGAAAATACAAACAAGTTACAAGTTTCTGAGCCGCAAACTGCCAAATATGCCACACACACAAACACACACACACGTACACACCACACGCACCCCTTCTTTTAAGATTTTCAATATACAGTGCCAGCAGTGTAAGGTCCTTGTTACTCTAACCTCATCAACTTTTACGTATGTATGCATGTGGCTGTGTATGTGTGTGTGTGTGTGTATACATATATATATATATATATATACACACACACACATACACACATGCACACACACATATATATATCTCCCCTGTTTGAGAACATTTGCCCTTTAATTTGCATTTAAAATCAGTTTCTTTAAATATTTTAGTTACAAGCTCTGAATAGTGAAGACATAGTAGATACTGCAAGCACCTCAGTATCTGTTCCCAGCCCCAGGCCTTGCTTCTTCGTTCAAGAGACAAATGAGCACTCTGCACTAAATTGGAGCCCTGGGGTCAAGTGTCAGCAGCCTCAGGCCTGGATGCAGTTGGATAATCCAATGACTGTGCCCAGACCTAATGGACAGTACCTGAGACGTGACATCAGCCATTTCCCCACTGTGCACTAACAACTTGCGATTGGTTTCTGCCATAGGCCATCCTCCCCCAGACCTGTGTTCTGAGGAGGAAGAACCAAGGCCCTGCTCCCTAAGAGCTGTAATGCAGTAAGGGACAGAACTGCCTCTTTAGGCAACGTGCTTACACCAATGAAACTTAAAAGCTCAAGTCAAGCTGAGCCAGTCTACAGGCCTCCCTCACCCCAATCCCTATACATATATATATAGTCAGGCCATTCAAGATGGCTGTTCTCTTGCTCACTGTACATCCCCTGCTCAACCAGTCCCTGCTTCACTCACGTGACTACCCAATCCTCTTAATTATAGGGCTTAATTAGACCCTGATAACTGATAAGCCCACCTGACGGCAATTCGCCCGATAAATAGTAGCCTCCTTCTCCCCTGGGGTAGCGAAGGCTGCTGTCATGTCTTGCTCACCTTCTGCTGTACACAGTGGAGGTGCTGCTCCAGGACCTTGCTTTGGGCTGGTAAGATTCCATGTCCATTAAGCCACGATGTCTCTGTCCCTGTCTCGGGGCTCTTTCTTCGGTCTCGAGGCTGGGCAATTACAAGAAATGCAGGCCTGCGGGGTGTAGTCCAACATATATATATGTTTTGTTTTGTTTTTTCCTATTCTCCTAATCCTACCTCTAGAAATCTAACCTTAGAAAAAAAATCAGATACAGATGAATTATATTATGATATGCTGGCAGTATTGCTTATAATAGTGAAAAAAATGGAAACAGCTTATCCAATTGTATGTAGGAAAGTGGTTGTTAGATCAACCAAGTTCATCCAACAATTGAAAACAAACTTTATAAGGATATTTAATGACATGAATGAAAGCTAATGATAAAGTATTAAGTGGGAGACTGCAGGAAAAAACAATTATTTTAAAAAGAGGAGAGTAGTCAACCGGAAAAATGGTAAACAAAAGTCATGTAAGATAAAGTCTAAGAAGTGAATAGCTTATTACTTTGGCAATTTAGGAGGCCAAATTTATCCTCAGCAAAAGTATTCTTTTGTCTTTATCTTTAAAAAAAGCCAGTTGCTTTTCTCAGTGTCTAACCAGCTCCTGGGCTCTCTGAGAGCTAGAGGTAGAGGAAAGCACACAACATTGAAGTCGAATATGCGTTTAAGGTCTTGATTTCACCACACATTACCCTCATAGGTCTCATAAACTTGGAGATATTAATTAAACTTTAATCCTCAGTTTTTTTCATCTGTCAAATGAGCATAATACTTGTAAAGAGTCTATCTAGCAGAGTAACTGGCAAATACTGATGATAATTTTTTCCATTTCTTGCATATTAAATATATTTATAATTACCTGTCCCACTCAGCTTCTAACTGGACATTAACCAGGTGAAACTAATCCTTGACCATCGTTAATGGGACCAGGTTAACTGACCCTAGAGGAGGCCCATCCATAAACTAATCTGACTCAATCAAAATTTCTCACCTGAAAATCTGAATGGTAGAGGAAAGTTCCAGTAACTGGAAGGAAGTAGAGCTGAAACATCAGAAT
Organism: Balaenoptera musculus; assembly: GCF_009873245.2. NCBI lineage: Eukaryota > Metazoa > Chordata > Mammalia > Artiodactyla > Balaenopteridae > Balaenoptera > Balaenoptera musculus. The sequence continues at coordinate 81,302,360 of NC_045792.1, forward strand.
ACAGACTTGAAGCTGATGGCTACAGCCACATATAGGATAAATAATATTGAAAGCTCATTAAGAGAGGAGTAGCAGACATGAAAAGAAAGGAGCGAGGAGAGCGCTTATACATTCTTGCAACAAATTATCACAGGCTGCTCAGGCATGCCAGCCCAGGGTCAGGCTGGACATGGCTAGGGGCTTCTGCAGAGCTACTCTCCCCTGTGGGCCTAGTGGTCCCTTGAACTGGTGGAACCTCACCCTGGAGTCTGCCTCTCTCTCCCACAAAGCTTCAGCCCCCAGAAAAGCCTCAGCCCCTTAGTTTGGCCCATGGACGCTAGCTGGGCTGTCTATGCCAACCCAGGCCCTCCAGCCAGGTGCCACCCAGCCCTCCTGCTCCATCCAGCCCCTGGCCTTGGTGGTTTCCACCCGTGCCTCTACCCTCTGAGTTTTGCACGTTCCACTAACCCAGGCAGGCAGTGGGTAGAGGCGGGAGCTTCCAGCTGCATCTGTGAGAGCAGAACAGTAACTCCCCGCTGAGGCGCCTACCCCCAATAAAAGCAATTCTAACCTTACAAAAATATCCTCAAGCTCAGTGACTTAAAGCAACACAAACTTATAATTCTGACGGTCAGAAGGCTGAAATGGGTCTCACTGTGTTTAAATCAAGGTGTTGGCAGAACTGCATTTCTCCCAGAGGCTCTAGAGGAAAAGCCAATCTCTTGCCTTTTCTAGCTTCTTCAAGGCCCCTACTTTCCTTGATTTGTAGCCTCCTTCCAGCTACATCATCACTCCAACCTCTGCTTCCATCATTACATTTTCTCTCCTACTTCTGCTGTCACATGGCCTCCCCTACTATGTCCTATTACGACCCTCAGACCTCCCTTCTATAAGGACTCTAATGATTACACTGGACCCATCCAGGTAATCTCCCCATCTCAAGCTCTTTAATCACATCTCCAAAGTCCCTTTTGTCCTAATTCCCTTAGCCTGCCATATTACCTTACATGACATCTGGGGAGCATTATTAGCCTACCATTGTGACCACGCAGCCTCAGACTATTTCCAGCCCTGACTCTGTAAGGTTGCTTATTGTAATCTCATGTGGCAGAAATAATGCCTTTTCCGAGGCACATAGGAAGTCTATGCTCCTCAACCCCTTGCAGTTAGACTGGGGCCAAGTGAGAGATTTAGGCTAATGGGATGTGTTCAGAAGGGAGATGAGCCCTTGCTTCTCAACATGTGGTCTGCAGGGCAGCAGCAACACCATCATCTTGGAGCTTGTTAGGCTCCAACTGAGGCCTCTGAGTCAGAATCCTCATTTCAATGAGATCCCAGGTGATTCTGATGCACATTAAAGTTCAAGAAGCACTGATATAGGCCACTTCCAACCCCGGCACTTAAAAATACAAAATCCAATCCTCTAGCTGTCTCTTCCTCTACTGCAGTGACCTCAGAGGCCAAGAGTTCCAGGTCGCAAAGCTACAAAACAGGCCACCCAAAGCACAACATAACATAAGCAAAAGATAAACTTCTAAGTTAAGGCACCAAAATTTGGGGGATTGCCTATTGCGGCAACTACTTTTTTTTTTTTTTTTTTTGGCTGCGTTGGGTCTTTGTTGCTGCGCGCCAGCTTTCTCTAGCTGTGGTGAGCAGGGGCTACTCTTCGTTGCGGTGCGCGGGCTTCTCACCGTGGTGGCTTCTCTTGTTGTGGCGCATGGGCTCTAGGTACACGGGTTTCAGTAGTTGTGGCACATGGGCTCAGTAGCTGTGGCTTGCAGGCTCTAGAGCTCAGGCTCAGTAGTTGTGGCGCACAGGCTTAGGTGCTCTGCGGCATGTGGGATCTTCCCGGACGATGGATCAAACCCGTGTCCCCTGAATTGGCAGGCAGATTCTTAACCACTGCACCACTAGGGAAGCCCGCGGCAACTACTTTGAATTATCCTGGTTTTCAGTAAGATATTGATTTGAGCTAGCTTGGGTAGATTTGTTTCATGCAATCAAAACTTTGCCCACAACAGCAGTTCTCAAGCAAGTGTGCATCAGAATTACCTGAAGAGCTGCTTAAAACAAATTTAAGCCGGGCCCCACCCCCTAGAGTTTCTGATTTACGAGGTCATGGGTGAGGCACAATAACTTGCATTTCTAACAAGTTCCCCAATGATGCTGATGCTGCTGGGCTGAGACCACATTTTGAGAGCCACTGGCTTACAATTTCACTGTTAGACGCTTTCCATCACTGTATAATTCAATTCAGACAGTATAGACCAGGAGTCTGCAAACTATTGCCCATGGGCCAGATCTGACCCACTGGCAGTCTTCCCGAATAAAGTTTACCGGAACTTTGGAACATAGCCGTATCTATTTATTTATCATCTATGGCTGCTTCCTCACTACAAAGGCAGAGTTGAATCACTGCAATACAGACCATATGGCCTGCTGCTATGTACTGAGTGTGGATTAGTTGAGGGCTAATCCACTAAATTGGTTGGGTGGCACTTATAATAGTCTCTATACAAATTCACATGTTGATCTAATCACCAAAGTGATGGTATTAGAAGGTGGCGCCTTTGGGAGATGCAAGTCATGAGGGTAGGGCCCTCATGAATGGGATTAGTGCCCTTATAAAAGAGACCCCATAGAGCTCCCTTACCCCTTCTGCCACATGAGAACACAGCGAGAAGATGGCTGTCTATGAACCAGAGAGCAGGTTCTCACCAGATACCAAATCTGCTGGTGCCTTGGTCTTGGACTTCTGGCCTCCCAAACTGAGAAATTTCTGTTGTTTATAAGCTACTCCATCTGTCATATTTTATTATAGCAGCCCAAATGGACTGACACCCACAAAACCTAAAATATTGACTGCCTGGCCCTTTACAGAAATGACTGCTGATCTCTGATATAGACTACAGTGGAATTGTTTTCCTTACATTATCCTGAGACTACAGAGCAGGCAGTCAATATACTTGAGTATATTCGTTGATCATTCTCTACTTCTACTATGCCATTTTCACTTTGACAACAACCACAAGAAAAGTATTTGAAAACTGGTATTTACTATTACTATTATGTCCCTAGTAAGAGCATTTGTTATCAAGTACAAGTCTCCCCAACACGGAACTGGAAAGATTCTTGGGAAGCAACAGGATTTTCAAAGCGCTTGTAAAAGTTGGCAAAGTCAGGGTTGTTTTAGTATATCTAGAAGAGTGCTGAGGCAGAAGGGGTGTTGCACAAATGAAAACCAGGCATTTTTCAATGTTATAAACACCATCTTGATTACCTCACGACCTATCTGCTTGAGTTACAAATCAAAATGGGCCTCTATGTCTTTCATCACTCTAGGGTCAACCTAGTTTATTAAAATTAAACTGCCTGTTATCCTCCAGAATGGTACATAAGCCTATAATATATGCTCTTTCCACCCACTTCAAAAGCCCTATGACCCATTTTTTTTTAAAAAATCCTTAAATGTGCCAACCCACACACACACAAAAGCACTGTCTTTTTTTTTGGTAACTATTCTTTCAGGCTTATGCCTTTTAAAATAGTAGTGTCTGCAGAAATGTCACATCAAAAGAAACTGCCAGAGGTAGAAGTACTTAACTGAAACTTCTTTTATTAGTATATTGGAAGAAATCTGCTGGCCTAAGAATGGAAAAAGGACTGATACTGAATAAAAACACCACGGTGCCAAAGGGAGATTTTTTTTTTTTTGCTATTAAAAAAAATCCCACCTCATATTTTAAAATCTAAATGAGAAGATTCTCTACTGACTGTAGCCAGTTTCTTTTTGTTTTAAAAAAAAACCCTTTCAGAGCCTCCCCAGAATTCTGATCCCTAAATGGAACTAAGGGATCAAAATGGAACTTAGGGCTAATGGAACTTAGGGCTAATCCATTAAGTTGGTCAGCTGGCATGTATACTAGTCTCTGTGTAAAGTCAGTCTCCACTACACAGTTGTCAACTATGTCAATCCCCCTCATACTCCTTTAGAGCTACTCACACCAAAGCTCTTAGTAGGCACTGTGCCCTCACTTTTTTCTGGGGTATGCATAGACTCTTCCCTTTATCTGCAAAACCTTAAGTCCACTGTTTTGATTAATCCTCATTCTATTACCTTATGACTCACCATAGCCTCCTCCCTTACCCACCACCTCAGGAAGAATCCTGACCCTACCTCCTCCAAAGTGTCCCCAACTTTCTAAGAGGTCCACAAAGGGGTGCCTCACATGCCCACAGACCAGGCATCCAGTTTCGTCCTTTACCTAGTGTCCGCCATGTTTTCTCAGACCCTGGCTCCCTGTGTCTAGGGCCTGAGAGCAGTATCCACTGCAGATGATGCCCGTCATATGAATGCCAAAGTTCTGGCCAAAGATATTGTTGCTGCAACTGCTAAGATGGGAAAGAGAGGGATGCTGGCTTCCCTTCCGGGTAGGAAATTGTTCCTCTCCCTCTAACTCTATACCACACTTTGTCACTTGGGCCCCAAAGAAAACATGTGTCATCTTTCTGGGGCAAGTCCCTAACCAGAACTCACACATCTTTCTCCAACAGTATGCAACAGTTCTTCCTCCTCAGGACAGTCTAAATCTAGTCATTTAAAAATATATACCCTCAAGTTCTCATTTTACTGACATGGTATTTTCCTTCCAATTAGTCCCCCAGTCACACCTCCACAAACATGTCCATTTTATAAGAAAGGTTTGGCTTTATGTAACCCCTTCTATGACCCGCAGCATTGGGCAGGCATAAAGATGGATTATTAGAAATAAACATCTCTCAGGAATACTCATAGAGTCATCCAAACATGTCTTTACTTTTCTTGATCACTTCTGATGCACACTGAATCAGACTCAGAAGAGTATCTGAGAATCTTCTCTCCCTGATCTCCCTCCAGCTTCTCTTTTCTACCCTTCTGTTCCTGGCCTGCTGGTTTCCCCACTCTCTCCCAGATCAAGGCCATACATATCTTTTTTTCATGGCTCCTCCATAGTTGTATATTGGGTTTTTCAAATTTTTCACAGCTGAGCATCTATAAGCCAAACATTCCTTTCTTGTCTCTAATAGCATCACATTGATGCATTATGCCAAAAGACCCTTTTCCTACCAGTGCCAGGAAGGAAAACGAGGGAAATGGAAAAAGAAAATCGCTCATGTCACATGTATGTTTGTCTAACTAAAAGGTTCTGCACCAAAGATGGATTAAAATCTCCATCTTTGGAGGGGACCTTCAAGATGGCAGAGGAGTAAGAGGTGGAGATCACCTTCCTCCCCACAAATACATCAAAAATACACCTACATGTGGAAAAACTGCTACAGAACACCTACTGAACGCTGGCAGAAGACCTCAGACTTCCCAAAAGGCAAGAAACTCCCCACGTACCTGGGTAGGGCAAAAGAAAAAAGGAAAAACAGGGACAAAAGAATAGGGATGGGAACTGCACCTCTGGGAGGGAGCTGTGACGGAGGAAAGTTTCCACACACTAGGAAGCCCCTTCACTAGCGGAGACAGAGGGTGGGCGAGGGGGAAGCTTTGGAGCCACGGAAGAGAGCGCAGCCACGGGGGTGCGGAGGGCAACGCAGAGAGATTCCCACACAGAGGATCTGTGCTGACCAGCACTCACCAGCCTGAGAGGCCTGTCTGCTCACCTGCCGGCCGGGGTGGGTAGGGGCTGGGAGCTGAGGCTCGGGCTTCAGAGCTCAGATCCCAGGGAGAGGACTGGGGTTGGCTGCGTGAACACAGCCTGAAGGGGGCTAGTGCACCACAACTAGCTGGGAGGGAGTCCAGGAAAAAGTCTGCAACTGCCTAAGAGGCAAGAAACCATTGTTTCCGGGTGCAAAAGGAGAGGAGATTCAGAGCACACCCTAAACAAGCTCCAGAGATGGGCACGAGCTGCGGCTCTCAGCGCTGACACCAGAGATGGGCATGAAATGCTAAGGCTACTGCTGCAGCCACCAAGAAGCCTGTGTGCAAGCACAGGTCACTATCCACACCTCCCCTCCTGGGAGCCTGTGCAGCCCGCCACCGCCAGGGTCCCGTGACCCAGGGACAACTTCCCCGGGAGAACACAAGGCACACCTCAGGCTGTTGCAACGTCGTGCCAGCCTCTGCCGCCGCAGGCTCGCCCCACATCCGTACCCCTCCCTCCCCCCAGCCTGAGGGACCCAGAGCCCCCTAATCAGCTGCTCCTTTAACCCTGTCCTGTCTGGGTGGGAACAGATGCCCTCAGGTGACCTACATGCACAGGCAGGGCCAAATCCAAAGCTGAACCGCAGGAGCTGTGTGAACAAAGAAGAGAAAGGGAAATTTTTCCCAGCAGCTTCAGGAGCAGAGGATTAAATCTCCACAATCAACTTGATGTACCCTGTATCTGTAGAATACCTGAATAGACAACGATCAAACCAAAATTGAGGCAGTGGACTTTGGGAGCAACTGTAGACTTGGGGTTTGCTTTCTGCATCTAATTTGTTTCTGGTTTTATGTTTATCTTACTTTAGCATTTACAGCTTATTATCATTGGTAGATTTGTTTATTGATTTGGTTGCTCTCTTCCTTGTTTTTTTATATATATTTTTTCTTTCCTTTTTCTCTTTTTGTGAGTATGTATGTATATGCTTCTTCGTGTGATTTTGTCCGTATAGCTTGGCTTTTACCATTTGTCCTAGGGTTCTGTCTGTCCTATTTTTTTTTTTTTTGTACAGTTTTTAGCGCTTGTTATCATTGGTGGATTTGTTTTTTGGTTTGGTTGCTCTCTTCTTTCTTTCTCTTTTCTTTTTTAATTACTTTTTTATTTTTTATTTTTAATAATTTTTTAATAACTTTATTTTATTTCATTTTATTATTTTTTCTTTCTTTCTGTTTTCTTCTCCCTTTTCTGCTGAGCCGTGTGGCTGATAGGGTCTTGATGCTCCGGCTGGATGTCAGGCCTGTGCCTCTGAGGTGGGAGAGCCAAGCTCAGGACATTGCTCCACCAGAGACACCCCAGCCCTATGTAATATCAAATAGCGAAAGCTCTCCTAGAGATCTCCATCTCAATGCTAAGACCCACCTCCACTCAACAACCAGCAAGCTACAGTGCTGGACACTCTATGCCAAACAACTAGAAAGACAGGAACACAACCCTATCCATTAGCACAGAGGCTGCCTAAAATTATAATAAGTTCAAAGACACCCCAAAGCACACCACCGGATGCAATCCTGCCCACCAGAAAGACGAGATCCAGCCTCATCCACCAGAACACAGGAACCAGTCCCCTCCACCAGGAAGCCTACACAACCCACAGAACCAAACCTACCCACTGGGGGCAGATACCAAAAACAACGGGAACTACGAATCTGCAGCCTGAGAAAAGGAGGCCCCCAACACAGTAAGTTAAGTAAAATGAGAAGATAGAGAAATACACAGCAGATGAAAGAGCAAGGAAAAAACCCACTAGACCAAACAAATGAAGGGGAAATAGGCAGCCTACCTGAAAAAGAATTCAGAGTAATAGTAAAGATGATCCAAAATCTTGGAAATAAAATGGAGAAAATACAAGAAACGTTTAACAAGGACCTAGAAGAAATAAAGAACAAACAAACAATGATGAACAATGCAATAAGTGAAATTAAAAATTCTCTAGAAGGAATCAATAGCAGAATAACTGAGGCAGAAGAACGGATAAGTGATGTGGAAGATAAAATAGTGGAAATAACTACCACAGAGCAGAATAAAGAAAAGAGAATGAAAAGAATTGAGGACAATCTCAGATACCTCTGGGACAACATTAAATGCACCAACATTCGAATTATAGGGGTCCGAGAAGCAGAAGAGAAAAAGGGTCTGAGAAAATATTTGAAGAGATTATAGTTGAAAGCTTCCCTAATATGGGAAAGGGAATAGTCAGTCAAGTCCAGGAAGCACAGAGAGTGCCATAAGGGATAAATCTAAGGAGAAACACACCAAGACACATAATAATCAAACTATCAAAAATTAAATACAATGAAAAAATATTAAAAGCAGCAAGGGAAGAGGAGCAAATAACATACAAAGGAATCCCCATAAGGTTAACAGCTGATCTTTCAGCAGAAACTCTGCAAGCCAGAAGGGAATGGCAGGACATATTGAAAGTGATGAAAGGGAAAAACCTACAACCAAGATTACCCAGCAAGGATCTCATTCAGATTCGACAGAGAAATTAAAACCTCTAGAGACAAGAAAAAGCTAAGAGAATTCAGCACCATCAAACCAGCTTTACAACAAATGCTAAAGGAACTTCTCTAGGCAGGAAACACAAGAGAAGGATAAGACTTAAAACAAGAAACCCAAAACAATTGAGAAAATGGTAATAGGAACATACATATTGATAACGACCTTAAAGGTAAATAGATTAAACGTTCCAACCAAAAGACACAGACTGGCTGAATAGATACAAAAACAAGACCCATATATATGCTGTCTACAAGACACCCACTTCAGACCTAGGGATACATACAGACTGAAAGTGAGGGAATGGAAAAAGATTTTCCATGCAAATGGAAATCAAAAGAAACCTGGAGTAGCAATTCTCATATCAGACAAAATAGACGTTAAAATAAAGACTATTACAAGAGACAAGGACACTACATAATGATCAAGGGATCAATCCATGAAGAAGATGTAACAATTATAAATATTTATGCACCCAAAATAGGAGCACCGCAATACATAAGGCAAAAGATAACAGCCATAAAAGGGGAAATCGACAGTAACACAATCATAGTAGGGGACTTTCACATCTCACTTTCACCAATGGACAGATCATCCAAAATGAAAATAAATAAGGAAACACAAGCTTTAAATGATACATTAAACAAGATGGACTTAATTGATATTTATAGGACATTCCATTCAAAAACAACAGAATACACTTTCTTCTCAAGTGCTCATGGAACATTCTCCAGGATATATCATATCTTGGGTCACAAATCAAGCCTTGGTAAATTTAAGAAAATTGAAATCATATCAAGTATCTTTTCTGACCACAATGCTATGAGACTAGATATCAATTACAAGAAAAAAACTGTAAAAATTACCAACACATGGAGGCTAAACAATACACTACTAAATAACCAAGAGATCACTGAAGAAATCAAAGAGGAAATCAAAAAATACCTACAAACAAATGACAATGAAAACACGATGACCCAAAACCTGTGGGATGCAGCAAAAGCAGTTCTAGGAGGGAAATTTATACCAATACAATCCTACTTCAAGAAACAAGAAAAATCTCAAATAAACAATCTAACCTTACACCTAAAGCAATTAGAAAAAGCAGAACAAAAAAACCCCCAAAATTATCAGAAGGAAAGAAATCATAAAGATCAGATCAGAAATAAATGAAAAATAAATGAAGAAAACAATAGCAAAGATCAATAAAACCAAAAGCTGGTTCTTTGAGAAGATAAACAAAATTGATTAACCATTAGCCAGACTCATCAAGAAAAAAAGGGAGAAGATGCAAATCAATAGAATTAGAAATGAAAAAGGAAAAGTAACAACTGACACTGCAGAAATACAAAGGATCATGAGAGATTACTACAAGCAACTATATGCCAATAAAATGGACAACCTGGAAGAAATAGACAAATTCTCAGAAAAGCACAACCTTCTGAGACTGAACCAGGAAGAAATAGAAAATATAAACAGACCAATCACAAGCATTGAAATTGAAACTGTGATTAAAGATCTTCCAACAAACAAAAGCCCAGGACCAGATGACTCACAGGCGAATTCTATCAAACATTTAGAGAAGAGCTAACACCTATCCTTCTCAAACACTTCCAAAATATAGCAAAGGGAGGAACACTCCCAAACTCATTCTACGAGACCACCATCACCCTAATACCAAAACCAGACAAAGATGTCACAAAAAAAGAAAACTACAGGCCAATATCACTGATGAATACAGATGCAAAAATCCTCAACAAAATACTAGCAAACAGAATCCAGCAGCACATTAAAAGGATCATACACCATGATCAAGTGGGGTTTATCCCAGGAATGCAAGGATTCTTCAATATACGCAAATCAATCAATGTGATACACCATATTAACAAATGGAAGGAGAAAAACCATATAATCATCTCAATAGATGCAGAAAAAGCTTTCGACAAAATTCAACACACATTTATGATAAAAACCCTCCAGAAAGTAGGCATAGAGGAAACTTACCTCAACATAATAAAGGTCATATATGACAAACCCACAGCCAACATCATTCTCAATGGTGAAAAACTGATACCATTTCCACTAAGATCAGGAACAAGACAAGGCTGCCCACTCTCACCACTACTATTCAACATAGTTTTGGAAGTTTTAGCCACAGCAATCAGAGAAGAAAAAGAACTAAAAGGAATCCAAATCAGAAAAGAAGAAGTAAAACTGTCACTGTTTGCAGATGACATGATAATATACATAGAGAATCCTATAGATGCTACCAGAAAACTAGAAGAGCTAATCAATGAATTTCGTAAAGTAGCATGATACAAAATTAATGCTCAGAAATCTCTTCCATTCCTATACACTAATGATGAAGAATCTGAAAGAGAAATTAAGGAAACACTCCCATTTACCATTGCAACAAAAAGAATAAAATACCTAGAAATAAACCTACCTAAGGAGACAAAAGTTTTCTGTATGCAGACAATAGTTTTCTGTATGCAGGAAACTATAAGACACTGATGAACGAAATTAAAAATGATACAAACAGATGGAGAGATATACCATGTTCTTGCACAGGAAGAATCAACATTGTGAAAATGACTATACTACCCAAAGCAATCTACAGATTTAATGCAATCCCTGTCAAACTACCAATGGCATTTTTCACAGAACTAGAAGAAAGAATTTCACAATTTGTATGGAAACACAAAAGACCCCGAATAGCCAATGCAATCTTTTTTTTATTTTTAAACATCTTTATTGAAGTATAATTGCTTTACAATGGTGTGTTAGTTTCTGCTTTATAACAAAGTGAATCAGTTATACATACACATATGTTCCCATATCTCTTCCCTCTTGCATAATGCAATCTTGAGAAAGGAAAACGGATCTGGAGGAATCAGGCTCCCTGACTTCAGACTATACTACAAAGCTACAGTAATCAAGACACTATGGTACTGGCCCAAAAACAGAAATATAGATCAGTGGAACAGGATAGAAAGCCCAGAGATAAACCTATGCACATGTGGTCACCTTATCTTTGATAAAGGAGGCAAGAATATACAATGGAGAAAATACAGCCTCTTCAGTAAGTGGTGCTGGGAAAACTAGACAGCTACATGTAAAAGAATGAAATTAGAACACTCTCTAACACCATACACAAAAATAAACTCAAAATGGATTAAAGACCTAAATGTAAGGTCAAACACTATAAAACTCTTAGAGGAAAACATAGGCAGAACACTCTATGACATAAATCACAGCAAGATCCTTTTTGACCCACCTCCTAGATATATGGAAATAAAAACAAATATACACAAATGGGACCTAATGAAACTTAAAAGCTTTTGCACAGCAAAGGAAAACATAAACGATGAAAAGACAACGCTCAGAATGGAAGAAAGTATTTGCAAATGAAGCAACTGACAAAGGATTAATCTCCAAAATATACAACCAGCTCCTGTAGCTCAATATCAAAAGAACAAACAACCCAATCCAAAAATGGGCAGAACACCTAAATAGACATTTCTCCAAAGAAGATATACAGATTGCCAACAAACACATGAAAGGATGCTCAACATCACTAATCATTAGAGAAATGCAAATCAAAACTACAATGAGGTATCACCTCACACCAGTCAGAATGGCCATCATCAAAAAATCTACAAACAATTAATGCTGGAGAGTGTGTGGAGAAAAGGGAGCTCTCTTGCACTGTTGGTGGGAATGTAAATTGATACAGCCACTATGGAGAACAGTATGGAGGTTCCTGAAAAAAACTAAAAACAGAACTACCATACGACCCAGCAATCCCATTACTGGGCATCTACCCTGAGCAAACCGTAATTCAAAATAGTCATGTACCACAATGGTCATTGCAGCTCTATTTACAATAGCCAGGACATGGAAGCAACCTAAGTGTCCATCAACAGATGAATGGATAAAGAAGATGTGGCACATATATACAATGGAATATTACTCAGCCATAAAAAGAAACAAAATTGAGTTATTTGTAGTGAGATGGATGGACCCAGAGACTGTCATACAGAGTAAAGTAAGTCAGAAAGAGCAAAACAAACACTGTATGGTAACACATATATATGGAATATAAAAAAAAAATGCTTCTGAAGAATCTAGGGGCAAGAGAGCAATAAAGATGCAGATGTAGAGAATGGACTTGAGGACACGGGAAGGGGGAAGGGTAAGCTGGGACGAAGTGAGAGCGTGGCATGGACATATATACACTACCAAATGTAAAAGAGATAGCTAGTGGGAAGCAGCCGCAAAGCACAGGGAGATCAGCTCGGTGTTTTGTGTTCACCTAGAGGGGTGGGATAGAAGGTGGGAGGGAGACGCAAGAGGGAGAAGATATGGGGATGTATGTATACGTATACCTCATTCACTTTGTTATAGAGCAGAAACTAACACTGTAAAGTAATTATACTCCAATAAAGATGTTAAAAAAAATCTCCATCTTTTTAGAAGACGATAACCTGTAGTTTTAAAATGGCAACTTCCGCAGTTTTGAGGTTTCCAATATCTTATGGCCAAGACTCAATCTCAGGTTCATCTCATGGTACCAGAGGCATCCCCTGACCTCTACAGACTCTATAAAGGTAGTTATCCTAAGCATTTGACCTAAGAATGGGAACTCTGCCCTGAGATAATGACTTTGACCACATGTATTAGTGAGAGTCATTCAGCATGAAGTAATGGAGACCCAAAATAATAGTGGCCTAAACAATATAGAGATTGTTTTCCCTTTCCTGTAAAATTCTGAAGTTCAGTAGTCTAGGGCTAGACTACTGTGAAAAGTCCTCAGTAACTCATGTGCTTCTAGGTAACTGTACCACCGACTACAGAGTGTAGCCCTTGCCCTCTTAGTCCAAAATGACACACCCACTTTACAAGGGGCAGGATGGAGGAAGAACAGGACAAGAAATAAGAAAAAGGGGCAAAAGCTGCTTGCCACCTGTCCCCTGAAGTTCCTAAAAGCTGCCATACAACATTCTACTTACGTATCTTTTTGTTCAAAACGTGGCCATTCTTGGCTGAAAGGGAGGTAGAGGCATTTTACTCTTTGTTCTAGGCAGACATATACCCACCTATAAAGTCTATTCGTGTGGGAGAATAGAAAGAGAATGGATATCAGGGGACAAATAGAAGTCTCTGTCATATTGTGTTCCTGAAATCACTCTCTTTCTCTGTGCTAAAAATAAACCCTGGAGTCACCTAAAATAGAATGCTTTAAATTCCGATTTTATAAAAAGTTGAGCTACAAGTCAAAATTCTGCCACTCAGTGTAACCACTGGCAAGTCACTCAGTGGTTTAATTCTTTGCCTTATTGTAATAGGGATGTCTGTCCTGCCACCTTAAAAGATTGTTCCAAGGATTGACTGGGAATAAACTGAGATAATAAAGATGAAAGTGATTTTTGAAATGTGATATAAATAACTCTCGAGGCAAAGTAGAATTAAAGCAATAAATTATCTTTTGTCTTCTTTAAACATATATGTCTCTCTTTCAAAGTATCTCCATTCCCCTTTTAGGTTTCTTAGTGAAATGTGGCAGATAGATGTCAAGAGAGCAAAGGATCAGAAACAAAGGCATGTGGTCTGATATTGATTCAGATAGGGTCATTTGTATATTGAGAAAGAAAAGGAGATTCTCTAGAATTTGCCAATATTTATGAAGACTCACACCATCAACCTGGTTTCTCAACCTTCTACCTATATTTAACTGTTATTATTAGATATGGGATTAGATCTTCGTACCAGAAGTTATTATCCCTTGGACAAATTTTAGGTTCTAGCAATCTGTTTTGCAAAGGAAGCTACCCTAGCCATTTCAAACAAGTAGAGCAGCTATAAAATCAGCTGGTGTTTTTTAATAATTTTCTGGAGGGTTCAGTTTTGCTGCCATTATTGATGCTTCTGTTGTTGTTTGTTGAAAAGCAGTGGAGAGATGGAATGTCTAGAAAGCACCTAAGCATTCTAAACTGCTTCAAGGAAGGAAACAAATCCAGGCAAAGGGAGTCTTGTTAAAGATAACTTGCATAGATGCTGTGGTTTTGCCCTGCTCTGCTGGAGGAACAGAGAGAGCACAGAGTGGGGGGATTGAAAGTTTTGGAAAAGCAAAGGACAATTCTGAAAGTCATATTAGAACAGATTCCTGGCTTCAGTTGTATGTTTTTATCCTCTTCCTGTGGTTTGGTAACATACAAAGTCAAGCAGGCTGTTATGCCCTCTAGGTAACCTGGTAAAGGCTTATTAGTCAGAATAGGCTGGGTTATGGTACACTAACAAAAGAACCTCAAATTCTCAATGATGTAACACAATAAAGGTTAATTTCTTTCCCATGCTACATACCTAAGCCAGAGGAGACTGTGCTCTACACATCTGTCCAAGGACACAGGCTGTCAGAGTCTCTATCAACTTCTAGGTGCATCACCAGGAAGTCAAAGCCTCTGCTATACCCACAGAAAGGAGAGAGAGCACTGGAGAGTCATGCAAGAGATTTTTACCCACAAATAAAATATAGCCCACAAATAAAACACTTCACTTCTGCTCACAGCCCATTGGCCAGAACAAGTCACATGGCCCCAACCTAAATGCAAAGAAGCTAGACGATGTGGGCAAGTACATGGAATATTTGGCGATTTTTCTACGCCATAGTGATGGTTGAATTATCTAAGAAATGCTTCCTGCCTCATTTTTTCTTCATGTTTCCTGTAAATGACAGGTTTTATTTTGAAGAACTTTCTTCTTTTGTAGAAGGTAAGACAATATCTTGGTCTTCCAGCATGACTCCCTCTTTGTACACATAGTGAAAGAATAAAAATTTATTCTAAAGGGCATGGAAGTACACATGTATTTATTCTAAAATAGTCTGAATTGTGTTCTGATGAGAGTGGCTGATAGAACAGTGTAATAGGTAAAAGCACAGGCCCTAGAACCAGACAGCCTGGGTTTGAATTTCAGTTCCCCCATTTACCAGCTACATGAACTTGGTAAAGATATCTGAACTCTCTATGTCACAGTTTCCTCATATTTAAAATGAAGATGATTATAATACTTATTTTATGGTTCCTGCGAGGATTAAATTAAAATTGTGCATGTAAAATATTTAGCACTAAGCTTAGCACTTACATGTTCAATGTAAGTTAACTCATTGTTTAGTGTCCCGTCTTTTTATCCCATTGATTCAGTTTCAGACTCCAGTTTTCTAACACGTTTCCTTGGATTAATGATTCATTGTATAGTTTCCATACCCTTCTCCTCTTCTTTCTAAGTCTCTGCTTTTCTAATCTCCCCAGTTACTGGTTCTCTCTTGTCTGGAATCAAATGGGGCTTCTCTAAAATTTACACACACACACAACACACACACACACACACACACACACACACACACACACACAATGTTAATGCAGAGCAGTGGCAATGCCGTTTAGTTCCTGGGTGCTTCTCCTCCACTGGTCCAGTCTGTCTAGCAAATAGTTATGTGACTGAAGGAAGAATACCAGGGACCCTGGAGTCTCCTTGCCTGGTCTGGACTTGAAGCTCTGCCACTTATTTACTGTGACATTGGGTATCTTAATACACTGCTCTGACCCTCATTTCTTTATTTATAATGTACAGATAACAGTAATATGTAATTCATTAGGCTGTTGATGTACACATTTAGCACAGTGATTGGTACAGAGTAATTGCTCGATAAATGTCTATGCTCTGTAAAATGAGGACAATAATACTTAAAGGACATGCATGAGCTTAAGGAAGCTGCAAAACATCATAAACTGTTATGACGAAATGAATTAGAGGTCCATCTGACTGCCCCCGTGGATGAGAACAAGAAGTTTACCTGCTAACATGGAGACTGACCTTCCTGACCCCTTCCCTGAAAAATATAAAGTACATTATTATATCTTCATATTTACAAATATTGACAACCAGTGGGCTTTTCAGTTTATTATTTTTTCAGGGTTTTACCAATTGACCTAGCCTGGCAATGTGTAATGAACAAGAACCAGACATTAGACCAGTGAGCAAGTCTTGTGACCTCTGAAAATTTACATTAGCTGACAAGTTCTATACTAGTGCTGTGCAATAGAAATATGTGATCCACTTACGTGATTTAAAATTTTCTAGTAACCACATTTTAAAATAAAGTACCTTTAAAGAAAAAGAAATAGGTGAGATTGACTTAATGATAAATTTTATTTAAAATAATGTCATTTCAATGTAATCAATACAAAAATCATTGAGATAGCTTACATGCACTCTTATTTTGTCTTTGAAATCCAGTGGGTATTTTCCACTTACAGTACATCTTAATTTGGACTAGCTGCATTTCAAGTCCTTAATAGCCACATGTGGCTGGTGGCTGCCATATTGGACAATGCAGCTCAACTACTGTTGGGTCATCTGGTAGGGTAAAAACTTAATAAAAATGTAGCACTTTATATGGAATTATCACATCATATATGTCATATATTACTTGGTAATTTAAATAAAGGAAATAAATTTAAATGACTAAAATAAATTTAAATTACGAATTTAATATATTAAACTTTTTTTAAATTTTACATTACAACATATATATCTCATGGACAAAAGAGAAGGAGGAAAAGGGTACCAGACCATAGAAGGAGCAAATCAAGATATGAGCACAGGTCCTTAATTTCCTATTTTTAAACACAAACATAAAGAAATCGTTTGAAAAAAAAATCTTTACAAGTGAAAAAACGATGTAGGTCATTGAGCATATGCACAGGTAGAAATTCTAAGGATGCTCACACAGCTGTGGACATTGGTTCACCAGAATTCACGAGAGAAGTCTGCTGTTCATTTAAAATGTAATGTGATGAGTGTTAACACTGAAATAGGTACTGGGAACTAAGGAAATAAAACAGAAAGTACTAGAATGAGTATTGAATTTTGACTACTGTGTAAGGTGGAATGAGTGAATGACTCCTAGAAGAAGCTACATCTAAATGGAAATCTTGTAGAAGTACTTGTAGGAGGAGCTTAGGTGAAAACGAGATGAGAAACGTATCTCAGACCTAAGGAATAGAACCTTTTTTCTCTCAAGTAAGAGAGAAAAAATACATGTGAATTTGGGTAGTGGGGAGGTGTTTCAAGCCAATAAAGTAAGAATTTGACATAGGGTCTCCTTAAATAATCAATATTTTTTAAAATATTGAGTTAATATTACTATACTAAAACCCAGTAATAAAGGGCTAGAAATAAAGATGGGTGTTATCAGTCAGTTTCCAACCAGGAAATCTGAAACCACTCCTAATATGTAAAACAGGGAATATAATCCAGGGAATTAATTATACAAGTGTTAGAACTGCTGAGAAGCCAGACAGAAGAAAGGACGTAACCCAAAGATCAGCAGCCACCAGAAGCCCCATTCACCTTCAGGATGGGAGGGATACAAGTGGGGTTTCCAGAGCCAAAACCTGAGACCACCCAGCAGAAGCTCAAACCACAAAAGGGGTTTCCTCACAAAAGCTGGGAAAACTAAGAGAAGAGCTACCTGTTGTGGCCTGGACCCAGGGAAAAGATGCAGCTACTCACCAGAAAAAAAGAATGTAAAGGAGACAGATGTGGACATTCCCTGGTGGTCAAGTGGTTAGGACTCTGCACTCTCACTGGCAAGGGCCCGGGTTCAATCCCTGGTCGGGGAACTAAAATCCTGCATTCCACGCTGTGCAGCCAAAAAAAAGGAGACAGATGCTCTGACTTCCCCCTCCTTTCACTCTCCAGTCTTCCTCCCCAGAGGCAAAAGCCTGCTGACACTGCAGCTTGGGAAAGGTAGCCTGCAGAGGTCCTTTCTCCCAAGAGCAGAACAGAGCAAGAACAAGGAATGCATCAGCTAGCAAACAGACTATGGGCCAGCAGAGCATAAGGAAAACTAGGAGTGATTTGTGTTTCAATTTGTTCAACAAAAGTGTATTAGTGCCTACTGCGGACTAGAAACTCTTTTCCTATTGGGAATACAAAGGTAAATAAAAAAGATCTCTAAATTTTCATCAATAAAATATTTTGACAAGCTTTGTGAAAACAATAACACCTAATTAGGAAATACACTAGTCAGATAAACTAGGCTATAGGAGGTTTGATGTTAGGAGAAAGGTCTGGGGGATCTCTTGACAGGCCAAGGAAAATAGGGTTATCTGGGGGGACCTCTGACCTAAATGTGGATGGATGTATAAACATGGACATAAGGAATATCTGTCTAAATTCTGAATGGCTTCTGTCTTGGCCCCTCTCCCACTAATGGGATTGGTGAGAATTATAAACTACTGAGGTCAGTATGGTTTGAAGAGTAGCTCTCTGTGTTGGAGCCAAACAGACTTAGATATGAACTCCAGCCTTGCTACTTACAGGTTCCACAGTCTTGAGCAAGTCATTTATCCTCAGTTTTCCCATCTTTCAAAGAGCAATAATAGTAACCCCTTTAAAAAGTTGTTGTAAAGATAATATGTGATCATATATTTAAAGTGTTTAGTTAAGTGCCTTGGGCATAGTAGGTGCTCAATAAAAAGAAGTTGTTAATATTTCAAACTGAATATGTAAAGAGCTAATAACACTGTATATACATTCGTCATTAAAACACATAGGTTAACATGTATTCATATAAATATACTTTGTGAACACACATAGATAACATAAAAAGAGCTAATTTCAAACACAAGGTGTAACTAATAGTCATAACATTGTTAGTATTCTTTTAGAGAAATTGAAAGGATTTATAATTTTCCAGGAATCATGAGTATATGTCATTTAATATGCATTATATGAAATTTAATTATCCATTCTATAACTTTGATAATATGCTTACTTACCTATTACTAACAGATTTCAAAAGTATTTCTCCATTCCAGATATCACTTACATAAATGCTGAATTATTATTTACAGTGCCCACTACTTTGCGAAGTTTTATCTTTGTCATGCATGTTTGATAAAATCATAACCCTGGATAAATCCAACTATTTATCACCTATAAGCCTGAACCCCTGCCACTAAACTGGGCAAAAGAAAAATGAACATCCATGTTTTGTGGCCTCATGGTAATTTTTTTACCATAAACCTCAAGTGGGCCCTTAATGCTGGTAGGCAGTTTTACTCTGCCTAACTCACTGATAACTCAACCCCTCTCCCAGTCTCAGAAAACTATTCAAATCTTTTCATCCCTCAATCCTCAGCAATTCATCCACCATCCTAATTCTGAAATGATGACCTTACTTCCTACTTTACTGAGAAAATGAAATTAATCTCAGGAGAGCTTGCACAGAGATTATCACCACACCTACCAATCACCATCTTCTGCACTCACCATACCTCCCCATCCAGTAGCACCTGCACCCACAACACTGCCTCCTGCCTGATACAGGATGAGCTCTCCATCCTCCTGTCTAAAGCCAGTCCCTCCACCTGTGCTCTAAGATTCATCTCTTCTCACCTACTCAAGAACACTGCAGGACTTCTCCTCTCTTCCTCCAACATCATCATTTTTCACTCTCCACTAAATCATTTGCATCACCATAAAAACAAGCAGTTATTTCTCCCATCTTAAAACATAAAAATCAAAAGAAAATTATCTTAACCCCACTTCCGCTTTACCAAATCACCTAGCTCTTTCCTCATCTTTGGATCAAAATTCCTGGGAAAAAAGTTATCTATATTCAACTGTATTTTTTTTAATTCATCTCTTGCCAATCACTTAAACACATACCAATCAGGGTTTTGTTCCCCTCACTCCAAAGGAACTTCTCTAGCCAAGGACACTAGCAACCTTACATTGCCACACGCAGTGTGCAATTTCCTCTTATTTAACCTGTCAGCAGCATTTGGTACACTTGTCACTCGCTCCTCCTGATACACTCGCTTTACTTGACTTCTGGTACACCACACCCTCTCCATTCCCTTCTTTCCTCAATGACCCTTCTGTTTCTTTGGATAAAGGAAGAAAAAAACTTAATCTTATCCTTGACCTCTTAATGTTGGAATACACCAGGCTCCACTCTTGGTCCTTTTACCTTCTCTATTCACGCCCACTCCCATGGTACTCTCTTCTAGGCTCATGTCAACAACTCCCAAATGTGTACCTTCAGCCAATATATTTCTCCCAAAATCCAGATTCAGCATTCTACTTAGATGTCTTAAAGATACCTCAAGATCAACATGTCCATACTGAACTCCTTATCTTTTCCCAAAACTTACTATGCCTACAGCCATCCATTTCAGGTGACAGCAAAATTATCCTTCAAGTTGCTCAGACCAGAATCCTTAGAGTCATCCTTGACTTTTTCTCTCACATCCAACATTCATCCCTCAAAAAATTCTGTTGGTTCTACTTTCAAAATATATCCAGAATCCGATTGTCTCATTACCTTCATTGCTACCATACTAGTCTGAACAAATATTTCTTACCCAGATTGCTGCAATAGCATCTAATAGGACTTTCTGTTTCTACCTTTTTCTCCCTGCATTAGCAACACAGCAGCTAGAGGGATCCCTTCAGACCAAAATCAGATCGATCGTGTTACTCCTCTACACAAAACCCTGCAATTGGTACCCAGTCACGGACAGTAAAAACCAAAGCCTTTATATCGGCCTAAAAGGTCCTACATGATGTGACTTCCGTTACATCTCTGACATCACATCCTAGTATTTCCACCATTGTTCCTTTGCTCCAGCCACACTGCTTAATTAATAAATATTTGTTAAACAAATCAATCCCAGTCTCCATGGAGCTCTTGGTCTACTGGAAACAGAGATATATAAAGGATTACAAAAAGAAGGTGGTAATTAAAGCCCTCCTCTATCTCCCATCCTAAACGCTGGCAAATGAGTGTTGAAGGTTGAGAAATTTGCCAGGGGTGAGTGGTGTAGGAGACTTAGGGAGGAAGCAAGGACATTTCAGGCAGGATGAACATCGCACATGCAAAGACCTAGAGAAATGAATCAGCAGAACATTTGAAGAATTACAAGTAAAGCATCAAAGAATAACATTTGAGATTAGAGGATCTGGATGTGGGAAGTAAATAGAAATACAGTCTATACTTTAGACAGGAATCAGATCATGAAAGATTTTCTATTTGTTTCTTCCCTTACAGCTTTCAATCTACCCTGGGAGTAACTTATTAACCATATCTTTTTGATGAACCTCAACAGGGCCAAAGCAACACTTGGAAAGGATTCTGAATTCCCTGAGTTAAAGATACAAAAGAAAAACTCAGAGTCAGATTTAATTTGACAAGGTAAAGGAGTGGGTGTTCTACTATATCAAATTTAATCTGTATAAAATAATCATCTCTGGTAACATTATTTTTCTTGATCTACTGCATTTAGACTACTTTAGTAAGGCTTGATCTCCCTGTCTATCTAAACACTGATTCACTTACAGTAAGCTTCAGGCTAACATTGCTCTTACTAATACCCAACAAATCCACAAGGTGTTAGTTTCAGACGATTTTGTATAAAAGGTGAACAGAGACTGGACTCAGCCTACAGCGTTCCCCAGACAAGGCAGCCAACCTCAGGTGAGTCTCAGCATCTATAGTTATCAAGCAGTGACAGTTACTTCTGAAATCTACAGATTTTTCAGGATCTGGAGAACAAATCTAGAGCTTTCCAACTTCTGTTGTGTAGGGAATTTGTGCTCGTCAACTTGGCTTCTTAAATATGGTTAATACACTGTAATCACTGCTAGCAAGCAATTGATTTTACATAGACCATTCACCTGGCCTCTGAAAGAGTCTTGTTTTAAACAATGGCGGGGGGAGGTTGGAGCAAGAGCAAATGATAACACTTATGAGATGCTAAAAATGAAGAACTAGTTTTGTAATACAGAAGTTTCTTTTTCTTTTTAAATAAAAATAGTCTTTAAAATGATAATCAAGGGACAAATATGATGATTAAAATTACTTGCTTCAGCGTATTCACTTTAAGACAGTCAGCAGTACCACCCTAATCTTTAAACATTGCTTAAATCATTATATTAGAGTTTTGATCTATAATATGTTCCTACTTTGACAAAAAAAAAAATTGAGGAGGAGAATAAGAAGAAATGATTGTTCAAGAAACGAAGACGTAAAGAAAAGGAAAAAACATTGCTGGAGCAAAATGTGACTGGAGAGGATGGGTAGACCAATTATTTTTGGTTTGGTCAACTTACATAACAATTATAATGCTTTGGTCTTGGTTTCTCATGGGCCTTAATTGTTTGCTTCCCAGCCCAGGATGAAGTTTGTCCAGTTTTGCTTTCTCTTCTGTTGCTGGACAGCAATCTGCTGCAACTGCTGCGAGCTGACCAACATCACCATCACGGTGGAGAAAGAGGAATGTGGCTTCTGCATAAGCATGAACACCACATGGTGTGAGGGCTACTGCTACACCCGGGTAGGTACTTTGCTTTGCTGGAAGTGAGGGTGCTGAGGGTCTGGACGAGGCGGGCTTCATTAATTCCCACTTTATCAATATTCTAAGTTTCCCAAGGAATAGCCATGAGTCCCTTAGCCAGTACTGCCTGTTTTATGATTGGGGTTATTTACCATGATATCGGTTAAACATTTGGACTTATATTTGATTAGGGTAAATGTAAGAAAGCCTCAGATTTGATCTGATCGATTTAGTAATATGCCAAATCTATTTTTTAAATTTTATTTAAAATTTAAAGCAATTTTAAAAAATTGTTCTATACTAGATTTTACATATGGAGAGATAAACATACACACATTTAATAACAGAAGAGCTACAATATTCCCCAAAAGCCAATTTCTGTAATTGAAGCCATATCTCTACAATAGAGATAGTACCAAAATATGTTTGCAAGCCATATAAAAACACAGCCATGTTATAAAAACTGTCTTATTGGCCCACCTGAATACAAATGTCAACAAGCATCCTGAGAACACAATCAGTCCTTGCAGACTATTAGAACCAAAATGAATCAGCAAACCCACTCACTTCTTTATACCGTTGAGAAACCAAGGCACAGAAGCATAAAACCACTAGTTTGTGTTCACGCAGCTTCTTTGAATTAATCCAAGTAAAGAAGCAGTTTCTACTTCTTCTTTTTTCCCCTATAGCACCTGGCTATCTATGCAGCATTTCATTCTATAAACTGAAATTGAAAACAGCAATTTTTTTTTTTTTTTTTAAAGAACTAAATGGGGCAGAAGCTTTTTTTTTTTTAAAAGAAAGCTGCGTTTTATAGCTACTTTATTTATTTAATTATTTATTTATTTTTGGCTGTGTTGGGTCTTCGGTTCCTGCGAGGGCTTTCTCCAGTTGCGGCAAGCGGGGGCCACTCTTCATCGCGGTGCGCGGGCCTTTCGCTATCGCGGCCCCTCCCGTTGCGGGGCACAGGCTCCAGACGCGCAGGCTCAGTAGTTGTGGCTCACGGGCCCAGTCACTCCGTGGCATGTGGGATCTTCCCAGACCAGGGCTCGAACCCGTGTCCCCTGCATTAGCAGGCAGATTCTCAACCACTGCGCCACCAGGGAAGCCCGAAAACAGCAATTTTTAATGAAATATATTTTATGGGGCGGTAAATGAGTTTGACCAAACTCCACTTATCATATCTTCCTGGGATACAGACTTGGTGGTATGATATTGAAATAAACAGAAGTGCCAACTTCTTCCCTCAGTGAATTTTTTTTTCACTAGAAAGTGTTACAATAAACCTATACTACCAGGATTAAAGTTTTTATATGCAAACCATGTAGCCTTTGAAACTGAGAGCTCTGCAAAATACACAGCATTTAAGGGGGAAAGATGTCTACAGGACTGTGGAATATTTAAAATCTTCACGATTTTCATGAGCTTTCATGAAAGCTTTCATAGTCATGCTAAGCTAAGCATTAACATTCCACATTATATATTTTTTGACTTTTTATAAATCCTCAGGGACAATGTATTTGGAAAATTGTTCTGAGAAATTAAACTTCAGTGTTTTATATTTTATAAATACTCAGGGACAATGTATTTGGAAAACTTTTCTGAGAAATTAAACTCCAGTGTTTTATGGTTCAAGTTGTCATTATTATAGCTTTCAACTAAGTACAAAAAGTCATTAAAATTTGTCATATTTTTCTATATTAAAATTCAACTTTCTCTATAGTTGGAGAAATAATTAATATTTTGACATAGACATAAAGAATAGGAAAAGGAATAACTTATACTTTCTGTAAGATTTCCAAAACAATCAGGAAACATGGTATAGCATATAGGTCACTTATGAGATCATGTTTCCTTGGTTAGGAATTCCATAAGTGAGCTTTAGTGGGTAAATGTTAGAGCAAGCGGTATTCAATCCCTGTCTCATTTTGATTAAGCTAAACAGAAAGTTCCAGAATACTGTAACCTAACTCTCTCTCTCTTAAACCACTCAGGATCTAGTGTACAAGGATCCAGCCAGGCCCAACATCCAGAAAACATGTACCTTCAAGGAGCTGGTGTACGAGACGGTCAAAGTGCCTGGCTGTGCTCACCACGCAGACTCCCTGTATACGTACCCAGTAGCCTCTGAATGTCACTGTGGCAAGTGTGACAGCGACAGCACTGACTGCACCGTGCGAGGCCTGGGGCCCAGCTACTGCTCATTCAGTGAAATCAAAGAATAAAGAGCAGTGGACACTTTGAGCTGCCCACCCTCGTCCTGAAAGACTAAGACATCCAAGAAGTCTGTGTGTACATGTGCCCAGGCTGCAAACCACTGTGGGAGACCCCACTGATCCCTGCTCTCCTGCAGAGGGGGAGCTCCAGGAATGGAGAGTGTTGGGGCCTGGGGCCTGTCACCACCCAACCCTGTATTCTAGGTCTGGTTCCATAAGTTTTATTCGGTTTTACTTAACTTACAGACATGGGGTGGCTTTCCCGTTTAATAATCTTAGAAATCCTCTCAGGCAATCCCTTCCTCTTAGACATAGGGATATGTGCCCAGGGGAGGGAAATGAGCTTGAGTGGGTGAAAGTACTAAATGTAGCATTCTCCTGCCAGACTCCTGAGCCCTCAAGAGCAGTCCCAGTCTCTTCTTCGTGATTGTAGCCTCAATGCCTAACTTCGTGCCTAGACTTTAGTAAGAAACTCAGTAATGGCTTCCTTAAGGAAAGTAAGAGCAGAAAGGTAGGGGGTAGGACAACACTGAAAGAGGATGTCTGAGGCTATCTGATGAGGCTGGGCTCAGCAATGCCGGCCAGGCCACGGAAGCGGGGCATCTGTTCCAGTTCCGCTTCACCTCTTCTTCTCTGGCACATGGAGGGTGGATGGAGACAGGATGCATCTCTCTGAATTGTTCAGGCAGGTGGTGGTTAACGAGCTCAGGATTTACAAGCTATTACTACCAACCCCTTTAGTTAAGGGCAAAAGCGAGAAATGTTAATGTGGGCTTGTGGAAATAAGCCCACATCTACTCCATCATTTAAATAAATGCAACAAATGCTGTCAGGCTCCTGCAAAACTCCCTTTGGGAAGTAGGAAAAAAACTACATCGCCCTGCCCTCCAGGCTGGGATCCACACCTTTGGAGAGAGGTGGATTTGAAAGCAGATTTGAAAGCAATTTTGGCAAGTTTATAAGTACATTTATCTTACCTACAAATACATTTGTGTAAAGAAATAGCTCTTTTAGGAAGAATTAGCCATGAGAAAAAAAACCAAAAAACTGCTGTTTTCTAGAATCCTCTCTATATCAGTCTTTTGTCTATCAATGTTCTCCCAAATCTGTTTCTTTCAAGAGGGTAAATATTGAAACTATTTCATGAGTTGATTTCGAGATGTTACCTCTCTTAGTTATGTACTTGTTTCATGTTCAGATTGTTTATTTAAATCTTATTTTTTTAATAAAGATACTCGCCACCAGAGTCATAGATTTGAGTTTTTTTTTCCATATAAAAGCAGATGACTAAAATGTCTATATGTTTATAATACTAGTAGAAAGACTCTTACAAAAAAATTTCTAGTGCTTCTGTAATATTTACTTGTCCTGACCTTTGGAGATATTAAAATTAATTTTGTTGCATTTCTAAATGTATTTCCTTGTTTAAATTTCCTGTCACTATTTGAAGTCACTTTCTGATGTAGTGGGGAAAGAAAAAGCAAAGAGAGAATCACAGAGTGGCTGGGGTCACTGGAGAGTCTCTAGTTCATTCCTTGGATTTTTGATATTGAAGCCCAAGGATGTCAAGTGACCCAGACAAGATCACAAAGACTGTTTTTGGCAGGCAGGATAAGAATCCTGGCTTCCCAGCTCTTAGCCCAGCTCTCCTATGGCTCTCTATCATATTAAGTCATTTTGGCAAGGACTGAAGCAAAACTGCAGGTACTGATAATCAGCTATGTCCAATCAAATCTGCTACTGAGTGTGGCTTATAGCTATATTCTCTACAACATTTTCATACATTGAAATTGGAGCTATATTTACAATGTTTAATAAGATGCTTTAAATTATAACACAGCCTTTTCCTTCTCCCTATACTTTTGAAAACCAAAATAATTGCTTTAGCATTAGAGGTACTAGAAGGCAATGGCTCCAGAGTTAATTTGTCTTAATCATCTTGACCAGATGTGTGTCAACTTGAACAAATTACTTGAATTTTCTGGACCTCAGATTCTTAACTATAAAATGAAGATACTAATATTATCTGCCTCAGAGGATTATACTGATAATTAAACAGAATAACACATATAGAAAGCTTAGAATAAGTGTCTGGCACATAGCAATTCCTCAGTAAATATTAGCTGTTATGCCTTGAGACAATGTAGCAAGTTGGTAAATCAGATTTAAAAAGGACCCAGCTTAGACTCTTTCTAGTAATCTTAGGTAAACTAACCACTCTGGGTCTCACTTTTCTTACCTTTTTAAGTGGAATACTATCCCACTAGGTTGCTGTGAAGGTTAAAAAAGATAATGCAGGTAAGGTGCTTGGGAGTCCAACAGAAGAGCTATAAACCTGATGCAGAGAGACTTTTTCACCACTTAGCTAAAAAAGGTCAAGGTCAAAATGCTAGGAAGCAGCAGCAGCTTCTGCTTGAGGCACCTCCATGCCACACTGGAGTGCAACCCTTCCTGAAGAAGCAAGAAAGAAAACTTGTGAGCCCTCCAGGACCATGCGAAGAAAAGGCACTCCTCCACAGGCCACCATTTGAGTTGAAGCCCATACTATCCCTCCCTAGCACTACAGCAAGGGTCTCTCTTAGCTCTGGACAGTCCTCACACAGCAACAAGAACTATCCTTCTAAACCACAACCCTGACCGTGCTTAATAATGAATGGGATTTCCCATTGTTTTCAAGAGGATAAAATTCAAATCTTTTTTTTTTTTTTTTTTGGCCACATCACAGGCAGGCAGGATCTTAGTTCCCCAACCAGGGATTAAACCCATGCCCCCTGCAGTAGAAGCGCAGAGTCTTAACCACTAGACCACCAGGTAAGTCCCATCTAATCTTTAGCTAGCACATAAGGCCCGTCATGGTCTGACCTGTGATTACCTCTAACTTCCTATCTCCCTCTTCCCCAGGAGGTTGCTGGACCTGGAGACCAGCTGTGAGGGTTGAGGGGGGATTTTGTGCCTTCCACTCCTGAAATGATTTAGCCATAATACCATGCCTTTCATCCCACAAGAGATGCGGCTATGATTTTAAACTAGTCAGTAAGTCAGCGGTACTGAATTCCAAGTGATAAAAAAAAGTGATGCCAGTACATAAGATTAATAAACACTGGGTTCATGACAGTGAGGAAAGAGAAAGAGGAATGAAAGTACTTAGGGAGCCTCAAACTATATCTGTAATGTTTACACCTTAAAATAAATCCAAGTCACAAATATTGTATAACGTTAATATACAGAAATCTGGGAGAGGGCTATGCAGGTGTTTACTATATTCTTGCAGGCATGTAAGTGCTTGCAAGTTGAAACTAGCAAGGCATCTTTATGTGCCTTATATTTTTAATTCTGATTTTATGTCTACTGTAAGAAAAATGAGATGGGCTCTAAGCCTAAAGTCACACAGCTAGTGAGGAAAGGCTCAGTCATTAATATTCACTTAGGGACTGTGGCAGAGAATTCAGTGTGCACCAAGATTTGTGCCTATTTCTTCCTGGCTGTAAGCTGGACTACATTTCCCAGCTTTCTTCATAATCAGGTATATCCATATTCCAGCCAATGAAATGTGAGCAGAAATACTATGAGATATTTCCATACCTGGCCCACAAAATCCTCTCATAAGGATTTTCCTTCTCTTCCTCTATTGGCTGAATGTCAACACCCACAGTGGCCTTGAAAGCTTTGTGTTGGTGATAACAGAACCATCATCAGCCTGGCATCCTGAATGTCTACATGGAATGGTGTGCCCCAACATCAACAACCCTTTATAGCACACCAGATGGACTTGACTTCTATTGATTAAGTTGCTGATTTCTGTGGGTTTATATGCTAGGAAAAAATTGCATTATTTTAATAATACATTAATTGGTACTGGATGTGGAGGGCTGCATTAACAAAAAACTTAATGTATACGGCACTGGCTTAGTGGTCCTGCAACAGAATAAGAGTGATAATCAGAGTAAAAATTTCCCCTGTGAAAACACGAAGAATAACCACATGCTTACTGAACCTTTAGCTTGGTGGTCAGCAAATTATGCCCCAGAGGCAAAATCTGACCCACTTCTTAAAATAAATTTACTGGAACACGGCCATACCCACTTGTTTACATATTGTCTAAGGCTTTTTTTGTACTACAACAGCAGGATTCAGTAGTTGTGACAAGACTATATGGTCCACAGAATCTAAAATATTTACATTTAGACCTTTAATAGAAAGAGTTTGACAGTTCATGCTGTAAGGGAAAGGTTTACAAAGAGTCTGAATGTTAATGGGATTGGACTTTTACTTCCTAGTTATTAAAGAGATGGCTTGTTTACAAATGGACATAAAAGGAAATGGAGAAAGTTCAGGAATTTGGAGTCTTGATGGTACATCAAAGCCTATTGCTTCTAGATCCCAAATAATAAGAGATAAGATAAATTTGAGGAACAACAGCCATTAAGATTCAGCCCTGAGGTAAGGACAGATTTAGGGTGTGGCCTTCCCACCCAGGTCTATTATCTTGTGGTAGAACCATTAAACTGTGAGGAAGCAAAAATATATATATATTAAGATTGATAATTATGTTTAAGAAGAGAACATTAGATATGTTTATAGGCACCAGGAACTAAATGAAAGTTGTTTTTAAGGGAGTTTATTGCCAACAAAACCAAGACCAGACTAAAATTGCCTGATTGTTTGCACAACCTTTGGGTCCCCTAACTTGACAAGCAGGAAGTAGGCTACTAAATCTATACAACCCCAAGGATGGCAACTCTCCAATACCTACTTCAAATGTGGCTGTGGAAGATAATGGATATGGAAGAACCTTCTAGATGATGGAGACAGGAGCTATGGAGAACAATGGACAAGGAAAGAATGTTCCTCCAGAAGAATCATCAACTAATTAAGGAACTTCCTCCACTGCCAAGAAGCAGGATTCCATAGAGCTTGCCAAGAGGGGTTTGATCATTGCTTAATCCACTGAGCTATGTTTTCTAGTCTTCCTTTTTATGAATGGAAGTGTCACTGTGAACAGTGTTATTGTGTGGAAGTGTCCCAACTTCATCACTGAATACTGAATGGAGGGAGACAAAAAAGATAACTTGTCTTTTTAGTTCATGGGTTGCCAGCCCATAAGGAGCCACATCTGGAAAATGGCGAAATGGATTTAGAGATGGATGAGATCTTTGGAGAGGGAAGGAGGTGGTTCTATCTGAGGGAGAAAGATGAAACTGTACTTATTCTCAGAGATTTGGACCGTGACAGAGATTGTTACATGTTCACCAAAACCCTTTCTCTCGTCTTCCTGGGGACATACATAATGTACTTTTCCCAGCCTCACCTGTAGAAAGGTTTGATTATGTAACTGAGTTCTAGCAACGGAGGTTATCAGAAATGATATGCACTATGTCTAGGTCTGGCTCATAAAACCTTCCCACAGGTGAATCTACTCTCTTCCCCTCTTGAATGGCTGAGTGTTAATGCTTAAAGCAAGCACGGAAGCCCCGTATAGAAGATGGCTGAGCATCCATGAGCCTGTATCCCTGCATGACCAGAGGACCCACATACACCCACGCACCTGCTCCCTCTGAGAGGGCTTAATGTCAGCAAGAAATAAACTTCTCTTGTGTTAAGTCACTGAGACTTGAGGGTTTATGTTACAGCAGGTAATGCTACCTTAACACGGATCCACAGTATCTCAGGAACTTAAATACAATGTTTCACACCAAGCCACATGAACCAAGAACACAACAAGTTATCTACTATTGTTCCCATATACACCCTAGATCACCAGCTTCTGGTCAAAAAAGAAAAACAGATTTGTTAATTAGTACTTTAACTTTGACCCCAGATATATGTGCCTGTGTGTGTGTAATTTCCCTAAATGGAACTTCCTTCGTCTTTCAGTCTGAAAATGGATTCAGGGAATGACACTGAAGAGCCCTGCTGTCTAGTGAAAAACCCTACATAAAAAGTCAAGCTAGTGCCTCCTGCCTGTTCCCCGGGTAAAGTCCCTTTCCCTGAGGCAGTATGATCACGGAGCTATTAACTGGGGAATACAGAATTCAGGAAGTTCTCATGACGTCAAGGCCTGCGTGCTATCTACTGTACTCCTCTGTTTCTCCACAGGCTTCACTGCAAGGGTATTTTAGGGGGTGGGGTCCATGTAGAGGTAGACCTCTGGGCAACCTTTGGCTAGAACTTAAAATGTTGTTCACCCTCAGTTCACTGATAAGGTTTTAATGAATCCAGGAACTCACATGGCACTAGGATTAAATGCTGCCTTTCAAATGAGATTACTTCAAAGCCTCAACCCACTTTGGGAAAACAGAGGTTGATCCTGGGGGAGAGGTAATATTGATTAGACCAAACATTAAAGATTAGTACCAGGGAGACTGGTGAAGCACAGAGGAGCTAGGAGAAGAATTGGGGTTATTAAGCAATAAGTCTTCAGAGGCTCCTGTACATGGAATATATCTATTTCCATCTTAATATAATTTTTCAAAATCTAGAGCACAATGTCTTTACCGCATTAGCATTCTTTCTCAATCTTCCATATAGATGCTGAAAAGATCAGCAAATAAGATCAATAATAAAAAAACAATCTGAGCCACTTTGAAGCAATATATGTAATGATCACATGTAAAGCCTGTATATAGAATATGGTCTGTTGGCCCATGTGAAGACACAGGTATTTAGACAATCAGCTCAGATTAAATGATGAAAATAATAAATATTCAGAACCAACTGAAATAATAGATGTTGCATCTAGGAAGTCAGTTGTCCTTAAAATAAGCAGAAAGACAAGGGCCCCTCACACAGGAGTTGAGATACAAGTAAATACTGAAGAAGTGGCTGCAATGAGTGAGCAGTGAACTCAGTGCTGCTGGGTGAAGTTTACCACATTCTTCCAGCCAGAGCTTTTATACTGGCAAAGGACAGACACTCATCAAGTGTCTTTTACAGGAAAGGAAGGTTTTATTGTAAGGATGTTCGTGGAATTGGAACTAAAATGAGAATACCCAAAGGGATCAAGGCAGTCAGGGGCCCCCAAGGTTCATTTCTAGCATGCCTTTCTCTCTGCACAGCAGCTCCAATATCCTCAGTACGGATGTTGTCGTTAATCATGGGCTCCTTTCAACACAGCACCCAATATCCATCAGAACTTCTTTTTTGAGTCTCTCAGCTTAAATTCCCAAGAGAAAGGATGGACTCAAATGTTACCATCTCTGTTTGGTAGAGCTCTTCACACTAGGCCTTCCCTGAGTTCCAAAGAGCAGATTCAAGTAGTTGCTAATTAGGGAAGTGAAGGAGTGGCAGAAACAAAGGAAAAGCAGTCAAGAAACAACAGTTCTGCCATAAGACAGAGTCTCAGTTCCATCAAGGGATGTACTTAACAATCTGATGCAAATCCTTGAGTTGTTCTGCAGGAACTAAGGCCCCCACCCAGGTGGAGGATGGTAACTACACGCTGAGACCCCAGACTGGCTGGAACCAGAGGGCTGATGATTGGGATTTCTGCAACACCACCCTGTCACCTCACCACCAACCACTCAGAAGAAAGTCCTGTGCCCTGCAGCCCTCACCACTCGTTATGTTGCCTTTAAAAACTCTTCTCTGAAAACCACTGGGGAGTTTGGATCTTTTGAGCCTGGGCTGCCTGTTCTCCTTGCTTGGCCCTGCAATAAACCTTTCTCTGCTCCACACTCCAACATTTCAGTTTGTTTGGGCTCACTGTGCATCAGGCACACAGACCTGGGTTTGACAAAACAACCGTCTACATTTTTTTAATCCTTAATGAGGGTTAGAGGTTCTCTATGAAGTTTTGGCCATCTGCTCTGATATTCCAAGAGGATGGTCTGTCTCAGGGCTCATTTTGATACCTGAAATCTATTACATTTTGAGGTCCTGAAACCCCAATTTTAAACATCCTGTTTTACTGCCTAATACATTGTGAGAAATCAACTGATTAAAAATGAAAGAAAAACATTATGCTCATGATTTTTATTTTTGCCCTGTCTTTAGTTCAATGCAGGAACCTTCTCCTAGCTGTACACTGATCTGCAAATCATTCTTGAGTAATCTGTTCTTGATGATCCCAAAAGAAATGTAGTGGGGAGTGGGGAGTACATGACACAGGCAAGCAACTAAAACGAAAATGATCTCTAGATCAACACAGGCACTGTGAGATGACTACATCTCCACTCAAATGCAATTTCACCATCTCCTAAATTATACTTTCCCCACCAGTTCACTTAATATGCACCTGCAGAATGCTGCTTCCCAATTTAATTTTCCTCTGGGCAAAATGTTACATTCTCATCCAGCCTTGAACATGTTTTATGCCCTTTTTTATTTTCTTAAATAAAATTTGGGACAAAGACAAATGGGCAGAAGCTGCAAGGAGACAGGCCAGTGAGTGAAAAAGGAAGAAGGAAATAAAGCAGTTTGGGAAACTGTCTTAGTTCAGGCTGCCATAACAAAATACCACAGACTGGGTGATTTTGTTGCAGGAAGGGGGACCCCTTCCAGGGCCTGAGAGTGGGCTCTTGTCTAACACTCAGAAATGAATTGTCTGAGGAGACACACGTGCTGAAAAAGCAAAAGACTCTACTGGGAAGGGGTGCCCAGGTGGAGAGCAGCAGGGTAAGGGAACCAGGAGAACTGCTCTGCCGACATGGCTCGCAGTCTCAGGTTTTATGGTAACGGGGTTAGTTTCTGGGTTGTCTCTGGCCAATCATCTTGCTTGGCCCATAGTCTGTCTTAGTCACTTGCGCTGCCATAACAAAATACCACAGAGTAGGTGGGTTAAACTACAGAAGTTTATTTTCTCCCAGTTCTGGAGGCTAGAAGTCCCAGATCAAGGTGCCAACCAATTCAGTTCCTGGTGAGAGCTCTCTTCCTGGCTTGTAGATGGCCACCTTCTCACAGTGTCCTCACAGGACAGAGAATGAGGGAGAGAGGGAGAGAGAGAAGCAGGGAGAAGAAGAGAGAGAGAGAGAAAGAGAAAGAGATAAAAGACTCTCTCATGTCTCTTCTTATAAGGACACTAATCTTATTAGATCAGCACCTCACCCTTACGACCTAATTTAATTAATTACCTCCAAAAAGGCACCATCTCCAAATATAGTTACATTGGGGGTTGAGACTTCAACATATAAATTTGGAGGGAGGGAGGGTGAGCAGGGACAAAAACATTTAGTCCATAATAGAAATGATTATAACACCAGCCAACGTAACATTATTTTACTCCATGTTGTGATAAGACTAGCAGCCTCTATAGCTGGAATGCCTAAATGTGAAGGTGACATGGTCCTGAATTTCTAATAGTGAATCACAAGCCGTATCAGGACCCTTTATCTTTAAGCTTATATAACCTGCTGTGGTAGGCAGAATAATGGTCCCCAAAGATATCCATGCCCTAAACATTGGAACCTGTGAATATACTATGTTACATGGCAAAAGGGACTTTGCAGACGTGATTAATGTTAAGTATCTTAAAATGGGGAGATTACCCTGGATTACTTAGATGACCCCCATGTAACTACAAGGATTCTTAAAAGTGGAACAGGTGTAATTCCCTGGGGGTCCAGTTGTTAGCACTCTGTGCTTCCACTGCTGGGGGCCCAGGTTCAATCCCTGGTCAGGGGAACTAAGATCCTGCAACCATATGGTATGTCTTTAAAAAAAGAAGAAAAAAAAAAGTGGAAGAAGGAGGCAGAAGAGTAGAGTCAGAGAGAGATGTCACTATGGAGAGTTAGAGTGATGCAATGTGAGAATGACTTGACCTGCCTTTGCTGACTTTGAAGATGGGAAGAAGGAGGCCATGAACTAAGGCGGGTGGGTGGCCTCTAGAAGCTAGAAAAGGCAAAGCAATAGATTCTCCTCTAAAGCTTAAAAAAAAAAAACCACAGCCTGGCTGACACCTTGATTTTAGCCAAGTGAGACCTGTGTTGAACATCTACACAACTGTAAAACAATACATTTGTGTTGTTTTAACCCACTAAGTTTGTGATTATTTGTTATGGCAGCAATAGAAGACTAATACACCTGTCAAAGGCTCTCATCCTCCTTCCTCAAAAGTGGGTCCAACTCTTCCAGTCAAGATTCATATCTCAAATATGAATGCTTTATGTGAAATGTAAAGCATGACTGGCTAGACTCAAGATACATGGGACCTGAATGAGGATAGTTTATGGGCTGTCTACAAGGTTCCATGATAAAAAATTCAGGATGCTTTCAGGAGATAATTTAATGTCTGTTTTTGATGCTACATCTTCTAGACTCTAAGCACTCCTTGAGGATAGGAACTACTTGTTTGCACTTTTGTCTTCAGAGCCTAAAATTTCAGGGCTTGACATATGGTAGGCAGTCAAAAATTATTCGCTGAATATTAAATAAAGTAACTATCACAGACTCTGGATGAAATTTGATAGAATAAGCCTTAAGATACTTTATAATTTTTCACTCTCAATTTTACTATAAATAAACTTATTACATTTGTCAAGAATTTTTTTTCTTTTTTTTTGTTCTGTTTGTTTACAAGAGCTAGAAACTCAAGCAAATGAGGGGATCTGTAATACACATAATTAAGAGGGCTAGCATGGTACCAGCTTCAAGTACGCCTAAGTCCAGCAGAGTTCTCACACTATGTCCTCAGGATCCTCTCCCTTGTTTGAAAAATGGTTCCATTACTAAAATTGAAAATTTTAAATATAGATCATTAAACTAGATAGTCCTGATGATTCCTTTCTGTTCTAATAGATTATTGTTTCATGAGAGAATGTCACTTACTCACCCAGGGAAAACAACATTAAAATGTATTTCCACTTACCTAAGAGATAGATCTCTCCAAAGACACACCAACAAAACAGAATTTATCATACCCACTCTTAAAGATATTCATTTCCCACACTTAAAGTCAACAGATATAGAAAATTATTTTTAAGATTATAATATAAATTTGAATATACTATTGGTGAAATCATCTCCTTCTTTCCTCTCCCCTAGGTTTTAGCAACAATGGAAACAGTGATAAATATGATATTTTATCCCCTAACATCCTATAATGTAACCAGGTACTGAACTAGGAACTGTGGATAGATGAATGTATTTTCTGAATCAAAAACTGATCTAAAATACATCACTCTGGCCATTGCCTTCAATATCAAAATGATTATCTATTGTTAGCTCCATAAGCAGAGCAGAAAACACTATTCTTGCAAATATTAATACAGTTCATTTTGCCAAAGAATTGCAGTTTTACTTCAATTATGAGATCCAGTTTGTTGGATCTAGTTTAAACACTGGGGTGTTGGAATTTTGAGACATGTTGATGGTTTGTGGGACAGCATGGTAGAACCTTTAAAATTATTGCTGGCCAGAAAGTCTGAAATACAAGATCTTATCAAAAGGAAGAGTTGAAGGGATAAAGGAGAAAGCAGATAAATTATGAGACTTAATTCTGATTTATAAGTAGCTTGTATATAATGTCAAGTAAAATAATACTTAACCAGAGGAAATAATAAACACTAGAAAACAAAATACAATCAAGTGCTAGGTTGTACAGTACAGATGATGAAAGCTACAGAAGAAAGGAGAAATACATGTCCACTTCAAATATTTCATGTTAACTTCCATTTAAGTCCTGAGTGATTTTATACATTTTCTCTTTTCATATCCATTCATCTGAGCATTCTGGTCATCTCAGTAACTGGCATTCTTGTTAAGCAAAAACCTGACCCCTAGATTCCTTTTTCTAAATGACTTTTCATCCTACTCACTTGGAACAGTGCCATATTCAAAATGACTTTGGCAGATCCAAAAGTTAAATCATTTAAAGGAAATGTATTTATGAAAGAAATGTGGTAACTGGAATATATAGCCACTGATCATAATAAGCGAGTATTTTACTATATACTAGCTGCCCAAGATGGAGTGGGGGAGGAGAATTTCGGCCCACTTAAAAGATACATTAAGAAAGGTTTAGAGTTCTCTGAACCGGGACAGGCAAATGAACTATTGAAATTGCTATAGAAAAGGTAATTATATGTGACAAGTTATAATTTGTGAGGTAAAGCCGGAAAAGCAAACCAGTGTGTGTCACTCAGCTCCAGCAGGGATCAAGCCAAGTGCATTCAATGATGTTAAACCAAGCCACATGCTAATCTCCTTTTAGTGGAAAACAATGTTTTTAAAAAACAAGTTCTTATGTCTTACTTTCAAAATCTCTAGATCTTTTCCTCTGTCTTCCTATAGCTGACTTTGAAATAAATAGTTCATCTATTTCAGAAAGTAAATTTGTTTAACGGGATCCTGTTTCCATATTAACAGTTTACCATTACGATCTTTGTTTACAGGATCTACAAGTAATTTGAAAAGTCCTTAGGTTGTAGTCACTAGATCCAACATACAGAAATCCTGAAAGAAATGTAGGATGAGCAATGTCCCAATGACGGTGACAACACTATAAGTTTTGCCAAAATGACACAGAAGCATTCGCTTAATAATCAATAAGGAAGATTGTTACTCAGTATAAAAACAATTACAAATGGACATTTAAACCCACAGTTACTGGGTCTAGAAATAACCAAAAGTTCACAATTGTAAACATTCCAACTTAAAATTGCAAATATTTATTGAAAAGCTGTAATATACAAAAAACTGTACTATGAACTGTGAAAGATACTGAGAAGTATAAGGCAGATCTTACATTCAATGAATTTATAATCTAGTAATTTGACATAGAAAGTATATTGACTTTCAGTCTGTACAAGATGGTATTGACTCATTTCTCCCTGCTTCTCCCTGCTGAGCTATGAATCCTGGAAATAACATAAAAGGCAACCAAAGGAGAATTCTAAAAGGTGGTAAGGAGAAAGTAACTTATGTGGATCCTAACTGGAGGAAAAACACAGCAGCTGGACATCCACCCAAGAGAAGAAGGCAACCCAGACCTGTGTTTACCAACCCCCAACCTAGTAAGGCTTATTCCTCCCCGTGATTGTCCCTCTGACAACATCCTGCAAGCCCAACACTGCTGGGACGATCAGGAGCCCTGACAGCAAAAAAGTGGCCAGGCCCCTCCACTGTCCCTTCACACCTCCCTCAAGAATGTGTTAAGAAATGACCCAGGGACTTCCCTGGTGGTCCAGTGGTTAAGACTCCACGCTTCAAATGCAGGGGGCGTGGGTTCGATCCCTGGTCGGGAAACTAAGATCCCACATGCCATGCAGCACCCCTTAAAAGAAAAAAAATGACCCAACCATATGCTATTTACAAGAAACTCATTTTAAATTCAATAATGTAGGTAGTTTGAAAGTAAAAGGATGTTAAATGGTATGCCATGGAAACATTAATAAAAAAAAATGTTAAGCAGGAATAGCTATGTTAAAATGTGATAAAGTAGGCTTCAGAGAAAAGAAAATTACTTAGAGACAAAGAGGGCGGTGACATAATGACAAATCTACAATTACAGTTGAGTACCTCAACACCCTCTTCTCAGCAAGTGATAGAACTACAAGAGAGAAGCAGAAAGAATTTAAAAGATCTGTACAACACAATCAACTAAGAGGTTCTAATTGACTTACATAGAACATTCCACCACTATCAGCTGAATAAATCTTTTTCTTTCAAGTTCCTATGGAACATTCACCAAGATACACTATATCCTGGGCTATAACACAAACTTCAGCAAATTTAAAAGAACTAAAATCATTCAGAGTGTGTTTTTCAATATAAGTGGAACCAAACAAGAAATCAATTACCAAAAAAGAAAAATAATAAAAGACAATAGGAAAATCTCTTAACACATGGAAATTAGACAGAAAACTCCTAAATAATTGATGAGTCAGAGGAAATCTCAAGAAAAATGAAAAATACATTGGACTGAATGAAAATCAAAGTATGACATATCAAAATTTGTGGGATACAACTAAAGTAGTGCTGAGAGGGATATTTTTATCACTAAATGATTACATTTGAAATGGGGAAAGTCTCAAATCAATAACCTAAGTTCTTACCTCAAAAAACTAGAAAAAGAAGAGTAAATAATCCCAAAAAACAATAAAGATAATAAGATCAGAGTAAAAATCAATGAAATTGAAAATAGGAAAATTGAGAAAATCAATGAAACAAAAAGCTGGTTCTCTGAAAAAAATCAGTAAGTTGGTAAACTTCTAGAAAGACTGAAAAAAAGAGAGAAGACACAAATAACCAATATCAGGAATTAAACTGAGGATATCACTACAGATCCAACAGACGTTAAAAAGATAAGGAAATACAAAAAACAACTTTATGCTCATACATTCTACAAATTAAAAGATATTGACCAATTCCTTGAAACCCACAAACTACCAAAACTCAATCAAGATGAACTATCTATTATGAATAGCTCTATTATCATTAAAAAAATTAAATCTGTAATTTAAAAGCTCCCAACAAAAAAAATCTCCAGGCCCAGATGATTTCACTGGAGAATTCTACCAAACATTTAAAGAATTAACATCGATTTTACACAACTTATTCCAGAAAACAGAAGAGTAGGAAACACTTACAAACTCACTGTATTAGGCCAGTATACCAAACCAAGATAGTTTAAATAAAAAAGAAAGACAATAAAAAAGAAAAAAAAAGAAAAAAGAAAACTATAGACCAATGGTTCTCATCAACTTAGAAGAAAAATCTTCAATAAATATCAGTAAATCAATTCCAAACAACATACAGCAATATTTATACACCACAACCAAGTAGGACTTATTGCTATGTAAGGCTGGCTCAACATTCAAAATCAATGTAGGGACTTCCCTGGTGGCACAGTGGTTAATCCACCTGCCAATGCAAGGCACACGGTTTCTATCCCTGATCCGGGAAGATCCCACATGCTGCGGAGCAACTAAGCCTGTGTGCCACAACTACTGAGCCCATGTGCCACAACTATTGAAGCCCACACGCCCAGAGCGTGTTGTGCCACAACAAGAGAATCCACCGCAATAAGAAGCCCACGCACCGCAACAAAGAGTAGCCCCCGCTCACCGCAACTAGAGAAAGCCCGCGTGCAGCAACAAAGACCCGAGACAGCCAAAAAAAAATTAATTAATTAATTTTTAAAAAAAAACAAAATCAATGTAATCTACTGCATCAACAGACTAAAGAAGAAAAATCACATGAACACATTACCAGATACAGAAAAAAATCATTTGACAAAATCCAACAACCATTCACAGTAAAAACAAAACTCAACAATTTAGGAATAGAGGGTAATTATCTTAATTTGATAAACAGCATCTTCAAAAACCTACACTAATGTCAGACTTAATGGTAAAATTTGTATCTTTCTCCCCAAAATCAGGAATAAGTGAAGAAGGTTCATTCTCACCAGGCTTTTTTCAACATAATACTAGAAGTTTCAGCCAGTGCAGTAAGAAAAAGAAATAAATGGCATGCAGACTGGAAAGGAAGGAATAAAACATAAACATTCTCTTTTGACAGATGACATGATTGTCTCCATAGAAAATCTCAAGAAATCGACAAAAAAACCTTCTAAAATTATCAAGGTTGAATGATACAAGGTCAACACACAAAAATCAATTGCATTTTTAAACACAATGAACATATGAAATACAAAATTTTAAAACAATACAATTTACAGTCACTCTGAAGAAAATGATATCTCTAGGTACAGAGTTAACAAAACATGTATAGGATCTGTTTGCAGAAAATTACAAAATGCTTATGAAAGAAATCAAAGAAGATCTAAATAAATGGAGAGACATACTATATTCATGAATTGGAAGATTCAACATAAAGCTATCAGTTCTCCACCAAAGTGATCTATATGTTTAATACAATTCATATCAAAACTCTAGTAAGGTTTTTTTGGTAGACAGAGACAAGCTTATTCTAATATGTATATAAAAGAACACAGGTACTAGAATAGTTAAAATAATCTTGACAAAGAACAAAGTGAAATGAATCACTTTACCTGATATTAAGGCTACAAGTATATAGCTGTATGTAGCTACAAGTTATCAAGACAGTGTGGTATTGGCAGAAGGATATACACACAGATCAATTAAACAAAATAGAAAAACCACAAATAGACCCACACAAATAACAAATATGCTCAACTGATTTTTCACATAGGTACAAAAGCAATTCAATGGAGGAAGAACAGACTTTATAAAATGTGGTGCTGGGGCAACTGGATATTCATAGGTGCACACACACACACACACACACAAAAGAAACTCCACCTAAATGTCACACCTTATACAAAACAACTCAAGAATCACGCAGTTAAATGTAAATACTAATAGTGTGATCCTTAAGAAAAAAAAAATGTCAAGCAATCAGGCATTGAGGTAGTCAATTAGGACAATGCGCCAAACCAAAAGTAAAAATCAAACTTTTATTCACTTAATGTGACAGTGTAATCAAGAGGTGCTGGCTCCCTAGTGTTATATATTTCCCCCCCAAAAATGGCCCAAGGTGAGGGTCAGGTGGATCCAGCACAGCCTGAGAACATTGTGTCACTGCTCAGGAGCCCTCAACAAAAGATTCCTGCCTCTTTATGGATTCATGGGCTGGGGAAAGAGAGAGGGGAAAGGCTAGGAGCGGAAAGGTACTGAGGCAAAGTGGAGAAATATAACTCAGCCAAGGACCTCAATAAAGAGGTCTCAGCAGAGGTGCTTGGGAAGTGTCTCAGCCAAGCTTCCCAATAAAGAGGTCTCTGACTGGAGGTGACTGGGCTAGGAATGCAGATATGCACACAAGCATGGCTTACCAGTGGGGGGCCTTGACAGCAACTCCTTCAAGAAAACTACAGGGCACTGGCTGTGTGCCAGCTGGTGTGGGGTAGGCAACTTCCCTGCCCTCATGCAGGCTTCCAGTCACAACCCTGTAACTGTCTATGGTTGGGCCTGAAAGACCACACATAGGATTTTGTCCTGGAGTCAGACTCCTTAGAAAAGAGGAGATAATCTTCAAGATGTAGGGACAGGCAAAGGTTTCTTAGATGACACCAAGAGCATAATCCACAAAAGGGAAAAAATGATAAACTGGGTGTCATCAAAATTAAAATTTTTGTTCTGCAAAAGACTGTAATGAGAATTAAAAGACAAGCAATAGATTGGGAAAACATATTTGTGAATCATATATCTGACAAAAAAGTTGTATCTAGAATATTCAAAGAACTCGCAAAACTCAGTAGTAAGAAAAAATCCAATAAAGAACGAGCAAACTGGACTTCCCTGGTGGTCCAGTGGATAGGATTCTGTGCTCCCAATGCAGGGGGCCCAGGTTCAATCCCTGGTCGGGGAACTAGATCCCACATGCATGCCACAAGTAAGAGTTCACATGCCTCAACTAAGAAGTCCGCATGCTGCAACTAAGAAGTCCGCATGCCACAATGAAGATCCTGCATGCCGCAATTAAGACCTGACACACCAAAATAAATAAATAAATAAATATTTTTTAAAAAAGAATGGGCAAAAGACTTAAACAGACACTTCACAAATGTAGATAAGCAAATGGTAAATAAGGACTTGGAAAGATTTTTTAAATCATTAGCTATCAAAGAAATGTAAATTAAAACCACAGTGAGATAATCACTACACATTTATCAGAATGGCTGATAAATAAAGAATAATGACAATAC
This sequence comes from Balaenoptera musculus, assembly GCF_009873245.2. NCBI lineage: Eukaryota > Metazoa > Chordata > Mammalia > Artiodactyla > Balaenopteridae > Balaenoptera > Balaenoptera musculus. The sequence continues at coordinate 81,344,775 of NC_045792.1, forward strand.
CAGATGCAGGCAAGCATTTGGTGTATCTTTTATATATTGCTGGTGGGAATGTAAAACGGTATAGCTATCCTAGAAAACAGTTTGGCAGTTACTTATGAAACTAAACATGCAATTATCATTTTACACAGAAACTTCACTCTTGAGTATTTATCTCAGAGAAATGAAAACTTATTTTCACACAAAACCTATACACAAATACTCAAAGGAACTTTATTCATATTAGCCAAAAACTGGAAATAGCCCAGATATCCTTCAACAGGCAGTTGTTAAACTGAGATAGAGACATACTGTGAACACCACACAGCAATAAAAGGGAACTGTCGATACATACAATGTGGATGAATCTCCAGGAAATTGTGTTAAATGAAAAAAGCCAATCCCCAAAGGTTACATACTGTATAATTCCATTTATATAGCATTTTTGAAATCACAAAATTTGTGAAATGGAGAACACAGGTGGTAACGGTGATAATGGTAGGAAGAGATGGGTGTGGTTATAAAAAGTCAACATGAAGGTTTCTTGTGATGTTGAAACTGATCAGTACTCTGACTGTGGTGGAGGATACCTGAACCTACGCATCTGATAAAACTGCAGAGAACTAAATACACATTCACAAACATGAGTACAAGTGAAACCAGAAAATCTGAATAAAATAGATGGATTGTGCCAATGTCAGTATCCTGGTTGTGACAGCATACTACAGTTTTGCAAAATCTTAATATTAGGGGAAACTGGTAATGTGTACACAGATCTCTCTGTATTATTTCTCATACTTACATGTGAATCTACAATTATCTCAATAAAAATTTCCCCCAACATATCATCCATCTTTGCTGCAAAGCACATATTTGTTCTCAAGGCAAATGTTTGTCATAACCACTCTCAATGTACTTTATTTTATTTTTTTAAGATTTTTTTTTGATGTGGACCATTTTTAAAGTCTTTATTGAATTTGTTACAACACTGTTTCTGTTTTATGTTTTGGTTTTTTGACCGCAAGGCATGTGGGATCTTAGCTCCCCGACCAGGGATTGAACCCATCCCCCCACCCCACACACTGGAAGGCAAAGTCCTAACCACTGGACAGCCAGGGAAGTCCCTCAATGCACTTTAGAAACAGGCTACTAGAAATTAAAGGACCTTTATAGATTACCAATAGATTGCATTCAGTTTTACCAATATCGAATTTCCCTTCTTTGAAGTCAGGCTTGGCCATAAGACTAGCTTTGGCCAATATAACATGTAAGAAAGTGACATGTGTCATTTCTGGGCAAAGGCTTTAAGAGCTATTGCATGCTCTGACATCTTCTCTTTTTCTTCTGCCATGGCCTCACCAATGTTTCAGGTAGTGGCCATTCTGTCAGCCCGAGGATGATGACGACTTGGAAGCAGAGATCCCAGATGACTCATGATGGTTACAAATAGGAGAAGCAAGATATAAATTCTGATTGTTTCAAGCCTTGTAATATGGGTGTTCTTTATTACTGCAGCATAACTTAGCCTATCCTGACTGATATATAGCCCAACACCTCTATATTACAAGTACTAAAACCAAGAGCCAACAGCTTAGAGCCCAGTCTACCTAGGAAGTTAGTGATAGAGATAATACTATGGTCTAGATAGCCAGAGTCCCAGAATGGTGCCATTTCCAATACAGATTTTATCAATGTGCTTCAGGCTATTTGTTCATAAGAATAAAATTAAAATACAAATAAAAGTTCTGTACCAAATAGAATAATCAAATTAGTTTGCCAATTGATACCAAAAATGAAAGAACAGATTTTTAAAAGTAGACTGAATGAAATATTCGTACTTCTAATTTTATCATATAGTTCTGAATCAGCAGCCCATCATTCAGAGGGGGAAAAAAGCAACTGATTCAGATGAGTCACAATGGAGAAACCCTTGATATTTTGAAAATTAAAATGTCAACAAGCCACATAATAAGAGAAATGGGAGGCACTGGCTCCATCCTTTTGAACATTTCTACAAAATGAATCAAAATCAAATATCAACCCTAGAGGTTTATTGACCTACAAAAAGATGTTTGGGAATTCTGTAAAGAGATGCTTCAGTGGTGGTCATGAATATTTGGGGAGTTAAAAGGGAATTTGTGAAGGTAAGCAGCATGTTTTTTCCTAACAAAGAGATTGTTTTACTCAGCATGGTTTTTTGTGAACATTCTAAGAACCTGAAAGATTTCCCATGGTATATGTAAAAAATTCAAAATTTGATTTAAAAAAAATAAAAAGAAACTTAGGAGCCATTCCAGAATCATTTAAGAAAATAGCCCTCCATCCTCATTTGCTACATGTCACACCAAACGAAAGAATATATGCACTTCTCTGACTGCACGACAGAACCTCTTAAAAACTGCCAGTTACCCAGTCATTCAGGCATTAAGGCTTTACTGCAAATATTCTACTATGATAACAGTCCACGAAGAGAAAAAGATGTAGCTGATATTTTCTTCAGGAAAAAAACTTCACCTTGTCCTTGATTAACTATTCTATTAATTTTTTACTTCTTGAAACCATGAGTTTCTTCCCCTCTAATTTTAATTCTGATTATAAACATAATATGGTCATTGTAGAAAATTTGGAAAGTTTAGGCAAGAGAAAATAAATGCAAAAAAATGTTTTCCTACAATCCCACTCCCCAAGCAGAGACTAGTATAATTTTGGCAAATTTCCTTTGTCCTCTGCACATATCAAATAGAGTCAAGGTGACAGTTTATTGATAATTCTGAATCCTTTTTGTGTTCCAGTCATCACTATGTCAATAATATTTTCTAATATTATTTAAAAATCATTATTAAGCTCATTTTAATAGATGTACAAAATCCTATCATAACACGTACTGTTACTTATTTAATCAGTCCTCCAACATAGGACATCCTGGTAATTTCCTCACTTTCATCATCATAAGGTATCTGAGTTAATTCAACTTTATTCCATATTCTTTTTCATTATTATTTTGATCTATCCTGAGCTTTGGAAGATTATTTAATATGGCCCTTTCATTTCCAGGCTGCCCTGCTTCTCCATTTAGCTGCTTCTTCTCTAAATTGTCCTAAGAAACTTGAACAATCTTCTCTTCACAGACACACTTCAACCTTGGATTCCAGCAAATGCTTTCTGGTGCTCTCACTGATCTCTCTCCCGACAGGTAGGTAGGTAGACAGATAGATAGGTAGATAGACAGAGATATCTATAAAGAAAGAATATCTCACACTCATAAAATAAATAAATGCTTAAGTAAGTGCCTAAATTTTAAAAATCCCTCTTTATTTTTGTGATTTCTAAAGGCAACTATAGTATGATAAAAATAGAAAAGTATTGGATTGAAATCAGATTCTTAATACAATTCTACTTCTCTCTTACATGTCACTAAATTACTTGAGCCCTATTTCCTCATTTGTAAAATAAGAAATGTACTTAGAGATCTCTAAATTTTCTTCTAACTCTATCGTTCTCTGACTGGAGCAGTTTATAATTCTGCTCAGTTGAGTGATCTTGTGTACCAACCGGACTTCAAAGGGGAAAGCTGAAGCCTCTCCTCGTATTCCAGATAGGACAGGTCTGCACGAGAATTAGAGCTTTACCGAAGTTGGAAGACTTGGGTGCAGAAGTCAGGAAAGTTGCCACCAACTACCCCAGCCTGAAGTACTAATGTGGATGGTTTTCAAGAGATGAACCAAAAGCTGCTAACAATCTGGTGAGTCTCTGGGAAGCTCCTCACACAAACTCACTCAGTCTGCTCACAGTCAACAGGTGAGTCTCAAGAGTTCACTTTGGGGACTTCACTGGTGGCACAGTGGTTAAGAATCTGCCTGTCAATGCAGGGGACAAGGGTTTGAGCCCTGGTCTGGAATCCGCCTGTCAATACAGGCGACAAGGGTTCGAGCCCTGGTCCGGGAAGATCCCACATGCCGTAGAGCAACTAAGCCCGTGTGCCACAACTATTGAGCCTGTGCTCTAGAGCCCGCATGCCACAACTACTGAGCCCACGTGCCACAACTACTGAAGCCCATGCACCTAGAGCCTGTGTTCTGCAACAAGAGAAGCCACCTCAATGAGAAGTCCGCACACCACAACGAAGAGTAGCCCCCGCTTGCTGCAAATAGAGAAAGCCCACGTGCAGCAACGAAGACCCAATGCAGCCAAAAATAAATAAATTAATTAATTAATTAATAAAAAATAGATTAGAAAAAGAGTTCACTTTGAAGCTATTATGTATCTTAGGAACCTCATGTAATCTCCCAGAGACCAGCTCAGTATGCAGGACCAATGTGATAATTCTCAAGCTCACCTAGAAGCAGCTGGAACTTCTGTCTGCCTTCATATCTAACCTCAACTGCCTCTGGCGCTTCTCCTTCTCTTCTACCTCAAACTCTCACTGAGGACCATGTAGTAAGGGGGATACTGAGAAACGTATATCATGCCTTTGAGAGTCTCTCAACTTCATCTGTAAAATATCTATTAAACAGATAGTTATTTAGTCTCTACTACAGTCATGGTACTAAGCTTGGTACTACTACAACAGGTACCAAGAAACATAACAGGAGTAACCACTGCCCTTAAGAAGCTTACAGCCAATTCGAAGAGAAGATACCTCCAGGAACCAAAATTGGATGCATATTGAGCTAGACACTCAAGATATAGGGGGGCCCACCTTCCTTTTAGTGCTATTCAAAAGCCATGCTTTTAAGATACTAAAAGTTACTTATAGGAAAAGGAATAACAGGTGAAAATCAGGATAAACCCCAGAGTTTACCTGCTGTATATATCCTCTGCTTGAAGAAAGCTCAAAGGAAAATATGTGGAATCCCCAGGAGGGAGCCCATGAGACCTATAAAAGGGGACTCCTCAAGTTGGGTTTTGGTGCCTGGTGCTTTGGATTGGTGCTTCTTTGTAATCCCTGTTTATTGTCCTTGCAACATTCTAAATGATGTAAAGTACATGAGATTTTTTCCCAAAATCATTTTGTGATTCATTTCTGAAGAACTTAAGAAGTAGTTCTTTGGATGCTCAGCAGATGCATGGCAGGAGGACCTGGAAAAGCATGACACCATGTGTTGTGGGCTACACTGATCTTTACATGGAACCCCTAACCCCTAAGAATGAGACTGTATTTGGAGATAAGACCTTTAAAGGCGTAATTAGGTTAAAATGAGATCATATGGATGGGACTTCTTCAACTTGACTGGTGTCCTTATGAGAGAAAATGTGGACACACACAGAGGCACCACAGGTATATGCACACAGAGGAAAGATCATGTGAAAACACAGTGAGAAGGCGGCCATCTGCAAGCTGAGAAGAGAGGCCTCGGAAGAAACCAAACCTGACAACGTCTTGATCTTAGAGTTCTAGCCTCCAGAACTGTGAGAAAATCAACTTCTGTTGTTTCAGCCCAGCCTATAGTATTTTATTATGGCAGCCGCAGCAAACTAATACACTTACGGTAGCCACCACGGGCACTACCATGGGATATGGAACGGCTGCTATGGACACGGGTCCTACAGCCTAAAAGAAGCCTCCTAACAAGTAGTTTTTGGCCAATGATCAGCATAAATTAATGAAATTCTCTATTAGTTTGCGGCGATGCATAGGTAAGTACAGAGAGGATATAAGCTTCATGAGGGCAAGACCCTTACCTATATTACTGACTGCTGTATCCATAGTGTAAGCGTATATTCGATGAATTTTGAAAAATACAATCTTATAAAACTATCACATACAGATATAGAATGTTCTCACCACCTCAAAATGTTCCCTCATGCTCCTTCACAGTCAATCTCCTTCCCCAATCCCCTATAAAGGAAATTACGCAGAATATAGTCTTTGGGTCTTGGCTTATTTTACTGAGCTTTGAAATTCATCTGTTCCTTTTTATTTGTTAGGAAAGTCAGTCTCACACATGCAGTCTTTCAACCTCTGCTCTGTCACACAAAAATGGGCCTTAGGCCTGGAAAACTTCCTTACAGAGAGATAAGGAGCCCACAAAGCCTGTGCCAGGCTGACTGCTTTCCCTGTCTCATGCTGAATGAGTGTTCCTTTGTTCTGCTTAAGCATGTATGTCAATGGCTCTCAAGCATGGCCACAGGTTTCAGTATTTCAGACTCCACACAGGAGAGGTCAGTGTCCTGCTGCTGCAGTACAAGAGGGGTGCACATAGGCCAATTTCCCTGGTCAGCTGCCAGGGGCATCTGCTAGCCATTAGAGATGCACACACACTGGAGTTGATCTTGCTGTCTCTTCTCTATGTAAGTGAAAGCACCGTTCCATCCAGTGTTTGACTGTGCTGTGCTTTCCCTGGCAACTCTGATACCAAGTTATAGTGGGGAAAAGTGTTTGGACTTCTATTCCTGGGAGCTGGCACTGTGATGATCTTTGCTGTCCTGGCAGTGATTACTGGTACATGGTGTCCTGTCCCACATTATTGTTGAGTAACATTCCGTTGTATGGATATCATAATTTGCTTATCCATTCACCAATTGATGGACATTTGGAGTGTTTCTACTTATGGCCATTATAGATTATGTTCCTCTTAACATTTGGGTACAAATCATTGTGTGAATATGAGGTTTTTTTGGTTTGTTTTGTTTTTACTCTTGGATAAATATGTAGTAGTACTGCCAGACAGGATGTTAAGTGTATATTTAAATTTATAAGAAACTGCCAAAATGTTTTCTAAAATGGCTGCACCATTTTGCATTCCCACAGCAATGCATGAACGCTACAGTTGCTTCTCATCCTCACGAACTCTTGCTATTATAGACTTTTTAATTTTAGTCATTCCACTAAGTGGGCAGTGGCACTTCACTGTATCTCCCTGATGACTAATGATGCTGAGCCTCTTTTCATGTGCGTATTTACCATTTGTATATGTTCCTTGATTAAACGTCTATTCATACCTTAGCCCATTTTTTTAAAAACTGAGTTATCTTATTACTGGGTTGTAAAAGTTTTGTCTCTATTCTGGATACAATTTCTTTATCAGCTATCAGTTTCAAAAATATTTTCCCTCGGCCTGTGGATTATCTTTCCCTTTATTTGACAGTCTTTTCAAAACAAGTTTTGGTGACAGCATCAAGAAGGTGCTATCGATTGATCCTGACTTCGGTTCCTCTCACAAGAAGAGCTAGCAATTATGCGTAGACAAAAACACCATTGTGAAAATCCCAGAACCCAGGGGTGAGGCTGAAGCACCCGCCTGGCCCACAGAGACCAAGAAGGACAGCACTAAAAAGGTGAGAAGAGAGGCTACACTCTGACCACATCACTGCTCCCCAGGCTGGCACAGTGCCAAACTGAGAGGGCCCCCGTCAGCTTACTGTTTCTCCAGGGGAAAATGAGAGACCAAGTTAGACACCCAGCTCCCCCAGCACTGCAGGACACTTCCCAGGAGGGCCATTTGGGTCTCACCTCCCAGGAATTACTGGGGTAATCTGCAGGGTTCAGCCGTGGGGATCAGATAAAGATGGGGAAGGAGGGCGGGACTTACATCAGTCAGATCTTCCTGGACCACATTCCTGCTTGCAGTGGCACCAGAGTAGAAATCTCAGCCAGTGGCTCTGCCCATCTGCAGAGCCAATTTGGTGGCCCCGTCTGGTCAGGGAGCTCATCCAGCGTGCAAAGGGATTTCAATCTAAAATGGAATGGAGATATGAAATGGAGAAACTCACGCATGCGCCCACAGGAAAATGAAACTTAAGAACTGAAAACAGTGGTTTCCCCTAAATGCCTGACTTACGGAAAACTAGAACTTATCTCCTAACCAATGAACATCCACCGAGAATCTCTCCCCATCGTCACTCAAGCCAATGAATTTGCTGCTTGAACCCTAAATGGACTCCCCCGACTCTTCGCACCCCTTCCGCATTAACACAGCCTGCCCCAAACCTTCAACAGACTCGCCTGTAGCTTGCTACAGTATGTTTCCTGAACTGCAATTCCTCTGCTATTCCCGAATAAATTCAATTTCTGGTAATATGAGCTTGCCTCAGCTTACCTCTTTTTTTAGGTTAACAGGCAGTTCTACCCGATTTGGTGCCCAGTCAACAGACTGTACAAGGAGTGGAGCCCATTCTACCATGTCGCAAGGGCAGGAAAACAAATTTGCAGCCCTGCCCAACTGTTGAGCATAGGCTCCAGTCCCATCCATCCAGCAAGCATGGCCGAGAACACCGGCAACCAGAGAGCCATCCTACAGCCCCACTCTGGCAAAGAGCGAAGCCAGCAGCCCTCCCCCAACAAGTATAGCCTCTGGTCTTCCATAACCAGGGAGCCTGACCAGTACCCTGAGCAGACTTGGAGCCCAGCCTACAGCCCTGCCCAACCACGGCCACCACCCAGGAATCCGCGTGAACGCACAGCCTAGCCAGCAGGCCCAACTGACTCTACAGCCCGGCCAGGGGCACCCTCCACGCACACACCTCAGAGCACCTCACCCACATAGAGACCCTGATAGCAAACCACGGGCTCTACCAGCTGACGTGTCCAGTACCCCAAACTGAGCTGACTGGTGAAGCTCTTTCCCTGCCAAAGTGAACCTGTAAAGTCTAGAAGAGGAGACGGAAACACGCAGATACCAACGCAAGGAATCCAGGATCATGAAGAATCAGGTAAACATGATAAAACCAAAGGAAACTAATAAAGTTCCAATAACTGAACCTAAAGAAATGGAGAGTATGAACTCACAAAGAATTCAGAATAATCCTCTTACAGAAGTTTAGTGAAGTACAAGAATATATCCTAAAGGAAATTAGGAAAACAATGCACGAACAAAATGAGATGGCCCTGGAGGGCATTATGCTAAGTGAAACAAGTCAGACAAAGACAAATACTGTGTCTCACTTATATGTGCAATCTAAAAAAAAAACTGAAGTCATAGAAACAGAGAACAGATAGGACAGATTGGTGATTGCGGGGGCAGGGGGAGGGGCAGTGAAAATGCACAAATTTCCGGTTATAAGATCTATAAATTCTAAGGATATAATGTACAGCATGGTGACTATAGTTAACAATGCTGTATTATATATTTGAAAGTTGCTAAGAGAATAGATCTTTTCTCATCACAAGAAAAAAAATGTAACTATGTGAGGTGATGAATGTTAACTAAACATATTGTACTAATCATTCCATAATATATACATGCATCAAATCATTATATTGTACACCTTAAATGTATACAATGTTATATGTCAATTATATCTCAATAAAATTGTGAAAAAAGATGAATAAGTTCTGGGGATGTAATGCAATGTAATGTAATGTAGTTATAGTTAACAATACTGTATATTTAGAAGTTGCTAAAAGAGTAGATTTTTTTTGTTTTAAAAATTTTTCTTCTTTTTCCTTTTTTTTAATGGAAGTATAGTTGATTTACAATATAGTGTTAGTTTCAGGTGTACAGCATAGTGATTCAGTACTTTTGCAGATTATATTCCATTATAGGTTATTACAAGATAATGGGTATAATTCCCTTTGTTCTACAGTAAATCCTTGTTGCTTAAAAGAGTAAATCTTAAAAGTTCTCAACACACACACAGGATCATAACTATGTGAGGTGATGGATCTGTTAACTTTTACTGTAGTAACCATTCTGTAATATATACATACACCAAATTGCATACGTTAAACTTACACAATGTTTTATGTCAATTATATCTCAATAAAGCTGGAAAAAATAAACTTTTTAAATGAAAAGCAATTTTTTCATTTTGATGAAGGCCATATTATCTTTTTTTTTTTCTTTCATGGTTTGTGTTTTTTGTGCCCTGAGAAATCACTGTCTAGACCATGATCACAAATATTTTCTCCAATAGTTTCTTCTAAACTTTTTATAGTTCTAACTTTAATATTTATGTCTATCATCTACTCCAATGAATTTTTATATATCATGTGAAATGTATTCCACATACATTAACTGTTTATCTTATCAAAATACCTATATTAATTTTTATCTAGTTTCAATAATAGCATTGTAATTTTGATTTTTTTTAAAGTTATTTCCCTGTCTTTTAGAAATACATACTGAAAGTCTTACTGATGAAATGCTATTATTACCAGGGAGTGTGAAGGAGTAGGCAGAAATATAATAGCTGAAGCAATGTTGACCACAGTTGATGTTTTTTGGGGCTGAGTGACGGCTACATAAGAGTTTGTTGTACTAGCCTCTCACTTTTGTATGTTTGAAATTTTCTACAATAAAACTTAAAAAAAAAATTTGCAACACGAGGAAACTAAGCTGGAGAAAGACAGTTGAGGATACTTATGTTTTTAGATTTATTCTTGGTTAAGTCACACTTCAATTGAGTTACCTGATTAGAAGGAAGAAAAAATAACATAAACACACCAAACACATTATGATTATGGTTGACAATCTTAAAATAAAATCCCAGATGTATTATTTACTGTAACTCTACACAATTACACCCTACGCCATTTGGTTAGAATGGGATTTGCACTTAAAGTTGTGAAGATCAAATAAAAATGAGCAAGATATCTGGCACATAAAGGTTAGTCTGATATCTTCAGTTTCATTACCTATCCCAATGCCTACCAAATACTGGGCATGTGCTTCACATTTTAAAATTAATTTGAATAGGATTTAATCTCATACTGCTCTGATGGCCTATATTAGAGGAGTCTAACGTAGAGCAAAACGCCATGCTCTTCAAGAAGCAAAACTCTTAACTTGTTTTTGTAAGGTTTTGCCTTACAAAAATCCTGGCACACTGAGTACTTGCATTTGAGATCTCAACTGTACAATTTAAGCAGCAGCATCAAATGAAAGTATTAAAAAAAGAAAAATGACCCCTGCTTTCTTTCCATTCTGCAATAGCAGTTCTATTTAAACTGAGAGAGGCAACAGTTCCAAGGATTAATTTGGTAATCAATAGAAGTATAATTTCCTTTTCTTATAAGGAAGTTCCAAGACACATGCATAGTTACCTATCAGGCTCTCTTACTCTTTTTAAGGTTTCTTATTTGTCTGACATAGCAGCAGGAGAAAGACACTAATTTTCGAATTTGGCAGACCTAGGTCAAATTCTGAGTTTCTCCCTTCCTGGTAATCTTTGAAAGTCAGTAAATCTCTTCTTTGCCAATTTCATCTGTCAACTAGGGTTTAAGAACAAATATTTACTGGTTGCCTACCACGTGCCAAGAAATCATGTAAGTGAACAAAAGAGAAATTCCCAGTCCATGTGCAGTTTACATTCTAGTAGTTAAATAACTTACCTAGTCATATACTTACTAATTGGCTGAACCATAATTCAAAGACAGTAGTCTCCGTGTAGAGTATATACTCCAAACCACTAAGTTATATCACCATTTTATTGTGAGATTAAATGACATAAGCTGTGACTAGATGGAAACTCAATCATAGCAACTAAAATTACTCATTTTCTTTTTTTCAATCACCTTTACTAAGATATAATTTACATACAACAAAATGCATTCACTTATTAATTTTTATGGCCTCAAAGTTATTCATAATATTACCTAGTTATTCCTTTAATGTTTACAGTATCTGGTAATTGGTAACTTGTGTCTTCTCTTTCCTGATGAGTCTAGCTAGATGTCTGTCAATTTTGCTATTTTTTTAAACTAGCTTTTGGTACCAGTGATTTTTTTCTATTGTGTTCCCATTTAATATTTTATTGTTTTCTATTTTTACCTTTATTGTTTCCATCCCTCTACTTACTTGGATTTAACATGTTGTTCCTTTTCTAACTTCTTAAATTGGAAACCTAGATTATTGATTTAGACCTTGTTTTTTTTCAAACATAACCAAGTAAAGCTAAAAATTTCCCTCTGAACACTACTATAGCTACATTTCACAAATTTCAATGTTATGTTCTCATTTTCATTCCATTCATGTTACTTTCTCATTTCCCTTGTAATTTATTTTCTGAGGTTTTCTCTCTCTCTCTTTTCCATCATTCTTCTAGACTTACTGAGTATATTTTAGTTTTCCATCTTGTTTCCACTACTGTGTTATTGGCTATACATGTTTGTAGTTGTTTTAGTGGTCATGCTAGGGTTTATACATCTTTAATTTATCACAATCTTCCTTCAAATAATATTATACCGTTTTACTTAAAAGAACTTTCAATAATATACTTCCATATCACCCTGCCATCCTTGTTTTCATATATTTTACTTTTACATATTTCATAAACATGACAATAATATTTATATTTTTTGTCTTTAAAAGTCAATTATCTTTTAAAGAGATTTCAATTAGAAAAAACAATTTTGATCTCTACCCTCTTATTTACTACTTCTGGCACCCTTCACTCCTTTTATCTACATACAAATTTTCATCTGTGACATTTTTCTTCAATGTTTTTTATATTTTATAGTGCAGGTCTGTGGCAACAAATTTTCTCAGCTTTAGTTTGTCTGGAAAAAAAAAAAAGTTTTTCCCTATTTTGGAAGAATAGTTTCACTAGGTATAGAACTTAAGGTGGAATTTTTCTTTTAGCACTGTAGAGAAATCATTCCATTGTCTTCTACATTACTTGTGTGTGTGTGTGTAGAAGACCAGTTTTTCTTATCTTTGTTCCCCCGTACAGAATATATCTCCTCACACACACACCCCAACTGCTCCTAAGAAATTTCTTTTAATCATTTAATTTTAGCAATTTGATTATGATGTGCCTCTGTGTGGTTTTCTTTGTGTCTAACCTGCTTGGGTTGGGGTTCCTTGAACTTCTTGGGACTGTTCAAATATGAACATTTTTCAGCTACTATTTCTTCAAGTATTTTCTTGCCCTCTATCCCTTTTTCTGGGACTCCAAATGAATTAATATTTTCTACAGGTTACTGAGGCTCTGTTGATTTTTTTTTTTTCTGTTGATTTTTTTTCAGCTTTTCTTTTTGACTTTCAGTTTGGGTAGACCCTATTCATATATCTTAAAGTTCACTGATTTTTTTTTATTTTGCAGTATCTAATCTGCTATTAATCTCATCCAATAAGTATATTAAACATTGTATTATTCTGCTCCAAAAGCTCCATTTGGTTCTTCTTCATAGTTGAATCATTATTGTCATGGTTTCCATTATATCTTTAAGCATATTCATAACAGCTGTTTTAAGGTTCTTTACTGCTTTAGTATCTTTTATTGGATTTTGGCCATTGTTAATTTTACATTCTTGATTGCTAGATTTTGTTTCAGCTTTTAAATAGCGTTGGACATTTTTCTGCCAGGTGGTTAATCTGCTTGCCAATAAGGTTGATCTTTTCAAAACTTCTTTTTCAGCTTTGTTATGAAAAGTCTAGAGTAGTCTTTACATTATGGCTAGTTTTGCCACACTTCTAATGTATGACCTTTCTGGAGTCTCTATGGAAATGTCATAGGTGTTAAATGAGCACCCTCCAATCTAGCGGTCAGAATTTTAACATCTCCCAGCCCTTTGTGAGCTATGGGAATTTTCAGCTAACAACTTCCCAACTATCTTTCCCCAGTCTCATTGGTTTCTACCCTATAAATTTCTGGATTTGTATTCAGCATCACACCCAAGGGACTCATAAGCAGATTTCTGGAGCTTTTTCTCTGCACAGCTCTCTCCTCTCCTGTACTCTGTCCTGCAAATTCCAGCTGCCTCATCTCTTCTCCACACTGTGATCTCTGTCTCCTGAAATCAGGAGAATCATTTTGCTCATCCTGGGATCCCCACCCTTGTTCCTCTGGCAGAAAAGCAAAGTGATTTTAGGATTCACCTTATTTGTTTCCTTTCTCAGGGATCAGAGTTCAGGAATGCCTCTTATCCACTGTTTAAAAAACAAATGTTGTTCCATAAATTTTGTCCAGTTCTCTAGGTGCTTAAAGTTGGAGAGCTAGGCTGGTCCCAATTACTCCATCAAGTCCAGAAGTCAAAATCCATCTCATTTTCTTTTTATATTACAAAACATACAGTTTCCAGCCATCAACAGCCTCAAGAAAAACTTCTTAGGAAAGGTACATAAGAATTGTATCTCTAGCACATGAATATCAGGAACTGATGCTACAGAATCATGAAACAATTAATCTTTCAGAGAAAGTTCAGGAGAAGAACAGCTATTTTGGAGTTCTTTGCTGCCAGCAGGGAATCATAACAATTGATTTTTTTTTTAAGCCTGTAACTATTTTTGGCTTAGGTCACTGAATCCAGGCTTTTTTTTGTCAGTATTTTTTCTCCAGTTAGTAGAGCAAGTATAGTCCACAGTTTGGCAGTTGGGATAAGCTACTGACAGGCACTGTCATTTGGTTTGCAACTTTGGTGATGACACAGGGAAAAGTCCCTCATCTAGGGTAAGCAGATGGGATACTCAAAGACAGAAAAACAAAGAAGACATAATGAACTGAAGATGAATTTATTCCCTCATTGTTTTTGTCTTAGTGAAGAAATGCCATGGGAGGTGTTGGCAGAAGTCTGACAAGAGCTGAGGATAATCATTTCCCTTCTCTTGGCATAGGGTAGAGCAATTAGCTGCTCTTGGAAAACGGGAGTAAAGTTTCAGGGAAAAGCAACAAAAATGATTAGGCAATGGAAAAAAAAAAAAGAATCTGTGGGGGAAAGGGCTTAAAACTGACATTGTTTATACTGTGAAGAACACTAAGGTATCTTCACTTATATTAGTTTCCATTTATGAAGCACATTAAAAACCCTTTCACAAAACACTGCCAGATTATCTGATTTTATCTTCACAATAACCTGTGAGCATAAGGTATTATTTCTATTTTATAGAGACACAGACTAAGAAGCAGAGTTTAAGGGATTTGACTCAAACCGCAGAGCCAGCTGATGGCAGAGACCAAAAAAACAAAAAACGAACCTGTTCCAATCCATTCAACAAGGGCATTTTGGCTATCATTCTTTATCTCCATAAAGGATGCCACCAAGGAAACTAGCTTTAATAAGTGAAATCAAAAGCACAGCAACATCAAAAGACTCCAGAAAGAGTTTCCTGGCATTTTCTGGACTTCTGGGTAAAGACAGAAAACCGAACACACATACCTATTTTCACTACCTATCAAAGATCCATTGAAATAGTAAAGGGATTTTTTTTAGAAGCACAACCCACAAAAACATGGAGAACATGAGATGAAACAAAAACAAATTCTGAGAGAATACAAAACAGAAGGAAATAAATATGATTTAGCAGACACAAGAAAACTGAATCCTTAGCTGGCAGCAATAAACCCTGGAAATTGGCAGTATCAGGTATCTTTGGAAATGTGGGTAAAGGGAGGACTTTTAAAAAGAAAATTATCTGAACGTCTAGTAGATCTCACATCCCCAGTCTACTCTGAATAGCCAGGAAACCAGCAAACCTCTGCAGCAACAAAAGATTGGAGGTCTTTTCTTTAAAGAATGTAAGACAAAGGTACCTCCCTTCTGGACTGATGTCACTGCAAATAGCTCAAGGGTCAGCTACTAAAAATAGCTTACTAAAAATAGAGGACATTGCTGCCCCATTGGGCTCACAGAATGCTGTCAGCCAGCTATCACCCTCCAGGAAGGAGACTTTAGATTCTTCTCTGCAGAATCTCACCAGCGCTAAAGGATATAAACATCAGAGGTCCCCCGTTCCAAAGCACTAGGTGGAGCAACCTGCAAGGGAGCTCTCAGTTGACAGTCTGCACTCATGTTTTCACATTTTTAGTGAAAATTAACCTTTTAGTTCTCTCTGAAAACTGAGCAGAAAGCCACAGATCAGCACACATCTAGGGAAAACTTCTTCTAATATGTGTTTTTTCCAATGCCACTAAGCAATTGTCCAGTTCTCAGTGGACACTCACTGGGTATGCTACAATTTAACTCAATTCTAGCACTATCTACCTGGAAGGCATCAGATCCCACCTGTTAAGGACTCATCCCTTCCCTTTCAGACTCCAATCACAAGTCCCAGTTGTCACCTGTGCTTCTGACCAAATGCCTATCATCAGAGGTTCCCACAACCCACTCCTTGGGTTCAGTTAGTTTGCTAAAGCCACCAACAGAACTCAGAGAAACATTTGCTTATGTTTACCTGCTTATTATAAAGGGTATTTTAAAGAATACAGATGAACAGGCAGATAAAGAGGTGGTACACAGGGTGAGGTCCAGAAGGCCCCCTAGAGCAGGAACTTCTGTCTCCATGGAGCTGGGGTGTACCACCCTCCTGGCATGTGGATGCATTCACCAACCCAGAAACTCTCCAAATCTTTTTGTTCAAGAGTTTAAAGCTTAATATGCATTTCCCATGCCACCCACTTCCCCTTCCCAGAGGCTGGTGGATGGGGCTGTAAGTTCCAACCCTCTAGTCACTTGGTCTTTCTGGTGACCAGCCCCAACCTTAGGCTGACTAGGGACACCACCCTAAGTCACCTCAGTAAAGCTCAGGTGTAGGGACTTCCCTGGTGGTCCAGTGGTTAAGACTCCAAGTTCCCAGTGCATGGGGCCCGGGTTCAATCCCTGATCAGGGAACTAGATCCCGCATGCTGCAACTAAGAGCCCACGTGCCGCAACTACAAGATCCTACGTGCCACAACTAAGACCTGGCACAGCCAAATAAATAAATAAATTTATAAATATTAAAAAATAATAAAGCTCAGTTGTACTCAAAAGGGGCCCCTCATGAATGACAAATGATACTCCTATCACTCAGGAAATTCCAAGGTTTAAGGAGCTCTCTGCCAGAAACCAGAGGAAAAGACCAAATGTATTTCTTATTATAACATACTTATAAACTAAAAGATGCAGGTGGAGGGAAGAATTGAGAGAGGAAAAATGACAGAGAGACACTATGTGGAGAGAAGAATCACCCCACTCCTCACCAAAAAAAAAGCAAAACAAAAACTATCAGGCAATTTCCAATTTCAGATCACTGGAGACAAAGAGACCATCCCTCAAGCAACAAGAAAGGAAAAATGGGATTCAAAGTGGCTTAATCTCAGTACTGCAAGCTAGATAACAATGGTGAAATCCTTTTAAAATTCTGAAGGAAAATTATTATCAAACTAGAATTCATTACCAAGCCAAACTACCATTTTTTTTATTAGTTATCTATTTTATACATATTAGTGTATACATGTCAATCCCAATCTCCCAATTCATCACACCACTAACCCCCCCTCTACCACTTTCCCCACTTGGTGTCCATACATTTGTTCCCTACATCTGTGTCTCTATTTCTGCCCTGCAAACTGGTTCATCTGTACAATTTTTCTAGATTCCACATGTATGCGTTAATGTACGATATTTGTTTTTCTCTTTCTTACTTCACTCTGTCTCTAGGTCCATCCACGTCTCTACAAATGACCCAATTTTGTTCCTTTTTATGGCTGAGTAATATTCCATTGTATACATGTACCACATCTTCTTTATCCATTTGTCTGTCTATGGGCATTTAGGTTGCTTCCATGACCTGGCTATTGTAAATAGTGCTGCAATGAACACTGGGGTGCATGTGTCTTTGAATTATGGTTTTCTCTGGGTATATGCCCAGTAGTGGGATTGCTGGGTCATATGGTAATTCTATTTCTAGTTTTTTTAAGGAACCTCCATACTGTTCTCCATAGAGACTGTATCAATTTACATTCCCACCAACAGTGCAAGAGGGTTCCCTTTTCTCCACACCCTCTCCAGCATCTGTTGTTTGTAGATCTTCTGATGATGGCCATTCTAACTGGTGTGAGGTGATACCTCATTGTAGTTCTGATTTGCATTTCTCCAACACCAAGTGATGCTGAACAGCCTTCCATGTGCCCCTCAGCCATCTCTATGTCTTCTTTGGAGAAATGTCCACTCAGGTCTTCCACACATTTTTTGATTGGGCTGTTTGCCTTCTCAATATTGAGCTGCACAAGCTGTTTATATATTTTGGAGATTAATCCTTCGTCCGTTAATTCATTTGCAAATATTTTCTCCCATTATGAGGGCTGTCTTTTCGTCTTGTTTATAGTTTCCTTTGCTGTGAAAAAGTTTTTAAGTTTCATTAGGTCCCATTTGTTTATTTTTGTTTTTATTTCCATTACTCTAGGAGGTGGGTCAAAAAAGATCTTGCTGTGATTTATGTCAGAGTGTTCTTCCTATGTTTTCCTCTGAGAGTTCCATAGTGTCTGGTCTTACATTTAGGTCTTTAATCCATCCTGAGCCTACTTTTGTGTATGGTGCTAGGGAGTGTTCCAATCTCATTCCCTTACGTGTAGCTGTCCAGCTTTCCCAGCACCATTTATTGAAGAGACTGTCTTTTCTCCATTGTATATCCTTGCCTCCTTTGTCATAGATTAGTTGACCATAGGTGCATGGGTTTATCTCTGGGCTCTCCATCCCGTTCCATTAATCTATATTTCTGTTTTTGTGCCAGCACCATATTATCTTGACCACTGCAGCCCTGTAGTATAGTCTGAAGTCAGGGAGTCTGATTCCTCCAGCTCCATTTTTTTCCCTCAAGTTTACTTTGGCTGTTCAGGGTCTTTTGTGTCTCCATACACATTTTTAACTTTTTTGTTCTAGTTCTGTAAAAAATGCCATTGGTAATTTGATAGGGATTATATTGAATCTGTAGATTGCTTTGGGTAGAATAGTCATTTTCACAATATTGATTCTTCCAATCCAACATGGTATATCTCTCCATCTGTTTGTGTCACCTTTGATTTCTTTCATCAGTGTCTTATAGTTTTCTGAGTACAGGTTTTTACCACCTTAGGTAGGTTTATTCCTAGGTATTTTATTCTTTTTGTTGCAATGGTGAATGAGATTGTTTCCTCAATTTCTTTTTCTGATCTTTTGTTGTTAGTGTATAGGAATGCAAGAGATTTCTGTGCATTAATTTTGTATCCTGCAACTTTACCAAATTCATTGATTAGCTCTAGTAGTTCTCTGGTGGCATCTTTAGGATTCTCTATGTATAATATCATGTCATCTGCAAACAGTGACAGTTTTATTTCTTCTTTTCCAATTTGTATTCCTTTTGTTTCTTTTTCTTCTCTGATTGCCGTGGCTAGGACTTCCAAAACTATGATGAATAATAGTGGCGAGAGTGGACATCCTTGTCCTGTTCCTGATCTTAGAGAAAATGCTTTCAGTTTTTTCACCATTGAGAATGATGTTTGCTGTGGGTTTGTCATATATGGGCTTTATTATGTGGAGGTAGTTTCCCTCTATGCCCAGTTTCTGGAGAGTTTTTATCATAAATCGGTGTTGAATTTTGTCCAAAGCTTTTTCTGCATCTATTGAGATGATTAAATGGTTTTTATTCTTCAATTTGTTAATATGGTGTATCACATTGATTTGCGTATATTGAAGAATCCTTACATCCCTGGGATAAGTCCCACTTGATCATGGTGTATGATCCTTTTAATGTGTTGTTGGATTCTGTTTGCTAGTATTTTGTTGAGGATTTTTGCATGTATATTCATTAGTGATATTGGTCTGTAATTTTCTTTTTTTGTAGTATCTTTGTCGGGTTTTGGTATCAGGGTGATGGTGGCCTCGTAGAATGAGATTGGGAGTGTTCCTTCCTCTGCAATTTTTTGGAAGAGTTTGAGAAAGATGGGTGTTAGCTCTTCTCTGAATGTTTGATAGAATTCACCTGTGAAGCCATCTGGTCCTGGACTTTTGTTTGTTGGGAGATTTTTAATCAGAGTTTCAACTTCATTACTTGTGATTGGTCTGTTCATATTTTCTATTTCTTTCTGGTTCAGTCTTGGAAGGTTATACCTTTCTAAAAATTTTTCCATTTCTTCCAGGTTGTCCATTTTATTGGCATAGAGTTGCTTGTAGTAGCCTCTTAGGATGCTTTGTTTTTCTGTGGTGTCTGTTGTCACTTCTTTGTTTTCATTTCTAATTTTATTGATTTGAGTCCTCTCCCTCTTTTTCTTGATGAATCTGGCTAAAGGTTTATCAATTTTGCTTATCTTCTCAAAGAACAAGCTTTTAGTTTTATTGATCTTTGCTATTGTTTTTTTTGTTTCTATTTCATTTATTTCTGCTCCGATCTTTATGATTTCTTTCCTTCTACTAACTCTGGGTTTTGTTTGTTCTTCTTTCTCTAGTTCCTTTAGGTATAAAGTTAGATTGTTTATTTGAGATTTTTCTTGTTTCCTGAGGTAGGATTGTATTGCCATAAACTTCCCTCTTAGAAATGCTTTTGCTGCATACCATAGGTTTTGGATCATCATGTTTTCATTGTCATTTGTCTCTAGGCATTTTTTGATTTCCTCTCTGATTTCTTCAGTGAAGTCTTGGTTATTTAGTAACGTATTGTTTAGCCTCCATGTGTTTGTGTTTTCTCCCTGTAATTGATTTCTAATCTCATAGCATTGTGGTCAGAAAAGATGCTTGACATGATTTCAACTTTCTTAAATTTACCGAGGCTTGATTTGCGACCCAAGATGTGATCTATCCTGGATAATGTTCCGTGTGCACTTGAGAAGAAAGTGTAATCTGCTGTTTTTGGATGGAATGTCCTATAAATATCAATTAAATCTATCTGGTCTTTTGTGTCATTTAAAGCTTGTGTTTCCTTATTAATTTTCTGTCTGGATGATCTGTCCATTGGTGTAAGTGAGGTGTTAATGTCCCCCACTATTACCGTGTTACTGTCGATTTCCTCTTTTATAGCTGTTAGCATTTGCCTTATGTTTTGGGGTGCTCCCATGTTGGGTGCATATATATTTATAATTGTTACATCTTCTTCTTGGATTGATCCCTACATCATTATGTAGTGCCCTTCCTTGTCTCTTGTAACATTCTTTATTTTAATGTCTATTTTATCTGATATGAGTATTGCTACTCCAGCTTTCTTTTGATTTCCATTTGCATGGAATATCTTTTTCTATCCCCTCATTTTCAGTCTGTGTGTGTCCCTAGGTCTGAAGTGGGTCTCTTGTAGACAGCATATATATGGGTCTTGTTTTTGTATCCATTCATCGAGACTGTGTCTCTTGGTTGAAGCATTTAATCCATTCACATTTAAGGTAATTATTGATATGTATGTTCCTATTTCCATTTTCTTAATTGTTATGGGTTTGTTTTTATAGGTCCTTTTCTTCTCTTGTGTTACCCACTTAGAGAAGTTTCTTTAGCATTTGTTGTAGAGCTGGTTTGGTGGTGCTGAATTCTCTTAGCTTTTGCTTGTCTGTAAAGCTTTTGATTTCTCCATCGACTCTGAATGAGATCCTTGCCGGGTACAGTAATCTTGGTTGTAGGTTCTTCCCTTCATCACTTTAAATATATCGTGCCACTCCCTTCTGGCTTGTAGAGTTTCTGCTGAGAAACCAGCTGTTAACCTTACGGGAGTTCCCTTAGTCATTTATCGTTTTTCCCTTGTTGCTTTTAATAATTTTTCTGTCTTTAATTTTTGTCAGTTTGATTACTACATGTCTTGTTGTGTTTCTCCTTGGTTTATCCTGCCTGGGACTCTCTGCACTTCCTGGACTTGGGTGGTTATTTCCTTTCCCATGTTAGGGAAGTTTTTCCCTAAACTTTTTGTATTTTAGGGAAACCTAAAACTTCCCCTAAAGTTTTTCCTTAAATGATTATAATCTTTTCAAATATTTTCTCGAGTCCTTTCTCTCTCTCTTCTCCTTGTGGGATCCCTATAATGTGAATGTTGGTGCGTTTAATGTTGTCCCAGAGGTCTCTGAGGCTGTCTTCATTTCTTTTCATTCTTCTTTCTTTATTCTGTTCCGTGGCAGTGAATTCCACCATTCTGTCTTCCAGGTCACTTATCCGTTCTTCTGCCTCAGTTATTCTGCTATTGATTCCTTCTAATGTATTTTTCATTTCAGTTATTGTATTGTTCATCTCTGTTTGTTCTTTAATTCTTCTAGGTGTTTGTTCTTTAATTCTTCTAGGTCTTTGTTAAACATTTCTTGCATCTTCTCAATCTTTGCCTCCATTGTTTTTCAAAGGTCCTGGATCATCTTCATTATCATTATTCTGAATTCTTTTTCTGGAAGTTTGGCTATCTCCACTTCGTTTAGTTGTTTTTCTGGGGTTTTATCTTGTTCCTTCATCTGGTACATAGTCCTCTGCCTTTTCATTTTGTCTATCTTTCTGTGAATGATGTTTTTGTTATACAGGCTGTAGGACTGTAGTTCTTCTTGCTTCTGCTGTCTGCCCTCTGGCAGACCCAAACTACCATTTATAAATGAAGGAAAAAATAAATATATTTTCAAACATGAAAAATTTCCAAAAAATTATCTTCTATGAGAATTAAAAGGAAAGACAAGAAAAATCAGAAACAAGCTATACAACTCAAAGAAGAAGTAAAGAGCATCTCAGGATGATCGTGAAAGAAAGCCTCAGGTGATCAAAGGTACACCAGGCAGAGAAGGAGTCAACAGATAGGTACAGATAAGAACAGTACAGGAGAGACTTTTTCTGGAAGACAAAATAGAAACCTGAATGTGAATGAATACATTCAAGGGCATTCTAGACAGTTGCCAAAGAGTCAGAGGTTGGATTAGTAACAGGCACGTTGAAAATTAAGCAAATAAACAAAAGATGAAAATATTAAAATCATGTAGTAAAGGAAAAGTAATCATATTTTTATGCATGGCTCAGCTGTGATTAGGGAATATGATCTTAATTTAGGAATAGTGAATATATTAAACCAAAATTCGATCATCACTGTATTGAGGAAGTACAGGAGATAAAGTTGCATGTGTATAGTGAGGCAGAGAGAGGAAAGAATTATAACCTAATCTTTCACAGACAGAAACCAATAGCTTGGAAAAATGAAAACATATCAATGAAATTATGTAATTTAGAGACACTTACAGGCCCTGGAGTAAACAGTAGGTTGTGTGTCTCCAGCTTTGCTGGGAAATATGGAGCCTACCCACTCCACATGATGTCAAAAAGGCAACACAGCACAGTTGTTGAAAAGCATTTGAGAGGTAAGCAAACCTGGATTCTAGTCTTGGCTCCACCATCTAATAGCTGTGATACCATGGACAAGTTCCTTAACCACTTCAAGGTACAGTTTCCTCACTTATGACATGGAAATAATGATAATAATAATATCTAAAACATTACTAGACACTTGGTTGGCATTCAAAATGTATTTGTTGAATGAATGCTAATAAAGAGATAGTATATGTAATATTTTAGCCTGATATATAATAAACTCTCAGTAAAAATTAGTTTTTTGTTTAGAGCTAGTCTGTTTATTAGCATGTTCTAAATCTAAGCCCTCTCCCTTCTCATCAAGTTAATGGGGGAGAATTGGTTATTACACTGACTTTATTCTTAGAAACTCTGGAGGCATGTTTAACTCCTCTCTTTCTTGGCCAATCTCTCACGACAATTACTCTATTCTATTAACTCTACTTCTATACTATCTCCCACAATATCGCCTTCCTCTTCTGACTCCCCTTATTTTCTCTTGTTTATCTTCAGCAAGTTTCCTAAATGGTTTCGCTGCCTCAAATCTCTTAGTCTTCAACTATATCTTCCACCCTGCTGCTAGAGATACCTTTCTAAAACATAAATCCAATCATGTAACTTCCACGCTCAGACTTTCTAGAGCTCCTCATCACTTGTAGATGAGAGCCAAGCTCACTAAGAGTTTGCCCACTAAGCCACTAAACAATCTCATCCAAATTCACCTAAATTTTGTCTCCTGAGAGTCTCTAACCCTCCTCTGCCCAACCAGCTTTCCTCCCCTGTACTGCCCAAGCATATGCTATTCCACAGTCCCTACATATGCTATGCTCTTTCTCACATCTGAGGCTTTGCACACACTGTTCTACCTGGAAAGCTTTCCCTTCTTCCCCTTTCCACTTGGCAAACGTGCTATAAATTAATTGCTTGTTGCTCTCCCCAACTATACTATAGGTTCCTTAAAGTTTGCAGTGTTACTTCCGGGCAGCCTGACCAGCACCTCATATAAGGTCAGGCCCATATTAGGTGCTAAATAATTGCCTGTTGACTAAAGGAAAGACATAGCCCCATAAGAACAGTCACTCTCACTTAGGGGCTTTTGCCTACCAATAATTAAGGGAAGTTGGTTATTCCACGTTACAAAAATCATATTCCTTTTCCAAACAAAGGAATCAGATTTCCAGTTTCCCTTATTTACTGTCCAATACTCAAGGTGTTAAGTATGGAGAAATCTAATTTACTCACTGCTCTGTAAATGAAGAAGAGCTTCCACTGTACCTTAATTCTATCTCCTCTAAGAACAAAGTCAACTGGTACAAACATGCCCATTTTAACAAGCATAAAACTTGCATTTTGGGCTTCCCTGGTGGTGCAGTGGTTGAGAATCCTCCTGCCAATGCAGGGGACACGGGTTCGGGCCCTGGTCTGGGAAGATCCCACATGCCGCGGAGCAACTGGGCCCGTGAGCCACAACTACTGAGCCTGCGCGTCTGGAGCCTATGCTCCGCAACAAGAGAGGCCGCGATAGTGAGAGGCCTGCGCACCGCAATGAAGAGTGGCCCCCGCTTGCCGCAACTAGAGAAAGCCCTCCCACAGAAACGAAGACCCAACACAGCCATAAATAAATAAATAAATAAATAAATAAATAAATTTAAAAAAAAGAAAAACTTGCATTTTAGGGAGTGTTTACTATCTTTTAATTTGTTTATTGGTTCTATTCCCACCCACCTCACTCCCTGGGAAGCCCAGGTTAACAACTAGTGTGTCTGCATTTTGCATATCTCTATGTCTCTAAATATTGAGATATGTAGGTACATACACATATGGCACACCTATATGCAGATGCAACAGTCTTCTTTACATGCTTTTCTACATCTCGCTTTTCTCACTCAGCGGAATCTGTGTAAAGTCCTCTAAGTATAATATTAATTCATGTTGCATTGGCTAAATAATTATCCACTGTCAACTCAGATTTTTATGAAAGCTTTATCACCCTCTCATTTAAGCTATCTTCTTGGCCTGGTCAGTTCAGGCTGCTATAACAATACCATAGACTAGGTGGTTTATAAACAACAGAAAATTTATTTCTCATGGTTCTGGAGGCTAGCAGGTCTAAGATCAAGGTGCCAGCAGTTTTGGAGTCTGGTGAGAGCCTGCTTCCTATTTCATAGACAACAGTCTTTTTGCTTTGTCTCACATGGTGGAAGGTATGGGGGAAGGGGCTCTCTGGGACCTCTTTTATAAGAGCACTAATCCATTCATGAGGGCTCTGCCCTCTTGACCTAATCACTTCCCAAAGGTCCCACTTCCAAATACCATCACGTTGGGAACTAGGTTTCAACTTATAAATTGGGGAGTGGAGGGGTGAGGGGCACAAACATTCAGTCTATAGCATGGCCAGTGAGAAGGAAGCACGGAGAAACTTCCTTACCAACCAAATGAAACGAAATCTATAATTCAAAATGGTTGGCAATTTCAGATTTCTGTCAGAATTGAGAAAATGTAAACAAACAAAATCATTGCTGAATATAATCAACTATGAAACTTAGGTCAATGATTTAAATACATATGTTGCTAGGCACATTTTTAAACAGTCTTAGGAATTTGCATTTGATTCATTTATATTCACTACAACAAAAACAGTACTGCAGTTTATAAGGTACCTCCAGGCATTTCATTTGTTAGACTGATCTACAGTAAATTGGCTTATTCCAGCATAATAAAGAATAGTCTTTGCTATATGCCACTAAAATAAATTAATCAAGGAATTTAAAATTGAGTTTTCACACCACAATCTGACTTTGTTTTCCCACATTTCTAAAGTAATAGCATCTATCATCATTTAAAACCAATAATATGATTTGTGCTTTGCAGCAACCAACAACAAATTAAAACCCACACTTTTACATTAGTAGCAACAAAAACCGCCAACAGTTTGAGAAATGAGTATGATTTTTCCTTCACTATTACTATAGCACATGAAATCTGGGAGCAAATGGAGCCTGGTACCATCCTGTGATTCGTTTAAAAGCTGTACCACTTCAGGACAATGCAAATGGCTTCTCACATTAAAAAGACATTAAATCGCTCAGCAATTTAGTAGAAAAGGCATATAACAGCTCTCGAATTTTAAAATACAATTCTGTGAAAAATTATCCTGGGGTTGCAGGAGACCCTGAGGCTACCGTAATGTACCTCTTCGTGTGTGCTGTAAGTGATGGTAGCCTTCCCCAGGCTCTCCAGGGTTGAGAAAGGCAGCAGTCCTGTTGTTCAAAATATTTAAAATGAGTGATTAATCATGATCTGTGTCATAGGCATACGAAGTGATGAAGATGGAAAAACTGAAAAAAAACAAATGGCTTTGTGGAGGAAGTGTAACCAACCCTTGATTAATTCTGCTAATGGAAAAGAGTGTTGTGGATAACACAAACGTAATTAAATGCCAGATGAAAACCAGCCTGAGTTTGTCCCAAAAATATAAATTGAAATTTTAAGATATGAAACACATTTTCCTCCCATGGAACTGTTATCCATGGGGGTGGGTCTATAATTTAACCAAATACTATCCTCAAAAGAATAATGCTTTGCAGTGTTAAAGAAGTTAGAGTAACAACATTTGACAAAGGGAAATACAGTCCACATACGTTCTTTCCAGAATAAGCATACTTTTCTACGTACTTCCCCCCTTCCCCATGCCTATCCCCTAGCCTTTAACATAGACAGGCTAAAAACCACAAAGGTGAAAACTTAATTGTTGGAAATTTTAAAAAATCTGCTAGGGTTTCCCATAGTCACTGAGAACAGCTACTCTGATAAAACAGATTAAAATAATCCTGATTTACTAAAGCTTTTATAGGTATACAAACTGGTCTGCTCCCCCAGATACACTCACCAAGACAGGGAGAACAGCCCTCTATTCATCAGTCATGTCTATCCAGCCTTGCAGCATGGATGTTCATTCAAGCTTTCAACAAATAACATTCAGTGGGTATAATGGCCCAGGAAGCGTGCTAGATACTGAGGATGGACTGATGAACAAAACAAATCTTGGTCACTGCCCTCATGGAGTAAAACACCCAGCAACTCTTAACACGTAATAAGTGTACAATAAATACAACTGTTTTTTCCTCTCCCCTCAGCTTCTTTTAGCTTGTTTACTCTTCTGTTAAATGAGAATAACAATATATACCTTAGAACATTACTAAGATTAGGAGTTCCAATGAGAGTTCCAAAAATGCTCATTGATTTTGAAATCTCTCTGGCTGCTCAGCCCAGCTGCTAAAATATCAACTTATATTAAAAAGAGGGGGAATGGGGTGGAGCATAAGCATTTAGGGCAACATGCTAGCTGTCACTTCTGCTATAATGGGAAGTGTAAATAAGAAAAGATATCGAATCTAGTATAAGATCCATGGGGGAAGAGATTTTTAGGAGTTTAACTGATGGTTGTCAATATTTAAGAACATTTAAGAAGTGAACTGAAAGGGCATCAGATTCCCAAGGAGATTGTTCTAAGTTTAGTGCCAACACAGTAGGAGATTCCAAAAAAGGTTGGGAAAATGTCAAATAAAAAACATACAAAATTAAAAATGATACTTGCTTACAGCAAGTGAACTTTGGGAGTTGGGGAAGAAGGCAGGAAAATGCCTAGTCAATAACTGAGAATTATTCTTAAATATTTTTACTGGATCCTTTATTATTCACACTTACTGGTTGGTTTTATCACTACAAAAAAAAGAATCACAAGATTTTTGACAACCTACACACAAACATCCATGCCTCTAGAGTTCCATCTGGAGAATTTTGCTATTTCTTGTTTGGGGCCATGGGTATGGGAATCAGTTTTCTCCAATTTCCACCACATATCATTCTAAGCATACAAACCAGTTATATTCTCAATGGTGTAGTAGCCGGTAGACATAAACACATAGAGTTGTTATGCATATGAGTGAAAAAATACAGGTGAGAACAAGCAAAGGTTTCTTTAGACTCCTCTCTGTACAGATTAAAATTTTATAGGTTAAAGATTGAATTGAATTCCCTGGCGGTCCAGTGGTTAGGACTCCGTGCTTTCACTGCCGAGGGTGCAGGTTCAATCCCTGGTGGGGGAACTAAGATCCCGCAAGCCACAAGGTGTGGCCAAAAAAAAAAGATTGAATTAAAGTTCAACTGAAAAAAAGAACATATACCAAAAGCCAGGAATACTCTAAAAAAGAAAATAAGAAAGGACAAGCTCACCCGGATAATTAGACATGGTACGGAGCTATAGTAATTAGTTTGGGACTGAAGAAGCAGCATGTGCGTCAGCAGAATGGAAGAGAGAATTCAAAAATTGATGTAAACCCATTTGATAAATGAGTATTTCAAATAAGTGGTCCAAAAGAATAGATTATTCAATAAATGATTTGAGACAACTAGATGACCCATTAAGAAGAAAATTAAGCTAGATCCCTATCTGATATGTAGCAATTAAATAATTTCCAGAAATACCTAAGATTTAAACCCTTAAAAATTGAAACCATGAGTGTTCTAAAAGAATCAATAAATGCATTCAAAATCTCAGAATGGGAAAGGCCTTTCTAAGCAAGATATAATTCAGAAATCATGTGACTACATTAAAAATTAGTCATTAAAAATTATATTCAAGACTAGGGAGGATATTTTTAATACATACATGAAAGGAACAATTTCTTTAACATATAAGAGAAGTTATATGAATCAAGATTAAGACAATCTAATAAAAAGAAGCAAAGCATATGAACAAATAATTTATAGAAAAAAAACAAATGGTCAGTATGCATGGAAAAATTCATAATTCATAATTAAAGAAATGCAAACCAAAACAAGATAGCTCTGCCCATAAAACTGGCAATAATTTTTAAAGTTTAACAATGACCAAGGCTGACATTGTTGGTAGATGTGTAGATTTATACAACATTTTAAAGGCAATTTGACAGAATCTTCCAAAATCTAAAGTATATGTACCCTTGACCTAGCAATTCATTGCAAGGAATTTATCTACAGCCACACTTGCAATACATATGATATAGAGTGTTTACTGCAGCCCAAAATGGAAACAACAAATCCTTTTATTATTATAGTTCTTATTAAATAAAATATGACATCTATACTATGGAATACCATACAGCCCATGATACAAGAGGGAAACCTATATTAGCTGATAATGGAAAGATGGCCAAGCCATACTGTTGAGTTACAAAGCAAGTGCACAATAATGTGTAAAGTATGATCCTTTTTTGTGAATAAAAACCAGAAATATTTCTATATGCTAGTGTATGCATAATTTCTTTTCTGGAAGGAATCACAAAAAAACTATTAATAGTTAGTACTTGTGGATGAGACACTGGGAATCATTTAGAACGTTTCCATACTGTTTGACTAGGCTTATTATGAGCAGGTCATATTTATGAGCAGGCCATACTTTATTTCCTATGTCATAGACATTACGGACAATTTCCTAAAATATATTTCACCATATCTTTAAAAATAAACAATGTTATTTAACATTTAAAAGTTATAAGTCAGTTACAGTAAGTCCCCTATATACGAACCTTCAAGTTGTGAACTTTCAAAGATGCGAACGTATTATAAACCTATTACAGTATAGTAGTATATAGCCGATTGTGTTAGTTGGATACCTAGGCTGTGTTAGTTGGATACCTAGGTTGGACTCATAAACAAATCGGACTTACAAATGCCCTCTCAGAACGAAACTCATTTGTATGTAGGGGACTTACAGTATTTGGAACTCAGGATAAATCATCCACTTATCAAGATGAGGCTGAGAAATTTTCATCTAGTCACATGTGATTGCATGTTCTAGTTCCTATTTTCAGCTGACCATTGAAGAAAAAAGGGACATAGATAGCATTTCTGTTAATAAGGAAATTGGTTCTCTCTCTCTGTTAATTAAGATATCTGAAAACATAAGCATATACTTAAGAGTTTGCTTGTAGAATTTCCTTAATTAAAAAATCTATTGAGACCTAAGCAAGGCCTAACTGTAGAATACAAAAAGGCCTCTGTACAAAGCAGGTGAGTGAGTTATGCTCATGCTAAAAGACTGGCCCAGGCGACAGCAAGAGTCAA
Source organism: Balaenoptera musculus (assembly GCF_009873245.2). NCBI lineage: Eukaryota > Metazoa > Chordata > Mammalia > Artiodactyla > Balaenopteridae > Balaenoptera > Balaenoptera musculus. The sequence goes on from NC_045792.1 coordinate 81,374,758, forward strand.
TAACAGATATCTGAAGTTTAAGTGAGGAAAGTGCAGTTATTTACATTTCAGGCATTTGTTCAACAACAAATATTGATTGAGCATCTACCACATACAGACACCACCAGGTCAAAAGCATTTAGTAAAACAGACTAAGTCTTGACCTCATGGATCTTATATTCTAACCAGAAGAAACAGTAAAGATAAATAAATATGTAACTAATAAAACATCAAGTAAGAGCCCAAGAAAAAAAATTAAGCAGGATAAAGAGATTGAGAATGAAAGAGTGGTTATTAGGGAAGGCCTCCCTGATAATTGATGTTTAGGTAGATTCTTGAACTAGTGAGGAATAAGCCAACATAGAATGAAGAAGAGAATTCTAATCTGAGGGAATGGCATGTTTAAAAACCCTGACATGGAAGTCAGATTTGTGTGTTCAAGGAACAGCAAGGAAGCCAGCATGACAGGACTGTGGTGGACAATGCAGAGTGTAGTAAATGAGACACAAGGTGGCATCAGGGAATAAGCCAGGGCCAGATCATGCAGGGCCTTCAAGGAAGTAACTTAGAATTTTACTCCAAGCATCAGGAAAAGCTACTGGAGTATCTTGAGCAGGAAACTGATGTGATCAGATTTATTTTCTTAAAGGATTCCTCTGGCTGCTTTAAGAGGATAGACTTATGGAGTGTACTAGCCAGGGTTCTCCAGAGAAACGGAACCAATAGAAGAGAGAGAGAGAGTAGAGAGATCAATTCATTATAAGGAATTTACTGACATGATTATGGAGGCTGAGAATTCTCAAGATCTAAGTCAGCAAGCTGAATGGAGACCCAGCAGAACAGGTGGTACAGTTCCAGTCTAAGTCTGAAGGCTGTGAGAACCAGAAGAGCTGACGGTGTAAGTTCTAGTCCAAAAGCTGGCAGGCTCAAGACCCAAGAAGAGCCGATTTGTCAGTTCCAATCTGAAAGCAGGAAAAAAAGCAAATGTCCCAGCTCAAGACAGTCAGCGGAAGGAGTTCCCTCTTACTCACAGGAAGGTCTACTTTTTATTCTAGTCAGGCCTTTAACTAACTGGATAAGGACCACCCTCATTAGGGAGGGCAATCTGCTTTACTCAATCTACCAATGTTAATGTTAATCTCATCCAAAACATCCTCACAGACACACCCAGAATGATGTTTGACTAAATATCCAGACATCCCTGGCCCAATCAGGTCGACACATAAAATTAATCAACACACAGGCAAGAAGAGAAACGGGGAGACCATGAGGAGGTTCTTGTCAGGCAAGAGATGATGATGGCTTGTAGCCATGGAAGTAGTGGAAAGTGGCAGGATTTAGAACATACTTGAAAGTAGAGCCAAAGGAAACTGCTGATCAATTTCATACAGGGTATGAGAAGGAAGAATCAAGGATGACTCCAAAGTATTTGGCCTGAGCAAGCAGCTAAATGGAGATGTCATTTACCAAGATAATGACAACAACAACATTAATAATAACTAATAGTTAACTCTTAAATGATTCTTAGTAGGTACCAGGCACTTTTCCAAATGCTTTACATATATTAATTCACTTAATCCTCACATACCTTATTTCATTTAATCTTCACTAATAAGGAAACTAAGGCACAGGAATTTTTAGCAACCTGTCTAAGGTTACACAGCTAGTCAATGAATATGTACTCACAACCCCTACTGCACTAAGAGCAGCTTTTCTTGTGTACTTTCCTTTTTTGGTGGGAAGAGGGTGACAATAAAGTAGAAATCAAGAATTTGGTTTAAGACACGTTAGAGTTAAGAACTCTGTTAGATATCCAAGTAGAGATGTCAACAGTTTCATATAAAAGCCTGGAGTTCAGAAAAGAGATCAGCACTGGAAATGTGAATTTGAAACTCATACGGGTGGTATTTCAACTAAGGGACTAAATTAAATCACCAAAGGAATGAGCATAGACATAATAAAAGAGGTATGAGGACTGACCCTGAGGAACCCCAACATTTAGAGGTCAAGAAGATGAGGACAATCCCACAAAAGCAAATGAAAGCCAACAGTCTTCCAAGTAGAAGGAAAACCATGAGAGTAGATTACCCTGGAAGCCACATGAAGTCTTTCAAGAAAGAGATCACGTGTACGGAAGCCACTAAGAGCTAAGAAGACTGACCACTGAATCTCGCAACCATGAGTTCTTGGGTGATGTTCCAGAAAGTTTCACTAAATTTTATTACATTTTGTATTTCTTGTTTATACATATCCGGTAAGCAGAAAAAATTATACATTTTTTGTTTGTTTTGTTTTTATTTTTAGATTTTAAGGAGAGGAGCTGGCTAACCACTCATGAAGTTCTCATAATAATAAGTTGGTGAATGGAATAAGGTCCTCAGTTTTGATGGCCTTTATTTTAACAGTTCACACAGAAATGTTTAGGTTCTAGAGAACCAACTCACCCTGAAAGTTACAAATTTACTGATAGAATCTGATTTGTTAATCAAAAAGCCAGTGTATCCATTTTTATTAGGAAATACACCATTCTAACACCATTGAAGGTTGAAGGAGCCAAATGGAAAGGAGATTATAGTAAAAGGAGCCCTCCCAGAGTGGTATTACTTTGAAGAATTTACCATAGTTCAGAATCTAATCCTTACTCCGCCTGGTATTAAACTCTGGGAGCAGATTTGACTTGAGAAGGCTGGCTCTCACTAATCACATTCAAAAGACTCAAATGAACTCAAAAGAAGTTCATCTGTAAGACAACTATAACTGAAAATTCAGGACGCAGATTAATATAGAAAACCAAACCATCATATTGCTGATTGACACAAATGGAATTTTTTTAAAATGTGCTTGCTACATGATTCATATGTTCAATGGCATATTTAATGAACATCCCTGTAATAATAGCCATACTGGTTGTCTTTGGACCAAATAACTCCCTCTCCTGGCAGAGTGGACATCTGCTATTTTACCTTGTCTGACATCTCTTTCCCTTCCGATAACAGTGTGATTTTCACTAGACAACTTCCTCCCCTCTGTCCACACCCTTGACTCATTTGCCCTGCCTTTCCTATCTCATTTGTATCTCAGAGAAATCTAATAATTGTTGCGGGGAAAGGGTTTTCTTTATAGGGTATTCCACCTAAAAAATGAAGAAGAAATGATAGGATTATAATATCACCATTCTGCTCCTCTTAATGAAATAATGGAATTAGGCAAAGATCACAGAAAGAGAGACAACTAAATAGCATGTGTTTCCTATTAGCAGTATACAACACACTCCACAACATATTCTTGGCAAAAAAGAAAAAATTATCAGACCTGAATCTGATCACCTCTTCAGATTTAACTACAGTCTATGTGGAATATAGAGGTAGAGAAACATGTTTAATAACACTATAAGAATAAAAATCAGAAAAATCAGACTCCTCAGGGCAAAAAACAAACCAGCATTTTCTTCAACAAATAAATTGCAACAAGAAAGATAGAGATAAAGGAGGGGCCACCAATAGATTAAAAGAGACTTAGATGATATATCCACAGTAGTAGTTTACAAAAATTATCCCATTCTTCACCCCATCCTATGCAATATAACTTTGTAGTGCTTTCCAATCTGACACTGACTTGGCAATATCACTTGCTTTGCCCAAAAGAATGTGAAGTGATTGTGTGCCACGTTTAACCCAAAACCTCAAGAAACTTGCCTGTTACTTCTTTGCTCTCTCACTCCTTTGCCATCATTATGAGAACGTGCTTGAGATAGCCTACTGGATGACAGACATGTGGATCTACGTCAAATCATCCAAGACACCACGTAGCCAACAGCCAGCCAAACCCAGATACACAAATAGCCCAGATAAGATCATCAGAACCTGCAAGCCGACCCCAGATACATTAGCCATAAATTCTTGTTTGTTTGTCCTGAGAAGTAATGTGTGTTTTGCTAAAAGCAATATTGAACAATAGATAAGTGATACATTCACCAAATTGCAATATAAAGATCTTCTTTGTATTCTGATTTGAACAAACTGTTAAATAAATGTGAGTCAATTGGGAAAGCTTAAACAGTGACTGGATATCTGTGGACATTATGGAAATATTCCTTTTTTTTTTTCTGTGCTGACATTATAGAGTTAACAGCTCATTTTTTTGCAGCATGATAATGATATTGTAACTCTGTATTTTAAGAGTCTCTTAAAGATACATACTGAAATGATATGATGTCTTGGATTTGCTTCAAAATAATTTGTGGACCAGTATGTATCTTAAAGATATATACTGAAATGATATGATGTCTTGGATTTGCTTCAAAATAATTTGTGGACCAGGGTGGTGATAAGGATGGGGAAATAGATAAGACTGATCATGAGCTCATATTCCCTGAAGATGGATGATAGCTATATAGGGCTTAATTATACTCTTTACTTTTATATGGTTGGAATTTTCCATAATTGAGAAGACATGCATGGGGGAAAAAAAAAAAAAAAAAAAAAAACAGGCTTGCACCCAAAGCAAACAACAAAAACAACACTATATCAGGAGGAAAAAAAAAAAAAATAGGTTAGTTGAAATTCAACTGGCTACTATTAAACATGCCATTTATTCATTCAAAAATTAAGCATGTGCCTAGTACTTGTCACACACTGGGGATATAAGAGTGAACAAGACAAGCAAAAGTACTTGCCATTGAGGAACTTACATTCTAATGAGGAAACAGACAATAAATAAGTAAAATACACAATATATCAGATAGTGATCAGAGCTATGGAGAAGATTCCTTCAAGTCATTGCTCAAATCATATCTTCTCAATGAAACTTCCCCTGGGTAAAGGGTTAACAACACCCTTTCCCTTTTCCTACAAATATGCCCTTGGGTTATTAATATTTTAGCACTGTTTCCCTAAAAATCTGATAAAGGTAAAAGAGCAGTTGTGTCACTAAGCAACAGTGCTTGTGGTAAAAACAACCCTGGATTGATAAGTAGCATCTGGATTGAAAGTTATATATGTGAACTACAAATTCTCTGTTGGAATCTATAGCTTTGGAATCCTTGAAAGTGACAATTCTTGTAACTAAACACGTCCCTTGCAGGAACATACTGGGGAAACAGGGTTTCTAAGACAGGGTGCATATTGTACTTACCCAGCTGGACCACCTCTTTTCACACCTGAACTAAAACTTTGGTCGGGGTGCAAAAAAGACTGGCTCCTGGATGACTGTAGGGATTGCTGCAAAGACTACTCCCACTGTAGAGAAACATTTGCCCGTCCTGCTGGCATGCTATTTTTCCTGACCTCTATCCTTCTAAGTAAAGCTTAGTGCAAGTAGGGCCTATGGTAGTTTAATTGAACCGGAGAAGACTTCCCAGGTGGCAATCATGTTAGGAGCTAAAGAGAAAATGAGCCGGAAATCAACCATGAAGCAGACCAGCAGGACCATGGGAGAACTCGAAAGGTTCCGAATGAGATATCTGGGCACGTGGACAGTCCAGGAATGCAAGGCTAGAGGTCAGAAGCTAAAGTCTGCAGGCACTAAAAGGGGCATCTGTAGCTTCATTTGCACAGCTACCCTCCCATTACCCACACACGTGTAGGATGCCTGCATTTGGCTTCCTGGCTTTTGGATGGATCCTGGGGAGCAAACTCAAACTCGCTACCACTGCTCTTGCACCTGTTGATGGCACTGATAACTATCTGCACCTGGCTGGAGTGGGTGCCACAGCCAATCGGCAGCAACTCCTGGGAAGCCCATCCTGACAAAGCACAGTGGATGAGTCAGAGCCTTAAAGCAGCCAAAGCACTGCTGTGCCAAGGCAGCTCTGGCAAGTTAGTGGGAGCATGTGAGAAACTGCGTCTCTAGGCCCAGGATGTTGGGTCCAGGGACTCAAGGAATGCTTCAGAGGGCTTGGTCTCCTACGTATTATGTCAACAGAGGAACATCCCGTTTCCATGGGCCCTTCACAGTACAGCTCCCATCTGCTTCTCTAGCTCACCCTCCACTCCAGACCCTTCCTGCCCAGCCTGCTCTCAACATGCTGTGCTTCTCACCACTGCTTCAACACTTGAGGCCTATTCACACCCCCGTGTCTTGCTAAATATTATTCCCTCTGCCTGGCTCGGACTTATCCACCTCACTTTCTCTATCTGACCCAGAAAAGGTTGCTGCAGGCTAGCTGACTCCCTTGACCTAAAGTCACCTTTGCTGTAGGCGTCCCTCTCTCCAGCTCCTGCTTCTTCCCCTTTCCCTTAGACCTATCCACATCTCCATTAAGTTCTCCTCTAATCATTCAATTTTTGTGTGTTCCAACTCTTTCCAACTGGGACTCTGACTGAGAACATTTACAGAAATGTATTGAACATTTTTACTTGTCAGTTTCTTCGCTAAGATTATAACTTCCTCAAATGTGGAAACAATTATTTTATCTATTTGTTCAGTAGTTTAACAAGTATCAATATTTACAAGGTCCTCCACTATGTCAGGACCCCAGAGATAAAATGCCAAGCAAGAAAGACCATGCCCTCATGGAATTCCTGTCTACTAAGGGCCATTCAAAGACTGTCTTGGGATTTCTTAATTTTGGAGACCATATCATACATCATATCGAGCATTTTAAATGTACCAGTAAAAGTTATGAAAGCAGTCTTACAATTTTTTGTGTGGCATCATGAGATACAAATAGCACATATAATTCACGAATTGTTATGATTTTATAGAAATTATGCTTATCGAGGACTTCAAAATTAAGAAATAAACTTTTCAAAAGCAATGAAATATTTATGAATACCCAACTAAATAATGAAGTCAATATTTAATTATTAATTCAGATTTTCTTCATTTTTAAACTTTGGACTTTTTTATTAATTTAAATTTATGAATTTGGATTTTTAGTTTTATTTTCACATTTTGGAATTTTGGGAGACATGATAATAATACTCACCAATATCTGACCCTCCTTACCTCTGGGCAAATAGAAAGCTGTACTTCTCAGTCCCTACAGTTGAGCAAAGCCATGTGATTAGTCCTGCCCAATGAAAGGGAAGTGATGGGCAGAGAAAAGCCTCGATTATTCAGACTCCCTGTCTCTGCCTTGGCAATCAGGAAGTCTGGGTTTTCTAGATGGGGCAGCTAAAAGACGGTGGAGGTTCTATCAGCCTGGGTTCCTGAGTGACTTTGTAGAGCCCAGAATGCCCCTTCCCTCACCATTAACCTGCAATGAACGTGTAACATAAGCTAGAAATAAAGCTTTTTGTATTGAGCCACTAAGGACTTGGGAAATAATTGTTGTTGTAGCATAATCTAACCAATGCTTACTAATACAAAGCCCCATGTTGGTTTTTTGGTTTTTTTCAGGTCTCTTACATTTTCAGAGGCCCTGTATCCAGGCCTCAGACACCATGCCAACACTACCTAGTAAATGAAACAACCCTAAATCTACTAGGGGACACAGGAGATCAAATGAGAAGTTAAAGTTTAATCAATGCAATTCATTCAACAAAGACTTATTGAGCTCATGCTACGTGGAAAGAGGATGAGATCAACTTCCCCTGAGTCACGTGGGCTCCATGAGAGTGCGGTGGATACTGGAACAGATTCAGAGTTCTAAGTAGGAGAAAGACAGATGGCTGCTCCGTAGACAACCACTAGTATCTGCCTCAGGGCAGCAACTCCAAAGTTGATGACTTCTTTCACCAATGGTCCCAAATAAAATAAGGATAAGACACTTCTGGTACTAAGGAAAAAATGATTTCTCTGGGAGGATAAACAGAGACACTGCTCTGTGTTGTTTCAGTCTGCAGGCTATTAAGGAAGGCCAAGGAGGATGGGTTCTTATAAGGAAAAAGAGACCATTCCATTAAAGAGAGAGGAAAGCACTTTCTCTTCAAGTGGGGTGTGGAGAAAGAAACGGGCTACCTGAGAGATGACAGTGACCAGAAAAAAAAAATAAGAGAAAGAATGCAAGAAAAAAAGCTCTCAAGGATTCTGACCCAGGAAGATTCTCTATCTTTGGCTGTTAGTAATTCTATAGTTAAAATATTACCTCGTACAATGCTCCCTGTGAGGTTGAGAGACTGGGGCTCAGGCTCCTTTTTCTGTTGATATTTGTACTTTTTAAAATATAGTTTTCTGTATATTACAACAAAAGCAAGCAATAACCACTTTTAAATTGATTTTATAGAGGTTAATTTAACTGCAGTAAAATTCACCAATTTTAGGTTTACAATTTGATGAATTTTGAAGGCATCAAGTTGATCATTACTATCAAGATATAAAACATTTAACTTGGGCTTCCCTGGTGGTGCAGTGGTTGAGAATCTGCCTGCCAATGCAGGGGACACGGGTTCAAGCCCTAGTCTGGGAAGATCCCACATGCCACGGAGCAACTGGGCCCGTGAGTCACAACTACTGAGCCTGCGCGTCTGGAGCCTGTGCTCCGCAACAAGAGAGGCTGCGACAGTGAGAGGCCCGCGCACCGCGATGAAGAGTGGCCCCTGCTCGCCACAACTAGGGAAAGCCCTCGCACAGAAACGAAGACCCAACACAGCCAAAAAATAAATTAATTAATTTTTAAAAAAAAGAAACATTTAACTTGCCCCCCCAAATTCTCTCTTATTCCTTTGATATGTACTCTTTCTGAAATGCGGCCTTAAGAAAGTTTGCCAACCTCAATTCCATGAGTGGACTCTCAATAGATTGCATCAAAGATGATAATCATAGACCCCTTGCTAGTGATTGGTTCAGGAATGAGTATGAAAATCTAATTCTGGCTTAGGAGAGGATTGCTATAAACTTCTGGGAAAGCATGGTCATCCTCTTCTGCTCCTGATGGAGTAACTAACTGATGCTAGACATTTCACCATGAACAAACAGAAAACTGGACAAACTTTATGAAAGAACTGTTTTCAGACTTTAGACAACAGGTAGGGCAGGACTGTGATCCATTATGTTTAGCCAATTTCTGCCCAGAGGAAGTGTCCAGGCTGCAAAGCAGGGCGGTGTAAGCCATGCAGAGAAGGCTCATCTACAGAGCCAGGGAGACAGAGATTAGGGTTTGGGAGGCTAAGCAGCTGAGATTTCTGAGGCAGAATACCAGAGAAAAGGGAACTAAACAGAGAAAATGCCAGAAATCTGCATCAGGGTCCCAAGTCTTGGCTGAATTCTAAGAGGCCACACAGCTGCTGGTCAAAGAGCAACTATAATGAAAACAACAAAATCAGGCTGCTAAAAGCTGAATATCTTAGCACTTCTCTCATTAGTCATGCCATCCTACTCTCTTTATTAATAATCCTACAGCACGGGGGCCTCTGTTTCCTTTACCCCATCACTTTCTACTCTCATCTCTGATGCACAGAGGAACTTCTCCCATAAAAATGCAATTACGATGGGACTTCTCCAGCATTCCAGTGGTTAAGACTCCGCCTTCCAATGCAGGGGGTGCAGGTTCGATCCCTGGTCAGGGAACTAAGATCCCACATGCCGCACGGTGTGGCCAAAAATATATATTAAAAAAAAGCAACTGTGTGAGTGCTCTAAGATTAACTTGTGATTCTAAAGAAAAATTTGTTTGCCTTATGGGTGGTCCATTTAAGAAAATAAGGGTTCACCATTGCCATCCAAAGATGGAGCCTGAAATAGGTGTTCTGGGGCAGCAAAATTTACCAGAACCCAGCAGGGGGTGGGGAAAAGGGAGGGGACGGAGGCAATAAAAGGACAGAGGGCAACAGAATGAAAAAGAGGGTATTTCTTGGCGCCCATCTGATGATTGCTCTGTTTGGACTGAAAGGTAACCCAACGGCAACAGGAAAATGTTCTATATCATTCTCTGAACTATGAATATGTTTGTAATAAGCCATTCATAAAATCAGATTCTTTCTTGTAATACCTGGACTCACCCATTTCCAAATGTTTTTAGACAGAGTTACAGTCTAAAACAAACCCTCTGGTTCTCAATAAGATAGAATCATTCCTCAACTATCACTTTGCTAACATCTGACTTAGGAACTACAAGGTATCCACAACCATAATTTAATTTCCAACATTCTATTTCAGATTAGAGTAAAACATCACAAAGAATGGGATTAATATGCAGAGCACTGTAGAAGGAGGCTGGGAGTGAGAAGACAAGCAATGGGGAGTTTAGAATCTGCACATAAGCAAGGAGCTAGGAAGAAAAGTTTTCAAGTCCTGTCTGCTTTTCAGTGCTGGGGTCACAGAATTTTCTTCCAACCCAGCAGGTAAAACAAAAGATAATGCCCAGCATCTCCTACTTGGCTCTGCTTGGTACTCTAAGCTTAAAATAGCTACTATAGATAATGAATGCCATAGCATTGCTAATTTATTTAAATGAAAAGAGTCCTCATCTGTGATTTTCCCATCTATATCCACCTGTTAAACTGCCTGAAGCAGAGAACATGCTGGTGGTTACTAGACTATTACTTATACTCGTGGGTTTAACTCATTAAAATGATTTTGGAGGCTCTCAGAACAATAAGCATGGCCTGTTGTCACTATTTCTATTTTTATTTCTTTGGGATATCACCTAGAAAGGCTGGATTGGATTACAGCAAGTGACTACAGCTAAGTGTGAGGGGATGTGAAAAACAGAGTCTTCCTAAGCTTTTGCTACATTCTCAAGAATAGGTGGGAAATGACGCTGAGGAATTTAAAGTCAGTTAGACCTGGATTTGCCAAGGGGAAGTTATTTAACCATTCTGAGCCCTGGTTCTCTTAACAGTAAAGTTGAACAATAATATATATGTTACAGAATTACTGTTAATAATTAGAAGCAACAGGGACTTCCCTGGTGGTGCAGTGGTTAAGAATCCACCTTCCAATGCAGTAGACGCAGGTTTGATCCGTGGTCAGGGAACTAGATCTCACATGCATGCTGCAACTGAGTTTGCATGCCACAACTAAGGAGCCCGTGAACCGCAACAAAGGAGCCCACCGGCTGCAACCAAGGAGGACACGTGCTGCAACTAAAGGAGCTGGCGAGCCACAACTAAGGAGCCCACCTGCTGCAACTAAGACCCGGCGCAACCAAAAATAAATTTAAAAAAATAATTAGAAGCAACATATATCTAATACACAAGACATCTGACAAGCGGTTGATAAATGGTACTTGTTATTATAGCTCTCCGAAGTTTGCCAAAAAATAAAATCCTCATTAAATCATATGAGTTTTTCCAGTATATCTCCAATATTTCATTAAGGGCTTACAGATACAAGCACAGTAGCCGTTATATTGGTACCATAGAAAGACACATAACTATACAAAATAATGCTTATAATAAAGCGACTCTCCTGTCAATATAAGTAGAGTTGCATGAGGATTAACTGTGAATGCAAGTGAAAGGGAAGGGATTCTATTTCCAGCTCTAATAGCATAACTTGTAGCAAACCAGTGAATTCTTGCATCAAGAAAAACTAGAAGGAACAACATTTAAAAAAAAAAAATCTCTGTTTGAAAGCATTGAGAGCTGCTGAGGCAACCAGGACTGAAGGGCCAAGGTCCTAAAGAAAAGTGAAGAGAGAGAGGTAAGCCTGTAAGTTTCCCATTGGGGAATTTCTTAATTCTTAGTGCTGGCTAAAAGGCTAAGAATCTGAGCAGAGTGTGTTCTTAAGAGGCAAAGCAGCTGAAAGAGTTTCTGGACAGAAACGACAAAAAGTGGAGTCCAAAGACAACAGGGATAGGGGGAGAAGCAAGCATGACACAGAGCCGACTTTTTAAGATACACAAAGCAAGAGGGTAAGAATCTAAGGAAAATGCCAATGAAAGCATAAGGGAGTTTACAATGGTCTAACAGTGCCAAGGAAATAAAAGTAAGAGCATATGACCCAGCAAAAAGATGGGGCCCTAATAAACACCCACAGCCTCTCAGTTAAGACCCTTGGAGGGCTATGTCCACAAGACTGGGGGCAAATCAGTTGGATATTTGTCTTAATAAAAATTACAACACAGATGATTCACGGCAACTCAGTTGTTGATCACATTAAAGTGATCTGACCCACCCTCCCCCCAACCCTAGCTTCCTGGCAGAGAACAGGGTGAGCCCTTTCTGAGGGAAGATAAAATCAGGAACCGATGCAATTTTTTCATATACAATGTCCATCATTTAATGAAATATGACAAGGCATACCAAGAAATAAGAAAAAGAGAAAACCCAGATGATATAAAGAGACCTTCAGATTATCTAGATCACTGCTGTCCAATAGAACTTTCTGCAATGATGGAAATGTTCCATATGTGTGACATCTAATACAGTAGTGGCTGCACTTATGTGACTGGTGAGTACCTGACACGAAAACTGAATTTATTTTATTTTAAATAATTGACATTCCTATTTGAATTTAAATAGCCACAAGTACCTAATGATCCCTGTATTGGGCAGCACAGCTTTAAATAGAATGCATACTTTTCATGCTGATAAAGGGAAGAGATAATAAAAAACACTTGATTAATCCAACAAAGGAGGGAAAAAGGAACATAGAACAAACAAGACAAAAAGGAAAGAGATAGTATAATGGTTAATACATATCCAATTATATCAGTAATTATATTAATTACAGAAACAATATATACTGCAATAGAAAAACAAAGATTGTCAGACTGAAAAAAACCAACACACATTCAATTACGGAAATTTCTTTATATACTGCCTCTCCTTCATGCTCTCTTCTTCTTCTCTAGAACTCTCATCATATTAGACATATGCTCACCCGTTCAGTCTATCCTCTATGTCTTCACCTTTTTTCCTATTTTTCATGTCTTTACTTATCTTTGCTGCATTTTGATTAATTTTCTCAACTCTTTCTTCAAATTCAGTAATTCTCATTTTTCCTATGACATATCTACTGTTTAACCCTTCTATTGAGTTTTTAATTTCAATGATTTCATTTTTAAGAGTTTTTTCAACTGTTTTTCAAATTCATATATTCTATTCTAATATCACAATATCTTACTCTTTCCTTTTGGTTTTTACTCCTTTGAGCACTTTAATAATATTAAGCAGGGTTACTCTACAGTATGTTTCAGATTGTTGTATTTTATCAAGTTCTTAAAGTCCTAATATTCTTCTTCATCATGTCTAATTATTCTCTCTCATGAATTATTTTCCTCTATGATTTATACATTTTAATCACTAACTCTTCATGGGAGTTCTTTACTGCCCTGGACTGCTAGAAGTGTTGCTACGGAGAGTTTTGCTTTTGCTGGACACTCTAGGATTTCACTGGTACGAAAGATTAGTGTTCACATTAAAATCCTAGGAAGACTGTCAAATGAGACTTAACATCTACATATGGAAAAAGCTTAGAGCTTTCATTTCTCAGGTGAATTTTCTTTACTTTTTGGTTTTAGTGTTTACCTTTTCTAATTCCCCTTTCATTGAGAGACAGCAATTCCAAGGTCCTACCTGTATGCAGGGACCTAAGTTATAACTTTCTGCCTCACACAAGTCAAAGACTGCCTTCTGCCCTACAGCCTCTAGCCCCTTTATACCGCGTAAGAACACAGCGAGAAGGCACTGGCTCTGAACCAGAAAGTGGGCCCTTACCAAAACTGAACCATGCTGGGACCCTCATCTTGGACTTCCCAGCCTTCAGAACTGGCATTTACCAATTCAAATCATGGGGCATGATAATATGGAAGAAGGTGGCCTAAAGCTGTGGTAATCTCACTGAGCCAGAGAAACAGTACATCCAGGACTTGAGGAGTTAAGTTCCCAGAGAAAAAGGAACCAAAGAAAAATACTATACTGATGACTCACATATGGACTCAAATTTGGACTGGAACATCTCCAAAAACTCAACCTCATGTGTTTGAATTATAAATATGACAGCTGAATATCAAAACCAACTAACTCTGAATGACCTAAACCTGCATATTTAAATAAGTAATTAAAAAGACTGTTTATTAATTTGGAAAAAAAAAAAAAAAAAGCTCCTAGGGGCTATATGCAGTCAACAGCATCCTTTGTACAACTATCCTTCAACTATATCTGATCCAGTAAAAACCAAACTTTGTATCAATGTGATGGTCTTGCATTCACTCCTCAGTCAACTAGAAAGCTGAGCATTGAGAAAAATATCTCAAAACCATACTAATTGTTACCCTTATCAAATATGATCTCTCACCTTGGCTGAACCCTCATTCAGAGTTTCAACTTTACTCATCTCTGATCAGCTTGCTCTCCCAAACTGCGCAATGACTATCTTACAATGGGCCCTCCATATCTGAGGGTTCCGTGTCCTCAGTTGGTTGAATCCGAGGATGTGGAACCCGCAGTAGGGAGGGCTGCCTGTACTACACCATTTTATATAAGGGACTTGAGCATCTGTGGATTTTGGTATCTGTGGGGCTCCTGGGACCAATCCCCCACTGAGGAAGTACTATATTTTCTTCTAAAGCTCCTACTCAAAGCAGATAATCTGGCTTCCTGTTACATCAATAGAATCAGACCCATCAAGCAGGATGTCTCTCAATATTCTGCTTCCAGGCAGACATTCACATACATCACCACCTACTTTCCTTTAAGCTCAGAAGTTTGGTGTCCCAACTCCTATCCTAGGTACGCTCCTCCATCTCTGAGCTCTCTCTCATTTCCTCCCTCTTTTGTGAGACCTTTTCTCCAATATTCTCTCCTGTATCTTCAGTCTCTCAACTGGCTTCTTTCTCACACCTGATAAACATACTCAATTGTCTCTCTCTCCCTAAAAGACTAAAATAAAAATAAATAAATAAAAATAGGGTCTTTTCTCCCAGAATCTTCACCTAATGTCTGGCCTCTTTCTTCTCCTCACTGAAAATACTTGAAAGATTATTTATTCTTCTTGGCTGTACTTTCCAATCATTTTTCTACCACATGTAATCTGGCTTCTGCCCAACCACTTTATTGATATTGTTCTTATTTAGGTCATCAATAAATTCCTCGTTGGCAAACCTAATGGACAGTTTTCAATATATATTTTACAGGACCTCTCCACTGCACATGACACCATTGATCATTCCCTCCTCTCTATTTCCTCCTTCCCAAATTCCCTATTTCCTTTTTCTCCCATGGCACTGAACTCTCTGCCAATCATTTCTGTGGTCCTGTGTAATAATTCCCAAGGTGCTCTCCTTCACCCAGTACTCACCTTATGCAACGTACTTTCCTTGCTAGACCTCACTTAATATCTTGATTTTATTGACAACTTAATAACCAATGAATCCAGTGCTTCAGCAAAGGCATTTTCATACCCATACACATTAACTTGTAGACAGACATTGTCTTGTGGTCATCCCACAGGGCTCATCCTCTCTATGTCCTGAATCAAATTTGTCATCTCCTTTGGTAGAAGTACTCCTGCTCTATGTTCTCTTCTTCAATTGGAGACACCATCATTCACCTATGATAGAAACCTGGGAATCATTCTTGACTCCCACGTCTTCCTTACCCTTCACATCTATGTGCAGTAGTATAGCATGGTGACCCAGAGATTAGCACTGAACAGGTCCTTGCTCCTGATTTATTAACTACACTGGGCAAGTTATTAGATGGCAGTTTCATAAGTTCAACCTAGTACTTAGTCTCTTTAAGCTTATTTTCCCCCATCTGCAAAAATGGAAAAGGTATGGTACACATTACAAAGAGGATTAGCATGAAGATTAAAGAAGGTAATGCATGCAAAGCACTCAGCCTCTTGCTTCATACATAATAAATGCTCAATAAATGTAGCTTGTTTTATCAAACCCATCAAGCCCTATCTACTTCCAAAATATATCTTGAGGTTGTCTCCTCACTATTACCTCCTCACTATTTACTCATTCACTCATTTATTAGCAAATTCTTATTGAACAGTCACATGTTCCACGGACAAAGTTAGGCCTTGGGAATTCATGATGAACAAAGTAGACATTGCCCCTGCTTTAGTGGTACTTCCAAAATGGAGGGGAGGACAGACTGTTACACAGCTATTACATGAAGTCATAAAAAGTCATGACCCTAGGGTTTGTTCTGGTTAGTGAGAGTACATTCTCCAGGTCCCATCCCCTTTCCCTAGGGTCCTGGGTGAGGAAACACATGACAAGCCCAGAGATGAGAGAACTGTTGAAGAAACTCCTGCCAGAGCGATCTACCTAGACCACAAATCTGACTATGTCACCCACTGTGTAAACCTTTCTATGGTTCTTCATTGCCTTCAGGGTAAAGTTGACTCCTTAAAATGACAGATAACCTACCTCATCTCTTAAAATGAGAGAGAGAAAGAGTGCTAAGATATGTTTCAATAATACTGAACTATTTATATTTCTGTATACATGCCATTTTTTTAATGTTTTTATACCTTTGCTCCCAAGGCCCCTGAAACATGCTTCACCCTCTCTCTGCTTTGCTAACTCTTTATACAAGCTGGGATTCTTATGGAAAGAAGAAAAGGAAAGCAAGTCAACTCAAACTAGCTTGAGAAAAAAAGAGAAATTCATTATAAGAATACTGGGGTGTCTCATGCAACAGGACAGGGAAGTGGCTGCACAGCTATCGTAGGTTAACAACAGAACCAGAAGCTTGTATGCTGGGAGCATGCATTCTCTCCACAGCTCATCTCTGCTTCTCCCTGTGAGTTGTCAATGTAACTCAGATTGTTGTTGTTTATCCACTACCACAAGGCAGAAAACAAGGCAGTTGACAGTTCTCAAGCTTCATTGGGACCCGTGTTGAAAAATTCTAGGGAGGGACACTGATTGGCCCAGCATATTTCAGGTGTCCATTCGCGGACAAAAACTTGTAGGCTAGGGACACAATGTAACAGTGAACTGAATGGCTCTTCTTGCCATAACCATGTGGATGGGGGAGGAAAGCACCTAGAAAAGCTGAGGAGAGAGAACAGGACAGATTAAGGAACACAATGAGTAGAGTACATTTGTACTCATCCTTTATGACAGCTCAGGTGGTCCTCCTCCAGGGACACTCCAGACCCCCTTTATTGGGTTGAATGTCTGTATTCTATGCACCCTTACTGTCCCATATGTATGCCTAGTTGTCTAATACTGCCGTTAAAAT
Organism: Balaenoptera musculus; assembly: GCF_009873245.2. Taxonomy (NCBI): domain Eukaryota; kingdom Metazoa; phylum Chordata; class Mammalia; order Artiodactyla; family Balaenopteridae; genus Balaenoptera; species Balaenoptera musculus. Next base: position 81,391,767 of record NC_045792.1, read on the forward strand.
ATTCAATGATCTGCTTCTGTGTCAGTCTCTCATGAACTCCTTGAGGACAAGTGTGTATCATATTCAGTTTGATTCTTCAAACTCTGAGGATACAAAAGCAAAGCAATAATGAATGTGTAAATTTATTAAATATTTCTGGAAAAAATGAGTAGGTGATTACTCGAACTGACACGTGAATTTTATTTCTGAAACTCTAGCTATAAAAAGTCATCATTTCAAACTTTCTTTGAAGTCACTACACATGTATCCTCTTACACAGCAAACTCCAGTGATTAATAATTCCAAACCTTATTAATTATCTTTTCTGAAGTAATTATTAGAAGTGAGAGAATCTATATAATGGATTTGATTATATATATTTAAAATCACTTAATTAACCCAATATTCTGAAGAAAAGCACCAAAAAACTCCTACTATGCTTAAGAACTTTCCAATCCCAGCTCATGTGACAGCCAGTAAAGTTAAATAAAAACGCCAATTCATTGACAGAGGCATTCTCTGTTCTCCTTAAAAGTACAGGGAACAGTAGCTCACCACTGTCAAGGCATTTATCAAATATGTACAAAAAATGAACAAAAGGTAAAACAGAGTGAGAAGAATCTTGGTGAAAATTGGCAAAACAATGTTCTGCTCTCCCTCTGCTGGCTCCTAGGTAGTATTGCTCTTCAAAGGCCTGCCCAAAGGCCCAAATGAGGGTTCTCTCACGGAAGCCCCAAAATATTTAGAATTGTTCACACTGTTCATCTAAATAAGCCCCCCTCAAGCCAAAGCATCTCCCCAAAGCCATCAGTATCTTTTCTCCCTATAATTAATAACGGCTAATAATCTGAAAAAAATAGATATATATATGTGTATATAACAGGATCACTTTGCTGTATACCTGAAACTAACACAACATTGTAAATCAACTACACTTCAAAAAAAATAAAGTGAAATTATAAAAACAAACAAAAAATAATGGCTAATACAGAAAAGACAAAATAAGTAGACTCTAATGGCTTGACACCTAATTTTTCAAGAGAGTAATTCAAAAGAACAGAGATATATGTAATATTATATTTTCTGGTTTTCTAAGAATATGATCCTTACTCATAGATCAAGATGCAACCTGATAGAGTGGGAAAAACCTGCATTTTGAGTTAGAAGACCTGGGTATGATTCTTGAGCTTTCCCGATTATCTACTGGTTGTGTAACCTTTCCTACTTGTCACTTTTATATTGGTCGCATAACGTGACCGTTTTTGGAACTGAGTTTCATCAACCGCTAAATGAAGATGCTAGGCAACAGAACTGTTGGATCCTTTTCTTGTTCTAATATTTTCTGATTTTAAGTGCTGTTGAATTACAAAATTTTAATGGTTTCTGCTTTTTCTTGACACCATTTGAGTCGTTCTCAGACATAAGCAAAATGGTTGAAACCTTTCCTGTCACCATCAGCTTCTTTCCTGGATGCAGTGCCAAACACACTGTGGACACCCAAATGAATGTTGATTGACATATCAATGGTTCCGACGGCAATGAAGAGCCCCGGAGCTTTAATTCAGGCCGAATTCTCTCCTGCTTATACATCAAGAACTCGGAGCAGCAGCTGTGAACAGATCTGTATCTCCTTGCCCACGCCACCCTCACCACTGTCTGAAACCTTTGCTTCAAACAGGAAAAATGAGAAACAGCTAAAAATGTACTTTCAATCTGTTCTACTGTCCAGTCATTAGTTAAATTCCCTATACCACATTTCTTTAAATCAACTGACTCTTCGATATTGTTGCAAGGAAGGAGGGTACAAAGTGGTGAGAGGGAAGTCAGGAGGTACAGTTTCAAACAGCTCCACTTCTCAGTTTAATATCCATCTTTCAAGACTAAAATACAGCATGTCGTGAACGACAGCACATGTGTGAGCTGCTCACTCAGTGCTCATGTATAATTGGCAGTCTATAAATAGTAGCAAACATAATTTTAGCTACCAGTTATTGAGAGCTTAATTGTGGCAGGTATATATGCATATATATACATTACCTAATTAAGGAGATCAACTATATATATATAGTTGTGATATTGTGATCTGCAATAAGAAATTTTTATGTGGTTTTGGTCCCTTTTCCTGGCACAGAGCTCCCAAAATCCTTAGAACTCCCTAATTGATAAGAGTAGTAAACAAGCTCCTAACAACTACACCAGAGTTTTGTTAATGAGGGGACTAAGGGAAAGCCCCAAAGGCTAGGGGCTGGTTGCCGGAGGAACCAACTAGGTGAGTAGAGGGTTGGAACTACAGGCCTCATCCCACCTCTGGGAGGGGAATGGGGCTGGAGGTTGAGTTCAATCACCACTGGTTAATGATTTAATCAGTTATGCTTAATGAAGCCTCCAAAAAACCCCAAAAGGACTGGGTTGAGAGAGCTTCCCAGGTTGGTGAATGCAGGTAAGCTTCTGGGAGAGTGGTGTGCCCCAGAAAGGGCATAAAAGGCTCTGCACCTATTCTCACCTGCCTTGCCTTATGTATCACCATCTGGCTATTCCTGAGTTATATCCTTTTCTAATGAAGCAGTAATCTAGTAAGTAAAATATTTTCCTGAGTTCTGTGAGCTGCTCTGGCAAATTAATGGAACCAGGGGATCACGGAAACCTCAGATTTATAGCCAGGAGGTCAGAAGCACAGGTAACAACCTGGAATTATGATTGGTGTCTGAAGTAGGGAGGGGGCAGTCTTGTGGGACTGAACCCTTAACCTGTGGGATCTCACACTATCCCCAGGGAGATAGTGTAAGAATTGAGTTAAATTGTAGGACAACCAGCTGGTGTCGTGGAATTGTTTGGTGTGTGGAAAATCCACACATCTGGTGTCAGAAGTAAAGGAGTATATAGTATAAAGAAAAACACACAGGAGGAGGTGTGGTATGTGTGTATATATATAAACTGTAAAAGATTAATAAAAAGAAACCTCAATTGAATGGAGTTGGGAGACCAGAAGGGGGCGCTCTCACAGATGGTAGCAGAGCCCCCCCAATAGGAAGAAGACAGACTCAGCCAATGAAAAGCCATGGACTCTTTGTTTACTACAGCCCTCCCAACTTCCTTTCCTCTCTATAAAATCATTGCCTCCCCTTGCTGTGCAGAGACTTGCATGTGGCTCCCATGGTTGCAGAACCTGAATTGCAATTCTCTGCTGATCCCAAAGAAACCCATCTTTGCTGGAGAAATATCTGGCAGTCTATTTGTTTCAACAATACCACAGAGGTATATACATACATAGATCATACCACAGAGGTATATGTATATACACAGAGGTTTGAACTGCGTGGGTCCACTTAACACCGGATTTTTTTTTTTTTTCAATAGTAAATACTACAGGACTCCAAGGTTCATTGAATCCATGGATGCAGAGCCATGAATAAGAAGGGACAACTATATATACTGTTAAAAATAAAACTACAGGCCCAAAATGACATCACTTGCGGTAAAGTCCACAATGTCAAACCTAGATTTAATACCTAATCTAACTGCAGTTGAACATTCTGCAGAAATGTAATCTTAATCAACCAGTTTGGAATTTTCCGGTCAGCACCTTTGAGGTAATCTGTCAAATGGGCCCTCTCCATCCCCCCACCCCCATCCCGGAAGAAGAGGCAATCTGCATAATAAAACCTCTGCCATTCCTTTCTCTCCCTCCCCCCACTCCCCAAAAGATGTCCCTTTCTTTTATTTTGCTAATAGCTCCCTTGCCCCACCCTTCTTCCTACAACAATCTTCCATTTTGTACCACTCCTTGGGATGCCCTTCTAGTTGTTATAAGACATGATGCCCAATTCATAAACCCTTGAATAAAGCCAACTAGATCTTCAAATTTACCAGGTTGAATTTTGTTTGACTAGCATATAGCTAAACTCTCAATGATTGGAAGCTATAATAATTCTTGCTAGTATATATACTTGTCAAAGAACAAAATTCAACAAAGTCCATTTTAAAGATTTTATTGTTGGGAATTCCCTGGTGGTCCAGTGGTTAGGACTCTGTGCTTCCACTGCTGGGGGCCCAGGTTCAATCCCTAGTCAGGGAACTAAGATCCCGCAAGCTGCACAGTGCGGCCAAAAAATAAAGATTGTACTGTCTTTATTCAGCGATTCATGTACAGATTAGCAGATTGAGAGAAGTTTTGAGGAACTGTACAGAATGAAAGCCTTTTACAGGTAAAAGGGAGCAAGAACAGGGAAGTCATACTAGGCATTTGCTGACTGATTAAAGTGAGGGTATTTTCCTTATATGGAGCAAAGGGAAGTCTAGGAGCCTGGTTAGGTAACTTGTGATGAGCAGGCAAGCACTGATTGGTTTACCTTGGCCTTCCTTATTTTGGGAGAGCCAAGAATAGAAACTTTGTTAAGTTTTGGTTTGCTGACAAGGAACTTACTTAGCATGAGCGATTCCATCTTGGGCCAAAACTGGTTACTTTAATATATTATATATTATACATATACACACAAACATGTATATGTATATATGCTTGCTACATACATACACACACACACACACACACACACACACACACGCATATGTTTATTCCCCACAATAACCCTATAAGGCAGATAATATTATCCCTATTTTACAGATGAGGAGTTGAAGTTTAAGTTATTAAAGTAACTTCCATAGGTTATGCCACTAATAAGTGGCTGATCCAGGATTTGAACCAGGCATATAATTCCAGAGCCCACTTAGAGTTGTTTTGTGCCCCTGCCCCAAGTGGTTCAATGAAGTAACTTAGTGTTAGAAAACAATTACTGGGCTTCCCTCGTGGCTCAGTGGTTGAGAATCCACCTGCCAACGCAGGGGACACGGGTTCGATCCCTGGTCCAGGAAGATCCCACATGCCGCGGAGCAACTAAGCCCGTGCGCCACAACTACTGAGCTTGTGCTCTAGAGCCCGCGAGCCACAACTACTGAGCCTGCATGCCACAACTACTGAAGCCCGTGCGCCTAGAGCCTGTGCTCCGCAACAAGAGAAGCCTCCACAATGAGAAGCCCGCGCACCGCAACGAAGAGTAGCCCCTGCTCGCCACAACTAGAGAAAGGCCACGCGTAGCAATGAAGACCCAATGCATCCAAAAATAAACAAATAAATAAATAAATTTATTTAAAAAAAAAAAAGAAAACAATTACTTATGCAACCTCCAGAGTAACTAAAATGAAAAACCAACAATAACAACTGATAACCTCAAGTGCTGGTGAACATGTTTAGGAGTATAAATTGGAGCTGAATGTAGTGTAAATTGATGCAACCACTTTGGAAAACTCTTTGGCAGTATCTACTCACACTGAACATACACACTGCCTTTTATCTAACAATTCCACTATTCACTAAATATCCACTACATACGTTCACACGAAGTGTGGAATATACGTGCACTAAAAGACAGAATGTGCACAGCATCATTATTTGTAAAAGCCACAAATGAAATCAACCCAATGTCTATCAACAGTGAAATGGATAAAATAACAGGTTCTCACCTTCATGTAATAGAAATACGATTCAGCAATGACAAACAACTACTACTACACCCAACAGGGGTGGATATAATGTTGTGTCATGGAAGCCAGACACGAAAGAGTATATTCAGTACAATTCCAAATTCCAAAAACAGGCAAAAATAGTCTATGGTAAAAGTAGTTAGAATGGTGGTTACCTTTGGCAACAGGTGACAATAACTGGGGGCAGGGAGGGCAACTTAAAAGAATCTTCTGGGATAGTGGAATTTCTTGACCTGGGTACTGGTTATACGGATATAAAAATTCATCAAGCTATGACTTGTGTACTTCTGTGTGACATATTAAAATTCAATATGAAAGCTTACAAAAAAAGAAGAAGAGGAGGAGGAGGAAAGCAATTACTAAGAATCCATCCTCGTTCATTTCCCATAACCCCTTCCGGAGAGCCAGGCCATCTCATCCGAAACTTGGGACCCATTTCATGTTAATACTTCATGTTTTTCCTAGTTTGTGGTTCTTGTGCACATCACCTTCTTCCTCACATACATATCTAATCAGTTACAAAATCCAACTAAATCTGCTTGCTTAAGTTCTATCCTCTCTTGCTTTCTTAATTCCCTTAGTTCAGGGTTTCTCAATCTTGGCACCACTGCAATTTTGAACCAGGTAGTTCTTTGTTGTGAAGGGTTCTCTTGTCCACTGTAAGATGTTTAGCAGTTTCCCTGTCCTCACCCCACTAGATTATCAGTAGCACCCTCTAGTTGGAATAACCAAAAGTGTCTCCAGACATTACCACATGTCTTGAGGGCAAGGGAATCACATCTCACTCCACAGAGCCACTGTCTTAGTAGATCGAAGACCTCATTATTAATCACCTGCATTAGGGCAAGAGATTCTACCTGGCCCTCCTGGACAGGACTGTACCTCTTCCCTATTCTTCACACTCCTTACAGTTTTACAGTTTTCTCCAGGATAAAATCTAGTATCTCTAATATGGCCAAAAAAAAAAAAAAAAGGGTATTATCTTTCCTCTACTTACCTCTCCAGCTTCCTACCCCAGCTATACTGAATTCCTTGCAGTTCCCTGAAGGATGGATGAAAGTCAGAAGTGTTAGTCAGAAGTGTTAAGTACACTAGCAGCTTAGAAGATAAATGCAAAACTCCTAGGATGTTTTATATATAGAAAATGAGTAAGCATGTACTTTGTGAAACACAGACAGAACTGTGTTAAATATACATAGTAAGTTAGTAAACTATAAGGCATACCAAAGTTAAAATAAATCAAATATATGATGGAACAGAGCATCATTTAGAGTCAAAAAGGAATGGAAAAACCAAGATATGAACAATTATGCCACCTCTGGGATGACAACTATGTCACCCCTAAATCAGCCATCCATAGGTGACACCTAGTATAGTCTCATACACGCTCTATCCAAGAAATGCAAGTAAAACCCGTGTCTGTTCATCAGGCTAATTAGTAAGCTCTGGTTTTGACCAAGCACGTTTCCCTGCATCTATCCAACAGAGCAGGTGTGTGCCATTGGCCCAAAGCACTTTCCACCTGTGGGCCTCCTTGCTGTAACCTCAACGCTAGTCCTCATAAGCATAAGATCAGTGGAAAAGGCTAATGTGGCAGACAACACACGAACACTGCATAACGCATGACTCAGCTGATGTTGTCCTTCCACTTGCTTGCACCCTAGCCTAAGTGCGTCAGCTTGCCCCAACTCTTTCCCCTTACTTTTCACTAGATATTTAAATTGATTCAGTAAACCATGTTATTCAAGCATCTTAATTTGTCCTGTGAGCCTTCTGTTTCACTACCTCTAGGATAGATTGCCTAACAGTTTACTTGGAGGCCACCATTGCATCAAGCAGTTTTCCATAGGACAATTCAATTCAGGCATTAATCTCCTCCCAGAACTTCCCTGCTTTAGCACCTCTCATTTTATCCTGTCCATATCCTTGCATTTCTGATGGCATTTATCACACCACACTGTGATTAACTATTTATTCCTCTGTCTCTCTCATTAGTCTATGAGCTCTTTGAAAGCAGGTATAAATTTCATTCTTCTTCTCTCATGATAACTTAGCAAAGTGCCAATCACAAAGTAACTACTAAAAGAACTACTGAATGTCACCTCCTGCGGACACAGTTGAGGGGATTACCCATTGTTCTTGCCTTTCTCCCATTTCTAAGATGGGTGGACACAGTTGAGGGGATTACCCATTGTTCTTGCCTTTCTCCCATTTCTAAGATGGGTGTAAATTAGGCAGCGGCAAAACCCTGACTGGGTTCAAAGCAGCATGGAGGTGTTAGGAAGGACCATTAGAGAGGTTCCCTGCAAAAAACAACTTACAGTAGGTGTGTATAGTATTGCTAGCAAGCTTGGGCTTCGATGGATCTTATTTCCCTGTCTCACACTTTTCACCTGGCTAGTTAAAAAAACAACAGTGGGGCGGGGTGGGGGAAGGGGACTTCCTACCCCCACCTGAAAATGGCTGCAGGCTCAGACGCTTCAGTCTAGGGGATCTAGGGCCGTCAAAGATTGTAGGTGAATAAAATCTGCTTTAGAAATTAATCAGCTCTTAAATTGGTCCAGACAATAGGGTTACAAGAAAGATACTCTGTGTGTGTGTGTGTGTGTGTGTGTGTGTGTGTGTTTCCCTTCTGAAAATTTGCAAGCATCTTCCTGGTGCCTACACTCTACTCAAAGTAATAAACATAGCTATTCTTATAATTTACAATAAAGGAGATGCATTTTGGAATATATTTCGCTTGAGTGAAAGAAACAAAAACTTGAGACCCTAAATAAAGGGTCTCTTCTGAAGGTCTTTTTAACTCATTCACTTCTCCTTCAGGGATTAGGAGGGTTGGGGTGCAAGAATGTGGCGTCACGCACAGGCGTAGAGATTCGCGAACACAACCCAAGTTAGCCAAACTTGCATCTTGTAAAAGGTGGCCCCAGACACCGCCCAATTCCCTAACGCCCAAGAACAGAAGGGAAAAAAAAAAAAAATCCAGTCAGCCTCTGAAGCAACCATTGCCTCACCTTGATTCATTCGCCAATTCACGCCGCCCCGCCCTTTCCGCCCCGAAGGCGGGGGCGCCAAGCTCCGTTCCCCTCTAGGCTTCTCCCAGGCCTCTCTTTATGGGCGTGCTGAGACTCTCTAGCCTGGCTCGCCGCCCTCTCTCTGGTAGCGCCGGGAAGAGCCGAGAAGCCGGCGGCCGAGGCCCAGCTGAGACGTTGCGGGTGTGGCCCGGACCCCGGCGGTGGAGCGCTCCCGCTAAAGGTGGGAAGGGCTGGGGGAGGCTTTGGGGAGGATCGGGGGCGTGGAGAACGATCCCTGGGTGGGAGGAGGGCCCGGGCCAGGTGATGGAGGTCCCCAGGAGAGGAGGGGGAGCAGGTCGGACACGTGAGGGGGAGTGAGGGGGATTTTCAGCTGCTAGCTGAGGCCTCCGCCAGCCTGCCGCCCTGCAGCGTTCCCCGCTTCCTCCGCTTCATCTGCGGCCCCTTGTGTCAAGGCCCAACACGGTTTCTACCGCCGCATCTGTTGACCCCGCGGGTCGTCGCCTCTCTTAGGGAGACCTGGAGCCCTGCTAATTTTGACTTAGGCTTGTCTTATTTAGAGGAGAGCTTTGTGGCCTAGAGCCCCATCCACAGCTTATATCTCTGCTATTTGGTTTTTATTTTTTAAATTGGAGCCCTCCCAGCCCTAGCATTTTGGTTGAGGCCGGATGCCGAATAAATAGTCTTCTTTCTTCCATTCCCGTACCGTGAACATGGTAGAGGCTCATATGATGTATCTGGTGGCTTGCAATATTCTGATACAGCCGTGAAGTAGGGGCGTTATGCATATGAGCACAGGGTTGAGGTGGGAATAACTGCAGGATCCTGGGCACCTAGTCACATTGATTTAGGCAGATTCAGCCTTCATTGTGTGAGATTCTGGCAGTTTAGGAACATGTATTCATTCGAAAGATGTTATCTACTAAGTGTCAATATTGTGCTAGTTAGAGAAGCTACAGCTGTAACAGGACCCTGGTGATTCCTTGCCCTCACGGAGCGTAATACATAATGGGAAAAACTAACAAAGAAGAAAGCCTGTGATGAGTGCTGTGAAAACGGAAGTCCTGAAGTTCCTTACTCTTTTGTCTTGAGTGATAGAGAAAATAACACCATATAGCTCCTGTCTTCCAACAGCTGAAAAGTAAGAGTAAAAGTTTCAAACACAGAAGAAGAAGGACCTATAACAATAGTATTTGGGTAAGGCACAGCAGAAAGGTGAAGACGCTGGCACTGTCTTGAAGGATTAGTTAGCATTGCCTGGCTTTCCAAGCAAAGAGACAATATGAAGACATAAAATATAAAAGAACTTTGCTAGTAGACTATTTTGACCTGGAGTATGTGACGTTTGAACAAGTAATGCCATGCTAAAGAGTCCAGACTTTGTTTTCTAGGAAGAGGTGAAAGTGTTTTCAACAGAATAGCTTACAGTTCAGTGTCACAATCATTTACCCAACTGTTTGGCAGTTTAAGTATAGTATTAAGTACTGTTTGACAATGTTGACCACATCCAGAATTCAGGTAGAATAAAGAGAGCTTTGCTCATACATCTTAGTCTGGAAACAATCTTTCAGTTGTTGAAATCAAGGGATTCTGTTCTCTTTGACGGTTAAGGACCATAGGAAAAGAGAGAAATCACAAATGGAGTTTGGAGACCTGAAGGGTTTGCTGAATTGTGCCAAATGTGAGCAGTAGGCAATATATAGATGGGTCTTATTGTTTTAATCCATTCATCCAGCCTATGTCTTTTGATTGGAGCATTTAGTCTATTTACATTTAAAGTGATTATTGATAGCTATGTACTTATTGCCATTTTGTTGATTGTTCCTGGTTGTTTTTGTGGTTCTTCTCTGTTCTTTTCTTCTCTTGGTCTCTCCCCTCATGGTTTGATGATTTTTTTTTTCAGTGTTATGTTTGCTTCCTTTCTCTTTTTTTTGTGTATCTATTATAGGTTTGTGGTTACCATGAGATTCATGTATATTGACACATATATATATCAGTTTATTTTAACCTAATTCTTGTGTAAGATTGAATGCTCTAAAAGCACATTTTACTCTCCCCCTCCCCCATGTTTTATGTTTTTGATGTCATATTTTACATCTTTTTATTTTGTGTATCTCTTAAATACTTAATTGTAGTTATAGTTGATTTTACTACCTTTGTTTTTTAACTTTCATACCTGTTTTTAAGCAGCTGATGCACTGCCTTGACTATAAATTTGCCTTCACCAGTGCAGTTTCTTTTTTCATATATTTCCTTATTTCTTGTTATGGCCTCTTCTACTCAAAGAAGATCTTTAACATTTCTTGTAAGACTGGTTTAGTGATGATGAACTTCTTTAGTTTTTGCTTGTCTGGGAAACTCTTTATCTCTCCTTCAATTCTGAATGATAACTTTGCCAGGTAGAGTACTTGGTTGCAGGTTTTTTCCTTTCTGCACTTTAAATATATCATGCAAAGTTTCTGCTGAAAAACCGGCTGATAGTCTTTTGAGGGTTCTTTTGTGAGGGTTCTTTTGTATGTGATTAGTTGTTTTTCTCTTTCTGTCTTTGAAATTCTCTATCTTTGACTTTTGCTGATTTAATTATAGTTTGTCTTGGTGTGTCTTTAGGTTTATGTTGTTTGGAACTCTCTGTGCTTCTTGGACCTGGATATCTGTTTCTTTCCCCAGGTTAGGGAAGTTTTCAGCCATTACTTCTTCAAATATGTTTTCTTTTTCTCTTCTCCTATAATGCAAATGTTAGTATGCTTGATGTTGTCTCTGAGGTCCCTTAAACTCTTTTAAATTTTTTGCTTTTTGCTTTTCTGCTTGGATGACTTCCACTATTCTGTCTTCTAGATTGTTGACCCAGTATATTTTTCATTTCAGCTATTGTATTCTTCATCTCTGTTTGGTTCTTTTCTATCCTAACTCTTAAGTTCTCAGTGTGTTCCTCCATTTTTCTCCCAAGTTTGTTAAGCATCTTTTTGACCATTACTTTGAACTCTTTATCAGGTAAATTACTTACCTCTATTTCCTTAGGGTTTTTTCCTGGACTTTTATCTTGTTCTTTTTTCTTTTTTTTTTTTTTTTGGAACATATTTCTCTGTCTCGTCCTTTTGTTTAACTCTGTTTTCGTATTAATTAGGTGAAACATCTACCTCTCCAAGTCTGGAAGGCATGGCTGTGTGTAGGAGTGTCCTCTGTATGGACCGTGTGTGCCAGGCAGCTTTGTCAGGCTGGTTGGACCTGGAGCAGGTGTGGGCCAGTGTGTCCTGGAGCATGTTCACATTGGGACCACCCTAGTGGGGTGACTGGAGCTGGAGCAAGCATGAGTGGAGCAGAGGAGGGATGCGGTCCCAGGGCTTGCCATGCTCAGACCACCTTGGCAGGACAGCTGGAGCTGGGGGATGGGGTGGGCCTGGGGCATGCTGGGGCAGCCTTGGCAGGCCAGTAAGAGTACCTGGACCGTGATTCTGTCCGCACTATTAAGGTGTAAGGGGAACACACAAAAAATGGCACTTTCTGGCACCTTGGACCACGGAGACAGTTTCAGCAGTTCTCTGCCCATTTGGCAGACACTTGAGGGTTAGTAAATGGATTTCCTTCATCTGGAGCGTAGGTGCCCTTTAAACAGTTGCTTCTTTGCTCTGCTCTAGGGTGGGCAAGTCTGCGTACAGGCCCCTCAGTGATACCCCTCCCTACCGAAGGTCCTCGTCAGGGTTGGGGTTCCCATCGATACCATGCCTCCATCTCTTTTACCCATCCCCTGTGTCGTCCCTCTATCACTTGTTCTGCAGCCCTCAGTTCTTCTTTGGCAGGAATGGATCTGTATGTAGGTACAAATTCAGCATGTCTGTGGGAAGAGATGAGTTCAGGGTCTTCCTACACTACCATCTTTGACTGGAACCTCCCAAATATTTTATTTTAAATAATACTATGGACCATATTTTTGTTTTAAGTTCACTTTATCTTTCTTATGGGGCCTGGGTCTTCTTGAGGTTTAAGACTATCCCACTTGGCCATTTAACCCTTCTGTTAGTACCCATTCAAGTGTCCTGTAGGTAGTTAGTATTTGAAGATAATGGGCACAAAAAGTTATCAGTTGCCAGAGGCATGATTTGTGTGTGTGTGTGTGTGTGTGTGTGTGTGTGTGTGGTGTGCGTGTGTGTGTGTGTGTGCGTGCGCTCAGGCAGGTGCACGCCTAGGACTGAAACTGCTGATTTGCAAAGTAGGGGTGAAGTTATTTTTTTTTTAATTAAATAAATAAAAGGTAAATGGGGAAATGCCTTATAAATTGTAAGACCCCTATACTGAAAAAACAAGGCATTTTTCCTGAAAGGGAAAGACTCTTAAAAATTGACCTAAAAATTCAGTAATTTATTTTTTCATTAAATTTCCTCTTAATGCTCTTTTTCCCACTAACTTGAAGAGTGGTATCCAAGCACCACTATCTCCCTCTGCTTTTGTTTTGTTAGTGGAAGTGATGGTTGTGGTTCTGCTTTGACTAACTCCTATAGGAGGCCTGTGATCATGTCCCAGAACTTGTGTTATTAGGGAAACTTGCTACTATCGTGGCCTTGTATGAGGTCACTCAGCTTCTTCATTGCATCCAACCTACCTACCTTAGAGTTGGGTAATGAATAGCAAGAGATAGTGTCTAAAACTTATTCCATGGAATCTATAAAAAACAAATAACTTTAAAATATAATGTTTAAAAAATGAACTCATAGATAAAGAGAACGGATTGGTAATTGCCATTGTCAGGGGGTTAGGGTGGGCAAAATGGGTGAAAAGGGGGTCAAAAGGTACAAACTTCCAGTTGTAAGTAAGTAATGGGGATGTAACATCCAACATGATAACTAGTTAATAATACTGTACTGCATATTTGAAAGTTGCTGAGGGAGTAAATCTTAAAAGTTCACATCACAGAAAAGAAACATTTATAACTGTGGTGACAGTTATTAACTAGACTTATTGTGGTGATCATTTTGCAATATACACAAATATTGTATCATTACATTGTATACCTGAAACTAATATAATGTTATGTAAGGTAATACCTCAAGTTTTTTACAAAAGCTTATTCCCTAACTTGTCAGTGTTCAGATATATGAGGAGCAAATGCTTGTGTTTACTACCTAAGGTATAGAAAAAGGGGTCTAATAAATCTATATTTATTTCATTCTCTCTCGACTCTTCTGGGAGTGCTATAAAAATATTGTAAGTTAATCTTAGAATCACAAAACATACTCTGTTTAGGTACTGAAGGAAAGTATTGGCAATTCTAAGGCAAGAGAAAATTGAAAATGCAGAACTTTTAAAAGAAAGTGTCAAATAATAAAATCCAGAGTTAGTAAGGAGAGACTTTATTGAAAGGGTTATTGCAACAGGGGAAAAGGGATTATAGCAGTGGAGAGAATTCTCTGACCAAAAGATTTACCAGCTTCTCAAGGGATGAGTAAACAAAGCTAAAACAAAACTGCTTGGTCTGATTGTAGATCCCAGATTGTTTTGCCCTGAGGCCAGCCTATTCTCTGAAGGGGTCCTTTGCTGGCTCTGGGTAGGCCAAAGTTCAGGGATCTAGGGGAAGGAAAGAAACTTAAAATATGGTTAACAAGCATTTTGTTCCAATTGATTATTTTCAACAAGCAGTTCAGCTAATTATTCATAAATTTATAAATGAGACAATGGGAATTTGGAGGTCCTTTGTCCTGGTCATAGGTAAACAAGGGGATGTTCTTGAGTCTTATGGAAGCCATATGGAGAGGAGTAGGAGGGTTTCTTTAACCATGGCTATTCAAGAACCAGGAGCACGGGTCTCAGGTAAAATTTGACTTGTTAAAAAGGCATTTTACTATTTGAAGTGGAAAATAATTAAGTGTACAAATAAAATTCATTGAAACATTTATACAGGAAGGCCTTAGGATACTCATTGACATTCAGGAATTAAAAAATCCTCCATCACTATGTGTAGTTTGAAAGCACTTAAAGACCAGTCTCATTTGTATCAGTGAAATTTTCCTGAGGTGGTGGGGGGAGTGGAAAACAAATCTAAATTACTCAGGTCTAAATGAACACATCTGGGGCTTTTTGTTTGTTGCATGGTTTTCATCTTAACCTATAAGAACTGGATTTTTTTTTTCACTCCGTCAAAGTGACTTGGCTGGAGCAAATTAATTTTTTCCTATGTTTAAAATATAATTTCCCACAAAAAAAGGGAGAAGGAAGTAAAATCATGACTGTCACACAGATATAAAATTAGCAACACATGGTTTTTGTTTATCTTATTAATGAGGGGACTGGTAAGATGATATATAATCAATTCAAATGACAATCAAAAGAACAGACACATTTATTGATCAGGAATATTGAAATAAATGAGCAAATAGAGGCAAAACTGTCTTCTTCCACAGTGGGCCAGGGGCGTCAATTGTACCTCTACCAGACAGAATTTACAAGAATATAGACAAGAGTTTTGCATTGCTGTTAGTTTTGTACAGTTGTCAGCTGTAAAATAGCTCAAAGGCAATGAAAGACTCAGAGCTCTCATGTAATGGGAATGTGAAAACCCTGAAAGTTGTACTCTTCAGCAGTGCAGTTTTCCACTGAAGCAGGTATTTCTTTCTATACCTAGTTTATGAAATTTACAACTCCCCCTCCCCCCCTCAAATAATCTTCCCTAAGTGTCGGACTTCCTGGAAGGCAAGTACATGTCTGTGTGTGTGTGTTTCTTATTCTTTTTTGATATACTCTATAAATATAGAAGATGCTTGGTTAATGTTTTTAATTGAATTATCTAAAGCAGTGCATCTCAAACTGTACTGTGCTTACATATCACCTGGGGATTTCCTTTTTAAATGCAATTCTGATTCAGTGAGTGTGGGGCTTTCCTGAGATTTCTCTTTTCTATTCAATAATAAGTTCCCAGCTGATGCTAGTACTATTCAATAGTTCATGGACAGTAAATAGTAATGTATTTCTGACTATTAATTGAGGAAGATATTAGATAATCATTACTGGAGAACATGGCACCATACTGCAGGTGAAGGGAGCAACATGAAGCTACTAGACTATCGCTTGAAGAAACAAAAATACTAATTGTGGGCCACATTGCCAGGCCAAAATGAGCAAAAGAAACAGTTGCTAGGAAACAGATCCAAAAAACTCTATAGCAGAACTTCAGCTTCAGAGAAGAGAACAGAAATGAGGACACTGGGAGATACAACAGGGGAGGAGCAACCAGAGGGGTATAGGTTTTAGAAGGCAGGCAGTAACCACTGAAGATCACTGCCTGAAATTTTGTGTTCCTTGAGCTAACCTGACTTTTTTTTTTTAAAGCAATGCTTGAACGTAAAACTGCTTTGACACAGGTGTGTACACTTTTACCGTGACGGTTTCACTCAAATTAGTGGTATCAATATGCCATTGAGCTTTAAGCAATGTGTAAAATATATTTTGTACTGCAACTAGTGATTTGTCTTCTGTCAGATGGGGCACTTTAATTTTTAACTGAGCAGGTCCTGTAATTTGTTCATAGGTAGTTCAGTTTTCTTTTAGCAGCAAATAAGAGGTGGAAGATAATGTGAAGCTGGCACCAAAGAGATCTCTACTTACTGGAATATAAAAAAAAAAAAAAAAAAGGCATGGTAAATGAGGCCACCAGATTTAGCAAATAAAAATACAGGATGCCCAATTGAATTTGAATTTCAGACAAACAACAAATTACTTTTTAGCAATATTTGGGATATAATTAAAATTATTTATACATTATCAAAAATTCAAATTTAACTGAGCATCCTGTATTTTATCTGGCAACTCCAATAGTAAATAATTCTACCCTAACAGTGATACCTGAGAGATGGCTTCTTAGAAAACAGCGTAATTGTGCAGCAATTTAATTCCTTCAGGTGTTCCTCCATTATGTATTCAAAAGTACGCCAAGAGTTCAAAATGGTTAGAAGCCACTGCTTACACAGAAGGGGATGTTTTCAAAGACTGGTAGGGTTATGGCTAACTTGAAAGAAAAACAAATTCCGCTCTATGCTCTCCAACTAAGAGTCTAGATTCTTAGCGGTGTAAGGTTAATAAGAGAAGTTATGCAATTGTGGAAGATGTCCAAGCAAATACTTACCAGAAAAATTAATTTAGTAGGAGTTAATCATATTTCCAAATTTCCAAGAGCGTCAGATCACTTAAAAATAAGGATTCAACCTCACCGGTACAACTTGAGTCTACTGATAAACTCTTGTGAATGAGATCGTAATTTAGCCAAGATTAAAGGAAAATAAAGGAATAGAAGCCCCTAGTAGCAAAGAAAAAAAAAAACTCCCTAACGGGTAAAAATGTTTTATTGCCATGGACAGATAGAATTTCTAAAATAAAATTTCCAAGTCACAAGATGCTTTTCCTGTCAAATATGATCAGGGTATAGCCCAACTTCTTGAATGCTAAGAAATAGTTTTACGTTCAAAAAATCATATTATACATTAGTGGCTACAAATTGGTGATAGTTACCTACAAAGATAAAGAATCTGTGACATTAATACGACATTAAGCGTTAGCAGTTTCCATAATGTGCTGTGGGGATAGTTGATCAAATTTCCTTCCTGTTGACTGTTAAGGAAGGTCAGAGCCAGATTTGTGACACTATCTGCTGAAGTTTAATACAACATAGTTTGGTGGTGGTGTTTTATAACTGTATCTCTGGCTTATTCTTTTCCATTCCTTAATTTATCTTAACCCACTTATCTGTTAAAAGAAAACAATTAGATTTATACAAGCAGTTTCATCTGATGTGATTGGAACCTATACTTGGTAATTAAATTTTAAAAGTTGGTTGAAATAGAATTTAAAATATTCTCTGTTTTAATCAGCTTTTAAAATTTTTAAGTTAAAATGTTCAAACACTTTAAATTCTGGGGTTTCTTGGGAGGGGTGGCAGTGGGGACCGTGTCTGGCCGGCCCTCATGTCCAGGTATTTCAGGTAACACTGCATTTCCCAACCAGGGCCAGACCAGGGTGAGGCAAGAGAGGCACCTGTGGTACAAATCTGGGAGTGTGCCCGCCTTCAGGGGCACGCCAGTGTCTTCTCCCAGGCTCAGCCCACTCTCGACCTCTACTCATCCCCCATAAATTCTGTTTTTTAACTTTTAAAATTTTGTATTTTAACTTAAGACATAGAAATGTATATTTATTCACCATTTTTTATTACATGAGACTAGTCTTTTCTTTGTATATGGCTTTACTGATTACAGTTTCTCTCTGCAGAAAACATATCAGAAAGTATCTAAGCTTTCTAACCCTTTTTTTAATGTGGAGCAAAGCTTATAAAAACACTTGCAAGATTTCCGGATCCTTGACTTTTTCAGGACCCTGCCACTGCCCAGATTTCAGTGGTTCACATCTATTTTCAACAACAGTTTTTTCCTAGTGACTTGTATTTGTTAAAACTTGTCTTAAGAATTCAACTAAATTTTTGCATTTGCTTTGAAAAATATTTAGTTATGAAAAATTTCAAGCAGAGCACAGAAAATAATGAAAAACTTGTGTAGATACCACCAAGCCTTTTCTTCTACAAATCTCTCTTAAAAAAAAAAAAAAAGTCCTTCCTCTTTAGAAGTATATATACCACAGACTTGGTATCTATTATTCTTAATGTATATTTTAGCATGTATTCAAGTTCTTATCCAGGAACAATGCATACTATTGTATATGTAAAATTTTACGTGATATACTATATGTCCTTTTGCAGCTTTTTCACTTATGATTATCTTTGAAATTTATTCAAATTGACTCATTTAATTCATGCAGTTTATTTTTAACTGTCCTGTAGCAGTCCCTGTTGAGTAACCTACAATTTCTCACCCTTTACCATTGGGTTATTTCCAATTTTTCACTGTCAAAAGCAATGAATGCTGAAAGTCTTTGTATGTATCATGCGCAAAGTCCTATGCTCACATGGGACATACATTTCTCTGGCACAGACACCTAGAGCTGAAAATATAAGGCCCTGGGATGTGGACTTCTTCAGTTTTGCAAGAAATTACCAAAAACTCTAAAGCAGTTGCAGCAGTTTACGTTCCTACAAGGTATAAGGAGCATGTAAGAATTGGCCACATTTTTGCCTTCACTATGTTACCAGATTTTTAAAATCTTGCCAAACAAATGTTTGAGAAGTGGTATTTCATTTTCATTCTCCTGATAACTATGAGGTTAAACACCTGCATTTGCTGGCTGTTTTGTTCTCTTCCTCTGTGAATTGCCTGTGTATATTTGTTTCATTTACTAATGGGTGGTCATTTTCTAAGTGATTTGTAGAAGTCAGGGGTTTTTTTGTATATTTGGAATAATAATCCCAACAACACCTTTCCAGTGTGGCTTCTTTTCCCTTCCTTAGAGTTATATAGAAATGTTTAATTTGGACATAAAATCAAACGTGTCCATCTTTTTCTTTGATATGTCCTTTCTTGTTTGAGAAATTCTTCTCTACCCCAGTGTCACAAAGTCTTCTATGTTTTCTTATAAACATTTTTACAGTTTTTCTTTTCAAGTTTTATTTTATAATAACATCTGGAATTGATTTTTGTTTGTGAGAAAAAGATTTTAGTCTGTCTTTTTCCATATGGTTAGCCGGTTGTCCAAGCATCTTTAATTAAATCTTTCTCCCATTAATGTGTTATACCTATTGATTTATAATACCACATGTCATACACCAAGCCCTCATCTTTTCATGGATCTATTTGTCTATAGTATACTGATACCACACACTTTTAATTATAATAGCTTTATAGTAGATAAATTTCTTGTTTTGTTTTCCTTCAAGATTACCTTGGCTCTCTTGAACCTTTACTCTTCCATATAGACCAGCTTGCTAAATTCCAGGGGGTGGGGGAGTTGTGGAATACCTGGTGAAATTTTGATTGGAATCATATTGAATTTATAGATAAATTCCTAGAAAATTGGCATATTTACTATAGTCACACTTGCCATGACTAATTTCTACATTTATTTAAGGTGTCATTTGTCTTTCTGTTTGATCGTTCTCTCCATAAAAGTCTTACATATCTTTTGTAAGATTTATATATCTTGTAAGATATCTTTGTAATGTTTTTGTTTCCAGCATGCCTGCTGAATTATCTTTCTGGTTCTAATAGTTTGTCCATTGAACCTCTTGTATTTTCCATTTAGATATTCATATCTTTGAGTAATATTTCTTATTTCTTCCTCTTTAATCTTTATATTGAATACCTTTTAATACCTTTTAATATGGTGTTAAATGGAAACTGTGATATAAGTATTCTTGTGTAGTTCTAACTTTACAGAGAATGCTTCTAATGTTTTATAATTAAATATAATAATGTTTTTGTAGGCTCTTGGTAAATGTCTTTCTATTCCTTGCTTGCTAAGAGTTTTCTTTCTATTATGCAGATATTGAATTTTATCAAATGCTTTTTCAGTTTCCCAGATAAAAATTTTGCAGCACAAATCTGACTCTCTTTAATGTTTTCTCTAGGGTGATCTGCTAGACAAAAATCAAAACGAGGAAATTTGCTAGAATCAAAAATGATGGATCCATGTTCAGTTGGAGTCCAGCTTCGAACCACAAATGAGTGCCATAAAACCTACTATACTCGTCATACAGGTTTCAAGACTTTGCAAGAATTGTCATCAAATGACATGCTTTTACTTCAACTTAGAACTGGAATGACACTTTCTGGGAACAATACAATTTGCTTCCATCATGCAAAAATCTACATCGACAGATTTGAGGATTTGCAGAAGTCATGTTGTGACCCATTTAACATACACAAAAAACTAGCCAAAAAAAATTTACATGTAATTGATTTAGATGATGCCACTTTTCTGAGTGCAAAATTTGGAAGGCAGCTTGTACCTGGTTGGAAACTTTGTCCAAAATGTACACAGATAATCAATGGAAGTGTGGATGTTGATTCTGAAGACCGGCAGAGAAAAAAACCTGATTCAGATGTATGTATAGTCATTTTTTCTCCATTACTTCTACAATGTGGGGTTATAATTATAAGGAAATCACATTTACATCACTATTTATTACAGTTGAGCCTTGAACAGCACAGGTTTGAACTGTGCAGGTCCACTTATATGTGGATTTTTTCAGTCAATACTGTACTTTACAATCTGTGGTTGGTTGAATCCAAAGTTGCAGAGGGCCAACTGTGGGACTTGAACATCCTAGCATTTTGGTATCCACAGCGGATCTTGGAACCAATCCCCCTCAGATACCAAGGGATGACTGTATACTAACTAGCAGGCAGTGAATATAAAGTTGGGGAGGTGAAAATAAATGGTGTTTCTAAATATTTGTGTAAACCCAGATTGTTTGGTAAAGAAAGTTAGCTTAGGAAAAGAATAACATAATATTCCCAAGACTTTCAAGCCATAGCTCCTAGTGCTAAGACATTCTGGCACAGCCAGGACTTAACCATCCTAGCTCCTTTTCTGATACCAAAGTAACTCAGTAGGATATGCCAGCCAGCAAGGGTGTGAAATGTAGCAGGATGAAGTCCCCCTTTTTTTTGAAGGACTTGAAAACTGCTGCTTTAAAAGGAACTTCAGAAGTGACTTGAAGTAATTATTTCTTATTTCAGCCTTTCTTTCTGCTTTGGCACTATCCCATTCTTGTTTGGGATTTTAAGATGCTTGTGAATTTCCTTTGCTTCTGGCTCTCAATTCTTACTTGGTATGGTCAAGACTAATTTTAGGACTCCCTACTGTCAAAAAGCATACATTTTTACATTGTAAGTATTAATTATTTTATAACTCTCTTCCTTAGTCACATGTTACCTTTAAATTATTTAACTGTATCAGAACAACTAAAGATTTCATAAAGCTGTCTCTGGTGCAGAACAAGGACTGGTACGTCAAAGGAGCACTTCTCAAATTTTCTATTTATAAGCAATTTATAATTCTTTCTGCTGGCATATTTTTCTCAATTTTCTCCTTTTCATTATATTAATAAACCAAATTAAAATTTTAAATTACATGTAGTGCTTTTCCTTCGTTATCCCCTCAAAGGCATATCTCCAGGACCCAATGTTATCTTGCAGTTTATACCAGGTACTTGCTGCTGTCACTTTAGATGTATTCTCCACTTCATTTATCTATTGTTCATGTGGAATGTATCACATAAACCTTTTTTCCCCCCAGATAATGAAATTAAACCCTTAACCATCAAAATTTTGTTTTACCAAATTTTTTTAAAAGGATTATAATACTGTTACAGAACTTGAAACTTTATTACTTCTCAGCTTTAAAAATGTATGTAATCGAACCTTTTCCTAAGGACCCAAGATCATTAGTAGGAACCTGTGCTGTGTGCTGTGGGTTATACAGCAGTTTTTCTGCCTTCTCTCCCATGTTGGCAGCAGCCATTGCCATTTTCACTGTGCCTGTCCTCCTCTCCTCCTAATATGCCAGAGACTAAAATTAGATAATGAAAATATCATAAATAAGTTAACCAGTAAACTTTGAATATGGTCCCGGACCATGGGCCACATAAATTTTGTTGCACTTGGGCACTAAAACCCTTTTTTTTTTCTTTTTTGTGAGTTCCAGACTGTTTTCCAAGCTAAGGAATAATCTAGATTAACATTAAGTGAAATATTTATGTATGGTCTGATATTAAGATTTGAGTTGATAATTTGTTTACCTTTATTCAGGGAAGAACTGCTAAAGCTCTGAGGTCATTACAATTTGCAAACCCAGGAAAGCAAACTGAATTTGCTCCAGAAACTGGTAAAAGAGAAAAAAGAAGGCTTACAAAAAATGCAGCTGCTGGTTCAGACAGGTAGGCTATGTGTTATTTAAGGTATATGTTAACTTGCTTCACATCTGTATTGTTTTCCTATCTTTCTCTTAAGTTTTGAATGTTTCTGGTTAGATATTTTAAATTCGATAACCTGGAATTAGTAAGAACCTCCAAGGGCCTCATAGAAAATTAAGGCATCCCCTTCCACTCTAAAAATTTACTTCTAAGAAAGTATCAATGAAGTGAACAAGATAACATTTTTGGCACAATAATTAAAATAATTTAAACTTATTATACTTCTCTTTTTGTTTTGTTTTTGGCTGCGTTGTGTCTTCTTTGCAGTGCGCGGGCTTTCTCTAGTTGCGGCGAGCGGGGGCTACTCTTCGTTGTGGTGTGTGGGTTTCTCATTGCAGTGGCTTCTCATTGCAGAGCACGGGCTCTAGGCACATGGGCTTCCGTAGTTGTGGCATGCAGACTCAGTAGTTGTGGCTCGCGGGCTCTAGAGCACAGGCTCAGTAGTTGTGGCGCATGGGCTTAGTTGCTCCATGGCACGTGAGATCTTCCCGGACCAGGGCTCGAACCCGTGTCCCTTGCATTGGCAGGCGGATTCTTAACCACTGCGCCACCAGGGAAACCCTATACTTCTTATAGCTAAAATAATTCACTTGTTTGAAAGCACTAATATATAATCAGTATGTCTCTGCTCTATAGGTGGCAGCTAAAAAATAAATTTTATGAGAATACAAGGTTACTTTTTATTTTTTACATGTCTAAAATAGAAGGTTACAGTACAGTCAATAGAATGAACAAGAAAACTAAATTGTTTAGAATATGACTTTTTAAACTGAGCATTTCTAAAATGCAAATTGACAAATGTTAGTGTAATCATTCAGAATTATTTTCTACATAGGCCATTTATTCCATCTGTGAAGGTTTTCCATTGAATCATGTAAGTGTTTTTAGGCAAGATTTGCTAGAGTCCATTAAAGAACAAGAAACAGGTTAATTGCAATATAAAAAATAATTGGATAGTATACTGTGATAAAAATCTGTGTTCACAAAGCAGTAGATAGATTGGTTGCTAATAAAATGTATCACTATTACCTAGCCTTTTTTTTTTTTTTTGGCAAGGAAGGGGTAAATAGTTTTAACAATTATTGTTTTTAGACACAGTTCTTGTCCATTCCTTTGGATATGTTTCAACACTTTACAGTGAGGTCTCTTCTTCTCGCAAGGAGCTCATTAGCTATTAATTGTAGAGTAGCTTTGAGTCAGGTAAGCCATGTATCAGTTTGGCGGGGTTTCATCCCTAATTCAAAACATTTTATCTCCTTAAGTTTTTTTCAACTAAATATTCAGAAATAATATATTTGTGAGGTATAACACACCTTGTGTTTTGTATTACAGACAAGTGATCCCAGCGAAGAGTAAGGTCTATGATAGCCAGGGTCTCCTGATTTTCAGTGGAATGGACCTGTGTGACTGCCTCGATGAAGACTGCTTAGGATGTTTCTATGCTTGTCCTGCCTGCGGTTCTACCAAATGTGGTGCCGAATGCCGCTGTGATCGCAAGTGGCTATATGAGCAAATTGAAATAGAAGGAGGAGAAATAATTCATAACAAACATGCTGGATAAGTTGTGGTATCAAATTACGGGATCTTTAAAGTTCCTTTGTCTATTTCTAAAATTCTAAGGTACCTTTTAAAGTTGATTGCCAAGTGACAAACATGCACTCTGTGCACTAATGTTGCATTTAGGGTGCTTTAAGATAAATTATTTGATGTAAAGTTTGATGAACTATTTATTACTCAGCAGTCAGCTTCAAGCCTGTCTGGGTCAATGTAAACAAGCAGTGTATAGGCAGTCCTCAATTTGCATAATTCCCAGGTCGACAAATTTCAATGACAGTGATTTAGTTAAATAAGCCAGTTCCCTAACAGCACAGTTCAAATTTCAGTCACCATGGTATATTAATTGTGAGTATTTACATGAAGTACAAACTTCCTTGCTAGCTCTTAAGTCCACAAATCACTATGCAAGTAACAGATGTGCTTCAAGATCAGTGATCAGTCATGTTACTTCTCTCAAATTCTGCTAGTGATTGGTCACTGCACATCTGTTACTCAGTTTGCTCAGACAGGAAAGCACAGAGTTGTGTTGACTCCTGCCACCCATGTGACATTTTACAAAGTGGATAATCAGAATTGGCCAACAAAGATGAAAGTGCAGTGAAGAAATGATAATGCTAGAAGTGTGACTTGAACTGAACATACATAGAGTTGTAGAAGAAATCACTGATCATGGGAATGTTGACACTGCTGCTATTCTAGAGCCTCTAGATATGCAGCTAGAGGAACTCAGTGAAGGCAAACTTATCATCATAAATGAGAAAAGGAGGAACATGTACCAGAGGAAGTGATGGTAACAAACTTCACATTAAAGGAACTTATAGAGGTATTTCACAACATTGAAAGCACAAACGATAAAATGGTGGAAGCTAATCTAAACTTAAAGGAGTCTGACAACTTGCAGTGGTATAGAAAAGATGCTTACCCAGTACCATAAATTATTTGACAAAAAGGCAAGTACTATTGCTCCTGATTAGTTTTTTATAATGAAATAACACTTTAATTCTCAGTGTTTCTAATATAAATTACAGTGTACCAAGTAAATACTTTTTTGCAATTTTTTCATTTTCTTTTACGTTTATAACTGACACTTTTTAATATTTTGACAGATTTTTTTCAAGGTCACAGAACAATAATAATTTTCCCCATTAATTATTAAGATTGCTTTGATTGCCATTTTTATGGTCCCACACTACCGCCCATGCAAGGCAAGGACTACCTATAGGTGAGAATAGTACCTACTTCAGGAAAAGTTAATTTTGATACAGCTAAGTAGTTGAACTATTTTGGAAATAATCTACATAACTAAGTGCTAAAATACATCATTTCTTCTCTCCACTTATTCTTTTAAAAAAAGTTTTAATACTGTAAACCTTTCATTGCTTAGACTGTGTTCTTGGTGAAAATTTGTGCTTGGTGGCAAAAATCTTATTCTTTCTATGTATAAAACATGGATATACATATAATATATAAGCAGATGTGCATTATATCAGTGGTATTTCAATTTAATAGGGTGTTGACTAGGATTAAAAGGGCTAAAAACAGCTCCTTAATGGAGTAATAATGAAACAGGGTGGAGAAACACTGGTTGAGACAGAGTATAAATTATTTGGAAATTGATTGAATCTTGACGTTGGAATGTGTATGGGTACCCTTTGGAGGGTGGGGATGGGTGGTAACTTCTCTCTGCTCTTTTTTTCAAGACAGCTATCCATCAGTCTGTCTAAAATTTTTTATTGTCTAGGACATGGCCTCTAAACTAGCTTTTTGTTTTCCTTAAGTATAGTACTTTAATCAGCAGATGAGCTTTTAGCAACTTGAAATACTTTTAGCTGTTGAAAATAGATTTATACAGCCAATTGGATGAATTGACCAAAAGAGGTTTATTTTTACTCCTGTATACTTTTGGTATCTGTTTAAAATGACTGGTTTTACTTTGATGGAGTGCCAATGTCAACCATGGAATTAAAATGTCATATTTAAGTTATAAGTGTTTACCGACCCAATTATTAGAAGTACAGTTTATCAATTCCTTGACTGATATGTTTCAACAGAGCACTGACAAAAAGAATATTTTGGCTTTCTGTACTTAAATCAGATGCTAGATTCTTTTTTTTTCCTGAATTAAGGAAATATTTTGTCACAGAACAGACGAACACAGGCTCCTAATTTTATCTGAACTTCTGGGTTATTAGACCTTCTTAGTTGAGTTACTGCCATCATTTTTTTTGCTTCTAAATATGACTTAGTGTATTGCTTAAGCTCTTCATAGGGACAAGTTAAAATCTTAGCTTTTTTGTTTGTTTAAAACAGGAACATATTTTCAACAAAATAAATGACTTTAAAATTCAAATTGTTGTATTTCAACATTCCTTAGTAGAACATTTCTGTTATTTTTCAAAGATGATAAGTTTTTTAAGGGAAACTTTCTCGAACAATTTTGCAAATATTTGTTCATTATGCCTATTTAGGAGACCAAACTTTTAGTGAGCATGCAAAATGTTTACAGAGAAAGGTATATCTGATTTGGAGCAGGCTATAATAAAAGCTGTGTTTCAGAAAAACTACATCACAAGTCCACTTACTGTTTTAATATAAAATTACAGTAATATAGAATACAATGAAATTGTGTAGATCCTTTTTGTATTTTGCATAAGTATGATTCAAAGTGGCTGAATTATTTTAGAATGTTATTAATCTAAAAGCAAAAATAAAAGTTTTCATAAAAGTATGAAACACGTAGCTTTGGCTATAGGTGGGTCCTGGTTGAAAAGTTAACATAAGACCAAAAACGTTGGTCTTCCACAATGTTGGTCACAACGTTAGAGTGAAAAATGCATGTATATATTTGAATAAAATGAGTGGCATCCCAGTGATCTTTTTCCCATTTGTCTTTTACAAGTATAAGAAAATAGCTACTTATCTTTGGAATATTATATATGAGATTCTTCTATTTTTTTAAATATTATGTCTATTTCTAGATAACAAGCTGCTCTACAACCTGACAGTCTATTCTAAAACTGCTTTCCTGGCGTGGATTCAACTAAGTAATTTTTAACAGATGTATTTTGAAACATGCATACATATTTATACATATAGAGAGTGATTTATTCAGAGAATATAACTTATAGTAAGTTCCAGCATGGTTCTTAACTTTATGGAGGTCAAAGACCCCTGTGAGAAGCTGATGAAAACTATGAACTCCCCACAAAAATGCATTTGAGTACTCATAAATATTCCACATTCAGAACCCCTGAACATGTATTGAAGTACCTGGGTAATAGGCATTTTCTGTAAACTATTTGATGTTTTGTTTTTTTTTTAAGTGAGGATGGCTCTCTAAAGTGTAGTTTGGTTTTTTATGTAATGTTGTAGGTGGGTTTTGTTAAGCGAAATCAGAACGGTTCAGTTCGTTGAAAGAGCTCTTGCTACCCTGAAAAGGCTAAATCCCACCGTGGCCCACCGCTCCCACCTCCAAAAAGGTAATTACACGTCGAGTAGCAATGTAGAAAACTGAGGTGTCTTACATGGACTGAGCTTTTGTAATTAGAGATTTTCTTGCATTATGGTTATGCTGTTAGAAATGGCTTAGCATCCTTGTACAAATTCATGCGACACTGCTTTAGTTTTTGCTGACATCTGCTGGTATTTTCATGCAAATAAACTCTCTGCTGCTGCTACTTAATGGTTAATCTCTTTGCTTATAAATTAAACTATGAACACTGGTAATTACATTGAAGTGGGATATTTTTTAAAATTCTCAAAGTAGAGTGGCTTCTCTTTTTTAGCATTCTTAGGTCTTGCCCAGCAGCAGTCAACAAATTTTTAAGACTATGAGTGAGGATATGAAAATATACATGGACACTTCTGGGTTTCTTTTTATTTTTATGAAGTTGGAGAGACTGTGAAAAATAATGCTTTTACCTATTTTTTAAAAATCATCAAATACTTCATTGAACACTTAGTTTAAAAAGTGTAATAGACTTCTGTAGAGTATATACCCCAATTTGTAGATTATCTGTAACAGCATAGTTAAGAGGATTGACTAATCTTACCAGAAGATAAAGGAGATTTATCAAATAGATTATTAACTCAGGTGGGTTAGTAATTCTCCATCTTTTTTTTTTTAATTTATTTATTTTTATTGATGGATTGATTGCTATGTTGGGTCTTCATTTCTGTGCGAGGGCTTTCTCTAGTTGTGGCGAGCGGGGGCCATTCTTCATCGCGGTGCGCGGGCCTCTCACTGTCGCAGCCTCTCTTGTTGTGGAGCACAGGCTCCAGACGCGCAGGCTCAGTAGTTGTGACTCACGGGCCTAGTTGCTCCGCGGCATGTGGGATCTTCCCAGACCAGGGCTCGAACCCGTGTCCCCTGCATTAGCAGACAGATTCTCAACCACTGCGCCACCAGGGAAGCCCAGTAATTCTCCATCTTTAAATGCAATTTGAAAGTATTTAATTACAGCCCTATTAAGTGGCACAATTAAAATTTATTAATTTTTCCCCCTTGAAATGAGGGAGTAATTTCTTAGTGAAATAATGATTAGAAACTTCAGTTTTCCCATTTTTTATCACTACAAGCAAACAGATGTTTTATTAAAAAGTTGCTGTAATCTTCCTAGACTATGGTTTTAAAATAAGTGGACTTATTAAAAATAAAATGTTTGCAAACATTGCTGAAATAGCCAAAACCTTCCAGTACTCCCAATTTCTAACAGCTAATATATACATGAAAACACGAAGTTTTGGGCTCATGATTTTCATTGTACACAGGCTGGATGATACTTTCTTTACTCAGTTCTTTTCAGAGACACGTTTTGAGGTAAGGGCACATTTTACTTTAAAGAAATAAAGTAAAACCAGGCCTTGGCTCAGAGTTATGGGATGTTTGCCTTATCGAGAGAACTTATCTAAAACCAAGATTGAAGAGTTTGGCCTTTAAAAGGAGACCTGAAACAATTCATAATGTAATACTAGCTCTGTAATTATCCCTTTGTTATCAACATCCAATCAATTATATTGACCAATTTGATAAATACAAATCAAATTTTGGTTTTAGTTATCTTATATTCTAGTAGCCCGAATGTATGATTTGGGCTTCAGGGTAGTATTGCAGTTACTTTAAAAATTAAATTTGTTATTTGGTGGCATAAGATAAAGTTACGAATAGTGACAGTACTGGTACCATGTAAGTGGGTTCTACAAGGCTCTGGGTGAAGTACAAATTTAATTTTGGCATTAAGAGAGGTAAAATGATTCAGGGATGTTCAGTAAATTGTGGTATCCTTAAGGTTTTTAAATAACAATCTCATGCCTTCCCCAAAGGTTATTTAGCCTTTTGATTTGGATTGGACTTTGCTTGTTTTTCAGATCAGCTTAGTGTAGTGAGATCAGATCAGTTATTAAAAGAGAGTCTGCAAACACAGAAAACAAACTTATGGTTACCGAAGCGGGGGAGGGGTAAATTTGCAGTATGGGATTAACAGATACACAGCACTATGTATAAAATAGGCAAACAAGAATAACACTGGGAACTATATTCAATATCTTGTAATAACCTATAATGGAAAAGAATCTGAAAGAATATACATGTACAAATGAATCACTTTACTGTACACCTGAAACTAATACAATGTTGTAAGTCAACTGTAGTTCAATTAAAAAGTCACCCCACACCATGCAAGGGAATTTTAAATTTGTATAATTCATAGTAATTCAATCACAAATTATTTGTTGTTTTAATGTCTTTTTTCCTATTGCCCACAATTCAGAATTCCCTTGCACAAAAAAAAATAGATTGGCCTAGAGGGCCAATCTGAAGTGATCTGGAGAAAACTATCACATGAGTTTTGTTTTTTTTTCTTTTTGTTACATGAGATTTTTTTAAAATACCGATAAGCTTCTAATCACTTATGGCTTAGGGAATGAGACTATGGAAAGAGAATTTCTGCATAAGATACAGACCCTACAGTCTGGTGCATGCAAATAAGATTCATTTTTTTCCAAAATATTATGGCTCATGGCATTCCTAAATTAGGCCTCAAGAAGACTCCTATAGGAAATATTGAAAGGGAAACATTTCCAAAGTTTTTCAGTTAAAGTTTCCAACTCATCCTCAAAATGTATAGCTGAACAAATGTTTAATTTCTCTTTGATATCTTTTTGTGTCAAAGAACTACACATAGATTTTAGGGTCAGAGACCAACTAAACAGCCCTAACAGACCAAGCCTCCCACTGTGTGACATACCCACAACCCGTGTTAGGGGGCTCAGACCTTTTAAGGGAAATGGCCTTAGGAGATTCTTAACATCCTGCATTTTGTTTTCCCCTGCTCCCAACTATTGGGCTTGGAGAGAGACCTGACCCAAGGAAAGCCAGCCTTCATATTGGACAGCAGAGCTTATAAATTGGGCAAATGTTAAGGAAACACTGCCCAAATGGTGCAAGTGATTAACTGAGCCAATCATTCTCTCAGGAGTTTAAACAGAAGATAAAGAAGAAAAATTCAGTTTGTATAAGGAGAGGTGAAATGACGGAATAGCTAAGACACTATAATGGAACACAAGGGCTCTATACCTACACACTATACCTTCAACAACTGGTGAAGCTGTCACTGAGTCACCAGAGCTGCTGTCAGATGAGTACATCTGTTGTATCTCAAAAATACCCTATCTCAGTGCAGCTTGGCCACACACAGTCAACACCCCTCTTATTTTCATATGTATCCTTGCAACAAACACCATTACTTAAGAAATCCTTAATGAGGAGATAGCTCTTTCACCCAAAGAGTCTTACTAATTACGTCTGCCCTTCTAGTTAAGAGAGAGTGGAGGTGTAATATTACGCTCCTGCCTGTGTCGGAGAACTCTAGACCAGTGGTGCTCAAATTTGAGCATTCATCAGAATCACTTGGGGGGCTCGTTAAACCACAGGCTACAGGGCCAGGGTTAAACTCAGGGTTTCTGATTGAGTAGGTCTGGAGTAGGGGCAGAGAATGCATTTCTAGCAAGTTTGCAGGTGAGGCTGAAGTCGCTAGTCTGGAAATCATGCTTGAAGAATGACTGCTCTGTCAAAAAATACTTTTACCTGGGCCTCACCCGCAGATATTTGATTTAATTGGTCCGAGTTTGGCCTGAGCCTTGGGAGTCCAACCTTTCTGGCTCAGTGTGAGAATCACTCAATTCAAGTAGGCTGATGTTATGTGTCAACTTGGCTAGGCGATGGTATCCAGTTTTTGGTCAAATATTATATACTCTAGCTGTTGCTGTGCAGGTATTTCACAGTAGTTGAGGCACGCAGGCTCTAGGGAGCATGGGCTTCAGTAGTTGTGGCTCGCAGGCTCTAGAGCACTGGCTCAGTAGTTGTGGCACACGGGCTTAGTTGCTCTGCAGCATGTGGGATCTTCCCAGACTAGGGATCAAACCCATGTCCCCTGCATTGGCAGGTGGATTCTTAACCACTGTGCCACCAGGGAAGTCCCGAGCCAGTTCCTTAAAATACATCTTTCTCTCTGTATATGTATATGCACATCCTCTTGCTTCCATATCTCTGGAGAACCCTGGCCCCTGGCCAATACAATAGCCTAATTAGTCTCCATTCCAAATTGGTTCCCATAAAGGTCCTGGCTCTAAATCAAAGAGTATACACCTTTCACTAACTTTTTTTTTCTATATCTTTCCTTAGAAGAGTCAGCGAATATATAGCTGAGTCATTTTTGACTCCTTTCTTCTGTTCATATTATTAAATCCATTTGGTTCCCCCTCGGAACATTCTTGAATCTGCTTTGGGTTTTTTCTTCATTTTTATTTTGTCTCTACCGCTCCAGTTAAAGCTCAGGTGTTTTGCATGCCCAGTGTCAATTCCCCTTTTCGGTGTTAGACTGAAGTTTGCCTTTGAGGCATCACCCTTATACTCAGCCCATGTAGTTCAGGTGGAATAGACCTCACATTCTGGTTCCAGGAGTGGGTACATCACCAGCTCCAGCCTTTGAGAGTGCAGCATCTCTGTAGACTTAGTGTTTTAAGGGTGGATCTGTGGTTAGCAAGGCCAGTCAAAGCCAATAAACATCAGCTTTGCTGGGACTAGAGAAAAAGGGTTTTTCTATGAGGGCTGCTCAGCTTGTAGATTTAAGACTGGACCTACTGGTGGCTAATTGGGATACCACCTAAGAAGAATCTGCCTTAGAATGAAAACAACATGGGTAAAAGCAGAAGCCAAAGATCAGAACACACAGACAGGATTTGAGTCCCTGGATCCAGTTATGTCTGAAGTCAACCCAGGAATTTTCGGTTACACGAGGCAATCATTTTGTCTTTTATCCTGTGATGACATTAAGTGAATACAAGGTGGTGATCAGATGGAGAGTTAGCTCTTTTCATCTGAGGATAAAGACCACCAGAGCTCAAGGGTAAAATGGCCTGTTTAAAACTCATGCCCTTGGAACATATGTATATATTTCAAGGAAGGAGAGCAAGCAGCTGTGACCTGCAGCCACATCTTTATTCCTCCTCCAAATTCTTGCAGAGTCTTCTCACTCTATAGTTCTCATGGACTCAACCTCCTTTAAAAGACAAATGTAGCGTAGACTGTGGTAATTTGCTACTAAGGTCTGAAATTCTATAATAAAAATAAGAGACCTATAATTAAGATATCAGTGTTTGGTATTTTTGTTGGTATTACTTGCTTTTAAGGCACTTAGAGTGTTTGAAAATTACACTGAAGCATTCTCTCTGTAATCCTATGTTCCATAGTTGGAACTCAGTCCGAAGTTAAATGATCAAAAATTTTTAATAGCTGGGTCTGAATTAATTAACTTTGCAGGAAATTAAAGGTAGAGCATTGCCTCAAATTTGTGGTTTATAATACACTGCTAGCAAAGTTAGATTTAAGTATTAACAGCTCCAGTTCTTCTTCCCTTCTGCCCTTACAGGCCATTTAATTCTCCGTGGTTGAAGGAAGAATGTGAGGCAGTGGTTCCACCAGACAAAAGAGAACTAACTCAGTATAGTTTTACATCATCTATATGTCACTTCCAATGATAATAGTGCCAGAAAATTAAATGTATAGTGACTTTCTGATATTTGATAGTATTTTAGATAGCTGGATATTCTTAATCATTTATGGTAGGAATATTTAGATGCTTTCCTCTTTTTTTACATTCTACTATTTTGATGTATTTTTAACTTTTTTTTTAGTTTTGAAATTAGGTAAAACAAAGTATAGATTATCTTTGCCATGAATTTCATAGGTTCACATATTTCTGAGGTTTCTGTTCCAAAACATCTTTGTATGGATATCCTTGATTTCCTTGAAAAAGTATACAGCTCTAAAATTTGGATAATTTAGAGAAATATTTGGTTTGTTAAATCTTTGCTGTTAGCCAAAGCTTTGGTAAAAATAAAGACACTTCAAAAAAAGAAACTGGTTTTATACTTCTACATTGTTGGCTTTTGTGCTTCAAAACTTAAAATAGCTGATTCTATACAATTAATAACTGGGGCAGACCTAATCATGAAATATGAGTTCATACGTAAGAGTCTTAATTCTTAGCAACGAGCTACCTCTGTTAGGTATTATTTCATCTTTCCACCTGGCCTACTTAACTGCTTTTTTTTTTCAACTATACAATACAGTGTTATTAACAATAGTCACCATGTTTTACATTAGATCCTCAGACCTTAATTCATCTTTTAGCTGAAAGTTTGTACCCTTTTACCAACCTCTCCCTATTTCCTTCCCCCCTGCCCCCCAGCCCCTGGCAACCACTTTTCCACTTTCTGTTTGACTTTTTTTTTTTTTAATTCCACATTTCAGTGACACCATGCAGTATTTGTTTTTCTCTATCTGGCTTATTTCACTTAAGCTGCTACTTTTATAATTATGATTTAACAGATGAATAAACTGAGGCTCAAAGAATTTAATAACTTGCCTAAAGTCACATAGCTTATAAATGGAAGAGAGGGAATCAAATGCAGTCTATTTGACACCAAAGTGCGAATGCCAACCTATATTCACTATATTCTTTCTCCGTTCATCTTATGCATGTGAAGTTCTTCCTATTCAGGATGCACTGTAGCTATTTGATTCTGATAGCTTAAGTATTATTATAGTTATTATTATAGTTAGGTATTATTATAGGTTATTTAAGGTGTATACTGAAATTAAAGATTTTACCTACTTCTATCCCCAGCACTCAGCCACCTCCATAAAAATGGATAGAAAATTATTGCCTGGTCAGTTCCAAAATGTTTTTCTGCTTCAATTCTGAGGAGTCACTTTGAAGAGTAAGATATACACCTGATAAGTGATAACAACAGCTTTTCATTGTGTAGTTGGGCACATAACTGAATTGTACTTTTGTTCCAACTTTTAAAAACCCTTTGTATCCATCTCCGTTGTATGATGCCCGTATGTCCAGAAGAGGGCGATGTTTTACTACAAACTTACAGTGAAACGTCCACTTGCTTTAGATAAGGTCTACATTTAGAAACAATTTCTTAAAGTAGAGTTGAAGTGCCATTTGCTTAAGTGGTTTGGGGGAAAAAATGTTTCTTCTAAATATTACGTGGAGAGGAGAAAAATTTCCACCTCATCTTTATATAAATTGTTCTTTCAACTGGAAATCAAACATTCTATTGAAATACGGATTGCAGTGGAACATTCCAGACCTAGACAATATTTAAATTATAAGTATTTATAATCCAGAGAAAAGAACATGGGCTCTGGCGTCAGACAAACTTGTTTGAATGCTGTCTTTACTACTTCCTGGCTTTGTGACTTCAGACAGGTTATTTGGTTTCTAGAGGCCTCCATTTCCTTGCATGTGAAATGTGAATAGTGGTAAGTACCTGACAGAGATATTGTGAGGATTAAATGTTCCAGGTTAATACAGATGCATAATAAATGGCAATTTCTTATTCAATAGAAACAGAAGTGCCTGATAAAATGCAGGAGGCCCCAGTAATTTGAATTTTAGATAAGCAACAAATAATTTTTGTGTGTTACGCCTCATGCAATATTTGGAACATACTTACAGCTACTGCATAAAATATACTAAAGGTATCTGTTTATCTGAAATTCAAATTTAACTGAGTGTCCTATGTTCTTATTTGTTAAATTTGGCAATCTGAAACAGAAAACTCTAGCACAAAGGGGAAAAAAATAAAATAAAAATGGCTAGAGACTTTGGTCCAAGACTTTCAGAACTCTATTAGTAAGTCACTTGACATTTCTAGTATCTAGGAAAATTACTATAGACAATATTCTAAATTTTTGAATAAGTAACCAATCTGAGCAAAGTTACATGAATTTTTTTTAAGATGAGCCTCGGTCATTTTCATTCTCCACTGCATTAAATATAGGCACATACTACACATTCAATAAATCTTGTTGAGTAAAATATTTTAAAATATAAAAAAGTTAGACTTTAGGGAAGAAATCACGAAGCCAGAGATAAAACTGGTAATGTAGTCTAATAGCTGTGTTTCTGCCTTCTTCCCTTCCTTTTCTTCTCCCTGCCCTCAATGAAAGAAGTCAGCTCCCTCCTTTCTTCTCTGACTGAGGAAGTGAGTTTAGCCATTTAAGAATAGGTTTGGGGAATGATGGAAGGGAAAAAGAAATAGAAGGAAGGGAAAAAGAAATAAAAGGAAGTGTTTTGTTCACTGTCCTCTGTTTTCTCTTTAATGGGTAGGAAGTCTGCTGCAGAAGAAGGAAGGCAAAGGCCTAGGGGCTGCAGGAAGTGCAGTGTCCAGAGCCTGGACCCCACCAGGTGATATCCATGGGTGCCGAGGCAGGGCCAAGGTGAGCTGGCTCTGTGGCAGCCTGTAGTGAGCTCTCAGGGGACAGGCCAGCACCCCCAGGTGTGCTCTCCCTGCTCCCTCCACTCTGCTCCTCCCTGCTTCCCCTGGGAAATCTGCACCAGGCTGGGCCAAGGGCAGCACCAAAGGGGAGTAGTTGTAGGTCCAGCCACTTTGCCTGTTCTTGGCCTTTGGTCTGGGCCCTCACACCCCAGCACCCAGGAGGTACGATGTATCAGCTCCATCGACCTACGGAGGGCATCGTGACTAAACAACCAGAAAATGTAAATGATGACACTTGTCAGAGGGAAATCACCTCTAAATGACAAACATGGCTGCCACTGGGGCCTAAAAATAGAGATCTTGTACAAGGATCTTTGGCACATAACAGCAAAATTTGTGAACTAATTTTAATAAGAAAACAGTTGAACAACTAATGGTATAATATTTATGTATCAATATAATATAACCAAATAAGTTTTTTGCAGAATTTTTAATGATTTGGGGCAATACTCATGACATAGTGTTAATTATTTTTTTTAAGGCAGGATACAAAACAAGATAAATGGTACAATTTCAAATTTGTTAAAAAGCAGAAAAACAGAATGAAAGAGACTCCAAAATGTTAATAGAACTTATCTTTGATTTGTGTCATTTTTAAATTTTTTCTATCATATGTTGTACAATTTTCAGATTTCCTATATTGAACACTATTACTCTTATAATAATGATAATATAGCATTACAAAAAGGTAGTGGAAGTCGTTGAGGCTAATGATTTGTAACCCATCCTTGTTACATAGAAGATATAACATCTAGCTCATGGCTTTTGTGGTCAAAGTTGAAGGACTTCGGGCAAGTCTCCTGACAACTCTGACCCTCAGTTTTTGCATCCTTAAAATGGAAATAATTGAATGGGGTGGGGGTGACTTTGTGCAGTTGCTGTGATGATTGAGTGAGATGATGTATGTAAAACTTTGCTTAGCTTAGCCCAGTCCTTGGTAAAGAGGAAGCATTCCATCAACTATAATAATTATTATTAGGAAGTAGAATAGATGAGTAGTTACCTAATTCTAGCCCTGGCTTCTTTAAGCTTTCCTTCCTTCTTTCCTCCCTCCCACCCTTCCTTCCTTCCTTGCTTCTTTCCTCCCTCCCTCCCTCCCTTCTTTCCTTCCTTCTTTCTTTTCTTCTCCCTTCCTCCCCTCCTTTCTTCCTGCCTTCCTTTAGGCAGAAAAAATAGTTGATATTGACTATCTCTTAAGATTTAACTTTGCTTCTTGTTTCACCCCATCTCAAAAATTTGGAGCAAGGAAATGGACCCCAGACCCTACTGGCAAATGGATTCCCAATGATAAAAAGACAAAGGAAGGAAAGTGTGATTCTTTGGGATTGGGAGAAAAGGACAGCCCACTTCACTGTCAGGGACAGAGTGATTCTGAGCCTGTGTCTATGCACCAAGGAGGGATGGGCCAGCACATGGTCTTTGGGTTCTGGTACATCACAGAGAGGCCCAAAGAAGAGCACAGGTACCAGATCTGGACAGGAGTGAGGATCTCTTGGTTGGGCCGTCCAACTCAACCCTTGCCACTGAGACGTGCAGGGCAGGAGGAAAGGAAATGGAGCCACAGTGTCAGGGATTTAGGTAAATATTTCATTTGAAACTTCTAAATTGTGTTCTAGGCAGACAGAAACTCCAGAGGTAAAAATAACATTAGCAGAATCCCTTCAGAATAAAACTGGAAATGAAGAGCCCCTGTGAATATCTATGCAACGGCCACCTGAGCAAGTTCTGACCATGGCTGGGTTTACCAAGTGTACTTAACCCTCATGTTGCCCTCACAGTTTCCAACCATATGGCCCAAAGCTCTAACTTTGTTTTTTGGCTGCACTCTGCAGCTTGCGGGATCTTAGTTCCCTGACCAGGGAACGAACCCTGGGCCCTGGACAGTGAAAGTGCAGAGTCCTAACCACTGGACTGCCAGGGAATTCCTGGCCCAAAGCTCTAGAAACTGTTTCTCTTACATTCCCTGTTAAGGGAAATCCCTCGAGAATTTTCTGAAAAGTAGGGTTTGGAGTGCTCAGAATGTAAACAAACAACCCCGAATGTTTTAAATATCTAGAATCAAGGTTAAAGATTGTTTTATTATTTTTTTTAGAGTGTAAGCCTGAGCCAGTCCCATGCTGAATGAATGGTCATCCTTAAACAGCCTTGTGAGCTAGGTGCTTCAGTTGTTTCCGTTTTGCAGACAAAGGGAAACTCCAACTCCATGAGATAGTTTGTTCACTCCTTTGTCTCAGTACCTAGAACACTGGCTGGCATTTAATAAGTGCTCAGCAAGTATTTGTTGAATCAATGAATGAAGTTAATAAATTTGCATAAGCAGCCCAGCTGGTAAGGAGCAGAGCTGGGGTCACACCCGGGCTGGCCTCACTACAGAGACTGAGTTCTCAGTTTCTGCCTTTGCTTACCTCTTTTTCATTGACTGCTTAAGTCTGGGGAAGAAGACAAGGGCCTGCTGGTGGAGATACTTCCCTGTATGACATTTAGAGCTGGCACGTCCTTGGGAATGGAGGTAGAGTGATTCCTCCAGGGTCAGTGTTTAGACGTTGCTAATGATCCAGGGCTCCTCTAGTTTGAGAATATGTTTACATATCCGCTGTGAAAGCTGAAGGCTTCTATATAATATAGAAGGCTTTCTCCAGGCTTTCTGTAATGCAGAGAGATAAATTATAGGCTACTTACCAAAACTCTCTAGATACAAGCAAATGTATTTCTAGTATCACTTAGCAATTGCTTGAGAGCTTTGCAAGTCTCTTGAAGACAGGCAGTTGAAGAAGTTTCCCTGAAGAAATTATCAAGATTAGGGCTTGGAAGGTAAATGCAATTCCTATACCTTTTAGACTCTGTCTGTTCTAAGGTGAATAGATTGAATTTGCTTTTCTCTCTGTGATTAACATCAAGCACCCTGTGTTGGTTGAAAAGGTTCATTATCTGGAGAAGAATTTAAAAGGCAGGATGGACAAC
The DNA here is from genome assembly GCF_009873245.2 of Balaenoptera musculus. NCBI lineage: Eukaryota > Metazoa > Chordata > Mammalia > Artiodactyla > Balaenopteridae > Balaenoptera > Balaenoptera musculus. Next base: position 81,430,530 of record NC_045792.1, read on the forward strand.
TTCAATTTAGATAATTGTTGAATGTGATGGAGTGCTTTTCAAATGGGTCTGCATGGGGCGGGGGTGGAGAGGGGCGTCATCGCTAAGCACTGGAAAGGCTCTCAGAACCCACAGGCAGCAAAGACCTAAAATGAAGGAAGCATGACAGATGGGATCAGAAGACTTGAGCTTCAGCTCTGGCTCCATCACTTACTAGCTGGGTGGCCTTAGGCAAAATCACTTTGTGTCTCTGAGGTCAGTTTTGTCATCTGTAAAAGTGGCAATGGCCATGCCTAAATTTTAGGTTGTTGTGACTATCCAGTGAGATGGCTGAAAATGCCTTGTAAATGCTCTTTATAAGACTTGGACCCATCATCACTATGATGATATGATGATCATCGTTACTAAACAAGATTTAAGAGAATTCGAAGATGAATAAGACATTGTATTTCCATCCAGTTTTATAGAACCTGAAGTTAATACAATCTTGAGGGCCTCTTTAAGGAAAAGAATACCAAATTATAAATATAAATTAAGTACATTGCCTTGGAAAGGGATTTGCTGGCTTCACAGTAAATGTGCCTCTGCCTCCAGAGAAGTGGTGTAATTGTCGTCAGGAGCATGGACTCAGGGAGGCACACTACCTGGGTTTGAATCCTGGCTTAGCTGTGTGACCTTGGGCAAGTTGCTAAACGTCTCTGTAAGAAGGGTTATTATGAGCCTTAAATAACATAAAATACATAGCAGTATCCACACATAGTAAAAAACATATGTGTTTACCACCATTTTTTTTTTTTATCCCTCCTTTGAAGGATCTTTTCACCTGGGAAAATGGAACAAAACAAGGGCAAATATTACTTGAGACAGAGTGTGGTGAGTGCTGTAAGGAGGTACAATCCATGAGTTCTGGAGAAGAGAAGTCATATCTACTTGAGGTTATCGGGAAAGGCTTCATAAAGGACAAACAGGGAAGGTTTCAAAAGGCAGTGCATTCCAGGCAGAGGAAACAGCCCACACTGGGCTTGGAGGTGAGACTCGGTTGGAGCAACCAAGGTCTATGTTTACAGACTGGAGTGGAAGTAGGAGATGAACCTGAAAGGGGGGTGGGGCCATAGCGTGGGGGGTCTTGGGTGCCCAGGTGAGGAGTGGCAGGCAGTGGAGGGGATTAGAGCCTGGGGGTTTGAGGAAGATTAACCCAGCAGTGTTCAGCAGGAGGGATGGAGTGGGTTCAGTGCCTGCTAAACATCCAGGCAATAGGTCATGAAGGTAACTGGAGTCCTTCTACATTTACAATCCAATTTGAAATATGCCACCAACAACATTGGAAAGGACAATATTTTCTTTAAAGTCTGAAGAGAGAACTCTTAGTTTGTATTTTTTGCATTTTTCCCGTTCACATGAGTTGCCGAGTTGAGTTTCCCATTCCATTCCATCAAAAAGAAAGGAGGAGGGGTTTTTACCTTTGAGAGAATAGAATCGTCACCCATTCCAGTCCAGGGCCTTGCCATCATAAGGTCTGATCAAAGGGCTGAGAAGGGCTTCTCTGGCATAGGCAGAGCCTTTCTCCCAGTAAAAACTTTTCCCATCCCCTCTCATTAGGACTAACGTTTTGCAAGACTTCTTTTGCTATCACATTTTGGGGGACACTTCCTTCAGAAATGAAGCGCTCTCATGCAGCTGCCTGGCATTTAGTTTTCTCCCCAGGCGCCGGGGCTACGGCACAACCTAAACTGCTGCGTGTGGCAGCCCAGCCACCTGGTCAGGGCCTTATTGCAGAGGACATTTGGAGAGCTACTCCCAGGTGTTTCCACCCCTCTGGGAAAGGTAGTTGCAATGTGTCCTCTGGGGATTTTGCCCCCCTGGCATCAGTTGGTCCAGGAGTGGGCATCTGACATCAGCCAAGACAATCAGCATCCTTCCCTGGAGTGTTTAGAACTGAAACGAAGGAAAGGATCAGCCTCCTCTGGTGGGAGCGACAGGATTTGAATACTGGGAGCACCTATCCGTCAGGTTCCCAGGATATGGAAGAAGAGTCTACATGGTAGAGAAGGGTTCTCTCCCAGGAAAAAATGAAGTCCTGGTTGAATTTGAGTCCGTTTTCCAATTTTCCCTGAGGATCAGCTCCACCCTTGTTCTTCTCTAGGTTAAGTGTGATGTCCTCTCAGAAAGTTCCTTTGTCTTTTTCCTAAACAATTTTGAGTTAGATTTCTTTCACTTTTGATCAAAGAGTCCTGATTCATATATCCGTGCTCTCACCCTGTGCTCATCAATGCAAGCCTGCTCAACCTGTTTCCCTTCTTCTCGGTGTCCTAAGGGTTGAACAGATAACATCATTACTGCTAAAGAGAGAACCGTGTATTAACTCTTTTTTTTAAATTGGAGTATCATTGTTTTACAATGTTGTGTTAGTTTCTACTGTGTATTAACCCTTAATAATCACAGTCAGCACTTACATACTGCTTTTCAGATTTCAAAATGATTTTTCAATCAGTATTTCCCTTGATCCACATAACACATGCAGAAAGACAAGGCTTATATTTTCTTCCTCATTTTACAGAAGAGAAAACTTAGGCCCAGATCAAGTAATTGACTTTCCCTAGTTCCCTCAGTTATTTTCTGCCAAAACCTAAATTTCAACATGTATTTTTTTCTTCCAAATCCTTTGTACTTTTCCCAATACCTTCTTGCCTTAGAAAGTGATCCAATGCTTAGACCTTGGGATATTGATGAAGGCCAGTGAGGAAGATAATGAGGTCCAGGGGACCTCATAGTATTCTTATAACGCTTTGGTGAGGCAGCTTTCTGTTCTGCCTACAAGGAAGATGGTGGTGCTGTTGATTCTCTTTGATGGGACCAAAGGAAATGACACAGGGCCAGGACTAGGGTGAGGCAAGTCAGGTGCCAAGGAGGAACAATTTAAGGAGATACCTACTATCAGGGTCATGCCAGGGCTTGCCCTCCTGTAACATCATTAAGGTCATAGCTGCAAAATTCAGATTCCAGGGGTATGTGAGACACCTCCTGAAATAAAAACACCTCTTCTAGGCTAAGTGATAGGAGGTAGGTTGGGTGGAAGAATCAGATGACCAGGGACTTCCCCGGTGGTCCAGTGGCTAAGACTCCGTGCTCCCAGTGTAGAGGGCCTGGGTTCAGTCCCTAGTCAGGGAATTAGATCCCACGTGCCAGAACTAAGAGTTCGCATGCCGCAACGAAAGACCCCACAGGCCGCAATGTGCAACTAAGACCTGGTGCAGCCAAATACATTAAATGAATATTAAAAAAAAAAAAAGCATCAGATGACCAGGAACAGGCACTGGTAGTTGATTCTATCGTGCCTGGCATCTAGACGTTATTGCCCTCATACTTTTTCTCAGTGCTTGTATGTATACTTGATTCACTTGGCTAAATGCTCTCAAGAAATTTTTTTTTTTTTTCCCACTCACCCTGATGTACAAATGCCCTTAAAAGTAGACTCTTAGGTGAAGGAAAATTACAATCACATTCTGTTGGAAAGCTAGTAAAAGCCAAACAAATACTAAAAATCAATCTTTTTAAGCCTAAATTAGATCTTAGAGATCATCCATTTCAAGTTGGATTTCTGTCACTTTTGACCAAAGAGTCTCAATACTATATCTATAGTCTTAGTCTGCTCTCATTGATCAAAACTTACTTATCCTATGGAGCTGAAGTGGCTTTCTCAAAGTCTACAGCCAGTTAGTGAAAAAGCCTGGATTGGAATCCAGGTCTACTGACACACAGTGTTCAATCCACTACACCATGAATCCTACCCTGAGACCCTGGACTGACAGAGTTATTGTTCAAGCTACAAGAAACTTTTTTTTTTAACACCTTTATTGGAGTATAATTGCTTTACAGTGGTGTGTTAGTTTCTGCTTTATAACAAAGTGAATCAGCTATACATTTACATATATTCCCCATATCTCTTCCCTCTTGTGTCTCCCTCCCACCCTCCCTATCCCACCCCTCTAGGTGGTCACAAAACACTGAGCTGATCTCCCTGTGCTATGTGGCTGCTTCCCACTAGCTATCAGTTTTACATTTGGTAGTGTCTAGTCATTTCATATATGTACACTTAGAACTTTTCTGAGTACTCCTGTATCCATTATTTCATTTCCAACTCACACAAATTTTGTGAATAATTTATACCTATGATAAAGATTTAAAAATCGCATTTACCAAACTATGTGGGAGGCCATACATATCTAAAATTATTTGTTTAATAACCATTCTCTCCTGCCCTGTATTAGTTATCTATTGCTACATAATAAATTACCCTGAAACTTAGCAGCTTAAAATAGCAAACATTTATTACCTCACAGCTTCTGTGGGTTGGGAATCCAGTTGCCACCCACCCAACTGGGTGCCTCTGACTTAAGGTCTCCCCTGAGTTTGCGGTCAAGTGCCAGCTGGGGCTGCAGGCTCATCTGAAAGTTCAAGTGAGGGATGATTCACTTCCAAACTGTCGACAGGATTTGGTTCTTCGTGGGCTGTGGGTGAAGGCCTCAGTTCCTTGCTAGCTGTTGGCCAGAGACCACCTTCAGTTACCACATGGCCTCTCCATAGGGCAGGTCACAACATGGCAGCTGGCTTCCCTCAGAGTGAGCCCAGGAGCGAGCAAGACAGAGAAGCTCAAGGCGTAAGCCACACTACTTTGTATAACCTAACCTTGGAATTGACATCCCATGACTTTTGCCATGTTTTATTCATTAGAAAAAAGTCAAGAGGTCCAGCCCACACTTGAAGGGGAGAGATTACAAAAGGGTGTGACTATGAGGAGACTGAAATCATTGGAGCCATTGTAGAGGCTGCCTAACAAATATCACATGCCCCAAATTAAAATTACACCTTCAAGACACCCAAGGCAAAAGAACTCTAGAGTTAAGTTTATTATCCTTCTGTTTTTAAGAAAAAACATTTTTTCATTGTAAAGCAAAAAGGATTATTCATCCAAAAATTACAGCTGGCAGCTTGTTTGGTATTTTGAAGCCATTGTGCAAAGTGGACACATATCCCAGAGGAATAGCTCTGTGCTGCTGCCATGCGTCTCTCCCTCTCCTCAGAGCATGCTAATTTCACAGTTTGATTTTTTTTTTTTTTTTTTTTTTTTGCATGTGAACCAAAAGTCTTGCCTTCCAGACACACAAGTGAATGACACTGCCTGCCTGTCAGAAATTGCTACTGACATTTCAATTTTGCTTAATTTTTTTTCTTTCTTTGATAGTATTATGGAGAAAATTTACATTTGAATAAAAAGCAAATAGTGCATGTCAGAGTAAGCATCAGGGAATGTCAAATTGTTTTTTTCCAATTACAACTCTATTTCAAATAGGGTAATGCAATTAAAGGATAATTACTAGAAGCACAAAGCCAAGGTTACGATCAGAAATGGTTACCCTTTCACTTTAAGTCCTGTCTTGCTAAATAAAATATTCCTGGGGGGCAAGTTACTGTTTGAAAATAGAATACACGCATCCAGGAGCAACCAAACACTTGGCAGTGTTGACCAAAACATGTATTTGTGCATAAATACAAGTGTTTAAAAGAGATGAAAAGACACTAAAGGTGAGCCACATTTTCCTTGGCTTTATCACTCTGATTAATAATGTGACAAATTAGCTGTAGGATGCAATATTAATTAACAGTATATTAGTTGCCTTTTATTGCCAATAACATAACAAGCTCTGAAATAGTAGTCAGACTAAACTGCTGACATGGGCTTTTCTGCAAACTGAGCTGTAGCTTGATTTCTCATTTGTCCAAGTGAAGCATCAGCAACCGAGTAAAACCAATTACCTCAAAACCCACCAAGCCCTCGGCAGCAACTTAGTGCATCTGAGCTTTGCCCAAATGTTATTACTTTCAAATTAAAGCCTGGCCTGAGATGGGGCACTGAAGAATTTCTACTGCTGAAAATAATTCAATATGGCAGCCTAGTTGTGTAACACCTTGCAGAGCCAAATAGAAAGCAAAGACTCTCTTCAACTTCTAGACATCTTGAATCCATAGCTGTCCACTTCCAGAAGGCAAGCTGGAGGTACAGAAGTCAGATACGAAAAGAGAGGCATTCTCCTGACTCCCTCAAGTGAAAAGGTTGTAGGAAAATATTCAAATTTTCATTTCTGAAAATGAAATTCAAAAGTGTTCATTTTTGAGGTGAAGTCCTGGTTTTGGGTGGAGGACACTTGAGGTAAAAGGATGCAAAGCATAAGGAGGTAAGGGAGTTATTATTTATTATTCAGTTTATTTAGTTACATATTGGGAGTTCCCTCACTATATAGTAAGAAACTCTAGCACAAGCTGCATAGCACAGGGAGATCAGCTCGGTGCTTTGTGTCCACCTAGAGGGGTGGGATGGGGAGGGTGGGAGAGAGACGCAAGAGGGAGGAGATATGGGGATGTGTGTGTATGTATAGCTGATTCACTTTGTTATAAAGCAGAAGCTAACACACCATTGTAAAGCAATTATACCCGAATAAAGATGTTAAAAAAATAAAAAATAAAATTTAAAAAATGAAAAAAAAGAAGACAACAAGGACGTGTTCTAATAAATTATGTTAATACACAATGCATGCAAAAAAAACAAAAAACAAAAAACTCTAGCACAAAAATTTACCAGGTCAAGAGAGAAGTTACTGAGTTAACACAGGGTCAGAGGAATTAAAACAATCTGGGCAGGGTGCATTAGAGGCACCTGAAGAAATCTCTGTCCATTTATTTAGTCATTTGTCTCCCCCAACATCCCTTCACTGCTCTGTCTGTCTCTCTCTTTCACACACACCCTCACTCCCATACATGCACAGTCATTTTCTATTCCCTTATCTTGCTTAATTTCTTTCATAGCACTATCCTAAATTACCTTTCAGATAACTTACTCATTCATTCATTCATTTACTTGTTTATTACCCATATCCCTAGCAAATTGTAAACTCTATGAGGTCAGGGGGTGTGTCTGTCTGTACACACAGCACGTAGTAGACACAGAAATAGTTGAATCGGAGAATGAACCCATTCACTGAACTTACATTTACCAAATACCCAATGTCTAAGTGCAAAGGATTCAAAGATGATGATAATAAAAACGACCATTCATTGACATTTAGTATGTGCCCTCAATGAGCTAAAGACTTTACATACAATATCTCATTTCATCTCACAACAACCGTGCAAAGTATGCGTTTCTATTATCCTTTTTTTTTTTTTTTCCAGACAGGAATAGACAGCTCAAAGAGCTTGGCCTACTTAATGCCACACATGTAGAAAGAGGTAAAGTCATGAATTAAATGGGGTTTGCCACTCTGACTCCAGGCATTGTCAAATTCAAAGATGAATAAGATACAAACATCCTCTCTGAGAATCTCACAGTCTCATGACTGGATTTCATTGATGACCCTTTGTCTTCAAAGGTCATCATTGCCTTGCATGGCCAGAGGAAGAATCTAGTAATGAGTCCTAGAGAATTGGAGATGGGACATTTGCCATCCTGGGAACTTCAGGAATGTCCTCCCTCCTGGCAGGATCTGGTATTCCATGCTGTTTTGCCTTTGGGTGAGGTCAGATTCTACTAGATGTTCATGAGAGCAGCATGTATTCTCAAAGCCCTAGTTCCAGGTTATGTGAGCCCAGCAGCTGTCAGGGATCTTATTTCCTTTTAATAAATCTAACAAATGAACAATAAGTAAGTGATGAGTCTTCTGCCTCAGAGAATCCAGAGAGGGCAGGACCCAGCCAGGTACATGAGGAAACCAAACTGTTTCCCAGCATTCATAACTGAATTCTAAACAGCCAACACCAAACTCTGCCGTCAGTTCAGAGCACAGAGTTTCTATGTATTTTACAGGTCACAAAACTATTCCTCTCTCTCGTCCTCTGGAATCAAAGAAAGTTCTTCAGCCTATTCATTCCATGAATTAAAAAAAAAAAAAAAAAGATTAAAAAAGGTCTGCCTCCAGTAACAATGCTGTTCATGTCCTTTGACCAGAAAGAGTTAGAGAAAAACTTCAGGATTGATCTGAGGGACCAGGTTCCATTAAAGTGTATTAATGCCAAGGTCTGTGCAATTAGTGAAAAGTCAATTCCCATTACTAGTTAACAGTATTGAATATCTGCTTTCTTTAATAAAAAGCCATGTCCAGTACAAAGAGAATAAATCAATAGGTTGGCTGCATTTAGATCTATTCTGCCTTCGTCTAAAATGCACAGAGAAACTCCCTGTCAGAGCTCCACTGTCTGTCTGCCAAGCTCAGCCTGTGAGCTGGCAGCTGGCCCCAATGTCTTTGCCTGGAATCTTTCATTAGCACTCTCTCGCCTTAACTCTCATTTCTCTAATCAGAAAATTTGAATTTTACCCCGTGCCTAAAAATCCTCTATTTGAGCTTGATCTTGATCTGTCTCTAAATTGGACCTGTTCAGAAAACAAGCCGTGAAGCAGCCATGGACATACCTCTAAACACCAGCATTGTCTATAGCGTCAGCCTGCCCTCTGGCTAGGCGAGTGTGGGATGGACACAACCTCTTACAAGGGGCCACAGAATCCCTAGGGCATGAAAGAGTTTGCCCCTTCAGATACCCCCTTTCCGTTATTTTACAGCTGGTTAATCTTTTTGCTGCCAATTTTGGAGGCAGCTGGAATGTTTCAGATTCTCAGTTGTGAGGAGCAAAAAAGGATACATCTGTCAAAGTTTACAAGCCCTCTTGGTCCCTAGCACCTTCCCAGAGGAAGGACACTTTCACCTCCCTGCCTCTCTGTAGCTGAGCTGCGCTATTCATCTTATGTGGACCACAAGAAGGAGAAAGCTGTTTAGACACTACTCTCATTATAATGCTTGGCTTATTACAGATGAAAAGAATGCTTTGAAACCCTCTGTCTCTCAGGTACTTGCTGATTACATGTAAGTTACTCTTAAGTTGAAATACTGTACTTCTAGTAAAGTGAATTATGTTCCCCATATTTCATTTTATTCACGAGAATGCTTAGTCTTTGATTGAAAAAGGAGGATTGATATCATTTTGCTTTAGTTCACGTTCACTGTGCAGAATTATTTGATGTTCTTTTTTATCCTTTGGCCCTTATTTTTATCCATTGGTCCTTATTCACTGGTTCAGTATTTCTGTACCGTCTCTCCCTTCCCAAGAGTGTACGTTTGGCAGACGGGTAGGTTTGGTGGTGATATTGGTTTGGGTCATGGTGTCAGTGGGAGAAGATATTTGAATTCCACTCTTTTCAGGATTCAGCAAATTAGTATAGATTGTTCTGGGGTTTTCAATTAGTTCGAGTCTAATATTCTCCACCCAAGAAGGTAGACATATCTAATGAAGCGGGAGCTGGCCAAAGGCATATATGTTTATTCCTGTTGGAGGGGTGCTTTCATGCCACTTGCTATGACCCTATTCCTGGTGCTAAGGTCTGGTCTGTCATTGCAGATGATTGCAAACCAGGCCCTACACCATAAAACCCAAGAATGATCCCACTACTCTTGTGGATGCTTCCTGAAGCCACTGAAATCATCCACGGTGGTCGGAGAACTCAGGGAGGAGATTTGCTGTGTCACTTCACAGAGCAGCTTGTGAAGTGATAACAGCTGAAGCAAACAGTGGGAATTTATACCATCCTAACACAAGGGTGGGAAGTGTTCAATGGTGAGGAGGCATTTATGGCTACACAAACAGCCAGTTTTTCTTCACATTCAAGGTTATAGATTTTGAAAAGGCAGGTTCATTAGGTGACAAGGGAAGACTTAAAAGCCATCAGACAGGCTGGCCGAGTGCTCCAAATAGCTCGGATGCCTCTGCTGAAGGGACAGTAAGGAATAAGAGACTGAATCAAGGGACCACACATCTTCATCACCCCAAGTGGATGAAGGATGCCCACTCGGCCAGAGACATTGACTGAGTTCCCATTTTGGGATGGAGATCACAAAGTAATGAGCTGGCATTGTCAAGAAATTAACCTAAGATGAAGTAGGATAATGAATGTTGGGAAATGAATAAATGCAGTCCTAAGCAATCTGCCTGTGTGACGTTTATACAGGAAAACTGCCTTTTAAGGAGTTGGCAGTTGTCTTGGGTCCTTTAGCAAATCCTGCTAAGTCTGAAATGAATAGCAGGAGGCAGAACTGGATTAAACAGTTTTATTTTTACAAAACATAAAGAGATGTTTTAAAAGTTTGAAATCCACAGAATTGCCTCAAATGCTGCAAACTTTACGAAACACCAAGCAGCCAACGCTTCCTGCCTTCGGGGGCAGGGGGATGGTCAGAGATACTCCCCACTCTGTAGGTACTCCTAACAACCAGCTTTTACAAGCGAGTCAAGTTGCCAAGGCAGAGCTGGCTGGACAGTTGCTCCATGAAATGAGAACAGAATGGAATAATGCACTCTCACCTTTGAGTTCAAGTGCATGTTGAGATTTTTATCTGAAATGAATTCTTATTAACATCAACTTGGACTAAGGGAGAAAAAAAAAACCGTTCAAGCATGTATTTATACTTGTTGACATGCTTAAAAGGAACACCTTAAATCTGAGTCATAATACTGGAAGAGAAGACTGTTGAAAAATGCATGCCACTGGTACAGTCTTACCAAGAATCCAAGAGACAAGAATTCCAAATCCCCCACGAGACAGGGAAATTTGTTTCAGTGATTTGTCCCGTCACTCTGCAGCCATAAGAACAAGCTATGGTTGAGTGCCTTCACCCCCCCTCACACCACTTTGTTCTTTTAGTTATTGTCTCATTTTCTCACTCTAATACTTCATTTTCCAATCATTTTAAGGAGAATGAGGAATGGACATACCTTCCATGAATGCTTAAAATCCTCATTGCTGGTACGGAGAGAGCAGAGAGAGTTGAGTTCCATGTTCTAAGGAGAGCATTGCATCCATGACAGTGGATGTCACACACACAAACAAGAGGATACAATGAGCCCATCTCCTTGGAGGATGAGGCCAAATTCCTGCAATCAGCTCTCTTTATTAAGCCTGAACCTCTGCCTTCAGCCAAGTTAGGTCTTTCAGTGGAAATAAGATGGAATTCCCAAATTGGCAAGATTTGGAGCTTGGCTGTATAAGCCCTGTCAACAAGAAGAAGCCAGTTTTTCCCTTTCTCCATCCCCTGGATAGACATGCTTACATTACCTATTCCTTCTTCCATGGTTTCTTTTTCTTTTCTTCCATGGTTTCTTAGCAGAAATTATTTTAAAGAGTACAAAGCAACTATATCTGATGGCTTCCGATCTCACTAAGAGTAAAAGCAAAATCTCTACAAGGCTCTCATCATCAAGCCACCACCCAACCACTCACCCACCATCTTCATTCCTTCTCCAACCTCCTCCAGGCACACTAGCTTACGTGTTCATCCTTGAACACGCCAGGCATGTTCCCGCTTCAGTGCCTTCACACTTGCTGTTCACTCTGTCTGGATCGTGCTAACTGTAGTGTACACATGGTGAAATCTAGTCTTAACTCAAATGTTGCTTTCTCAATAGAGAATTCCTGAGAAACCTTACGTAAAATTTTAACTTCCCTCACCTCCCAAACAATTCTTATCCCCTTCCTAACATATCATATAAATCACTTGTTCATTCTTATTTAATATGTCTCCCCACTTGAATGTAAGCTCCACGAGCACGGTTTTCTATTCACTGTTGTGTCCTCAGTGCCTAGAACCATGCCTGGTAGGTCATAAGGGCTCAATAAATACCTGCTGAATGAATAAATGATGAATGAATGCATGAATGAATGTCAACGATTTATCAAAAGAAATAGCCACCTCTTCTACATTCACGTATAAAGGCCAGGTCCTTTCATTGGGCACTAGAAGCATTAACACCATGATCTTCATTGTAAATGGCTACTAGCTCTTGCCATGTACAAAGCATTATGTGAAATGCCATACATGCATCAAGCAACCCTCGTGCTGAGTGTGATCATCCCAGGTTTACAATGAATAAGAGACGATGAGCCAAGGAGATCTGCCCATGTTGGCATATTAGTGTGAGGTGGAGCTCAAATACAAGCTGAGGTTTGTCTAACACAGTAGGTCTCAGCCAGAGGGTGATTTTGCCCCTCTGTCCCAGGGGATATTTTACAATGTCTGGAAACACTTTTCACTCTCACACCTGGGGGTTGCTACTGGCATCTAGTGGGTAGATATCAGAGATGCTGCTCAACTGCCCACGGTGCACAGGATAGCAAGCCTCCCCCATAAAGAATTATCCAGCCCAAAAGGGCAATTGGGCAGAGGTTGAGAAACTCTGATCTAACTCCGTAAACAGTTTTGAAGTCACTTTGCAGTTTTTCTGGATTAGTTGCTGGCAGCGGTATAAAAACAGCACCAACACTTTTATAAAACATATATGATGATATTTCTCAAGAGTGCTGAATGTTTTCATACCTTTTGACCCTGCAAACCTATTTCCATAAATCTGGCCTCAGGAAATAATCTGAAATGTGGAAAATGTCCTCAAATATTTATCATGACATTATTTGTAATAGCAAAAAATTGGAAACCATCTAATGTCTGGTAATAAAGGAATCATTAAGTAAACTCTGGAACAGCCACTTGTTGGGACATTAAGTGGCCATTAAAATGATATTTATTAGGGCTTCCCTGGTGGCGCAGTGGTTGAGAATCTGCCTGCCAATGCAGGGGACACGGGTTCGAGCCCTGGTCTGGGAAGATCCCACATGCCGTGGAGCAACTAGGCCCGTGAGCCACAATTACTGAGCCTGCGCGTCTGGAGCCTGTGCTCCGCAACAAGAGAGGCTGCGATAGTGAGAGACCCGCGCACCGCGATGAAGAGTGGCGCCCGCTCGCCGCAACTAGAGAAAGCCCTCGCACAGAAACGAAGACCCAACACAGCCATAAATAAATAAAATAAATAAATAAAGATACATGAAATGGCTAAAATTAAAAAAAAAAAAGGGACATGCTCACCATCCGTCCTTTAAAAAAAAAAAGATATTTATTAAATATTTATAAAGGGATGGGAAAATGCTTACATAGAAATGATAAATTTTAAAAATTAGGTTTCAAAATTATGTGTATGACTCTTTAAAAACTGACCAAAATTACACATACAAAAGAGGTGAAGCAGAAATACACTAAAACATTAATAGTGTTGTAGGACTATGGCTGGTTAATTTTATCTTTCAGTACTTCCAGAATGTGCTATAATAACAATGTATTCATTTTATTATAATCAGGAAAAAATATCATTTAAAAAATAAGGCTTTTTTTCCTCTTGTGAAAAAAAAGAAGGGTAAATAAAGCAACTGTCCCTAAAGTGAACTTCAGACCTGTTGTGGTGGTTTTGTCTCTTACATGGATTTATTAACTGTGTTTAATTAGTGTTTATAATTATTCCTTTTAGGTAACTGTCTTCGTTGTAGGAAGAAAGGCTTGGTTAGTTATGTTGTGGTAGCTGGAACTAGCTCCATTTTTGCCAGTTTATATCTACCAAACACATTTTACTCACTCATCTTAAATTTGTTTTCTGATGTTTTAAAAACATTTAGTTCCATTAGATCAAAGAATTCCTACTCTTAGAACCAGAACTGCTGTCAAGGGAGTTGCTGTTTGGGGACACATAGTGGGGATGTGCACAGTTGGGGTCAGAGACTAAGAGGGCAAGCTCTGAACTTCAACAGGTCTTGATTCAAATCCCAGCTCCACACTCACCAGGGTGTTCTTGAGTGAGATCTTAACCCCTCTGTGCCCTCTCTGTATCCCAAGCCTGTATTTAAAACCACTACAAAAATTCTGTTAGTGCCTGACAGACGCCACGCTCTTTGAATGCTATGACGTGGGACCATGCACTTGAGAAAATTTGTCCCATAACCAGCCTAGTTCCTCATCCTCATCCTTCACACCACTTTCCAGATGTCTTTAATCTCAAGAAAACTTAAAGCCTGTAAAAGTTATGACACAACCTCCGAAAGCCTCATCCAAGATGCTGTATCTTTAGACTTTGTCTTAAATTAAACCTGCCTTCATTCTATGGACTGATAGGGGTAAGGCTTGGCTTTCTGGTCAACCTTGGGCTGCAGCCTAGAATGAGTAAGGAGCACAGATAAAGCAGATGCAGAGACAGCATCCTCACTCAGATGGTATTTGGGAAATGAAAGAACAGAGAACTTGGTTATTTAATGAACCCTCAGAGTCTCTGAAATGTAAACATTTTCTTTGTAAAGCCCCTAGACCTCTCTTGTTTCCAACCAGAAGACCTTTATTTCTGCCTCTCCTTCTGTTCTCTCTGCTCTCAACCCCCCTGTTAGATGTTAGATGACTTGTTTGCACAGAGGGACGGAATTTTTTTTTCCAAATTCTTGAGGCGTTAGAAATTTTCTCCCTTATCGATTTTCCACGGACTGGCCCCTCTATTCCCCAATGGCACTGGATTGGTACACACTGCAAACACTGGCTCAGAAACAAAAGGAAAAGCAAGAAGATAGAGATACACACAGACAGCCTCCCTGGCTATTCCCTGTGTGTCCCACTGACAATGCTGTGTAGAAGGGAAATTGTTCTATCAGTGACTGTGTTAGATTCATGACCCCAGCACAACCTTGAATTGGCCTTTAGTTGTCGCTGATGGGAACTGAAGAACAGCGCCTGTCGACATGATTGCTACTCTCCAATGAATCAGAACATACAGGGCGAGGAGCAGCATATTAAACCAGCAACAGAAATATATCACTGTACTTTTATATAGATGTATTGCTTTTGCCCAGGCATAGAAATGATTGGGCCAGCCACTTATTTTTTTTTTCCAAGGCCTATAAATTAAAAATAAGCTAAGGGTTTTTAAATTATGTTCTTTTTTAAAAATCAGGGTAGCTATTTTAAGGCAACAGTCAAATATTTAAGGATCATCTTATATGGATATTTCAGCCACTGTCACTGGGAGGAAAATCAGCCCTTGCTAAGTAACTCAGGTTACTTAACACATGGGCACTAATTTATCATGTGTTGTCATTTACTAATCGATCTTTTTAAAAAGTAAATGTTTCCCATATTTACTTCCCTACCTGCTTTTTTTTTTGAATTTTATTTTATTTATTTTTTTAAACAGCAGGTTCTTATTAGTTATCCATATTAGTGTATATATGTCAATCCCAATCTCCCAATTCATCCCACCACCACCAGCCCCCCCCCCCCGCCAATTTCCCCCCTTGGTGTCCATACATTTGTTCTCTACATCTGTGTCTCAATTTCTGCCCTGCAAACTGGTTCATCTGTACCATTTTTCTAGGTTCCACATATTGAAGAAAGTATATTTCACACATTTAAGTTGTGATTTAAATAGACAACAAGCATATTCACCAGGGTAGAACAAGGTTCTGTAAGAGTCAAGGTGTTCAGAGAAAACTAAGAGCGGGTATCAATGATTCTTAAATTTGGGGTTATAAAGGCCCCATTGAGAATATGCTGAAGCCAATGGACCTTCTCTTCACACATGCATGAAGAGAAGGGGCACGCATGCATGCTTGCCCTTACAAGCAAAAATTTTCATTTTGGTTCAAGGACTCACAAACTCTCTGAAGCCCCTCCCTGGAGCCCAGGTTGAGATCTCCTGCCTTTGAGGTTATCATATAAAGCTATAAAGTTGTGACATACTAGGATGCAGTGATCGATTGTGAAGTGTGTCTCAAGTCAATGGTTATTAATAGGTAAAGTGTAGATGTTTGCAAATGATTTACTTTTTAGAAGTATATGTAGTTGAGAAGATTCAATGGTTTTCCTATAAATAGCTTTGCTCTTATTTATCACCATAGCCAATAAGACCTATGTGAACTACCACCTGTCTACCTCCCTGACATCGACTCTTACCACTTTTCTCCTCACCCCAAAAGCTCCAACCACAGGGCCTCCTTTCTAATTTCCAGCCTTGGGTCACTTCCATGTTCTAGGTATAGTTTGAATGAGGCCACTGCATCTGCCTTTTCTGGATCTTAAATTCTGTGGAGGGAAACAGACAATAGGCACATGAATACATTTATAAGTTTGATGGTTTCAAGTGTTATGAAGCAATTAAAATAGGATGATGATGGGATAGAGACTGACTGATGGGTAGCCAGGTAAGTCCTCTTTGGGGAGATTTTATCTGAGATGGGAGAAATGAGAAACAGCTGCAGGTCAAAGGAAACATTTTGTAGTAGCAAGTGCAAATGCCCTGAGGCTGAAAAGAACTTGCTGGTTTGGAAGGTCAGAAAGGAGCCTGTGGGGCATCTGATATGCTATCTCAAGGAGAAATGTAAATGATCTCTGCTGCTGCCCAACTCATTGATAGGCCATAAGCAGTAATTACAAAATAAGTGCTTTATTTCCTGGAATCATTTTGAGTTTTTGTAAAAATCTAGGTATGAAAGTTGAGGCAATTCAAGATCTAATTTGAGATGGAGTAATATGAGGCCCAGAGAGGTTAAGTAATTTGCCCAAGGTCACACTGCTGGTTAATAAGTTAACTTAGTGGAAGAAACCAAAGGAAAGCCCTGGCTTCTGCATTTGCAGGGTGGTGTTCTTGACCCACACCACTCTGCCTCCCAGGGGTCTTCTTAGAATTTACCAAAGGTTACTTTTTCTTGAAAATTATTCTGTTGTCTGGTTCTATATGCAATTATGATCCAAAGACACACCATCACTATATGTCTTTTTAGCCTTTTTGACTTTTGTTAAAAATCTAGCTCAGGGTTCCTGATTTCTTGGGCTTGTCAGCAGCCAAAGGTGAGCTAAAAATCTCTCACCCCTAACAGGAACCAAACACCACTATCTCCTCTGGGCCAGGCATTGAGATCAGTGAGATTATTATAAGTTCTGGCTGGGCTGCAGATGGGACAGGATGGCCTGCTTCCCATTACTGGATATTCATGTCAAGAAGGATGACCATATGCCCCCGCGCCCTCACCTTGTTCCTTTGGGTCCCCAACAGCAAATGAATTGACAGCAGTCTTTTTCTTTTTTTCTGTTTTGGCCTTGCCGCACGGCTTGTGGGCTCTTAGTTCCCTGACCAGGGATTGAACCTGGGCCCTCGGCACTGAGAGCGTGGAGTCCTACCCACTCCAGGAAATCCCATTGACAACAGTCTTGATTCTAAATAAGTGTGGGAATTCTCTGATATAATAGAATCAAATGATTTTAAAACAGTAGAAAAAAAAAAGGAGGTGGACAAGTGAAATATTTTCGGTGATTAATCTGGCAAAGACTAAGCTAATTCCAGCCACTACTACATAACTAATCATCACTGTACTAGTACTGAAAAAATTCCGAGTCTAGCCCAGTCCAATATTGAAATGCTCTTTTAGTAAGAAAGTTTAGAAAAGTGAACCTAGCCCCTTCTCAAGTACCTCTGGTGAAACTCAGGTTCACAATACTGTCCTTCAACATCTAAAATCTGTCTTCTCTCCAGCAAGTCTCTCTCTCCTTTCTCATACTGCTGGGGGGAATGTAAACAAGTCATTTTTTCATGAGCACAATTTGATTATTAGGTATCAAGAAACTCAAAAAACTATGTAGACTTTGACCCAACAATTGTAATTCTAAGATTTGATCATAGGGAAATCAGAAATACCTGCAAGATTATATGGCAAGATTTATATCACAAAATAGTCATAGCAACGTTATTTATGATAGTGAAATACTGAAAATAATCTAAAGGAGATGGAATCTCTCGTAATGTTTTTTGTAGAAACTGGTCTCATAATATTCTCCACAAATCCACACATACACATACACATACACACACACACATACACACACACACACAGGATTCTGTGATTAAATAAGTTTGAGACACACACACTATATCCCTCTTCTAAGGAGTCACAAAGCATATTAGCAAGAATCTTCTCTGAAAAATTCCTGCAATAAAGAAATCTATTTAACAATGTTTAACTCAGGGTTTCTCAAAGTCTTTTGGCCATGGAACCCCTTTATTGCATAATCTTAACATACTCCAGAACTAGGGCACTCCAAAATATACTTCAGGAAATACTAGGTTAAATAAATTTACATAACCATATTATGGAATGCTTTGCTGCTATTGAAAACAATGATAAACAAGATTGATCCTATGGCATAAGTGCTGAAGATACATTGCTGAGTGAAAAAAAAAGCAGGTTACATAAAAAAGAATATTTTGTTATCCTAATTTTGGACAATTGTGTGTACAATTATACCAAAATAATGACAGATTTAATCTTTTGGTGATAGAATTACTGATGGTTTTACTTATTTCTTTGTACTTTAAAAATTTTTCCAACTTTTTATTAATAATAGACATTGATTTTTGTATGAGGAAAAAATATTTTAAACTTTTTATTTTTAAATAATTGTAGAGTTACTGCTATAGACTGATTTGTATCTTCTCCAAATGCATATGTTGAAATCTAATCCTCATGGTGATGGCACTAGGAGGTGGGGCCTTTGGGAGATGATTGGGTCATGAGAGTGGAACCTTCATGAATGGGGTTAGTGCCTTATAAAAGAGACCCCACAGAGCTTCCTCACCCTTTCTGCCATGTAAGGACACAGCAAAAACGCAGCCATCTCTGAACCAGGCCCTTGCCTGACATTGAATTTGCTAGTGCCTTGATCTTGGACTTGCCATCCTCCAGAACTGTGAGAAATAAATTTCTGTTGTTTATAAGCCATACAGTTTATGGTGTTTTGTTATAGCAGCCTGAACAGACTAAGACAGTTACAGGAAAGTTGCAAAAATAGTACAGAAAATTGTCATACACCCTTTACTCAGGTTCTGCTTGTATTGACATCTTATAAAAAAAACCACAGTGCAATGATGGAAACCAGGAAACTAACACTGATGGAATATTCATTTGGATTTCACCAGTTTCCCCACTAATATCCTCTTTCTGGTTCAGGATCCATCCCAGAATCCCACACTGAGCTTAGTCATCCTGTCTCCTTAGTCTTCTATGTTCTGTGACAGTTTCTCAGGCTTCCCTTGTCTTTAATGACCTTGACACTTTCAAAGAGTCCTGGCTAGTTATTTGTAGAGTGTTCTCCCACTTGAGTTTGTCTGATGTGTCCTCCGGTTAGATTCATGCACTTTTGATATTTTGGCAAAAATGTTCCAGAAGTTGTGTCATGCCCTTCTCAGTGCATCATATCAGGAATTACATGATGTCAGTATATTTTATTACTGGTCTTGTTAACTTTGATCACTTAATAAGTACCTTGAGGGAAGATATTTTGAGACTATGCAAATCCTGTTTCTCATTACACTTTTA
Organism: Balaenoptera musculus; assembly: GCF_009873245.2. Lineage (NCBI taxonomy): Eukaryota > Metazoa > Chordata > Mammalia > Artiodactyla > Balaenopteridae > Balaenoptera > Balaenoptera musculus. The sequence continues at coordinate 81,449,773 of NC_045792.1, forward strand.
CCTACTGATTTTAGTATCCATTGGTGATTATTGTCTGTAAAAGTTATCACTGTTGTGTTTTTCCTAATGATTTTCTGTTTCCATCATTCCACATTTATTACTTGGAAATCTACTATAAGAAAGATTTGTCCCTTTGCTTCCATTTATTTATATATCAATTATTTTTATATAAATTTGGACTAATGATTATTTTATTCATGAATTATCATTACTATAATTTTTATCCTCAAACCATCCCAGAATCGGCCATTCAGAGCCTCTTTAAGTTCATTCCTGTGTCCTTTTAACATGTTTCCATCCTTTTTTGAGCACTTCATTACTTTCTGGAACACAGAGATATTCCAGAATCAACTCGTGCTTTCCTTTCCCCAGCCCTGGAATCAAATATTTCTCCAAGGTTCTTTTTATTGGAGACACCAAGATCTGTCACATGACGAGCTCACTTCTACCAGGGTATTATTGTTTCTAGGCCCTTTTAGTGGACAGAGCTTGGGAATCTACAAAGTGTGCTCACGCATGCATATAGAAACATTTTTTTTTCCATACATACTCATTATATAGACATCTATATACCTACCACCATGATTTCACGCTGATACCTCTGATCCCAGGCAAGCTCTGCAAGTTCCTTCTAGTCTTCCTCCTTTTCTCATTTGTAACCCATTTCTCCAACAGTGGGAAACCCAGCTCTCATGATCCACAATACATTTATTTTTGTTTGTTCAATCCTGGAATATATATAAACAGTTTCAGAATTGCTAGCCCATACCCCTGTGAAAAAATTTAAATTTACCAACTGGAGTAGAATATTTGTATGGAATTCTTTTTGTCTTTAGGTGAATAATAACTAAGTACTGCTTTCCAAAGCTACTTAGGTTAGTTTTTTTTTTTAAGCGAAAAGCTGACACTAACTTTAATTTTATTTAGATATAATTGACATATAACATTTTGTAAGTTTAAGGTGTACAACGTGTTGATTTGCTATATTTACATATTGCGATATGATTATCACGGTAGCATTAGCTAACGTGTCACATAATTATCCCTTCTTCTTTGCGGCGGGAATTAAGATTTAGTCTCTAAGCAGCTTTGAAGTATATGATAATGATACAGTAGTGTTGTATTTAATCTTAGGTTAGTTCTTGTCCTCTCCTCCCCTTTTGGTGTAGTTACAGCTGCCATCCCTCGGTATCTGAGGAAGATTGGTTACAGGACCTGCTGTGGATACCACAATCCAGCCAAGGCTCGAGTTCCATAGTTGGCCCTCTGTATCCATGGACTCAGAGCCCCACATTCGACCAACCACGGATAGTAAAGGTAGTATGTGATCTATGGTTGGTTGTATCCATGGATGCAGAACCCTTGGATACAGAGGGCCGACTGTATATGTATTGTTAATTTGTCATACAGTTAGGTTCATTTTTATTATTTGTATTCCATTGGGTATCTCCTGACATCCTGCTTGATTTTACCCTTTTAAATTTATTGTAGTGATTCGCTGAATATACCTGAGTCGGAGCTACATATTTAAAAAGATATATTCAGGGAAGTGTCACTCTCCCTTATCCCTGGTACCCTCCCCCCCTTCCATTCCTCATTCTTTCCATCCTGCTCCCAACCACCACCTCTCAGTAACGAATTCTATTAGTTTCTAGTTTATCTTTTCTGTATTTCTTTTGCACAAATGAGCAGATACCTATATATTTTCCTCTGTCTCCTTTCTTACATGAAGGGTAACATGATATAAATACACCATATACTTTGCTTTTTTTATTTAACAGCATATCTTCGAAATCACTCCAGCTTTTTAAAAACCAGTTACATAGTACTCTGTTGAGTACTGTATGGTACAGAGTACAGAGTACTCTGCATTGTTTATTCAACCACTCCCCTATGTATCAGTATCTAAGTTCTCACTAATATTTTGCAGTTACAACCAATGCTGAAATGAATAACCTTGTGCATGTGTCTTTATATATTGTTGGACATATATCTTCAGGATAGATTCCAAGTAAAATTGCTGGGTCAAAAATAAGTGCATATGTAGTTTTGTTAGGCATTGCCAAATTACCCTCAAGAATGGTCGTACCAGTTTGCATTTCCGTCAGCAAGTGTATGAGAATGCTTGTTACTCCATAGTCTTGCCAACAGAATGTGTTGTCTGCTGTTTAATTTTCCCCAATCTAATAGATAGGAAAAAGTATGTAAGTTGAGTGTTGGTTTAATTTTCATTTCTCTAATAAAGGTTGGTGGGTTTGAACATATTTTTTGTAAGTTTAAGGGCCATTTTATAGCTTTTTTGTGAATTGTCTGTTTATGTCTTTTTTTTTCATTTTTCTATCATGCTTTTGGTCCTTTATCACTTAATTTTTAAGAGTTCTTTATGTAGTAAGTCTATTTGCCCTTTGTGGTATATGTTGCAAATATTTCCTCCCAGTTTGTTAGTTTTTGGTTTGTTTTGGGTTTTTTTTGAGCTTTTTTTTTTTTTTTTTTTTAAATTTACTTATTTATTTATTTATTTTTGGCTGTGTTGGGTCTTCGTTTCTGTGCGAGGGCTTTCTCCAGCTGTGGCAAGCGGGGGCCACTCTTCATCGCGGTGCGCGGGCCTCTCACTATCATGGCCTCTCCTGTTGGGAGCACAGGCTCCAGACGCGCAGGCTCAGCAGTTGTGGCCCACGGGCCCAGCTGCTCCGCGGCATGTGGGATCTTCCCAGACCAGGGCTCGAACCCGTGTCCGCTGCATTGGCAGGCAGATTCTCAACCACTGCACCACCAGGGAAGCCCTGAGCTTTTTAATAGGTGTTTCTTGCCCTGCAAAATTTTTATTTAATTTTATAAAACTTATCAAACCTTTCATTTAACCTCTAAATTTTATATATATATATATATATATATATTTTAATTTTATTATATATTTTTAAATGTGTTGCCTGTGCTATACCTGAAAGACTGAGATACTACCTCAGTGCAAAGAAAAGTAAGAACTTACTCTAGGATATTTTAAACCCGAGAGTAAGAAAGTAGAAACCTCAAGGGTCCTGTAGTCAGGGAGATTCTGTTCCTACCTAGTTCACTTTCATCCTTTTAGCTATGAGACTTTTGGCAAAGTATAAAACCTCTTGGAGCTTAGTTTTTCTCATCTGTAAAATAGGATGGTAAAACCTACTGTGTGCTGTTGTGAGGATTTGAATGCTTGTTTCAATGCTTGGAGACATTTTTTATTATTATATACATAATACATCTAATTCTAAATGATAATTTAATAAAATCTCAAGAGATGTACCTGACATTTTATTCTCCATGTTATCTCATCAAGACTCCACCACTTCTATAAGAGCAAAGAACCTGAGACATTTTAACCGATTCACCTGTACATTCATCAAAATTGTTCTTCTCTTGGCTTTCTGAAGTACTTTATCTTCTGAAATACTATCATGTCTCCGTTCTAAATGAATTCAGAGAAACGTTATGAGAATGAAGGAGTTAACATCCATAAGGCGCACTGAGCTGGCAGATAAGAGCATCAAAATGAGTTCCAGAAAGGATTCTAATGAACCCAATTTATTATCACCTTATCTCTCCAAAGCCCTTTCCTGCCCCCAGCCCCAAGTTCAAAGTTTTGTGGTCATTCCCGAAGGACACGTATTCTGTAGAACCAGGAACCTTCAGCTGACACTGGTTCTTGTCAGTACCATGAAGGTACTCATTGGAATTCCCCTTGCCAAATGTGCTTTTCCCTCAACAAGCAATTCCTTTTCAGTGTCCCTATGAAATGAAACAGATGCCCATAAGGAAGTCTGATGTCACTCTTGTTTTCAATACCATTCAAAGCAAACACAACCAAGATGAGTCCCCTAATCCTTTGGCAGCTGCACCCAAATTATTTGAACATGATGAAGTTCCCATCTACGAATAAGTTAATTAGGTGGATGTGTGTCTTTATAGAGTACAGATGTCTAACAGGACAAAAGAAAAAAAAAAAAAAAGTCTAAGGGCTCCTCCATGGATGGGAATGGATTTTTATCTAGTTAACTGATGTTTGTTTTTCTCATGACTTTATTCCCAAGAGGGTGATTTGGACATAGTTGTCCTTCCACCCTTTTACAATTCCTCAGTGACTCAGGGTCCATGCAACTGATGGAGGGAAAAAAGAATGGAAGTGACAAGTGAAAGGCAAATAACTTTGATTGCACCTCTTCTATAATCTGGGCAGTATCCTAGCTACTTAGAGATATATTACTTCATTGGTTCTTCGTCAAGAGGGTACCACTCCCAAGTGGCATTTGAAAATTTGTGGAGTCACTTTTTGTTGTCATAATAATTGAAGAGTACTACTGATATTTATGGGGTGGTGTGGTATCATAAAAAATAAATATTTGTTCTTTGTTCATGTTTCCTGGCACAGAGCCACTAAAGCCCTTGGAATCTCCTAAGTGATGAGTGTCCTTTGTATTCTAGTGAGATGATTCTTAGTCAGGGAGTTTGGGGAAAGGTATGGGGGACTTAGATAGCTTCAGGATAGGGTGTGGTTGCCAGAAAGACCAGCCATGATTAGAGGGTTGGAACTTTCAGCCCCACTCCCACTTCTGTGCAGGGAAGAGGGGGCTGGAGATTGAGGTCAATCACCAATGGCCAATGATTAAATTAATTGATGTCTACATAATAAAACCTCCACAAAACTCCCTAAATAATGGGGTTTGGAGAGCTTCTGAGTTGGTGATCACATATCCATGCTAGAAGCGGGGCATGCGCAGGAAGGGCATGGAAGCTTGGCAGATCCTGCAACTCCATACCTGGCCATATCTCTTCCATTTGGCTGTTCCTAAGTTGCATCCTTTATAATAAATCTGTAATAGTAAGTATAGCACTTTCCTGAGTTCCGTGAGTCAGTTATTGAACCTGAAGTAGGGAGCTAGTGGTGACTTCCAAGTCTGTAGTCAGTGGGGCAGAAGGGTGGATAGCTTGGACACTCCATTTGTGGCTACCGTCTGAAGTGGGGACAGTCTTGTGGGTCTGAGCCCTTAACCTGTGGGATCTGCACTAACTCTGGATAGCATCAGAATTGAACTGAAATTTTGGATACCCAGTTGGTGTTGGAGAATTTGTTGTTGGAGATGGAAAAAAACAACTCAGATGGAGCACAAACATGCATCATGTTAGGCATCCTGCAATGCCTGGAATAGTTCTGCAGGAGGAAGACTTGTCCTGCATCTCACATGACATTCAAAGGGCTCACTGGTGAAAACCTGCTTATAATTATCTGAGTCTAGAACCTGGCTTTATCTTATTTAAAAAGTACATATTGCCTAGGTTTTTAAAATATATCTATAACTTTTCAGAAATGCAACTGTGAAGTTAAGTAAACTGAGGGAAGACTGCACTTTATTTTGTGCTATGTGGTACTTGAGTTGCTAGTACAACACACCTGTATTGGTCTGCATTTGACTGTCACATATTATGGTGAAAAATGTAGGTGCAAACATTGGACCATTTTGTTGTATTATCTAGTATAGTTGTACCTGAGCATTTACAAATTACTTTATTATAAATTACTTTCCTTTTGTATCTTCTTTATATCACATATGGGAATTTATTGATTTTTTATGTATGTATATAGGTTACGTTATTTATGAATTTTATTTCAGGATAGTAAAGGAGGCATTACAAAATATTTGCAATAAAATTGCAACATTTGTTCTAAGAGGGTTGAGACTCACTGTATCATTTCATCAGCTCCTCACAATGATTTTGAGAGGATATCCTGTTAGCCCCATTTTGTAGATGGAGGCATTGGAGATCAGAGTGGTTAAGTCTTTTGCCCAGACTCACACAGCCAGTAAGTGGCAAAGCCAGGATTCAAACGGTTTCTGTCTGATCCTGAAGCCCCAAATTTAATGGAAATAAGAGGACAAAGGACAGAAGGATAGATTAAGGAAAAAGGATAGAAAAGGCAAAAAAAAGAGAAGAAAAAGTATAGCGAATAAAAAAGATGCAAAGTAATTTTCATTTCAATTGTTAAACTCTGCTGAGTAATCAAATACATGTAAAAGTTTCTCAGTGAGAAATATTATTTGATGTCTTCTATATATAACATATGTTAAAAAATGCTGAGGATACAAAAGTAGTTTTTTAAGTGTAAGACACAACCCTATCCTTAAGAAACTCATAGATGGGACGATAACATACATTTATTTAAAACAAACGAGCAAAAGAACAAGCAAGGGGCTTCCCTGGTGGCGCAGTGGTTGAGAATCCGCCTGCCAATGCAGGGGACACGGGTTCGAGCCCTGGTCTGGGAAGATCCCACATGCCGCGGAGCGGCTGGGCCCGTGAGCCACAATTGCTGAGCCTGCGCGTCTGGAGCCTGTGCTCCGCAACAAGAGAGGCCGCGATAGCGAGAGGCCCGCGCACCGCGATGAAGAGTGGCCCCCGCTTGCCACAACTGGAGAAAGCCCTCGCACAGAAACGAAGACCCAACACAGCCATAAATAAAAAAAAAAAAAAAAAAAAAAAAAAAAAAGAACAAGCAACACAGTCCAGTATACATACATTAAGTACAAAAGGAGGGGGCAGTGTCATCTCTTCATCGAAATGCAGGGCTGAGTTTCTAGATAGCCTTTCTCTTCTCGCGCTGCATTCAGGGGATGGGAAACTAATTGGTTATATGCTCAATGAAAACTTCATATCACAGGCACACACACTTTTCCCTCCTAAGTAAAGCTGATTCTGAGGTTTATCCTGGCTTTATGAGACACAACTTACTGCCAGTTTTCTCTTTCCAGAGCTGATGCCTTGGGGTCACCTGGATTTTTACTGGAAGAAAACACCACAGCCCCCAAAGCAAGGATCAATCGAGTTGTCAGTAAACGCATCACGCTTTGTGCCATGTCCCAAAGCCACAGCCACCACAGCGTGGATGCGTGGCCCACTTCCTGATCCTGTCTGATGCCACTGTTTTTCTGCCACTCTCACTCCTCACTGGCCCTAGGACCAGTCTTAAGGGGAACTGCTGTCTTTTTATCCCAGGGAAGTTATTTCTTTTTCAGGACTCACAGGCAGAGGCAGGTTTCTGTGTTTGCTAAAGAAGCTTAAGATTCAGAGTCCCTCATTTGCACAGGTTCCTCCTAAGATCCAGGGAGGGGGCCAATCATATGTTCCCATGGTCACAAGTTTTAATAACATCCGCAAAAGTAAGATATTGTAATTATAATTGGTTAAAGCCACTGTCTTCATGTGGGCTTCCCCTCCCTCCCAGGCCCCTTTGTCAGGAGGTGTTGGAGTAGTGACTGTAGTTTTAGCTCCAGCTAAGGAGAGTTTGAGATAGGGATACATTTAGTTTGAGTGTAGTGGGATATACCTTTGCAGTTTGCACTCATTTCTTTTTTGTGTGTTTCTTTTCCTTTATTTATTTATTATTTACATATTTATTTATATAAAATTTTAAAATTGGGATGTAATAGATACATAACATTACATTAGTTTCAGGTATATAACATAACGATTTTACATATGTGTATGTTGTAAAATGATCACTCACTTCTATGTACAGTTAAGTATGGCTAGTTGTACTGGGATAACAATGGCTTCTCGGAATCTGCCTTTCACTGATTATACCGCTCACCTATCATCAAGTGCGTCATGAAGATACAGGCCGGCGGCTGTATGGCACTCTCAAAATGTCATACATACGGTGCCCGGCATCAGACGCTTATAGGTAAAGTAGAGAAACAAGGTGTGAAAGAGCCAGGAGTTGGTCCATGAAAAATTCTTCCAAATCTTAGAGCTCATATACAAAAGAAACTTGTAGAGGCTTTCCCAAATTTGAAAACAATCCTAAAAATGTACTGATGTTACCCATCACAACTGGTGTAGCTGAAAGAAACCTTTCCTAGTCTATCAAAAATGAAAGACAAATTTTGATGTGAGGAAAGATTGAATTATCTTTCTCTTCTTTCCCTTAGAAAGTGATATTACAAAATTGTTGTCAAATAAAGAGTTATTCAGAATATTGATCCCCCAAAATGCAAGGAACAAAGAAGTATTAGAGAGGTAAAGGTTCTGAGCACCCCAATTCCAGTGTGTCGCAGGGTTTTTCCAAGTAATTCTCAGATACCACCAGGGTGTCCTACAAGTCAACTCAATTCTGACACTATCTACCTGGAGATAGCATCAGATCCCACAGGTTAAGGGCTCAGTTCCACAAGACTGCCTCCCACTTCAGATGCCAGTCACAAGTCCAAGTGGTCACCTGGGCTTCTGACCCACTGGCTGTAGATTGGAGATTCCCACAACCTCATTCTTGGGTTTGATTAATATGCTAGAGCAGCTCACAGAACTCAGAGAAAGACTTTACTTTCTAGATTACTGGTTTATCATGAAAAGATGGAACTCCAAAACAGCCAGATGGAAGAGATACACAGGCAAGGCATGGAGAAGGGGAACAGAGCTTCCATGCCCTCTCAAGAGTGCACCATTCTCCCCAAATCTCTACACGTTCACCAACCTGGAAGCTCTTTGAACCCTGTCTTTTTGAGTTTTTATGTAGGCTTCATTACATAGGCATTATTGATTAAATCATGGGCCATTGGCAATTGATTCAACTTCCACTCCCTCCCCTCTCCCCTCCCCAGAGGCAGGGGGATGGGACTGAAAGTCCCAACCCTCTAATCATGTGGTTGGTTCTCCTGCCAACCAGCCCCCATCCTTAGGTGCATTCCAAAAGTCATCTCATAATATAATAAAACACACCTTTATCTTTCTCATCACTTAGGAGATTCTGAGGCTTTTAGGAGCTCTGTGCCAGGAATGGGGATGTAGACCAAATATATATTTCTTACTATAAATCATAATGTCACAGAGGTGTGTTGGGCAACTAATTAATACAATTATTATGCTCTTTTTCTGGCTTTTTGATGTTTGGATTATTATCAGCTTTTTAAAATGTGTAATTTCTTGAGATTTATTTTCTTATTCTAAATAAATATTTACTTTTGTACCTAACTTTGTATTAATAATTTTGTATCACTTTTATGAAAGAGGGTCTCTGAAATTGTATAAGCTTCAGGTCTTACAAGACTTGGATTTATCCCGGCTGGCTTAGTTATTTTCAAAGTGTTGTTATGCAAAGATGACTTGTTTCATAGGGTACCAGAGGGCCAGAAATTTAATTGATGGTGGGAGTAGCAGGAGAACAGATTTCAGGTCAATTTAAGAAGAATAGTTTAATATTCAGAGTCTTCCAAAGATGAAGAGGGAAATCATGAGGAGTAGTGAGTTCCATGAGAGTGGAGATATTTAAGTAAAAGCTTCACCATCACTTGACATGGCTATTGTCGTGTGGGCCCAAGCTTGGAAGGCCGTTTGGGCATAATGAATTTTCAGATATACTTTGATGCCTAGAGTTTCTGCTTCTTCCTTTCTGTTGTACCCATGGCCCCCTTCTTATGCCCTCACACTGCTTTCACAGTAGACTCTTACTTTCTGTCCAAGTAATGAGGACAGAAAACAAGGAACATGAAAATCTTTTTATGAAGAGGAATTGAGGGCTCAGAAGTGAGGTTAATGGCCTGGCATGTTCAGCCGTCAAGAGGGAATCCACTGCCGACGGTTTCTAGAAACCCCTTCTACAAGCTTCCCAGAGACCTAATCACGTCCTAAAGGAAAGGCCCAGCTTCTCACTAAAGGTGGAGGCAGTTGCTTTGCCATTAACCTTTTCAAAGGGTCACTTCCACACCATGCACCCGACACGCCACCCAGAAAATGTAACTGAACATCAGTTTTGCTTTTCGTCTTGCTTAACTGTTTTAAATGTCCTTGAACTGCATTTCTCCACCAGGCTTAATGTTATGGATTGTGGATTACATTTACTGCTCAGCACTTCTTACTCAATCCTGGACAATGGCAGACCTACTGAGTTGTTAACTCACATGGTCAGCATTACTGTCTGAGAGTCGTTATACCAAATGACTGTAGCAGAGAACAATTAACACCTGGCCTTAGTGAGGCCCAGTGAAATCAACACTTTGGTTCTTCTTTTCCACCCAGCAAAAACCCAGGGGGAATGTATGCATAATGACTTGGGTTAACTGTCCTTATCTTCCAGAGAGTTCAGATTACTACTCCAGCCTTCCTAGCTGCCTTATCTTGGAAAATCGTATTTGAAAGCTGCAGGATGGCCACTTCTCCCTTCTTACAGGCAGGTTATAGAATTCCAGAGAAAGATGTGAGTTCTTCCCAGTCACACAGAAAGTCAGGAGGTTGCTCCGTTTTTGTTTTTTTTTTTTCGTACTACCACAAGTCACTTGGTTAAGAGATTTCCAAAAAGTTGTTGTGGAAGCTACAAAAAGCTTTAGAGTCATAAACTCTTAAAGTTGAAAGGGACCTTAAAAGTTATTTAGTATTTGCATCTCTACACCTTGAACATCTTCTCAAATAAAGATGACTAGAACCTTCTGCATGTATGACGTCCCCCTGAAGCTACTTTATCTCCTGATCAGGATGAGAACTCCACTCCTGTCAGATAGATGAACCCAGGAGAGGGGAGCACAGTGGGTACAACTGGCCTCTGAAGGGCACTTGAAATCATTGCTAAAGGGTTCGCAGGTCAGTGTTAATAACTTCGTGAACTTTTCTGGGTCTTTTTCT